>NC_080673.1:187450215-188075215 GCF_030445035.2 Dasypus novemcinctus | reverse complement strand
GGCTTGAATCCTCAAGTCAAATTGATAGAAACTGAAAAATAAACTAGTTCATGCATTCATTCAACAATATTCACTGAGTGCCAAATACATGGCAGGTTTGGCTCTAGATACTGGAAAAAACATGAGTAGAAAAAAAGAAGTTGTTTTTAGTAGTTCATTGTCCCCTGGGTAAAACAGATAGTAGTGTCTGATAAGTGCTTTAAGTCTGTTCCTTTCCCTTTTAGATGAATTAATAATGCCTGCTTTAGTGTTGGTATGTGCATTGTTATGTGGTCAGTCAGGAGGTATCCACAAATCATGCCATTTCAGTGCCAGACAGATAACTTCGTTCTCAGCTCCAGAACAGTATCAGCCAGGAGCAGCCGTTCAGTACATTTTCCTTCCACTTGTCATCTTTCCAAGGACAACTCTACATCTGCTTAAAGTTTTATGTGCAAAGAAAGATTTAGGGACAATTTGGGGGATCTGCAGCACTCTGAGACTTTCTCTCCAGGGTTTCTCACCTGAAGTACAATTTCCCAAGGATAGTACACAGTTAGTAGCATCCTAGATGATAGGAGAGCGGGTAATCCATTACAAATAATGGACATCTGTGTCCGGAAGCCCACGCATTCCTCTAGGTTTGGTGATTTACTAGGAGGACACAAGACTCAGCATAAAGTCCTCTTCACAGTTAAGATGTATTACCGTGAAAGGACACAAAGCAGAACCAGCAAAAGGAGAAGATGCATGGGGCGAAGTCTGGAGGAAACTGGTGCAAGCTTCCAAACCTCTCCTAGAGAAGTCACGCAGGACATAATTTTTCCTGCAGCAAGTTGTGACAACAGGTATGAAATGTTGTCTACCAGGGAAACTCATTAGAAACTCAGTGTTCAAGGCTTTTACTGGGGGCTGGTCACTAAGGCAATTCTCTTCCTGACATGTGCCAGTATTCCAGAATCCCAGAAAGAGAGCAGGTGCTTCAGTGTAAACCATATTGTTTCCTCAAACAATTTAGGGGAATGAGTGAGTGAATGATCCCAAAATTTAAGCTTCAAGATGCCAACCAAGAGCCAACCTTGCCAGCAGGCCTTTCGAAAGAGAGCATTCCCAAGCCTGCTATGTTTACTCTTTTCTGCTCCATGTCTTATGGCATTTGGCTGGGAAAGATGCCTGGCCTTCGCGGATCTCTGCAATGTTTGACTAGAGGGAAACTTGAGAGGGGAGGGGATCAGAGAGCAAGGCAAGATTACAGCAGGATCCTGTTTCCCCTCACCTCCTTCGGGCAGGAGGTGAAAGCTCAGATGAGGGATGGATGAATTATATCAACTGCTTGTCTTCATTTTTGATTTCACTGACCACCACAGTTTCCATCGCAGAATGAGCAGGGGTGATTTTAGAACTGCTGTGCATTGCAAGACACCTTTAGCTGTATTCCTGAAAAGCACTGCCTTCCTTGTGTTCTTGTGTTTCACACGCATTAGAGCTTGCAGTTTGAAGTTGACCTCTGCAGAATCCTTTGGCACAGTGAGAAATCCTTTTACAAAGTTCACTCAAATCGTTCATCCTGTAAGTGCAGAGTTTAGCTTTTTGAGGTTTTGTAAAGTGAGGATCACTTGTGGGCATTTGAACTTTTCAAAGCCAAGTTCAATTTGAATCACTCCAACATACTAGACTGCTTGGACATTACTAAGTTGTGAAAGGCTGCTTCTCCTAGATTTCTTATTTCTACATGGTAGTTGTGCTTTCAACCTAGTTTATCCTCCTCAAATCTTTTAGCTTCTGGTCTCTGAGTATAATTGCACTGCCAAAAATAAATCCTTACACCTCTCTAAACAAAGAAAGAAATTATAAAATCAACAATTAGTATCAAAATACAACCTTTCTGTATTTTTTCCAAAATATTCTTGCTGGTTTTATTTTGGGACTATGGCTAAATGGCCTTTATCCAAGAAAGTGAGTGATTATTTCGGTGAGCAGACAAGGAGAAAGAAGTGTGTGGGAATAAAATATTTTCAATTGCTGTTTTCTTTGCAGCTGTAATTGTACATGTAACTGTAGGACTACAATGCTTAGAATTTAAGGATATTTATCTTTATCTTAAAATATTTTGAGTGCCATAGTGTGTTTTTTTTAATTCACAGTACTTTGCAATATGCTAACAATTGATGTAAAGTCAAGTCTTTTCCTTGATCCAACATTAATCCTCTCCTGGAGGAGCTTTACTCAAGAAAGAAAAAAGATGGAGGGGAAGCAAAACATATATCCTTCCTGTTAGCATTTTAACGTCTGGAGGAGGATTTGAGACTGAATTCCAGCTGTTTGTTTTTAGTATTTATTACAGTTTAGATTAAAATGTGTGGGATTTATTCATAATGTCCCAATACCTTCGCAGTTGTACACAACTAAAAGGTTTCACTGCTATAGAAAATGCCATGTTTATCAACATTTTTAAAAAGGGTATTTTTAAAGCTAGAGAACAGTGCAACAGCATATATTTTTAAGCTCTTATTTGTCTAAGCAGTGGCACATTAAAATGTCTATTGTTTTAGGGTTCCTTAATAATTGAAGGAATAATCTATTTCCAGGGGCCTAATTTATTCAATTCTAATACCATTGGAAAGAAACATTAGAATTAAAGCAAATACTTTCATACGTGTGTGTGTGTGTAACTGGACACAGAGAAGAATAAAATTGGAAAGTATATATGAAATATAAAATATGTGCAAAGAAATGCATTTTTTTAGTGTATGCGCTAATTTGTGAAATTTTGGTCACTTATTAAATTATGTAGTCTATGGATTATATTATTTTATCTTTTGCCTAGTAAAGTTATTGATCACATGGATAGAACCATGTAGATTTTCTAAGATAATTACAATTTCATTGCATTTTATTTATTTTTTTATTAAAGTTGACCTGTCAAAGTATGCTTTAGTGCAGATTTGATTTTCAATAAAATTTTTAATAGAACTTCCTATGGCATAAAGTAATTTAAATGGAGAGGCCATGATATAGTTCATTACTATGGCAAACTATAGAATTTTCTTTTAAAAATCACATACCTATATCACTGTGATTTAGAGAAATCATCATAATTTAAGTATTCCTTGCCAGCTTTGGATTATTAATTACAAAATTACAGAGTAGAACCAAGTTAATTCTACCACTATTTATTAAATTCCTAGAAAGCATGGAATACAGTTCTTTCATCAGAACTTGTATTCTAGTGGAGATACAAAAAAATAAATAGATATTTATAATACTCAATAAAATATAAGTAATATGTTCTAGTTAATAAGAATGATAATGAAATCCATAGGCAGTGCACCTAACTCTGCCATTAGAAGGAGCTAAAATTATGGAAGGCTATTCCAAAGGGGTGACACAAAAGTTGGATTATTATGACATGGATTCAAGTATATCACAGTTTAGTTCTTGATTCTCCATGATTCATTCTATTTTAATAACACTTTTAAGGTAAGATCTTGTAGCTCCAACATCAATACATACTCAAAATATTAACCCAAATAACTGTTGCTTTGGGCTACAATTCTATTGATCTGAACCCTTCTTTTCCACCTGTCCTCATTTATTTTAGATACCATGTCTACCTAAAAAAAACATGAAAGCAAATCGAAATTTAGCCAGCCCTGAATTGAAATTACTTCACAAGGTTCACATGGAGCAAGGCCAGTTCTGGCACTCTTGGGATTTTAGCACTGTAATTCCATTGTTTTGGGAGCCCCTCAGTTCTAGGCAAACCGGGATGTTCATTTACCCTATCCATGGGTTCTTTACATCAATGCACTATATTTATACCTCTCTATTTGCATGCAAGAATTGAAGTGGGAAAAGATTTAGTAAACGTGAACTTTATTAAGGGATCAGAAATAAGCATTTGGCTGAGGTAAATATGGAGAAATTGCCTACACAAAAAATATATATCTTATACAAAAGCTGAAAATTATGGAGAGCCAAATTTAGGAAGTTAGGATTTAAGTAAACTAGAGACTCATTGTGAAACTAAAGTTCGGAAGACTGATCTGCTTGGTTTTCTCTACCTTCAGTTTCTCTCTTCACTTGTTCTGCCCACCCATAGGCACACAGTTAGCCCTCTCTTATATTTTAGCAAAATAGAGCTTATTTTTTTCTCAACCTGCTGCCATAAAGCATGCTGGCAATCATGCCTCTGAATCTGACTCCTAAAATTCCTCAAGATTTTCCATTCTTCTCAATGAGTCAGTGGAGAGAGCTTTTCTTGAATTTCTTCCCTCTCTTGATCTATTGACACTCTCTTGATCTATTGACACCTCCTTGTTTTCTTTTCACAAATCCTTGCCCATTCTTAAGTCATCATAATTATCTCTTAATTCCAGATAGAAACATGGGGTCATCTTATATTCTTTATTCCCATTCAACCTGTTTTTGTCCTCACAAATTCTAAATCCCATCAATCCTACTTCCTAGAAATCTACCTAGCTATCTCCATATCCAATGATATGGGCGTTATTCAGGCTATTCTGATTTCTCTCCAGGTTCTTCACCCCATCCTCTATATCACCTGGGAGGGAATTGATAAAAGTAACACCCTTATCAGGTCACCCCTTTGCATAATACCCTTCAATAACTCTCCAATATATGAGATAAACTATGGTCTCACTTACAAGTACATAGAAATATCCATAGTTTTTCTTGGTAGATGCACCTGAAGAAGCTCTTATGACTCAAAATCCCTCTCTGTGGCTTCCAGAACCTTTTCTATCCTGTACCAATCACTCTTCCCAGTTCCTCTCCTACCATATTGATCCAAATAATCATAAAGTATCCATACTCAAATATTTCTTTACATTTGCTTATCAATGGTGGCTACCATCATAATCATCTCCACTTCTCAATGAGTACCAACAGGATATCTGACAGTATTTAGGCACTTTGTACATGTGATTTTTAATTTACATAAATGAGAAAACTGGGACACAAGAGATTAAGTTTCTTCCCTGCAAGGACCTTGATGATCACACACAAGATAGAGTTTTTTTACGTACAGATTGGGGTTAATACAAGCACTGGCACATAGAAGGACATCAAGCAAAAATAATAGTGACAACAGTGAGCACTAAAAAATGTAATCTGATAGAAGAGAAAGCAACAGTAAAGTAAAAGATGTTGCCCAGGATCAAGTCAGTCCTGAGACTGTAATAGGAATGAAGAGCTGCTCTTTCCATCTGGTGAGAGGTTCACCATGGAGATGCAGGCAGGGTGATCTAATACAACCAGTGTAGGAAAAGGGTCAAGAATAAATGGTTCCAGGGAAGTGGATTTGGCTCAACTGATAGAGCATCCACCTACCATATTGGAGGTCCAGGGTTCAAACCCAGGGCCTCCTGACCCATGTGGTGAGCTGGCCCATGCGCAGTGCTGATGCGTGCAAGGAGTGCCATGCCACTCAGGGGTGTCCCCCACATAGGGGAACCTCATGCACAAGGAGCATGCCCCACAAGGAGAGTCATCCTGTGTGAAAAAAAGGCACAGCCTACCCAAGAGTGGTGCCACACACATGGAGAACTGATGCAGCAAGATGACACAACAAAAAAGAGACAGATTGCGGGTGCTGCTGACAAGAATGTAAGCAGACACAGAAGAACACATAGTGAATGGACACAGAGCAGACAATGGAGGGGGAGAGGGAGGGAGTGAGGGAGGGAGGGAGGCATCCTTAAAAAAGAAAAAAACAATAAATGGTTCCAATCCTTCATTCACTTAACAAACATTCTTCTGGGATATTTTGTTTACCAGACACTGAGAGGGCAAGGATTTCTTTATTTATTTTTAAAAAGGTCGTGTTAGAAAGATTTCATCACACATAAAGTCATTTTGATATATAACTTTATCAATAATTTGATATCTCTATATATGAAACAATAATAATTTTGACTCCATCTACAAATAATTATCAAACATTGATTCTGTGTCATATAATGTGCCCAGTGCTCTAATAGGCATGGACAAATGAACAAAACCCCATCATCATAATCTGCAAGTTAGAGGTTGCAGTGATCACATTCACCGTGAACAATATTCCCAGTATCCTCCCTAACTGCTCTCATCTCTTTATTCTTCCATATTATCTGCAGATGTCTCACTCTCTCACTAATACATAGGCAATTGCAGGGAAAAGTATGCCCCTTATTTATCTTTGACTCCCTAACCACTTGCCATCCAGTACTAAGTAAAATTTTTAAAATAAAATTTAGCCTGGGGCTGGGACCTAAAAAATGGCTAGTAATAAAAGCACAGTTATTAAAGACAGAGTCCAGATCACAAATACAAATAATAGTTATCCATGTAAGTCTTCCCTGTGGCTACTCTGGGACCTCAGAACTGTCGAGGGCATGATTTCAGGTAGGAATATCAGTGGATTAATGTGCTGGCTGAAGGAAAAAGACATCATTTTCTTGGTGCCTGCTGTTCTCTCCTGCACAGCTTTAGCACCATGAAAGAGAAGAAGAGGAGGAGGCCTTCCTCTGCAGTGAGAACTGATTTGGGGCTAAAACACCCAACTAGAGTGTGTGGCCCCTGTTATGACTTGTAGGATCATTCTTTACTCAGTGTTGAATCATCCCATAAACACTTACTTAGGGCATTAGCAAATGTTGATCCCCAAAAGTTTCTTGAAATAATTTGATAATTGAATTTGGGGGAATAAAAAGCATTGATACAATTTATCAAAGGAACATCAAAATGTCATTGGACTCTCTTGTCTCTATTTTATGGTTTAGAATTGATTTTTATACATAAAGGGGAATTACCAAAGTCTTCTCAGTTTTGAAGACTGAAAAGTTTCACACGGCCCTTACTTTGAGTAAAATTTAGGCCCTATCTTGGGAGGAGTTACTTGCCACTCATAAGATATGATTTCTCCCTGTTTACAACTTAGATTCAAGCCCATACAGGGCTTTTCACAGAGAAGTAATTAGGCCACTAGTTATTTGTGCAAATTAATAATGCACAGCCATAGATTTAATCTCTTTCTTCAATTCACATTCTTAACTATAACATTTTAGATAAACAATTCTATTTTTTTATCTGATACCACACAGAGACTTTTTAATACTAGAAAAAGTAACTGCATCCTATTTCATGGTTTTCAGTTTTAAATCAAAACAAAAGAAACAGTCAACCAAGCATGAATAAGCTTTCCCAAATTACACATATTTAAGTTCCAAAGAGACAGAGCTCATGTAAATGTCACCTGGACTGTTAAATGAGGCATTTTGATATGCTTACCATGAATCTTCCCTAGGTTTTTCTTATAAAAAATATTCTACTAGCGCATTCTTCAGTAAAAGTCCACTGCTCAATTAAAAGTTGGAGCAGAATTAGGAGAAGGCAATGAGAGTCCATGGATTTACTTTTGGTACCAGTTGGCTCAGAGATCAGTGACTTTTCGTGCAGCCAAAACCAACCTAACCAGGGTTCCTACCACTGTCTTTGTCATCACTAAATAACCAAGGTCACCCCAGCTCCTTTTGAAAGTTTTAGCAGTCTTCATTGTGATTCTATGTTAACTGGTATCCTCAGTCAGCTGAGTCACCAAAGTGGCTAGTCAAGTTGTGATATTTAGGAGAGGTCACTTCCAGCTATGTCTCTCATCCCTACCGTTCTCAGTCATTGAGTACCAGAGTGCTCTCTACCACCCTTCCATCACATAGCCACCTCTAAACTTCCACCTGGACTGATCCCCTCATGGCCTCACCGACTCCTCCACCTTGCCTCCCATCAAAGTCTTACCATTGAGATTTCTGGACACATGTCTCATCATAACAAAGAAAAACAAAACAAAAATAGACTGAGGTAGGACAGCACAACTCTGTGATGAAAATGAAAGCCACTGAGTGCATACTTTGAATGGATTGTACAAAGCATGAGACTGTATAATACAGTGAATCCAGAGGTGGAAGATGGACTGTGGTTAACAGGACAAATATGAGAATGTTCTCTCATGAACAACAAATGTATAATACTAATAAAGGGTGTTAATAATCAGATGGGTTGGGGGAAAATACACCAAATGTAACATGTGAGCTAGAGTTAGTAATAATATTTTGTCGATGCTCTTTCATTGTAACAAATATTTCAGAACAATGCAAAGTGTTGGTGGTAGGGTAATATATGATAGTCTTGCATGATGATATGCACATCTGTTTTGTAAATTCACAACTTCTACACATTTATATTTATATTCATGTATGAATGGTATGCTACAATAAAATTTTATTTTAAAAAAATCTTCCCTATGTTCTCTCCAGTTTTATAAAGCAATCCTTCTATTGCCTGTCTTAACTAACACTTGTCTTTGCCCAGTCCAGAATAAACAAAACTAAAATGTGTCTCTGATAATCTCTGCCCTTAGAGATGCACTTTAGCCCCCTTCTAATCTTCTTATGGACATTTTTTGGAATGTTATTTTATTCTCATTTCTCCAGTTCATTTTCCAATCACTACTCAATCAACTAGAAATGATTGTTAGCCCTTTCCACTCTGGCAAAATGGATTTTAATACACTTATTAATGAGCCCCTAACTTTAAATCCAATGAAGAATTTTCAGATACTTGGCTTTCTGTTACATTTGACACAGTGGAAATTCTGAAATTTCTTTGATCTCCTGATATCTCATTCTTAGCCTCCCTCCATTCCATCTTCCTCTTCCTCACCCTTAAATTTTGCTTTAATGCATCATGACATTTCTGAACTCACTCTATACATTTCCTGGAATGATCACATCTAAGTTCTATGTCTTCCTTTACCATCTATGAGTTAAAAACTTACTTATATACCAGCCTGCTAGGCAGCTCCTCCTAGATTTCCAGAGTCCCCTCCACTGCAGGATATTAAAAATTGAACCCACACTCTTTTCCACCAAATAGCATAAATATCTCTTCTTATCTGAATTGAATGTACCACCATTCCATCCAGCCACCCGGACTGCAAATCTGGAGATCTCCTCAACCTACCCCAACCTCATCTTCACTCAATCAACAAAGCCTGAAAATTTTAGCTCTGAAATATGTATAGAATCTGTTTCTTAGCCTCTTCCTCTGCTTTTTTTTTTTTTAAAGAAATATGGCTTTTTTTTTTAAAGATTTATTTTATTTCTCTCCCCTACCCCCTACCCCCCCAACCCGTTGTTTGCTCTCTGTGTTCACTCACTGTGTGTTCTTCTGTATCTGCTTGTACCCTTGGTGGCACCGGGAAACTGTCTCTTTGTTGCTGTGTCAGCTCCACGTGTGTGACGCCACGCTGCACTTTTTTCCCACACGGGCGGCTCCTTGCAGGGCACACTCCTTGCGCATGGGACACCCCCACGCGGGGGGCGCCTCTGAGTGGTATGGCACTCCTTGCTCGCAGCAGCTCTATGCATGGGCCACCTAACCACACGGGTCAGGAGGCCCTGGGTATTGAACTCTGGACCCTCCCATATGGTAGGCGGCCGCTCCATCAGTTGAGCCACGTCTATTTCCCTCTTCCTCTGCTCTTTAGACCCCATCTAAAGACCACTGTTCTGGTCAGGCTTTTATCAATATCAGCTCTAGTTATAGCATCCTAACTTACCTCCCTATCTTTATTCTTACTTTCCCCAAATGTATACCCTCAAGCAATGCTCCATGCAGATGCAACTATGACTGTGCTTCTACTTCCAAGCATCTTTTATAACTCCCTGATTTGTCCTTTATGTAGCTCTTTGCATCCATAGAGCTTTGTCACAATTCTGTGACTGTGATTATATTGTGGTCTTCTTCCCCTGAAATGCCCTTCCATTCCTTCTTGCAAGCAGTTATTCTTCACTTGTCTATTAACATACAGCTTAGTTATCACTTCCTCTGGGAAGCCTCCCTCATCTCCCCAGGATATATTAGATGCCATTTCTCAGTAGTTCCAAAGGACTCATTATTATCACTGTCACTGTACCTTCTTAATTGTTTTATATTTATGTTTATCTGTTTTTATATCTGTTTCCCCCACCAGCCCGTGAGCTCTTTGAGGGCAGTGACTGTATCCGTTATCTAGGTGTTTTGAGCATCCTGCACAGTGTCAGGTACAAATAAAATATTAAAACATTTTGACAATTCAGGAAATGACTTACGTTCAGTTATCTATTGGCCATGAGAAATAGTTACAATCTGTGGTTTTCACATTTAGAGACCAATGAAATTAATGGGACAAATACTTTCTCATATCTTTATTTTAAATCATGCAGGATAATAATTTTCTCATGTGGTCATTTCCTTTAAGGGCTATTCACACTGTTGTCCTATATTCTGAAAATAAAACTTTCTTAGAAAATAACTTCTCCAGATTATCACTTAATAGAGACTTCTTTTCAACCAAGAATTTTATCCAGGACCCAACTGTTCATCCAGGAGATTATCCTTACAATTATTTCTCTCTTTCTTCTTTGACCTGCCTTTGACCATGTTGTTCCTCTTCTACCAAAGATTAAGTTTTGGAAGAAAACATGGACATTAATTGAATTCCTGTTGTAGGAAGGTAGAACAATATTGAAGAAAGAAGATGGGCTTGAGATAGACACACTGGAGTCCAATACAACCATTTAATGACTATGTTATTTCACAAGTTTCTCAACCACACTGATCTTCATTTTGTTTCCTTCATAAAATGGGAATGCAGTGTTACTGTATAGAACCACTGTGAGGATTCCATGACTTATGCTTTTAAAATAACTGGCCAAACAATTTGGTTTCTCCTTTCCCCATTAAGAGTTTACAAGAAAGACTGGATAAAAAAGTAAAAGAGGACTAAATAAATAGTTGAATAATTTCATTATTTGTATGCTCTCTAATTCATATTAACATGGATAATGAAAAGATGGTTTTTCAACTGTAAGATTCTCAGTAAAACAAAATTAAAGCTAATGGGATGTATTTTCTTTTTTCGTAATGAACTTATTTCAGCTTTACTTGACAGGTCACCAAAGATTTTTCCTTGACTATACAAAAGTAGAAATTGGAAGAACTTTCTTAATTGGTCAGACAAAGCATCTTAAAGTAAAAGTTATACAAGAGAAATGTTTTCCTTCTTAGTAGAAAGGATAGCACTGCCATAAAGTTGCAAATAGAACAGTATGGAACCCAAGGGTTGGAGAAAGAAGACAAAAGGTGAGGGACTTTTAGAGATGGAAATTATCATTATAAATATTGATTGTTTAAGCAAGGTTAGTTTTTTAAGACTTACTAAGCTGTTAAGTTTAAGATGGCAAACAACAAAATGTTACTGCTAATTAGACACCCAATGAAATGTCAAATAGAAAGGTTAACTATCTTAAAGCATGTTATCTATTCTTGTATTTAAAATGTCGTTGTTATTAGTTTCAAAATAAAGTTCACTGAGAAAACTGGAACTAATGCATGATCCAGAAAGGGTCATATACAGTGACACAATATTTCATTACTTTTGTCCCGTGGATTAGAAGACTAGAAAAATATTTTAGTGAACTTTCACTTGAAACATTCACATTTAATCATTTCTGTAGTAGCTTAGGCCCCTAATTAGTTTTGTTCATGCACACCTGACCCCAGGCAGACTTGAAAACTGCAACCACATACATGTCTGAAGGTCTACTGTGCACCAAGCACTGATCTAGATCCTGAGGTGGGAGAGTCCACAAAACAGATAAGGTTCCCCGGGCCCTTGGAGTTTACATCCTATGGAGGAAGACTTACAATAAGGGAATCGTAATATAATCCAATAGTAACAAGTGCTGTGAAGAAAGAAAGTAGGTTTTGGAGATCACTGTTTCTCTGACCACCCACAGTAGTCATCACGGGTAACCAGGAAAAGTTTCTCTGAAGAGGTGGCATTCAGGAAAAGATGCCACCGATGAGAGAGGGAGCAACCACCTGGACATCGCTGGCAAGAGTACGGAAGGCAGAGAAGAGGACATTTGGTTTGGGCTCCCTGTCTTGCCTCTCTTTGCTGCAGTCCCTGGTTATTGCTTCAGTGGGTGGGTGAATGTGGGTGGGAAAATTAAGAATTAGGTGAGGGGTGCTGGGCAAGTCACACTGCACAAGCCATCTCATTTCCTGTCCCAACCAATGTGCAAGGCAGCCTGAGCTACAGCCCCACTCCAGATACAGCAACCGTGATTCACGAAACTTAAGCTCATTCAGGGCCCTTCAGCTAGTAAATTAATAAGACTTCAGTATCTCCCCTCTGAAGTCTATGCAACATGACATCCCTGAGGACCCCTGGAGGCCCATGCAGCAGCATATGTAACTATGTTTTCCATTATTGTCATTTTTGAAAGCATATTTCCATTATTTGCATTTTTGAAAGCATACTAGGAAGCAGGTTCTTTTGCACATTATTTCATTTAGTCTTCACCATAACCTCAGGGGCCATGTTATTATCTTTAGTACTCAGTAAGAAAACCGAAGCTTAGGGGGTTAAATAATTTATTCAAGGTCATGGTCGAGTTGACCCATAATATAAAAGCTCATTTTTGCTTTATTCTCTTTAAGAAGCTTGCATATCTTTCCCTGTGGTTGTTGATTTCAATCATGAATCAGGGTCAATGTGCTTAATTAAGAAATGCATTCCAAAATCCCAAAGCATAGATGTAGAATGTTTAAACATGGGCATTGGATCTCTTTATTATTATTATTTTTAGATGCAAACTATAATTATTCAGTCATTTTTTGCTATTTATTATTACATTTCATTCAAAATATAACCAACCAAACATATTTGGTGAGAAATTCAGTGATGCTTTATTGGCCTCTCTTCTTCAGAAAAGCAAGAACCTGCCAAGATACTGGTTTGTGGAAGTTCAGCTAGAAATGCTCTTTGAAAGCAAAAGAGCTGAGACTACCATTTGTGGCAGAGGCAATGTTTTAGTAATTAAGAGCTAGGGTTCAAATCCTGAGTCTGCAAGTTACCACCACTTACCTCCTCCTACTACTTTGTTGTTAAGTGCTCATTATGTTGTTAACCTCATTAGGGGTCTGGGACTTTTGCACTCACTTTATCGTTTTTCTTGTCTGTATTTTTTAAATATTACATTAAAAAAATATGAGGTCCCATATACCCCCTACCCCCCTCACTCCACTCCTCCCCCCATAACAAAAACCTCCTCCATCATCATGAGACATTCATTGCATTTGGTGAATACATCTCTGAGCACCAATGCACCTCATGGTCAATGGTTCACATCATAACCCACACTCTCCCACGCTCCATCCAGTGGGCCATGGGAGGACATACAATGTCTGGTAACTATCCCTACAGCACCACCCAGGACGACTCCAAGTCCTGAAAATGCCCCCATATCTCATCTCTTCCTCCCATTCCCTACCCCCAGCAGCCACCATGGCCACTTTCTCCACACCAATGCCTCATTTTCTTTGATTACTAATCACAATAGTTCATAAATAGAATATCAGTAAGTTCACTGTAATCTATACTCTATTCCTCCATCCTGTAGACCTTGGAATGGTTGTGTCCACTCCACATCTATATCAAGAGGGGCCTTAGATTCCACATGGATGCTGGATACAATTCTCCTGCTTTCAGTTGTAGGCACTCTTGGCTCCCTGGTGTGGTGGTTGACCTTCTTCAACTCCATGTTACCTCTAATCCTCCCGATGGTCCCAATCAGGATTATTAACCCCATTTTACAGAGGAGGAAACTAAGCTCCAAGAGGGAAAATAGTATGTCAGTGGCTATACAATTAACATGCTGCAAAGCTGGTATTTAAACCCCAGGTTTTTCTAATTTAAGCCAAATAGGCCCAACAGCATGACTGATGGAAGAAACAGAATTAGCTTTGTAATAAGGGCTAAACACACTGGTCCTGTATATGTACGAGAAGGCACCATTTCCTCAGTTCTGTCAAATTCCTGGTGATTTTGATTTGTAGCCTGCCCAGGATCAAACATGCCAGGGACATAGTCTTGGGAGTTCAAGGAAAGAGTGAATGCCAGAGAGAGGAAAAGGGAAGTGTCATTTCTGGCAGACTAGATTAGAGAAAAAATTAGCAAGGTGAAACTAGGTAATCAAGGGATGCCTTGGCCAGTTTCCTCCCTTTTCTGTAAAATGGGAATGAACATACCCAAATTAAGGGGTTATGATCAAAGGTGTGAAAATTTTAGCTGTTAAATAACAAGTTCAGCAACCAGCTCCACCCTGCGCACAGAGTCTGCATCTAACACTCTCCATCCTTCTCAGTTGCAGTGGCCTTGCAGGGGGTCTTCTGGCCACCCATGGTGAGATCTAGAGGAACCCATCTTCATCTCTGGTAAATACAAATTCCATCCAGGCTGTGGTCTTTAGGGGGATGGTGGAGCGTGACTGAACCTGCATTTCTACATTTTAGGGCTGGCTTTCCTCTCATCAACAGCCCGGTCTGTTTCACTCCAGGGGACTAGTGGACAATCAGCAATGATTGTACACTCTCAGTGCCTGAGGATGTGGCACCTGACAGGGCATAATGGAAAATCCATGGGCTGCTTCACTACACGATGAAATGAAAATACAAGGATTTATTTTCTCTTTGTCAGCCCAGACAATGTCTTCCCAAATTCAAATCTCACAGCCTCCCCTACTGTGACAATGCTCCACCTCACCACAGAAGAGATAAAGGAGGCTTGAGGGTCAGTCTGGGTGCTTCCTCCAGGCTTTGCATGGCTCCAAGTAATGCCAGGCATCTCTGAGCCTTAGGCTACCCATCTGCTGCCAGATAGCTTTCTCTGTTTTCATCCAGAGATGAAACTGCCTTAGGAGCCAGGAGGCTATGGAGACAATCTCTATTCAGTCAATCAAATGTAAAAATGCCTCCTTCTCTCTGCAGGACCCAACTTTCCATTTCCAAAGCCCTTATTTGCCATTCACCTTTCCCACCTAACAATACTATTCTTTGCCTCTCTTGAGTAGATTCCCATGAAATAGTACTATCAGCAGAACAGAAGATCATTGCCCTAATAAGGATGCTCCTGGGAGCAGGATTTTAACATTTCAGAGCTGCAGTTCATTAGAGCAGTGCTTCTTAAATCCTATCATGTGTCTGGGAATCTTGGAGAATTTTGTTCATCTAAAGTGCATTTAGATCTAATGCTCCATTATTTAGACTGTTGTGCATGAACTAGCAGCTTGAGCATCACTTGGAAGCTGTTAATAAGTGTTAGAAATGCAGAAGAACAGGCCTACCTAGACCTATGGACTCAGAATTGCAATTTCACAAGACCCCTAGGTGACCCAGAAGTACACAGAAGTTTGAAAAGTATTGTCTTGGAGATTACTCAATTCTCTCACTTCCCAGGGATGAAAACTGAGCCTCAGTCAAGTGGGGCCAGAATGCCCCACAGCAGAATCCAGTTTAGAGTTCAGGACCCATATTCAGCTGTGTAACCTACAGCACCATCTTGATCCCCTCTGGGCCTTCAGTTCCACATTGGTAAAGGGGGATCCTCAACTTTTCTTGCCCCATCTTAGGAAAAAATGTAGTTATATCTGTGTAAGCACTTCATTAACTTTAAAGTGTTATGAAAATTTATATGCTCTTCCATCAAACCAACCCAACTTAAATCTTAAAAGGTGTGTGTGAGTGTGTCTGAGAAAGAGAGAGCATGAGTTCTAGGTACAGAACTGGGCCATATATGACAAATTTTGCCCTACATAATTTAGAATGTAACCTAATTCTCAGATTAGTTGCCAAAAAAAGAATTCTTTCTCCTTTAAATCTCAGAAGGACTCTTAAAATGGAAAGGTCCTCAGGGACTCCCATCCCCATGATTCCCTGCTACAGAGTCCGGAAAGCCTGAGATCACTGGATTTTTTTTCAGATGGTGTTAGATTTGGGAACATGAGCTGACGTGAGCAGGTTCCAGGGTAGAGGGAGGCAAACTTTTTTTATGTATTTTTATCCCTGAGAGTCACTCAGAGGGGAGACAGAATGAGATAGGAAAATAAGGGTTGGAAGAAGAGGACAAGGACAAAGGTGCGGAGAAAGGTGCTGTGGGTAGTACTATTCCATTCATTAAACAAATATTTCTTGAGCAATTTCTGTAAGGCAGATACTATTCTAGATATTTTGGATGTAGCCAGTAAACAAGGTCAACAAGAATCCTGCCTTTAGATGTTCTAGTGGTGGTGGTATTGGGGGAAGCCCATGGAAAAGCAAACAAAGACATGGCCAAGGCAACTTTGGGTCATAAAAAGGGTCATGAGGGACATAGTGACTGGGGATTCTAGATGGTCAGGGTAGCCCCTCTGAGATGAAAACTCACCTGTGATTCAATGAAGGACAAGCTATGTGCAAACAAATGCAGAAAGAGCTTCCCAGGCTGGGCAAATGCTCTAAGGTGAGAATGCACTTGTGAGTTTCAGGGGACAGAAGGCTAGCATGGCTGGAGTGGGGAGGGCAAAGGAGGTAGGAGATAAGGTAGGAAAGGCTTACTGCAGGTGGATCATGCAGGGCCTTGTGGGTCTGGGTTAGGCATGTGGATTTCCGTTGGAGTGCAGTAGACTCTCACTGCCAGCTCAACTAGTCATCTGCCCTCGGGGGAGAAATTAGAATCTTGGCGACTTAGCCTGTCAAAATAGGATAATGGACTTAAAGTAGGAAATAGCATTATATTTTCTCACTCTTCTTTCTACTTTTATCCCTTCTTTGGGTTGTTTATTATATACTTCTTTTACATCAAGTACTGTGTCTCACTGAGCATTTAATCAACTTTCTTTTTAAGTTAAATTCTACAGAGCACCACTGCTGGGATTTAGTAACAAATTCACGCCCTAATCAAAAACCTACAGCCATGTCCCTCAAACTTTGGTTTGTTATAATGTGGAGCTTGGTCAGTATAGAAATAGAAGGGTTCCATACAGATGTATTGGATAAAAATCTCTGGAGGTGGGCCTATCTATGAGGTATTTTTAACGCATTCCATAGGTGATTCTGAGAACCACTCACAGTTTCTTCTTGGAGCCTCTCTCTGTGGTGCATGACATTTCTTTCCTGCCTCCTTAAGCCATCCTAACTCCTCAGGTTCACTTCAAATCCATATCTTCTGAGCAAGACTTCATGAACATCTTGGAACGCATTCACTGAGCACTACACATGCTCCTCTGTGTGTTGTTCCTGGAAGTGAAGCCCTCACTGGTCACCCATCACCAGCTAGAGGCCACTTTGAAGACTGGAGCTGATTCTTTAAAATCCTTTGTCCTCCTAATACCTAGCCTGCTGCCCTACAGGCAATAAAAACATTGAAAAATGGTTATGGCTGATGATAAGAACAACCTCAATACAGAGATTCCTCAAAGGGCGACAGTGTTTCCTAACATTTTTCTGGGCTCCTGTGCAATGGGGAGAAGAAATGACTACAACCACACCAACCAACCAAACATTGATAATGCTTAACTTATACTGAACACTTATTCTCTGCCAGATACTGGGCTAACCACACACACCATATCATAATCTAAGTTGTTCCTCATCAAATCCCTACTTGCAGGCCCCTAGATTTCATCCTCAAAGGCTCCTCTTTGTGAGGAATGCTGTCTGTAAACTTGGCTCCTAGTTCCAACTCAATCACTGATTAACAGAGCTGTCCTTTTTCAATCTCTCTGAGCCTCAGTTTACACATTTGGAAAAAAATGAGATTATAAATCATTCGTCTTTTGCTTTTCCAGAGCTGTTATGTGGAGCAAATAAAGCAAAATATTGAGTGTTGTACGACCATGTATTAAAGGAGGATAGACATAAAAATGAAGAAGATGAAAAATATCTCCTGTATCAGAGGCAGCAGCAGAATTCTGAAAGCAGTCGATGGTTCACTTTCCTGCTCAAGAATCAGCCCTTATTTATCTGCAATATTGCCAAGTTACTGGTTAAATCTGAACTGATCTAAGAAACAGGTCATAAGTGAAAGAGAGTTTGATTCAATGTAATATGGGAAGGCTGAAAAGCCCAGGAAAGTAAAATTCAGTAAGTATCGACCAAGTCCTTCATTTCTAGTTTACTTTGACAATGGCCCTTATTTTTCAATTAATTAAGCCCAGCTTTGCCCCAAGTCAAATAATGGGCAGGTCTTTGCAAGTGCCAGTGCACAAGTAGTGCCTCTATCCCTCTCCCCCATTCCAGCTCAGTCAGCTGTTCAATCCTGAAAAAGGGAAATGGTGTCCACCCCCTGTGGCTGGAGGTTCAATCTCATTTATGCTCCTGCAGGTTGGTGGCTGCAATCAAATGAATCACAATTTGTGGGAAACACCCTTTTTGCCTCGAGTAGCTGTGCTTAATCATCCAGTTCAGCATGTGTCTCTTTGGGAGACAGGCTTGTGTGTCCAGGAAAGGGTGGATGCACATTATTTGAATGGAGTCAGGAAAAGACTTTTGTCTCTTTCTCCAACACCAGAAGCATGACTGTTCTTAGAAATTGCATTTTTTTCTCCCTTGATTTTTTTTCATAATGGTAATATACCCAAGAATGAAATACATTAATTTATTAAAACTTAGTATCAATTTGCCAATTGGATGTCTCTTCTGACTGAAAGTGACCTTTTTCTTCTATTCCTCACCGCACGCCAGAATAAATGAGAGCATGGGAATACTGATTGCTTGGAAGAGAAGGAGAGACTGTGGTTTAGACCTCTTTGAAAATTTTCCTTTGGAAATACTGAAGCTACCAGTCACAATTTCTTTTACAACCCCTAGGAAGTCCTGAAGTATTATGCTTTTACAGGTTTAAAAGTAGTTCCCAATACCCCTACATGTCTCTGTAGCAAACTCTTTATGGCAGAGTGGCTATGGGGTTATACCTTTAGAATTTCCACCCACCTGGCTTACTAATCAAGTGAAGTTTTTATTAACTACCAATGAAAATACTGATTCTTTCTCTGTAAGTGTGCTCCTTACTTGCAAGATCTACAGTCATGAACTCCCATGACTCCCTGCTATCTCAGGTGCCTTCATCCTCTTACCTTCTGCCTTCTCTCCTAACTTTGAGTTCTGATGTTGGGTACAAGCACAACTCTTGCCAAGAGGTGTGTTTGATTCCTTTGCTATGGATATGTCATTCTGTCCATATTTCTTGATCAGAATGAATACATCTGAGTTCTTTTAATCCCCATTCCTGGGTTTTGATTTTGATAGTGGAAAATATTCCACTCAAAGCAATTCTGCAGTCAGAATCCCTAAGCCACTGAAGAGATTTTGGGTGGCAATTTAAATCTAAGTTGATGCAATCAAAACTGTACTGGCAAGTGTGATACCATTAGAGGCTTTTTTTTGCTCTTTGTAGGTTCACAGAACTTAACTTTTCTAAGCAGTAGACAGCATGTGACATTGAAGTCAATGAGATTATAGCCTCAAAATCAAACTCTGCAGCTATTAATGCAATCACAGCCTTTTGCTCCAGGACTCTTACAAAACCAACTTGACTACCCCAAACCAATTTGATGCTTGGAATACTTAAGGAGAAAACTAACATTAAATGGAGATTATGTGACTTTGCTACTACACATTCACTATTGTTTTTGCTTAACTTTTATTCCTTACTCCATTGCAAAATACATGCACTCTTTCATGCAATACAATTCTGAAGGAATATGGATGTGTGTTTTCTGGTTGTTCAGAACGCTATGTACCCAAGAAAATCATGTTCTTACAGCTAATCTATTCCTGTGGGTGTAAACCTATTGCAAGAAGGATCTTTTGATCAGGTTACTGCAGTTAAGGCATGGCCCTGGCTAAGTCTTAATTCTTTTACTAGAGTCCTTTGCAAGAGATTGGAATTCAGACAAAGAGAAAAATCCACAGAAGCAAGAGACTGAAAGCAACAAAACCTTGAAGGTAAGAGGGAGACCAGCAGATGCTGCCATATGCCTTGCCATGTGGAAGAGGACCCATAAATCGCCAGCAGCCAGTTTTGGGGAAGAAAGCATTACTTTGATGATGCTTTAGACACTCTCATGGTCTCAAACTGTAAGCTAATAAATTCCTATGGTTAAAAACCAACCCATTTCATGGTATTTGCTTTGAACAACCTAGAAATCTAAAACAATATCAATCTGGGAAATTCTAAATATATTGGAGTAATTTTGTAGATGTGTTAAATGAATTATTATAAAATCTTCCAGAGGTGATTAGGATTAATACTAAGGAGGTAACATTTCATTATCTAAAAATGATTACGCATAGGATTTTTTTTTCTTTTTTATGTCTCAAATGAGAACCAGCAGCTCTGCTTACATAGTTTTCTTTCCTAATAGAAGGCTAAATACTACACTCCTAACTCTCTCCTACACACATCTTTTTTGGAACAGGCATAATTTACATCTGCTTAAATGTAGAAAAGTTTCAGTATCACTGGTATCATACTAACAACATATTCTATCCGCTTGAGGCTTAGGACTGAATTCCCATGTTTTATGGCATTAAAAGAAGTAACAAGAATATGGAGGATGAAAAATCTGGGCTTCCTTAAGTCATTGAAGCTAAAACAATAGATTTGGAAATTGATCAGTTGGAAAGTTTTATTTTGAAGGATTCACACTTACTTGTTTATTTCTTTATTTGCTTTTTAATATACAAAATCAATTTGATAAAAAGCAAACAAAATTGGATCTTTTCCAGCAATAATATAAAACCTATGCTTTGCTCACTGTAGCTAATACTGTGCCTGGTACAAAGTGGGCATTCAATAAATGTCTGTGTACAAAGGAATGATTATCAATGAAAATCCTGGTTGCACTACAGATGCAACTTCTTTTATTTTTGATCTCTGGTAGACTTCAAAGTAGAAGAAATTGAGTTTATAATATTAAATATTTCAGCCATAATCTTTCTAAAGGTATATTTTTCTCTCTCAAAATTATAGTGACTCAAAAAAAAGTAGATTATGACTAGCATTTTAATGGATTCAAATATTCTAAGAACAAAGTGTGTTTAATGTTACTACCCAGATTTCAAATGACCTTTCCATGATCCTCTTGAAACTATAGAATGACACTGATGATGTTACTTAAGAATTCACTTTTCAAAATAGAAAGTACTAAAGTTGTTATTGATTTCATTCTTCCCAGGCCATCACCCACAGAAATACAGACTTTTAATATCTAGTAAAAGAACCTGAAAAGAGGCAATTCTTTCTAAACTAGAACTATGAGCTATATGAAGACATATTAGAGTCAGAAGTGTTAAGACACTGCATATATAGAAATTATTTCTATTAGAAAACATAACTTTCCCCTCACCTGACATCCTACAACTTTCAAATTACTAAAGCTGTCATAATAATTTATACCACATCCAAAAATTCCTTATTGAGTTAATACTACCTCAAGACTCAGGTTACATAGCTGCTACATGGTGGAGTGTGGATTTGAATCTTTGTCTGTTTGACTCAACAGCATTTTGCTCCCCTGTCAATGCAGTACAAGTTACCTTTTCCTCCTTATAGTTTGTCCCTAGGGCTTCTGTATCTCTTCTCAGGGGGACTCAGAATGGCTCACATGGTTCACTTATTGCACTTGCAACTTTTCATAGTAATTGCCTTTTTCTTCCAGTGACCATAAGCAATTTAAGATTTCCATATACCAGGACCATGCAGAGAGCATAACAGATATTCCGTAAATATACTATCATTTACTGAATGAATGGATGGTGCTACTGATATCCATCTCTTTCTTCTATAGCCACACATGCTCATTCTATCCTTATGGATGTTCCCCCAAAATTCTGACTTCTACATGAGTTTTAGAGGAGAGTCAGCCAAGATTCTTCTTTCTTTCCTAGAAATGTGAGACAAAGAGAGTGGGCCATGCAGGTTAGCTGCCACATGGAAGACTTCCCTCTTGTTCTTTTTTTCCTCAAGAAATGGGCAGCCTTTCGGTGTGGGATTTAGGGAAAACAGGACACAGAAATTATAAATGAACATCCCCATTTCAAAGGTAGGTGGAGATATGTTTCAAGCGAACTGTGTCTGCATGCTCTCAGAGCTTCATGCCCATGTTCAAGCACACATCACCCATCAGGCGCAGGGCTTTATCCAATTCCATGTTCCTGGCAGCCATTATCAATTGCCTGGAGCTCATTGGCAGGAAGAATTCTATCTGTCATCCTATCTTACATTGCTCTTCACATGATATGGTTTGTGTCCCCTAATCCTATTATACAACATTATATTGCATTCTTAGCAGATGGTCTAGATTAGCTCACTCAGACTCTATTGCATCCTCCTTCTAGAACACTGTCCTTTATTGTACATGCTAGAAAGTTAACTGCTAACTTCTCCAGACTCCCTTGCAGCTAATTTTCTGGATTTATGCACCACTAGAACTTGAAATGAACGGAAAGAGTCCAGGCTAAGGCATCCATTTTGCAGACATGGATTGAGTCCTGTGTTCCATCTCTTGCATTCTTAACACTTGATAATTTTTTTTTCTAAAATGTTCCATTAAATAGCTAATTATATAAGTCATTTAAAAAATTATCAGGTTTCAGAATCTTTCTTGAATAAAGTAAAATTTAAATTTTGCATAAGTATACTTAATTATTTGAGAGAGCAAGGAATTGAAGCTACTTCTGAGACAAGCATCTCACATTTTAAAAGAACTTTAGGAATTCTAAGTTCATTTTACAGCTATAGAAACTCAGTACCAGTAAGGAGAAATTACTTATCTAAATTTGTACATCAATGGGATGACACTCTCTTCTAACTCTAAATCCAGTTTTATCCTCCTTTCATTATTCTAATTTTATCAGAGAGCAAAAGGGAAGAACATGGCATGAATTCAGGAACTTCTTATTTAAATTGAAAGAAGGTAAACCAAGGGTTTACATTTTTATTACCCAGCAATGCTCATTTGTTATATGGCCAGCCTTTGTGCCATGAATTTTAGAGTATTCTTGACACTTGTTGAACTTCTAAATCTAATGCTTCACATCTATTAATGATTATCTAAATTTGATTATAATTTGCTTGATAATGATCTGCCTTACAATTCTTAATAATCCCTGGTGTGCTTTGCACTACATGAGTATTCAAAAAATACTTACTATATTTAATTAAATTACACTTAAGAACAAAAAAACACTGACTTCCATGAGGAGTCAAATATATAAAAATTCAGAGCCATTTTTTTTTTAGTTTACTCTGATTTCAACATTATATTGTTGTTATTGTTTTATTTTCCCAGCCTCTTTCCAGAAGGGATTGGATGTGGTGTTCAAAATGTAGATATAGTGCAGAAGAATAAAAAAATAAAAAGATGCAGAGCTGTTGCTAAAAATGAAAATGATATAAATCCAGGTTTAAGGAATGTTTTATAATGTATATTACAATTATTTGCTGTGAGTTTTAAATTTGACTTTGGGCTTCCTAGAAGCCAAAGCAAGAGGTAAGATATAACCTCTTACAAAAAACAGTGATCACTATTGTATTAGTCAGCCAAAGGGGTGCTGATGCAAAATACCAGAAACTGGTTGGTTTTTATAAAGGGTATTTATTTGGGGTAGGAGCTTACAGATACCAGGCCATAAAGCATAAGTTACTTCCCTCACTTGTTAGAGCAGGATGGCTGCCAACGGCTGTGAGGGTTCAGGCTTCCTGGGTTCCTCCCTTCCCGGGTCTTGCTTCTCTCTGGGTTCAAGGTTTCTTTTTTCCAGGCGGCTGCCTTCTCTTTCCTCTGTGAGCTTACTTCCCGGGGCTCCAGCTTAAGTTTCATCATCAAACTCCAACATCAAAACTCCAACATCAGAAACCTTCAACTCTGTCCTTTGCCATGACTTTTATCTGTGATGCCCTAATGACGTGGCCCAATCAAAGCCCTATGATTAACTTAATCATGCCCAAGTACAGACCAGATTACAAACATAACCCAATATCTATTTTTTTAATTTATAACCATATCAACCTGTTACAATTATATATAAATTTATAAGGTGCTATAGAAAATGTAGCTTTTGCTAGAACTGACTAGAATAAACTGGGAAAAGAGCACCAACCAGAAATCAGAATAACACAAAGAATTACTAGCTCTTGCGTCACACCTACAACATCCAAAGCATTTTCTATACATTAAAGGTTACCAGAGCCTCACAACAACAGTATCTGTGTAGATATTGTTCTATTATATTTTTTTTTAAAAAAGAAAGGAAAGACAAAATTCATGAGACTAAATGATCTCTTACGATAACAATAGGAAGGAAAATAGCCAGGATTTATATTTTCTTTCTCCAAACTCCATAGTATTTCTTCTATACCATAACATATTAACCTATTTTATAGATGAGAAAACTGAGGGTCAGAAAGGTAAGTCAATGTCTAAAACACACAGTTTGTGCGTGGTTGATCAGAACTTTTAATCCGAGTTCTCATATCTAGCATATGGCAGAGAGAGAGAGAAAGAGCGAGCTTGTTTGATTCCCGCTTTGCCTGGCTTCAAAGCCCACATTCTGCTGCTGTACCAGGCAGCCTCCTCACTCACCAATCACATGACTTGGAGAGAGTTGTTTACACTCTTGAACTTCAGTATCCATGAACTTCAGATACAGGATAATTCTGCCATAAAGGGTTATAGAGATAATCAAATAAGGAAATGCATGTGGAAGTCCTCTGGAGTAAAATATAACATATAAGTACACTAACTACACTGAATATTAATAACATTAATAATTGTAATTTAATCTCCAAACTGAGGAAATATAGAATTATCCAAAATTAATGGCTTAATTTGCATGTTATTGGAGATACTGCTGTCTCTTCTCAAATAATTGTGGTGTTCTGATTTCTGGCCTCAATTGTCTTCGAAGGTGCAGGCTTCATGGGATAAAATAAGGGAGGCAGGAGTCTGACTAGCGACCCTCTCAAAAGAATGTTTGTAAAATATGACTCAGCTCCATCTGCTGAGAAGATGAGGAGTCGAATCCTTAAGCCAGGCAGGGATTCCATTTGTACATTTTGTTAACCTTAGCACAAATTACTACTACGCAGGCCTCTGGCTTCCTTGGTAACCTTTCTCAATATGTATTTATGGGAAAGTGTCCTAACGGAAGGGTTGAAGGAAGAACCCCTGCGAAATTCATCAGACTGAGGAGATCCACTTGTATGGCCCAGCAGATATGGTAGGCAGGGTCCCTAAGGGCCAGCCAACTTCCTCCTCAGGAATAAACAAATCCAATGTGATATTTAAAAAAACTTATACCATACTCATTCCTTCAGATGGAAATTAGGGCTCTTACTGGAGAGATGCATGGAAAAGGAAGACTTCTTCTAGAGTCAAAGTGCAATAGAAACACAGTATTTCCTAACAACTTCATGATGTCGAGCAAGCCAGGAAAGTTACAGATTCCTCTGGGGGTAAGAATAAGTACAGACTTTTTTCCTTTTATTGTAGCAATGAAAACTGATGAAGAGGAACATATGAAGTGTTTTCCCTTTAGGCAGGGCTCAGTAGCTGTATCATGGTACAGCTACATAAAACGGCTTTCAGCTAAATCAATGCAGAAAGGAAAACATTTGGATCAATCATTTTCTTAAATGCCAGTTATTTTGGGGAGATAAGAAACAGCATCTTTCTAGGACGGTCATACAGGACCAATTCAATAAAGCGAAGCTATTGAGACATGCATCCCTCTAAAACAATCTGGGCTAAATTAGCATATAGCAGTAATGAACACAAAGTCAAGTTCTGTGTCTTTGAAATCAAGTAAGTCCTGGAAGAAGTGTGTTGATTTTCACCAGCATGAGCACCAGCAGGTATAGACACCATCTTACTAGGGGAGTAAACCTATGGGCACACACAGCCTATGAAATTCCTGACATCACCCGGTGAAGCACTGGGGATTTATCCTTCTCAGCTAGGGGATGCCAACCAAAATTGAAATCCACCCACCATGGAACATGTTGAAATCAGAAGGTATATAAATATCTAAATGATTGTTTTGGCTAGGTAGAAAGGTTCCATTTACTTTGGCCCACTGTCAGGAAGATAGCTGGTAACATAAAAGAAAGAAAGTGTGTTTAAAATAAAGTAGTTTTCGTGTGCCTTTCCCAATTGCACAAAGGCCATTTCCCAAGAGCAGCATAAGAAAGTATAATCACAAGTACAGTTGGATGACATGATCCACCTCTCGGTCCCCTGACTCCAGGTGGCCAAAATAAGTCATCATATTTTGAAATAATTATCTTTCACATGATGCATTCACTGTCTTCTATTATAGCAGTGGCTATTCCACAGATTAGTTCTTAAACAGTAACTTGTGGTTTCAGACAGTGACCTATACAGGTATTTACAAATGAATACAGGTTAAGGTTTGGTTCCAAAATGCTCAAATTGTATTTGTAAGAAAGAGTTTAAGCAGGAATTATTGAAAAGCAGTATGTGCAAACTCATAAATGAGACTGAATAGCAAAATCCTTTCTTCCTCTATCCTAGGTCTTTGTCTCCTTTCTTTACCTGGAAAACTCCTAATTGTCCCTCAAAACCCACTACACTAGCCTTTCCAACTCCAGTAATCAGAGGTAGTTGCCTTGTTCTCTCTCTCTCTCTCTCTTTTTTGACACTACTATCATTTGTTTTAATAATGTCTCTATTTATCTCTTCTCACCTTGAATCCTTTAGTACAGAAGCCATATCATTAATGGAGTTGGTATATGGTTGTTAAAAATGGACTCTGCAGTAAGACTTACAATGTTCCAATTCTGGTTCCACAACTTAGCAACTGTGCAACCTTGGGAATGATCCTTAATCTCATCTGTAAAATAAGGAAAATAGAAATGTCCACTTGACTGAATTATTGCAGGGAAAAAATGGGATAACAGAATAAGATAATAAAGTACAGTGAATGGCACTGGACTGAGTAAAGTGATTTCCTTTCTTACTATTGCTATTGACTTGTTTAGTGTCAGGCATAAGTAGATGCACTGTGATTGGGTATAAAAATGAGTGTGAAATTTCATAACAAATATGCATTTCTAAGCTGTTTCTTATATTGCATGATCCATTCTCAATTTTTCAGATAGTTAGGATGAAAGGATGAACACATATGGTAAAAGCACATGTTTCAGAGACTAGATTTGAAGGCCCCTTAACCTAAAATCGGTGTTTTGACAATAAACCTCAGACTGTTATTTTCCTAAAATATCTTGTAAGGGATCAAGAGTATTTTTTTTAAAGTATTTATACTCTACTGAGTTCCAAAACAGAATTCAGGCAAGGGGCAGAGGAGATGGATGGCCAGGTTTGTACTAAATGACTTCCTTCAGAAACACTTCAACAACATCAAGCACGACCTGGGAAGTAATAGAAAATCTATTCCTTCACATTTGGCTAAAACATCATTAATTAGACTTTCCTAGGTTCTAGGAAAGTTGGCTCTGACTCCTGCTTTGCCTCCTGTGGGTGCCCATTCTAGCAGCAGGTGCCCCAGAAAAGATTGTACCATATGAACAGCAAGCAGAGACCCATGCATCAGTGCAGGGAGCAGGGATTCTTGCAAAGCCGCCCCATTGTCCTGAGAAGGACCCTACCTTGAAGGGGCTATACCCCACTGAAACTCTGGCTGAAATAGATTCTTTCATTCAACTGACAATGAGCACCTACAAAGTACTGATGTGATTTTAGGGGCTGGGATTCCAGCAATGAACCACTCAGAAGCAAAAACAACAAAACAGACCTTAAACAAAATAAAGATGATTAGAAGGTGATGACATGCTATGGAGACAAATGAAACATGAAATGGGGAAAGTTGATTCTGGAAGAAAGGGCAAGAAGTGTGCAAGTTTAAATGGGAACCATCAGGAAATGCCCCAATGAGGAGGAGAAACTTGATCATGTGCAAGAAGCACATAGATTGAAGAATTTTTGTGTTTTTGACAATAGAAGATCCTGCTTTCTGTTGTAACTGATTTCATGGAAAAGGAATTTTCCTATTGCTTTTTCTACTCAATAATTAGATATAAATTCCTCAGACTGAAAGGGCCTGAGAAAAAATAAAATAGAACTTAAGAATTCAGCAAAAATGAATTTATTATCTTATTAATGATATGATAACCCCTCCATCTTAGTTTGAGATATAGGCTGCCTATGCAAAAATACCAGAAATGGGTTGTCTTTCATAATGGGAAATTATTAGGGCAAAAGCTTACAGTTTTGAGACTGTGAAAATGTCCAAATCAAGGCATCTTCAGAGATGCAACCTCACCACAGGTTGGCTGCTGGTGATCCTGGACTCCTGCCACATGGCAGGACAAAATGGCTGCTGGTCTCTACCTTCTCCTCCCAGCCACTTTCTCCCTGAGCTTAGCTGTGGGTCATCAGGCACATGGCTCGTCTTTCCCCTCTCCTCCAGGGTTTGTTGCTTCAGCTTCGGACTGCTCCACTGATTCCAGCCTCTGGCCTCTCTCATTCTCTCAGGGTTTCTCTCTCTTTCTGCAGCTACAGGCCACCCTGGAGTCCTCTCTCACATGGCAGGGTAAAACCACAGCATTTCCTCTCCTCTCTCCTCAGTTTACGTAGAAGGCCAGTAAAGGATTAAGACCCACCCCGGCTCCTGCAATCTAATCAAAAGACCTTAACTGAAAGTGTTCTAATCAAAAGGTCCCACATAAATAGGTTTACATGTACAAGAATGGGTTAGCTTAAGAACATACTTTTCTGGGGTACACAGAAGACTCAAACCATCACAACCCCACACTCCCAAATCACACACGAAGTATAAATGCAACAGATTATTTTTATGCTTGGGATGATTCAACAGACAAGGGAAACATATTAAAAATAATACCTGGTAGCTATTACAAAATAAAGAAACATCCTAAACTGAAAAGCTTTTCAATTTCATCAAGTCACGGCCTCAATATTCTACCATGGATCCCACAGAATCCTCTTTGAAAATAAAGGTCTAGTTTCTGAGAGTCTGAAAGAAACTTATGGTTCTGATCTCTGGTGAAAAATAGAAAAGCCCCTCAAACTCAGCAGAGGCAACAATTCAAAATACCGCAAGAAATGGACAAATAGTGTGCCAACTTCCGTGGAACACACACACAGGGTTTGAAATAAATGGAAAGTGATGTAAACCCCTCAGGTTCCTATCAGTGTTGCATAAACTTAATTGCCTTGTAATCACTTGGGTGCTTGTTAAAAAGGCAAAGTGCCAAGATGTGAGTATCAAAGTAGAACCAGGGAATCTGTATGACAACCAAGTCCCTGGGGATGGGCGTGCGTAGAAAGAGGAAAGGAATTTTGGTCCCAGTGGTCCCAGGACAGAAAATAGTCCTCCCTGCAATGCCCTAAAAATAAAGAGCAACATACATGGAACCCATGAGCATATCCACACATTTGATTGGGAGTGAATTTATAATTAATAATCCATGTGTGCTTTAAAACAAGCGCTTTCCATTTGGAGATTAAATAAATAAATATGCGAATCATTAAAGAAGTTAATAAATAAATGACTAAGTGGCATTTTTATTTGGAATTTATCAAGAGGTCTATGTTAGGCTAAAGCAACTCCTCCCCTCCACCTTTGCTTTTCATGAGGTCCCGTCTTCTTGAGCCAACCTGGAGTCACTTGATTCTCACCCCTTCCCTTCTTTGGGAGGTAGGACTTGCTTATTCAGTGGGTATATTTGGGAAGAATTATTTCCACGCCCTCCTCAATTTCTCCATTTTATCTCCATCTGGGAACAAACTGTGTGCAGGGAGCAAGTTTCTCCTCTGCTCTTCCATGCCTGATCTCTCCCACGCAGCATTGTCCTTCCCAGATTGTCAAGTAGGGAATTCTTCCTGGCAGCATCCTCTGTGACTCCGAGTCTGAGGCTTCCTAATGCTGGGCACAGTGGCAGCAGACCATGGGGCTCTCCCCCTAAGCTACAGTCCACCCTGGCTTCTATCATCAACAGAGAATGAGGTGAGGAGAAAGGGGGGGCTAGTCAGTGGGCTCAGTCAGAGACCCTAGCAGTCAGTAGTTGGAGAAAGGTGCACTGTCAGATACATGTGTTGACAATGGAGTAGTATAATAATACTGGTCACAAGACCACATTCGAAACCAATGAGCCATGTTTGTCTACCATTAAAAAAAATAACTTTAAAAAGTTTCTTTTTCTTTTACTGGTTATATTCACTCAGAAATAAATAAGAACAAAAAGAAACACAAAATAAAAATGCATACTATACAAATCACATGCTGATGTCTTGAAAAATATGTGAGGAAAATGTTTAGAAAGTCATAAAATGATTCAGAGCCCACTGACAATTTCAGCCCTAAGACTTTTCCCCAAGTGCTTAAAATGTTGTTTAACTCATTTTTGTATACATTTGATTAGGACTTATAACAAAGTATAAATACAGTTAGAATAAATAGAAAAAACTATTAAAAATCATTGCATTTTTCTGAACTTCAGTTCATGTCTCTGTAAAATGGAGACAGGAATTTCCCTTTCCCCTTAAAGTTGCAAAGATCAAACAGAAACATATTATTACAGTGATTTGTAAATAATGAAGTACTATACCGATAAGAATTGTTATTTCTACTATGAATTATTATTATATGGGGAATTTGATTTTTTCAATCCAATGACTCATATAACTCCACCCTGATTGAACAACAATAATTTATCGATCAAATCTTACATGCTCTATGAAAGAAGCTTGATGGAGAGTAATAATAAAAGTGAAAATTAGAGCATGCTCCCTGTGCTGGAGAAAATTTTTCTAAAAGAAGGGCGATGGAACACACACACACTGGAAACAGAGTAGAAAGGAAGTGGAATGGATACTTTAGAGTAGAAATCATAAGGAAAGAAAAGGTTAAAGAAATAAAAGGTGATAGAAAATAAGAGATTTGATTTTAAAGATAGTCTAAAGTCAGGAGGATGGAGGACAGCAGGCAGGTAATTCCAGGGGTGACAAACACATGGTGAAAATCAGAAATGAGCAGTGTGAGCACTGGAGGAGGGGAAGCTGTTTCCCTGCCCTAGGTAAATGCCTCATTGAGCATTGTTCTGTTTCTTCAACGTGATGAAAGGCACATGCCAACCTCTCAAATTATGTTCTTTGGTAAATATGTAGCTTCCAGGTATTTTTCTAAGTATTATCTTTAGTCTCACAACAACCCAATGAAGGAGATTTGTTGCTATTTTACCTAAGAAAAGCTTGAGCATTAGAAAAATAAAATAACTTGTCCAAGCCTGTGTACCTTGTACATGATGGAAGAATTTAAACCTACGTCTGATTTAGTTTGGTCACTATGCATAGACCACCTCTGACCACACTGCCCATGTGTGCGGGTGAAAGTTAAATTCTAAATTCTACTGTAAAGGGAGACTCACACACCAGTCATGGCTAAAACATGCCATTCAAATAGTTCACCACTCTGATGCCATTATTCTTAACGATCGTAATCTACACAATCATTTTTTAAAAAAGCAAAAACAACCATTGGTCTGATAACTTTAAAAGTAAAGTATGGTATAGTCTGAAATTCGGCAAAATTAATACATGGGTTTTTTGTTTGTTTGTTTTGCAGGAATTAACTGATCACTTTAGCTGACTCTTCCCCTTCTTTGATTTTTTCCTCCATCTACTTGGTGTTAAGTTTCAGTCACAAAAATTATCTTGAGCCATTTTTTTAACTGAGTTTACTGTTCCCTACAAATACATGCCTCAGGGAGTATTGTTAATCTTGACTATAATGAAAGTCCTTAACTACTACCATGGAAATAAAATTTTTGGCCTTATCTAAGATATCCAATTTTCCTAGACTTTGAAGGTAAACAGGTCTAATATGGAGTAATTGTTTATGGAGCTAGGACAGGGTCAAGTGCAATTTCTAAGATCCTAATTCTGACCTAAGGAGTAAGACTTATTTATTGTTATATTAAAAAATGTTTGAGAAGATTATTTAAATAATTAAAATTTTTCTCTGGTAGAAAATGGTTTCAGGAGGAGGGTAAAGCTCTCCTCTGTTTACTTTTTTAAGGACAAAAGCTAACTAATTCCATCTAACTAAAGAAAAGGTAGAGAGCAGAAAATACAGATAGATGTAACTTAAGTTTAGCTTTTAACTCTCTGCTTAGAACTTGCCTCTACCCTCTGCTACCACAGTTAAGTATAAAGGCAGTCAGCTCTCCTCCATATGTGGAAGACACAAGAAATGAAGAATGGAGGACAACCTGAGTTAGTCAATTTCAATTCTATATTCCTGTCTATATCTGGGATTGGGCTTGGACCAATGTTCTTGGTTGACTCAGAATGCCTAATGTATTTGATATACAAGCAGGCCTTCTGTGGCTTACTGTGTGTGGGGTATTAAAACACGCCCCCCACAAAATGCATGTTTAAGTTCCCATTTCATTTAAAGTGTGACCTAACTGAATCAGGTTGGGCTTTAATCCAGATTACTAGATTTCTTTATAAGAAGAATGAAATTTATACAGAGATAGAAAAGCAAGAGGAACCTGAGCGAGGAGCCACAAGCTGGAAGTCAAAGGAACACAGAAGAGAAAGAAGATGATGTCACCATGTGGATTGCCATGTGACAGAACAGCCAAGGAATCACATAGATTGCTGGCTGCCAAGAGAGATGACCCTGTGAGGAAGCAAGCCTTCTAGCCTCGAAACCATGAGCCAATAAATTTCTATTGTTAAGCCAACCAATTTTATAGCATCTAGGAAACCAAAACACTGTGCTGTACAGACACCAATCCAAGAGTGAAGAACATGTAAGGAAATCCCAGTACTGACAGCAATTATAATGAAATGAGTAAGAGTTCTCTAAGAGGAGGTGATTCATGGCATAGCTGTCATGGTAAAAGATCTCAAGCCACCCCTATCCGCTTGAAAATATTCCCTCCATTCTCAGCCTAAGCAAAATTTATTTATAGGAGTTGACAGAATTTCCTTGAAGTAATTATTTGACAAATAGGACTTAAATTGTTCCCTAAAGTGCAGATACATTCAGGTCCTTCTGGAGTGTAATGGGAAGAAGAGATTTGTTGTCATGGAAAATTTTCTCCACTTACTTCAGACAGTCATTGGAAAGCATAGTTCCTATTACTGTAAAATGTGTTTATTTGAAATATATTAGCTAGGCAGGTCAACTCTGATTTACAGATATTTTGCAACTACTGAATTTCTTTGCTGATCTTTGCATTTTTCCTTGAATACACTTATAAAATGCTAAGTTATGTGTTAGTTTTAGTGTTGATGTATTGTTGAAGAGGAAAACAAAAATATGGAGGCCAGCTTATTATTTTGAGCATGATACTTTTAGTCCAAAATCTTGTTAGAGAATCAAAGCTTTTGTGAGATTTTTTAATAAGATGCATTTTCAAAGGAAGCTCTGAGTTATAAATATACAACCTGCATTTTCATGAAGGAATGCATTTGGCTAATTCACTTTCTGTGTTCTTGTATATTGGCAATACCAGGAAGGAGTTAATCCTCATTTCTCATCTAGGCAATATTTTCAAAGCCACTGCTAATTTCAACTTCAGTGCACCAGTGATATTTAGGAATTGCTGAATACAGAGAAGACAGATGTGTGATGTGGGTATTTGTTCAGGTGCTTCAGTCTTCTAATTATTTTATCATTATCCATTTCCCCCTGTAATTTGTTCAAATTTGGAATCATTTCACCAATTTCCCTTACTGCTGCTAAGTCTTCCATCTTCTTCTGTTTAATCATTAAATAGTGTCTGTGACCATGTCATTAATATCTATCTGTTTACTGATATAGGATATCATATGACTCCTTAATTCTATTCAAATGTGTGTCTGGGAAATTACTTAAGCCCATAAGTGCTCATCCAATTTTCCAAATCCAGGGACCTTAAAACATTTCTTTGCTTATCAGAGAGGTTTCAAAAAAAGAAAAATTAGTACTTACACAGAAGGTCAAGGTGGAAAGAATGTGAGCACTAGCTTTGGAAAACCACTGTTGGTCCTAGTTCTGTTTGGTAGCTCATCTACTAGACTAGTTACTTAGCCTCTTTGAGCAAATGTCCCCATTTATAACAACGAAAATAGATAGTATCTAAGGACTACCTGATATGTGGCAGAACCAAACCCAGCAGAGTTGAATGGGGTTCTTCCTAACAATAGTGTGGTAAACAGGGAATACTGAAGTAGTCATTAGAAAATCTGAGTTACAATTTTAGACATTGATATTTTATGAATGTGTACCCTATTACTAAGCACATCCTTTGTCTCAAAATCATATGATGATCTCCATCTCACAGGCAAGAATACCGAGGTTCAGAGATGTTTGGTGATTTGCATAGATCAGGGGAAGGATCTGCCCTACGTCTGCCTGTCTTCAAAGCTGTGTCTCCTAACCTCTGTGCTGCTCAACCTCTACCCTTAAGCATTACCACTGACTCACAGAGGGCCTCTAGGTAGGTGTGGTAGTTTGAGGTGTTTATGGGCCCCAGAAAAACCGTCCACTGAGATAATCCACCCTATTGTTGGTGGGATCTTTTGATAGATTACTTCAGTAGGATGTGATCCTGAGTGGGTGTTAATACTCTTAATGGAGTACTAAACAAATGGGATGAATACAGAAAGACAGGCAGAGAGGAGCCACAGAAGCAAAGCGAGAAGCAAAGGAGCAAGAGACAGGCAGAGGAAGCCAGAAGGTGGAGGCGACAAAGCCAGGAAGAGAAGGAAGAGCCCCAGCAGATGCTGCCATGTGCTTGCCAAGGGAGAGGGAGTCCAGGATCACCAGCAGCCGGTCGTTGGGGAGAAAAGCATTGCCTGATGATGCCTTGATTTGGACATCTTCACTGCCTCAGAACTGTATGCTTATAAGTTAATAAGTATCCACCGTAAAAGCTAACCTGTTTCTAGTATACTGCATTTTGACAGACTAGCAGACTAAAACAGTACATCATTTCTTTATCATGACCTATAACATGAGGTGGTTTGACAGGATGGGCCTTCACATCTTGCTCAAAGTAGCTGATTCTTGGTTCCATACTTTGTCACGTGATAAAGATGCACCCATACTTCTACTTAAGATGACCATGTGCATGCTCCTAAAAAGAGACCTTACTCTCCCTCCCTGTTATTTAGTTTAGTCTAAGTAAAACACAACTATTAGGAAGGCTCAGGACATATTTATATGAATATGTATACTGACGATTTTATTCATGCCAATTTTCCTCCTAAATTCATGCAGATCCAGGAATTACTTCATCGAGTTCAAAACTATTTCATTTTTTTTCTTTCAATAAATAATCTGATGCCTACTAAATGTCAAACTTGTTAATAACAAGTAGAGCTCTTTTCAAAACGGAAGTACATATTGCCTGACGAGAGAATAGGAAGAGCATTTTCAAGCTGCAGTGAGAATTTTATATCTGCACAAAATTGAAATTCCTAACCTTGCTTTAAGAGGTGTTAACATTTCAGCCTTTAGCCACAGTTTCTTGAAATTATCAACATCTTTCAATGTTGAGCTTGCTGACCTGGTCTTTAGTGCCCATCTTGAAAATGCCCCTGATCAGCAAGTATTAAGAAAGCAGTGACAGGAAGCAGATGTGGCTCAACTGATAAAGCATCTGCCTACCATATAGGAGGTCCAGAGTTTGAACCCAGGGCCTCCTGATGCATGTGGTGAGCTCGCTCACATGCAGTGCTGCGGCAGGCAAGGAGTGCCATGCTACACAGGGGTGTCCCCCATGTAGGGGAGGCCCATGCACAAAGAGTGTGCCCCACAAGGAGAGCCGCCCCATGTAAAAGAAGTGCACCCTGCCCAGGAGTGGTGCTGCACACACAGAGAGCTGACACAGAAAGATGACACAACAAAAAAGAGACACGGATTCCTGGTGCTGCCAAGAATGCAAGTAGACACAGAAGAACATAGAGCAAATGGACACAAGAGAGCAGACAACGGGGGTGGACAGGGGAAAGGGGAGAGAAATAAATAAATAATTCTTTAAAAAAAGAAAGAGAGCAGTGACATTGGACTCACCCAGGAGAACTAACAAGGAGGTGAGGATGGATAACCACTACTACACCAAGGAACTGAGAGAGTCTACAACTATAAGCAAGAAAGTCCCATTCATCAGCCATATGGGATCAAACCCCTCTCTCAATTAAAGGTAGAGTAGGCATCACCATCCCAGAATCCTCAGGTTGGGGGATAAAATATAGATTGAGTAGACTTACTGGTATTTTACTATAGACTTACTATGATTCTAGCAATGGAAGAAATTATGTCATTGATGTGGAGAGGGTGACCACTAGAAGTGCTGAAGGCAGGGAGAAGAAAAAAGAGGTATAATATGGGGGCATTTTTCAGGACTTGGAATTTTCCTGAATGACATTGCAATGACAATATAGGCCATTATATATCCTTCTATAGCCTGTAGAATTGAGTGGGAGAGAGTGTAGACTACAATGTGAACCATGATCCATGCTTACTGGCAATGCTACAAAATGTGTTCATCAATTGCAATGAGTGTACCTCACTAATGGAAGAAGTTGTTAATGTGGGGGAAAGTGGGTGGTGTGGGGAGTGGGGCATATGGGAATCTCATATTTTTTTATGTAATGTATCTTTTAAAAATAAATAAATATATTGGGGAAAAAAAGAATGCAGTGAGTACAAACCCCTGGGCAAGCCCCACATTACAATATGCAGATAAATTTGTACAAACTCTTTGGAAAGTAATGTGGACTTGGGTGTGTGTGCATGTGCGCATGTGTATTTATGACACTTGAAACTATTCGATCATTTATTTTTCTCTTAAGAGCCTATGTTAAGGACATAAATCCAAATACACAAGCAAATTCATAAATAATGATTTTATCACAGGTTTTTTTCAAATATGAAAAACAAAGCTGGAAATAATCTGCATATCCTAAAATCAGGATAAGTAAATTATTGCACACCTCTTTATAGAATGTAATGTAGGCATTAAAATATTTGTGAATGAAAAAAATTTGTGAATGATCTATAGTCTAATATAAAAATACTTATCTCTAATGTTGAATTTAATGCTCTACAAAACTTTATAATACATTATTATTATGCTCAAAAGGAAAAATCTACATGTAGGAGAAACTGAAAGTAAATAAATCAAAATATCATCACTGGTTATTCTCTGAGTTGTGGGATGATTGGTATTTTCATCATATTTCTTTTTTTTTTACTATAACTGTAAACTTTCCAAATGATTGTTTATTAATTTTATTATGGCAAAGCATATCCCTTCCCAACACTCAGTTTTGGTTTCCAATGATTTCTAATGCTATGATGTTTTCAAGTTAAAAACTCAGTGTAGGGGGTGGGGGGTATATGGGAGCCTCATATTTTTTGAATGTAACATTTAAGAAACAATAAAGGTAGAGAAAAAAACACAGTTTTCTGATTTATGGATATATGTATAGGAAAAGCCTTACAAATTGCATTTGTTTAGAACTTAAACCAGTGGTACTCAATTGGGGAGTGATTCCTGCCTTACTTGCCCCTCTAAGTTTTGTCCCACTCCCAACCTCCAGATACCTCTAGGACTTTAGGCAATACCAGGAGAAATTTTTGGTTGCTGCAAATGGCATTAGTAGATAGAGGTCAGGGATACTGCCTACAACGAACAAGACAGACTCAACAACAATTATTCAGCCCAAATGTCAATATCACCAAGGTTGAGAAGTCCTCACTAAAATGGAATACTTTAAAATTATGTTAATGCAAGACTGTTATAGAAACTGTCAAAAGTTTATTACCAGGATAAACTTGCCCTTCCATTATGTATGCATCCACCCACCCATGTTCACCCAGCACTGAGGATACAGAGATACATGCTCCGCCTCTGTGGTACTTGAAGCCCAGTAGCGGAAAAAAGGACATGGAGATCAAGAGCTTAATGTAGTTTGAAGTGCTAAGATAGAGTGCTTTAGAATAACAGACAGAGCACTTAATCTAACCTGATATTTCAAGGGAGGCTTCCAGGACCAGTTGCCTCCTGAATTGAGTTTAAAGGACAAGAAGGAATGAACCAGGTGAATAGTAGGAACTATATTCTAAGACCTCCATAGCACAGGCAAAGGCATGAAGCCTGAACAGTGCTTGGGAAATAACAGGCATTTTGATAAGCACTGGACCATAAGCAGGGGATTCTGTGAGAACAGTATATACAACAGTAAAATAGGCGAGCTTCATTATAGTGTTGCTGGAGTATGGATTTGGGCAGGAAGAAGAAAAGGAAGGAGAAATGACCAGAGATGAAGCTAGACAGCTAGGCAAGGTCCCTGGGGTAGGCAAAGACATTGAGATGTATTTAGTAGGTAATACAGAACCATGGAAGAATTTTGGGCATGATTTCAGTACCCATGGTTTAAAAGATCTCTCCTGTGAAAAGGTGAAGTCAGATTAGAAGAAGAGTGGGGTGGGGATGGAGTTGAGAATAGACAGTATATTGATTTAAGGAGATAATCCATCAAAGATGCCACTGAAAAACTATTGGTAAATATTCTTTAAGCCTCTCTGATATATCTGTACAGCTCTGGCCCGTGTGAAGATATAAGGAAAATCTGCACAGTGGTGAGGTAAAGTGTTTCCTCCTCTAGTTGAAGAGAGAAAAAAAATTAACACAAATTAAGTGATTTGGGGTCAGTGCCTTAAAGTCTATTATTATTAAGGGTTATTGATACATTAAGACTAATTAATTCAGATTAAGGAAGAAAGGGTATGTAGTAAGAATAGACTTCTGCGCTGAACTGAAATGAGGAAAGATGGGTGGTTTTGGGTAGGAGAACATGTTCTGGGAAAAGGAAATCATGTGAGCCAGGATTCAGAAATAAGAATCAACAAAGAGTATTCTTGGAAATGCTAAGCCATATAGGATTGAACTCCTCGTTCAAGCAGTCAATTGACTGTTAGTAATTCCCAAGGATATGTGATTCAGAGTCTCTCAGACCCACCTCAAGGATCAACTCTGTGAGCCTTTTCTGCTGCTCCCCACTTTCTGAGAAGACTGGTCATTCTTTCCTCTAGGCTCCCCAACACCTACACAGATGTGAAATCTGGGCATTTTATGAAACCATTTTATTTGTATGTTCACTTGTATGTAAATGAACTCCTATTAGCCAAGAAGTAAGACAAGCACTGTGCCTGGTACATAAGTCACACTTAAAAACAAGGTTGAATACATGACTATATTTATTAATATGAAAGATGGCAGGAAGAACAAAATCACCAAAGAGACTAATATTTGTGCTAAGTATGGCTTTAAGAAATATTAAATTTAATTTTCATAATAACTCTCTGAAGTAACTACTTCCATTCTCCCTATTTTATGTACAGAAGAACCAAGGCTCAGGGCAGTTCTATTCCTTGTCAAAGATCACATGGCCAGAAAGAGCTATGAACTGTCTTCAGGTTTCTCTTACCCCAAAGAACATGAGCCTCCCACTGCTTATATATTGTCTATTTCTAAAGAAGGCCAAATTTAAGGAGGTTTTAATTTTTTTAACAATATTTGTTAATTCAATGCATATATCCTATACCTGAAAGATTCACTATAATGCAAAGATTAAATGGGTCTGAGGACCCATTTAATTTGAAAAGTTGGAAGAAATCTAAGAATATTAACAAAACATATTGGTCTATATGGGTTTAGTAATTGCAAAGAAAAGTCTTTCATTCACTAGATAGGGGTTTTATAAACTCAACAAAAAGGTTATCATGTGACCATATTCAAGAGGCAATAAAACCTGAAATGAAAATCAATAAAATGGGCAACCAAAATTTTCAGTCTAGCCACAACATTGACTCCTTGTCAATGTAGATATCATAATTTATAGAAGAGTTTTCTCCCTCGGTCTAGACATAGGCAATTGGGGGAAAGAAGATATTACATTGAACAGACTCACACATGTTAATTCAAATCACTTGTCAATTTGGCAAATAATTTCACCAACCCTAAAAGAGGGACTAGAATAACATCTACTGGAGGAGAACTAAGAACTGAGAAAAACCAGACAGCTTTTCAAACATAATTGCACCCTGACCAGAAGCTCCTTTTCAACAAGTTCCTTTACTGCCAACTCTGGAACAGGGTTGGCCAACTATACTCAATTGTCAAATCTAGCCCACTATCTATTTTTGTATGACCTGTGAGCTAAGAATTGTTTTTAACATTTTGAAATGGTTAAAAAAAAAAAAACTAAAAGAAGAAAAACAATTCACGACCCATGACAACTGCTTGACATTCAAATTTGTGTGGTCATGAAGTTTTATTGCAATACAGCCCCATCCTTTCGTTTATGTTTTGTCTGTGACTGCTTTTGTGCTACAACAGCCGATTGGAATAGTGGTGACATACTATACCTGACCCACAAAACCTAAAACATTTACTATAGAAAAAGCTTGATGACTGTTGCTCTAGAAGTACGCCCAGCAAATGAACAAAAACTCAGCAGGTACCAAAATCAGTGAAGTACACTGTGGTGGTTTGAAGCTATGCACTCTAGAAACACATGCTCTTAAATTTAATTCATTCCTGGGGCGTGAGCCCATTGTAAATGGAACCTTTTAATGAAGTTGCTTCAGTGAAGGCATGACTTGACTGATCACTAGGGGCCTTAATCCTTATAGGGTCACAGGGTCCAGAAAGCTGGACGTCAACAGAACCAAGAAGGCAGGAGGGGCCACACCCCATGCATTCTCGTGTAACAGAGAAGCCAGGACCAAGATGTGCTGGCAGTCAGCCCCAGAAAGCTACAGTCTCCTAGGAGAAAGTATCAGCTTGATTTTGGACTTCTAGCCTCAAAACCACCATAAGCCACATAGTTCTGTAGTGTAAGCCAGCCAGTAGGTGGTATTACTTTAGCAGTCAGGAAACTAAAAGAAACATATCACAAATATCATGAGTTCTGTGTTTTAAGTTTATTATCTAATTCGGGGTTCTCAAAGTGTGGCCATGGGCCCACCAGCATCAGACTCAAGGGTGAAATTGTCTGAAATGCAAATTCTTGGATCCCAGCCCGTGTCTACTGAATCAGAAACTCTGGGATGGGGCCTTTCAATCTGTATTCTAACAAGCCATCTAGATGATTCTGATGACTCTAAAGTACGAGAACCACTGGCCTAATTAATGCAAGGAAATTGAACATGGAAGTTGTGGTTCTATCCCAACAAAATTGCAGTGAGAAATGCATTTATTTGCTTTCTAAGTGTGTGCTAGGCACTGAGTTAGATATTTCACTTGTATTTTTCTATTTTCTACAATAATCTTGAAAATTGAGATGGGTTAGCTCCATTTCAGAAGGGAGAGAACTGAAGCCCAGGAATGTCAGGTAACTTGTCTGGAGTTATTGATTTAGGATTTAAACCTAGGTCTGCCTGCTTTACTACCTATAACCCCTTCACCATACACTGCCCTCTCCCTAATCTTGCAGAGAAGGAGAATCAGCTGGGCCTTAGAGTACTTTATTGAATACAAACAATTTCACAGAACATCAACATCAGACAAGACTACTCTGTGCCCATGATGGATCAAGACAAAAAAAGACGATCCTGTAATCATGTCCAAGAAGAAACACAAAAACCTGAGCTTTGTTTAAACCAAAATGGCCAAACATCCCTCTATACTGGCTAACGTAACTATTGCACCTTTAACAATTTCAGCTTTTGCCTCAATCTAGTCTTCATTCCTAGATAGGATGCATTAATATGGAATTATAATAATATAAAATATTAATTATTATTAATTATATATTGAATTATCCCCACTTCCTAACTGCATCCAATCCAGAGCCAAAGTTGGTTTCCTTAAACCTTCTCCACAATCATTTAACACAAGGTCAAATCCTGTAAGTCCTTTGTAACATCCTCTTGCTCAGCTGCCCTATGGATCCCACAGTGAGTGTGCTCTCTCCCCTGTAATAAGTAATGAATCTAAATTATTCAATGATAGGTGCCCTCCTGGTAATCTTTGGCTGGAGGGCATTGATTTGCCTTCCCTCCCTACCTCCCTCAGTTAATTTTCCAGCTCTCTCCTCCCAGCTAGTGGGGAAGGGGGAGCATGGGGTACCAAAGCTAGCAAGACCAAAAAGTAATAGTCCTCAAATAAATCAATACCAAGCACATTTCCTGGTATAGAACTTGGTATTTTAAAAGATTAATGGACTTTTAGCACCAAAATGGGTACAAAAAAATTCAGAAAACTGCCTTTCTTTTCTTAATTGTAGGTCAAATTCTTATTTTAGCTTCCACTCTGCCTCTCAAAGTTCTTCGATCCCTCAGCTCTTAAGGTTTCATCACCAATGTCTTCATGCACCCTTCCCTGAAATTTTCCAATTGGATGGGATGATTTTTCTCCTTGAATTTCTAGAGCCTTGGCCCTCTCACCAGGACTTTTTAATCTTGGATTAGTTATTCATGAACTGTTTGGCCTCTAACCAATTTGGAAACTTCTTAAGGACAATAAAATGCCCAGTTAGCCTCTACAACCCTGAACACAATAGGTGCTTTACTCATATTTGTTCAATTTCACTTACAACTCAAGAGTTATTTTTTTCCCATTTTGGAATTAAAAGTACTGCTTTCCCAGACACTAAAGCCCATCAAGTCGGGCCTTTGCAGCTCACTGCTGGATGTCTGCACTGAAATTACTTCTCATGGCCACAGAGTTCTAATTAACAAGCAGCCTCAGATACCTTTGGTGTGTGGATATCTCTATTTCACAGAGGGATTTTGATATGAAATATCACAAGAAACCACCACCACCACCACCACCACAAAACCTAGAATCTTATATCAACTAATCAACAGCTTTCAGGTTGCCGTGGAAACCTGAAAGAGGCACTGGAAGCCTTCAATTATGAGGCATAAGTAAAAGTATAAGGCACTATTACTGTATGGCAGTAAAGCCATTCACACGGTAATATTTTTGCATACCTTATCTCCTAACCACTGTGCTAGACAGTAAGGATAATAATACATAAAGAACGAATAAAAGTGTGCCAATTCTCCTCACACTTCCTTTATGTTTCAGGAATTATAGTTGTGTACTGTGAGCCTGTGTTTGTCTATACTCTTATCTCACCCAGTGTCCTATATACACTCCTTGACTTAGCTCATCTTCTGCATATTAATTTGATGAACTTCTCTTCATCCATAAAAATCCACCTTAGAAGTTACATCTTCCAAGGGGTTATGTCTGATTACTTTCATCTCCTCCAATTGGATTTAATTACTTTCCATTCTTCTACATCTTGGACTGAATTGTACTGCTCTCTTTACCATAATAGATTGCATTTTATGTGTTTATATTCCCTTTCTCCATATACGTGTTAGGGTTCCTGAGAGCAGGGAACATGTTTAACTCATCCCTAGGGTCTAACCTAGTGCTTGGCACATTGTAGACAATCGAGACATTTATTAAATGTAAGACACTTCTGAAGTACAAATGACAAATTATCGGTAATTATTGCAGCTGGGTGTCAGGTACATGAAAATTCATTATGCTGTTCTCTTTACTTTGTTTTAGATGTAAATTTTTCCAAAATAAAAAGTCCAAAATAATTGAAGACCTTGTCAAGATGTCAGATATATCAAAATTTGTAATTTCCTACCATAAATGGAGCTATGTTTTTATAGCTACAACTGCTATGTTCCACATTTCTCTCTTCCTTTTCTCATAAAAAAGATATGTAAAGTCAAGCAATGTTGCCCTGAAATAAAATAATTATGCTGTTTCAGAGCAGGGACAGGCAAAGGATATTATATTAAACAAAAATTTCTGGAAAAACTAGAAATTGGCAATTTATTTTAAGTATTTTATTGAGAAGGAAATTCTATGGGCATTTGCTCTTGTTTGTCTCTTATTTGAATTGCCACAGAAGCATAACTATTGTCTCTGCTTCCACACTCTTACCTCTGAATTCATCTCTACCTACCTACACCCTAGGTGGCCTACATAAAATGCTGATTCCACACACTGCTCATTTCTTCCCCCAAAGTTGAAGCCAGTGAGTCAATGGCTCTTCACTGATTAGGGAATAAACACATTAAGGATTCAATAAAACATATCGCATACTAAACTATGAAATGACAAGATTAATATTGTATTTTCTATTCCCCTTATTAATATGTAGAGATGTATAAAACTACCAGTAATTATACTAAAATTTCATTAGCCATTTTAATCTTCTTTACAGATTGCTTTTGTTTCCCAAACCTTGGATTCCAATTGAAAGAGAATTACTTTTTTTCCAAATAGAATTTTTATCAAAATCTGAATCTAATTTAAATGGGAGCAGAAATGTTTCTCTTCACCATTTTCTATCCATGGCTGATTCTCATTAGCCATCAGAGATGATAATACTAAAGCTAGTACTTATTGCTTTAGTCACAAATCAGTGTAGACTCTTTATTTGAATAGCCTCAAACATACTAAGTTATCAATGCCCAGAGTTACACTGGAGGAAATACTCCACAATGGTATCATTGTCTGCTGAAGACAAACATGTAAGAGGCTCAATATTATCTAAAGGAAACTCAAAGTTCTACTCTGGGCCTCATCCTCCTCATTCCTCTGCTGAAAAAGAACTGATTCCTTAGCCATAATCTGGACCAAATTTTCTAGGGGGTAGAGTCTCAGTGAAAAAGTTACCAGTCTACATTGGGATAACCCTCTTTGTTTTTTTGTTTTTATCATTTGCAGCTGGAAAGGATGAAGACCATTAAGAGTCTAATTTTTGTGTGTGTGGCTCACTCTTTAGTTGCCTTTTGTCTTGCTTTTCCACTTGGCTGGTGATCAGAAAGCTTAGGCTCTCTTTCTGTTTCTGCTTAGACACTGCCATAGCCTGAGGAAACACAGGCAGGAGGCCTACCGGGCATTCTCATACTCTTGTTGGGTTTGCCTGTTGGACTCCACTTGGATAGACCAGTCAGTAACACTGGATACTGAAGTGGACGGGGATCAATAGTCACCGTAGGCCTTAGGAGGAAGGGGGCCCTGGAAACCACTTGCCTGGCTTTTGTTCTTATCCTGCCCCTCATCTATTGTAAAGTCTGTGTTTTGGCCTAGCTCACTTAAGTTCCATGCCTGCGTTCCAAGCTTTAGGGTCAGAATCAAAGCCTTGTATTAATTAAGTTGGTATTGCATGATCTTATTTCCTATTAATGTATTTCCCTCAGATGCTTCACAAAGGTGGTAGTGGCCAGTTTCAGGACAAGATTTGGAATTCTGGAAATTACCCCTGTAGGGTTTCATTAATTCCCTTTCCCAATAGTAGGAGAAAAAGACAAGTGTATTATAGCAGGAAAGTACTGTCAGGTTCCCTAATCCTTGGTTGTAGACCTGCTTCTGCTCCCAGTTACTTCTGCCTTCTGAATACAGTTACATCTCTGGGTCTCAGTTGTCTCCTATGTAAAAGAGAGAGTTGGATGAGAGTCCACGTCCTATAACGTTTTTCAGAAAATAAAGGATTGAATCTCCAAGTAAATGGGTTATACTCATGTACCCTTATCTTGTGGCATGATCAAGCTTTCTACATTGAATCCAAAACATACCATGCTTACTAGATAATTTCCACAATATCTGTAAATATGTAGGCACATCTATATGTAGATATGTGTATAGAAATTTAGATGCAGATATGGATATACTGTGAATATGGATATGGTATGTATCTCAAGGAGGACCTTTGAGTCAAGTTCAAATTCCTACAATTCTAGTTTGGGAGAGTCAAGTTTACAACTCAACTTCTCATATTGCTGGAAACTCAAATTTGAGGTTTTCATCTGAAATCTTTCAACTTTAAGTGACATAAAATAGAGCTTAAAGAATAAAAGCTGAGTCATGGCCAGGGGTCTTGAACTTGAGATCTTTGATTTAAAAATTTCTACATTATTAACACTGGCCATGAAAGAACTGCATGCTATCTCATAGCGCTACGAAACTTGACTTCCTCAAGTATCTCCATGGGGGTTCACCTTTAGAGACAGCTCCACCTAGCTCTGAAACCCAAGCCACCTTGAGTATAGTGCACTTAAAGTTCATAGAAACTAAAGTTACCTTATTTGTATTTTTTTAGTGCATTGAGGCAGAAATCTCAAAAGAATGTATAGCACTTTAAGAAATTTGCCTATGCATTGTTTTCCTTCCAGGAGTTAAATAAAATTACCTTGTCAGATGAGAAATTGAAGAAATTGGTTTCTGAGGTTTTATTTAATCCTATTATAATATTATTGAAAATAGAACTTGTCATAGATGGAGAGTGCTTAGAAGACCTGAGAATCTGATAAGAGCTTCCATGTTCTAATATTTGTCTGAACAGTTAGAGCTAATGAACCTGCTTTGTAGAAAAAAGGACTTGCTGAAGATAAAATATACTGACCATTATTAACAAGAACAACCTGTAGACCGGACATAGTTTGTGGTAATGTCATCTTACCTCCCGTAGTTAGAAAGATTACAAGAAGCAGGGCAGGTTTAAATATTTCCATCTCCTCACGTTACACACAACCTGAGAAGTGAATATGTAGAACTTGGCAACAAAAGATTATATCTTTATCCAGAAAAAATATTTGTAAGTGTATCAGAAACTCCATTCTTGCACTTGAGAAGAAAGGAGAGTTTGGATGCAAAAGTGATATCAAATTCTGGAGGTTTAAACGATTCATTTAAAGGGGGTTATTTCAGTAGAAGCATTAGTTCATGAAGATTATATATATATATTTAAATTGTTAAAGCAAGTTACTTTTTTTTCTCTTCAATCTTTGAATAACTAAACTGATATTGGACAGCAACAATAAAATTTATCTTACCTAGGTAAAATATTTATTGACAGCAACTGCTGTCCTGTGCATGTGAATTCCCACTCAGGAAACAAATGAGCAAAGTGTCTCATTGGGGAATGTAAATGAAACACTTTTGCAAATTAAGTGTTCAAAGCACATTTTTGCTAAGCACCCATCAACTAACTCAATTTTATATCATAATCAACAACCCAGCTCCACCCCCGCACCTCCTAACTAATGAGGCACACACAGATATTTCCCTCACAAATTAAGGGACTCCTCCAGAGGATGGAATTGCTAATGACATCGTGGTAGCCAACATTAACCTGATAAGCAAAAACCAACCTGTGTCATCACCGCATCCATACAAGAGAGTCCTAACCCCCCCACTCTGGAAAATATATTTACCCATAAAATCACAGGAAATATCTCAAATAGTTTCCAGATAGAAAGATGTTACACCTCTGGGTACACAGAAAAGAACTGTCCGGTGCTAGGCTGCCAGGCATGCATATTTTAAAACTTTTGCTTTATTACGCCTCCTCAACTTCTGCAGCATCCGTAACCAGTTCTGAACCGCACCTGACCAACGGCGCATACTGGGAGCGACCACTTTACCTTCCGAAAAATCAATCAGTCCCAGCAAATGAAGAAGCTTCAGGGATGCACATATAATCACAACAATACCCACTGTTTGCAGTCCTTCCGACTCCCACTCGAGAGTCAACATCCTCCCAGCTGGCCGAGCATCCCAGCCTCAGGACCCCTTTGGAGCGCAGGGAGTTAATTAGAAAATCCCGAGCACGGTCTTTTGCTTGGAACAAAGACTTGCGCGAAGGGGGAAAGCAAGCAGCTCCTCGCAGATGCACCGGGCGAGGCGGGCGGCCCCCGGGGGAGGACAGACCTCGCCTAAAGTCCAGCCTCTCATGCTGGTCCTGGCATTTGCCTGGCGGGGCTCGCCCGGAACCACCGCCCACCGGCCTGTCTGACTCTGAGCTGCAGCCGGCGAGTTCGTGGACTTCAGAGCTGCGAGGGAAACATCTGTTGGAGAGCTGGAGACTTTTCTGTGTCGGCGGAAAGAAGGGACCCTCCCAGGAAACTTGTCTTGGGGAGCACCTCGGCGCGCCACGCGCTGACGACGCGAGCCTGGGCAGGGCTGGCTGCCGGCTGGGTCGCTGCCCGGGAAGCTGGCGAGTGCCCCCCTTTTGCCTTCGCAGCTGCTCTCCCCCCCCCCCTCCAAAGCTTGCTCGAGGGAGACAGCAAAAACTCCTCCCTGGATACTAGGGAAAGATGAGTTCTGTGGCTGGTTCCCACAGCCACTTTCAGAAAGCGAGCAGCTTTTCCAGCCAGAAAAGTGAAGGAGCAAAAGACACGCGATTCAGCGGCTTGGTCAACCCCGGGGCACCCGCCTCCGCCGCGGTCGGGCTGTTGCGCCCCCGCTGGGCCACGTGGAGCGTCGTCAGGGGGGTTAGGTCCTGATGCTGACACAGGTGAATGGAGGGAGGGGCCGCGCACTGCCTGGGGACACTGCTGCGCAGGAGCTGCCTCCTGGAGTGGGCACCATCATCCTTCAAAGCCCTGCTTCAGCCTCTCTCCAAGCCAAGTGCCACTAACCTCCCTGATGACAGAAGCACCCTCAGGGGCTTGTTAAGAATTCTCGCTTGCCAGGGTCAGATTCAGGGGAGCCGGGAGTCAAGAGTTGTTAAGCAGGAAGCCCGGGTGACTCTTATCGTGGCCGGGTGGAAAGCGCTGTCCCCGAGGAGCCCATCAGGTGTTCCATCCCAAACCGTGGCAAGCAGCCGAGGCCGCTGGGCTGGCCCCAGCACTACCTCTGGGCTATGCCAGGTCCACACTAGCATAATCCTGCTGGTAATCCCCACTCGGCAAGCCTGACCCCACACAGGTGGTGAAGGGTATCATCTAGGGCCCACTATGAAACAGAAGGGCTCATGAATAATATCTCAGCCCCTGGGGTCCTACCCAGGTTCTGTTAATTTCTTTGCTGTGTGATCTTCTGCAAGGCACTTAACCTCTCTGAACACGGTTCTAATTCTGTAAAGCAGAGATTATAATAGTTCATTTACAGCTCTTCTTTAAAGGGCTGTGGAGGGAATTATGTGTGATCCTACTAAAAACTAATATTTGCTGAGCATTTACCACATGCTAGTCAACATTAGAGTGATGTATCAACAAGAAACTCATCCCTACAGCTCCGTGTGGTAGGTGCTATGTTCAGCCTTACTTTATAGGTAAAGAAACTGGTGTGTCACCTGGTGGGCCATAGGCATGCATTCACTCGTTGAGTTAGTCACTGACTTTCGTTGTGCTGCTCCTGGGAGCAATGAATAGTTCATGAAGGATGAAATGGCAAATAATGCCCCACCCCACCTTTTGGGTGCTTTCAGCTTAAGAGGGGAGGCAAGAATGAAATTGAGTGCAGTCAATAAATGCACCAGCCCTGAGTAGATGTCTGTATAGGGAACAGTGATGCAAAAAGGAGGCAGGAGCCAACTCCACCTGGGGAAGGGTGGGTGGTGGGAACAGTCAAGAGGTAGCCGGCAGTAATGGTAGGTTTTGCCATTATTGAAAGTATATCAGTCACAAGCTTTGGAGAGGTAGACCTGGGTTAAATCCTGATTCTGTCCTTTGCTTGCCGTGGGACCTTGGGGAAACCACTCCAGCCTTTAGTCTCCCTTTTCTCAGTTCGAAGGGGGAATACTACTCCCGCCTTTTCAGGGTTGATGTGAGAATAAGCAAGACCCTCGGAGAACTGAGCCCAGTCCCACGCACAGCACATGGGAGATGTGTGATTATGAAAGAAGCGCAGCTCTTCAGAGGTTCCCAGGGGACCCCGGGGACAAAGTGACTTCACTTTTCCCTGGTCCTGACCCTCCTCCTCTGCCCCCAAGATTAGTCCAGCCAATTTCCCAGGAAGATTTTCCCGATCACCCAAGCCCAAAGGAATATTTTTCTCCTCTGGGCAACAGGATGCACTTGGGCCACCGAGTTAACCCCTTTACGGCAGGGCTTTTCATTTTAGATAACTTATTTACAGGAGATATCTTTGTATTTATCCATCTAACCAGGCACCCACTCAAACTTCTTGTCTCCACTTGTGTCAGCCATCCAACAAAGGGGAGTTAGGTCTCAGCCACTGATGGAAAAAGAAATGTATTAAGTAACCCATCTCTGAAATTCCTGCCAACAAAAAAAGTCAAAGAAAGAAAAAAAAAACCCTCAGCAATTATTTGGGTCAAATCAAATGTAACAATCTCTTTGAATCTTACATAATTATAGTTGTAGAGATAATTATGCTATAATTAAAGAAAACGGAAGTATAGAGAGGTTAAGTGACTTACCCAAGGTCACACAGCTAGAAATTAATAGACCCAGAATTCAAATGTTGTATTATCTGGCTCTCAAACTCCTGCTTTGCACGCAGATTTCAACAAATATTTTTCAACTGACCTTTGGATTTATAGTTAGTAGTAGTATTTTGAAATATGCCACATTTCATTTTCCAGGAAAGAAACCCCAACCATCCTTGAAATCCTCTGAAGACCCACATATATAATTTACTTTGCTGATCGTAGGCAGGATTTCCCTTCAGGACAGTGGCATTCCCAGTGGAGGATCCGTGGCCTGGGAGTCTGACCTTCTCCACTGTGGCCTGGAGGGCTGGCCCGTCCCTGTCTCCATTAGTCACCTTCGCTGCCTTCCTTTTCTGAGCTCTTTCTATGGGCTCTGGCTACCAAGTTTTCTGGTCCTCAAGGACGTCAGGGGCTCTTTCATGTGTGTCCCCAGCAGCAAGATTTGTAAGGTAACAGCAACCTCAAAAGAGGTCTGGGAGACAGTGGGCACTAGGAACAGAGGATTTTCCAAGGGCCGCCATGAGAAAAAGATAGTTGGCTGTACATTATAATATTTTAGAAAATAACTTCGGATGGCGGCTCAATCATTTTATATCGGTAACTTGCTAGCCCCAACCCGGGTTATTAGAGTAAATCTTGCCCCCGCTTTCTCTCCTCCTTCCTATGCTCACACTTTCCTTTACACTATAAAGGGTGTCCAGCACAGGTCTGTATTTCTTACCAAAGGAAAGGAATCACAAAGGAATGTCCTAACATGTTTAGCCCACTTACTCTAAACATGGCGCCATATAAGGCATTTTGCAGGTATGAATCCCACTCCCAAACCAATGACTTAAATGTTATTATGCCCTTTTTAAAGAAGAATAAAAACCAAGCAGCACTGAGATTAAATTGTTTTCACAAAGTCACATTCATTAGGTGGCACAATCAGGAATTACACCTTGGCCTTTTTTCACTCCAAAAATAACAGGTACTGACAATTATGGAGAACTTACGTGTCAGACACTATGTTAAAACCTTTACAATACTGATTAATTTCAATAATCATTGTCCCCTGAGATCTATATTTCATATTCCCCTGAAAGCTGTATTTCAAGGAGAAATTTGAAGCTTAATAAAGTTGAGCAATTTGCCTGAGGTCTCACAGATAGTGCTTGGAGTCAGAATTTGAATGTAGGCAGCCTGGCACCAGATCCTACACAGTTCACCATTTGCCACTCCACTCTTGGGTCTCTTTGTACCTGGTTGAATGATATTGTAGCTGGGGCTCTGCAAGGGTCTGTGAAGTGAAAATATTGACAGAAATTCTTAGGAAAGTGAAAACTCTGAGGAGGCATGCCCATGTCAGTAGACCAGTCTTAGAAAGAAGATGGTCAGTGAATTCTGCCACGAATCCATTGTGAAACTTTAAATAATCTTGATTGGGATGTGTTACCTAAAACCTGAATTTGATCCTTTCCCACTCTGTACTATAGTTGCAGTTTGACATTTCATGGGGTGATGTTTTCTTGTTAAGAATTGTTCTTCATATAATCCATGAGGTGCAGCAGTGCTCCAAGCTGTATTCACCAAATGCAGTGTATATGCTGCAATGATGAAGGAGGTTGTTGATGTGGGAGGAGTGGGGTTGGGGTATGTGATCACCTCTTTTATATATATATATATATATAATTTTTAAATTTCTCTCACCTCCCCCTCATTGTCTGCTCTCTGTGTCTATTCACTGAGTGTTCTTCAGTGTCCACTTGCATTCTTGTCATGCAGTACTGGGAAACTGTGTCACTTTTTTGTTGTGTCATCTTGCTGTGTCAGTTCTCCATGTGTGTGGTGCCTCTCTGGGCAGGTTGCACTTTTTTTTGCACAGGGTGGCTCTCCTTGTGGGGCACACTCCTTGCGTGTGGGGCTCCCATATGCAGGGGGACACCCCTGCATGGAAGGTCACTGCACATGGGCCAGCTCACCGCACAGGTCAGGAGGCCCTGGGTATCAAACCCTGGCCCCTCCATATGGTAGGTGGATGCCCTATCAGTTGAGCCACAACTGCTTCCCTTTTATATTTTTTAATGTAACATTTTTTTGTGATCTATGTATCTTAAAAAAATACAATAAAAATGCTCATAAAAATAAATTAAAAATTGATAGCAAAAACGTAACAAAAATTTAAAAAGAAAGTGCAAGTTATTGATGGATTAAGCAGAGATTATAACATAAACATTTGATTTCCATTAAAAAAAAAAAAGAACCGTTCTTCATACTTTGACATTGTCTGAATAAACAAGAGTAGCAAGGTTGTGCAAAATGTTAAGATATGTTTATGTACCTACAATTGTCTCTCCAGACATAGAAATAGGATTGCAATGCATATAGAAATGATTCAAATTTAAATTTACAATTATTGATCTATATTTGTATAAACCTTTAGAAATCATTTAGTGATCAAATAATTGACCTTTTTTTTTTTTTACATTCATTAAAAAATGAGGTATAGGGATGTGGATGTGGCTCAAGCTGTTGAGCTCCCGCCCACCACATGGGAGGTCCCTAGTTTGGTTTCCGGTGCCTCCTAAAGGAGAGAGTAAACTGGCATGATGGGCAGGTGAGGCAAACTGAAGCAACAAGAAACACAAGAAGGAAAACATAATGAGAGACCCAACAAAGCAGGGAATGGAGGTTCCTGGGGCCTCCTAAAGAGAACGAGCAGGACAATGAGCTGGCGCAACAGGTAGATGCTGCAAGCTGATGCAACAAGATGATGCAACAAGATATACAACAAGATGACACAAGAAGAAAAGCACAATGAGAGACACAACAAAACAGGGAATGGAGGTGGCTCAAGCCATTAAGGGCCTCCCTCCCATATTGGAGGTCCTAGGCTTAGTTCCCAGTGCCTCCTAAAAGAAACAAGGAGGCTGAATAGACATAGCAAGTGCAAAAATAAATGTTAAAAAAAAATGAGGGGCAGAAAGCGGAACTGACTTCCTCAAGGTGACAGGACACGGGAAGTAGATAAAGTAGACTCGAATCCCCTAGGTCTTCACTAGACTTGATTTAATTACTACTGGAGAAATCATGTGATACATTGATAAGCTAAGAGAGAAATGAAGTTTTCTAGAAGAACATTTCCTGCTCTCAGTCAATAGGATCTAAGAGAAGCAAGTCATCAGTATCATTGGCGTCAACTGAGAGTTCTCCTAGAGAAAGAAGCCTAATCTAGTTCTTTACAAGTAAGTCAGGAGAGGAGGAGAGGTTATTCTAGAAACAGAAATGGGCACACAGATAGGCAGCATTTATGGCGGGGGTTGAGTTGGAATGAAGCCTTCTTGGCAGAAGGAAAAAATGAAGTTGGACTTGAAGAGGCCTCTTAAATTGAGGACTTGATAGAACAAGTACAAGGACAGAGTCCCCTAGAGACCCTTAAAGTCTCTTCTAATTTTAAGGCTTTCTCACCAAACTGATGAAGGCTATTCATTCTCAGATGCCCTCTATTCTACCTTCCACCTGTACTCCAAATATATTACATCTCTATATCTTGGGCTTTCTCAGTTACTTTGAAGAGTTCCCTAAGTGTTCTCCTGGTGAACTTCTTGCTCAAACATGATAGGATTCAAGCTATTTCACTTAGCTGTGAGCTCATTCGGAAAGTTTAGTAAAAGCATCTTGAATGGATTCCTTTAAAGTGTGCATATGGATGCACATTAAACAACCATCACAGCTTCTTGTTTGAGTGCCCTTTTAAGTCCATAGGCTGATCATTCTATTGTCAAATAGAGAGTTTTATGTTTGTGTGTTGGGGTGGGTTAGATTGGAAGGCTCTACCATAAGAAGCTTCCAGCAATATTTCAGTAAGATATTTTCAAAATAGTTCCCATGTATTTTATGCCCAAAGCATACACAGTATGTAACCCTCATAAAACAAATCAGCTGATTGGATAGGCAACTAGAAAACGTTGGTAAGAATTTAAGCTTTCCCTATGATTTGTGACTGTTTTCCTGCCCTAATTTCCTTTTCCTGGCTTTTCTGGTCTAAAGAGAGTGGATACCTTGGTTCATTAATTTAATCCAGCATGTAACTTCTGGCTCTCATGTCACATCCTTCCTCATGTAGTCTCTCTATAAAACATGTCTGTCACTTACCACCACACTGAGCTGGCTTTAGGGCAGCAATTCTCAATGATAATAATAATGATAATCCTTTTCTTTATCATTATATTATAATTAGCATCCCAATAACATTTAGTTTCTACCATGTGACAGATGATACTTGTAAGTATTGCTTAAATATCTTGTTGAATCCTCACATCTCAATAGGATAGGTAATACTATTAACCAGATTTTACAGGTAAGAATCCTGAGATGCAAAAGTGTTAAGTACTTTATCCAAAATTACATGCTAGAAATCAAGGTGCTGGGACTTGGACTCAGGCATCCTCACTTAAGGGATGGGTTTATCAAGATCACCAGGTTTTTGGGTTTTTTTGTTTGTTTGTTTATTTCCATTTTAACTCCATTACACAAAGAAAAACAAAATTGAAAATGCAAATGCTATCCAGAAAGGTGGCTTGTGGCAACAGCACCCTTGAAGTGAAAATATCAGATTCCTTCCTGGGAGCAAGTTCAAGAGAGCAATGAAGAGAGGTGAGATAAGGAAAGAAGCTTAGGATAAAGGGAAGAGAAAGGCAGGGGAAAAAAAAAAAAAGGAAAAAAAGAAGAGAAGAAGGAAAGAGAGAAGGGAGAAATGAAAAAAGAGGCAATCCTTCTTGCCAGGGACATGAGAGATTCAAGAGTACAAAGAAGAATCGAACCCATTTTCTGCCTTCCAGAGCTCACAGACTATCACAGAGGTGAAGAGGCAGCTCTAGGGAAGCGAATGAGACAGGAGTTATTTTTCCCTCAATTTTTGTCAAAATTCCCTGGTCGACTAGTATCTTGGGCCCTTAATAACTAGACATGCAGAGTAACTCTTCAGCCCCACTCAGCTTCAAATAACCTTGGACATAGAGCTGGCACTTTTAAAGCCCATCACAAATGGGTCTCCATGGGTGTTGTATTAGCCAGAAGTTGGCCTTTGGCCCTGCCTTCTAGGTCTATTTCTTGGTCCCGTGACACCTTCCAGCTCACTTGGGCCAGGGCTCTGCCTCCATGGATTTATCCCTTGTCAGCTTGAGGCTCTCAGCTCTTATGCATGAAACTCCCAGAGGCTGACTGGGGTATTCTCAGAGCTGCATTAGCTCATTTTGTGCACCACAACAGGAGTTTGGGAACCAGAGCCCGAAAGGCTTGGACTTAAATGCATCCCAAATCTCCAGAGATGCTGAATGATGAACTTGATCAATTTTATAAAATGTTGTTGAGGCTATATGGAAAGACTATTTCATAGAGTTTCTAGGGGCCTCCTCCTGCAGTATTGCCAAACCCCACTTGTCATATATTCCCTCTCCTCTCATCTCCTTTTCACACACACACACACTCAGGACCAATGGGGTTCCGATGAATAGAGTTTCTGCTTTGCACATCCCTGATCAGTGTTGAACAGAACAGAGTCACTCATTCTCTAAATGTCACTTCTCTTAAGTGACTTGCCCAGAACTGGCACCTGGGATTTGTCACCAAATCTTGGAACCCTTAGTCCAAAGCTCTTTGTAGCAGGGAGTTAAGATGTTTACAAAATCGCTAAGATGATGTTCCAAAGGAGAGAGAGGATTCTTTGAGTGTGAAGAATGCAAAACTCCTCAAGGAAGAGGTGAAGGGCAGGCTAGGCTCAATATTACATGTATCTGGGTACCATCCATGCATGCTAACCCTTGCTAGTGTGCCATGCAAATTGGACAGATCTGTGAATGACTTCCAAGTAGCACTCTAAGCTAGTGGCCACTAAAACTGGTAGACATCTGGGGGAACCTCTTTCACAAAAGGGATTAGGCTTGATTTGAATAAACAGATAGGCAGAGAAAACATTTTTCTCCCCACCTCATCTCCAAAGTCAGAGACCTGGAGAGCTAGGAAGGAAAGTGTCCCTCTTTTGAACATGATGTATTTTCCCTGAACTCAGAGTCAATTTGTGATCTAGCTAACCTCTGCCTGAGACTGCCTGCTTTACTATTGTTACACCCATTCCTGTATTGCTGAAATCAATTTGTATTTGGCTCCTATGCCTGCTGTAACAAATTACCACAAACTTGGTAGCTTACAACAATGTAAAATTATCTTCCGGTTCTGGAAGTCAGAAGTCCAAAAAGGGTTTCCCTGGGCTAAAATCGAGGTGTTGGCAGTGCTGCAGTCCTTCCAGAGGCTCTAGGAGAAAACCTGTCTCCTTGGCTTTTCCAGGATCTCAATGGTCACCCACCATTCTTGGCTCACAGCTACCTTGCATCTTCAAAGCCAGCAATGGCCACTCAAGTCTTTCTCAGGCAGCATCATTATGACACCTGCTCATCTGCCTCCCTCTTAGGTTTATACGGACCCATGTGATTACATTGGGCCCACTTGAGTAATGCCAGATACTCTTCCCTAGTCTAAGGCCAGCAGATAAGCAACCTTAATTCCACCTGCAGTCCTAATTGCTCTTTGGTATGTGACCTAATATAGACACAGATTCCATGGAGTAGAGGGTTCTTAATAAGGAATCATGAGTTTGAATTGAAATTCAAAAAAACATTATTCCTCTGGGGACATGTTGGTGTGGGTGTGATATATTTATTAAATAATACACAGTATAGTGTGGACTTAGTAAGAGGTCCATGGTTTTCATCTGACTAGCAAAGGGGTCCATGGAACAAAAAAGGTTAAAACCCCCTGCATTAGACTATGGAGATGTTTGAGGGACTATCATTCTGCCTTCCTCAAAGAGTAGTGATAAGCACATTACTATTTTTTTTAACAGAAAACATTCTTTTAAATGAGAAAAGAGTTTGATAACACTAAGCCAAGACCCCCCAAAATTCAATTTCTTTCAGAGAAATCTATTGTACTTGAGATATGTGTGTGTGTATTTAATGTATTGAAAAAGAACTTTTTCGGGGAAAGGAAAGGCAGTTTTAATTAGGATTCTATCTCTGACCTTCCCATTTCCACAGAGAAAAAACTGAAGAAAACATATTTCCAAATAGAAAAGGGAATATGGGTGTAATGATAGAAAAGCAGGCAGTCTTAGACACAGATTAACTAGATCACGAATTGACTGTGAGTTCTGGGAAAATCTACAATGTCCAGAAGAGGAACAATTTAGAAGGTATAAGCCAATGATCAGACCGAGAGAAACTCTACTTTCATTTTGGTGGTCAGAAAACAATTAAATGCAGAGCAGGTGTTTTCTGCATGTCCAGGTCTGAGCTAGGAATACAGGGCATAGAACCCTCGAGTAGGCAGAATGGGAATAATAGTCCTCAGAATTGCCAGGAGAATCACAAGAGATAATGAGAGAAAATGCACTTCATAAGCAGTGAAAGGGCACTCACACATAATGCTCTAATTAACTGTCCCAAATGTCCCAGGATGCAGAAAACTAGAAATGAACCAGTGTCTTCAGTTACTGCAGTTTTCATTTTTCCTTAAGATGTGCAATCTTCTGAACATGAAAAAGTCATAAAGTGTGACTTTCAGAAAGACCATTCACTGCATTCACAAAAGGTTGGTAAATGTGCTGGTATCATTGCAAATCAACTCTAACTCTTTCTAAGCATCTCCATGCATTCAGCGTATTTCTGCAGGGTCATATCAATTTGTACTTTCATGGACTTTGTTTCACTCACTCCTGCCAGGAATGTGGTGCTATTCTCATTAAATGTGAGAAAATTAAAGTTGCGAGAGGTGAGATGGCTTTATCTAATTTCAACACACACACACACATACACACAAAATAAAACTGAGTCTTAAAATTTTAAAGCTAGAAAACCAGATTTTATGGCTCCACATCCAGTTGTTTTTGCTTTTTCTTCCTAGTGTTTACAGAGAGCTTTTTCTGTGTTGAGTGCTGTGGGAAGTGCTTTATATCTACAATGTATAAAATGGGGTGATAAAAGTGTCCATTTTCAGTGTTGTTAGGAGCAACAAATGGGTTAGCACAACTCAGGCACTCAAGGCAGTTTGGAACGGATGGTAAGTGTTCCACTTATAACAGTGGATATTATTATTTCTTCATAAGCCATCTTCCAGGTACTGGCTATTATGATACTCATTTGACGAATGAAGAGACTGGGGTTCAGAATGGTTGAGGTACTTGTTACAAAGCTAGTTGGTGACAGAGTAAGCTAAAAGCCCCAGTCTGATGTGAGAACTTGTCTTCACACATGCGAGTTGGACTCATCTTGCCTCTCAGGACTTGGTTCATTGTGGCAGAGTCTCAATCACAGTTAATCCTGAGCTTCCAAGCTGAGCAGTACCTAAACTAATGGTGCTGCATAATCATTTAATCTATTTGGGAAGAGCCTCAAGTTTCAGATACCATAGCTCCATAGCCTTGTCTTTATCTGAGGACTTTGATCTTCACCTAATTTCCATCTCACTTCTGTGCATCTATTCATTCATTTTTCCAAAAGTTGACACTGATTATGTGCCATGAAATATGCAAGGTACCATAAGGGATAAATACCATGAAGAAGCTTATAGCCTAGAAGGAAAGTAAGTCATACATAACAATTATTACATTAAAGGAAGAATAATAGTATCCATGAGAAAGTGTGTGGGAGTTTAGAGGAGGAACTGTATCAGGAAAGTAGAAAAGAGAGGTAGATGAGGAGATGCTGGAGTCTGAGTTTGGCTATGAATTGTGGTTCAATCATTTGTTCAATCAATCAATCAGTAGCATTCATTGAGTGTCTACTCTGTGCCAGAATATAGTCTCCCCAAATCCTATCTAATCAACAAATCCTGCTGGCTCCACTTCCAACACCTCTATCTGACAATTTCTCACCAACTCTGCTCACATAAGCCTAGGCCCAAGCCACCAGGCAACAAACTCCTGTCTGATTTTTCTTCTTCCATGTAGTACACTCCTTTAAGTTTAGTGAGTATTGGGTATTACTATTCAGAAGCCAGCATAAAGAGTATATTTTCATATAACTTCCCTGCTTGCAGCCCTTCAATGGCTGTCCATTGCATTGGGAATAAAATTCAAACTCCTATCCATGTTTCAGCCCCTCTTAGATCTTGACACAGACCAATTTCATCTTCACCTCCCACCCCAGTACTCTTACTGCATATTCTTCCAGTTCTTTGAGCATATTATTTCTGCCTATGGCCTTTGTGCCTCTTGTTCCCTCTGCTTGGAATGTTCATCCTCCTTCCCCCACCCCACCCCCAAGGCTTTCTCCTTCCTATTTCTTGATCTTTTTCACCAATTAGTTTTAGACTCAAATGCCATTTTCTCAGAGGCCTGTACTGACCATCCTTACATCTCTGACCAACATTGCTCAGTCGCTCTCTATCAAATTAGCATGTCTCATTTTCCCCATAGTAATCACTGGACTCCCTACCCTTATCTTATTTACATGTTACCCAGCACAGTCATTTCCTGGCCCCTCCCACTTGCTCCAGTATGCGGGCCTTTTACCTTGCTCATCACATTGTCTCTAGCACTTAGGAAAATGCTTGGCAATTATAGGCTTTCAATAAATATTTGTTGGATGAATGAATAAATGGCAGAAATGGGGTTCTTCTCCCAGTGGTGCAGACAGTGGGATAGGTACTATATGATTTTGACAGAAAACATTGCCAGGAAGTTCAAGCATTTGAAACCATTATGGCTCATATCAGCAATGGGCACAATCAAAGATTAGCAAGTAACTTAACTGAATGTACAGTGAGTTCAAGAGATAATTCTTCAGAGTGGAAATTTGAAAGAGAGATCAACTATGAAGAGTCATAAATATCTATAGGGGCATTGAATGATAAATATTTAGTGAATACTTCTGAGCAGTAAAGTGGCATGTTCAGCAATGATAAAAACAAAGCCAACCACAACAATAAAATGAAAAGAGACTGGAGACAGGAAGACCAAGGGGTAGTCTATCACAATGGTATAATCCAGGTGTCACATCAGTAGGCAAAAAGAGATGGGCACAGATACTAGCAAAGATGCAGAGATGAACATGACAAACTGGACAGCCAATATGGAGCAGGGGGAGGACCAGCAGGGTCAAATGTGATCTGAACTGACTGTGAAACGTAGAAGATGTATTTGTCAAGATGTTCTTGGGTGCAAGCATCATATACTGGCTCTGACTAGTGAAGGCTGAGGAAGGCAGTGGAAAGTTATTGAAGGTATGCTAAGATATCTCAAGAATTTGAAGCAAGGACTGAACAACAAATACTTGGAGATAGAAAGAAAGAGGACAGCTCTGGGGTCCACACTGCAGGAGTTTGAAAACCTCTTTTTGAGAGAGCTGCCCTTAATGTGACTCATCTCTAGGCACCTTGATAATGACATCTATTTTAGTTTAGTTTCCTAGGATGTTCAAAGCAAAATACCGTGAAATGATTCAGGTTAAATGATGGGAATATATTTGCTTACAATTTTAAGGCTGAGAGAATGTCTAAATCAGGGCATCATCGAGTGATGCTCTCTTCCCAAAGACTGACTGCTGGAGATCCTAGGCTCTTCTGCCACATGGCAAGGCACGTGACAGTGTCTGCAGGTCAACCCTTCTCTTCTGGGTTTCACTGCTTTCACCTTCTTGTTTCCATATTTCTCTCTCTCTCTCTCTGTATTCATTCTATTTTTAAAAAGACTTTAAAAATAGGATGAATAATGGTGGGTAGTCCCTTAAGTGAAAGTAGGTCCCATAAAAAGTTCCTACTTACAATGGATTTACACCCACAGGAATGGGTTAAATTTAGGAACATGTTTTTCCTGGGGTACATACAGCTCCAAACTACTACACTCCACCTTCTAGGTGCAAAAAGTAATGTCCTTTCTATATGTAAAATATATTCATACCATCACAATATCCCCAAGTCATTTCAGTAAAAATACTAAGTACAAAATCTTACAAAAATCGGGAATAGGTGTGGTCTGTCTTGGGGTGCAATGACCCTCCTTCTATGTACCTGTGAAACCTATAGAACAAATTATCTGCTTCTAATATGCAAAGGACAGACAGGCATATGAAAAACAGTCCCATTCCCGTCGGGAGAAATTAGAATTAGAAGGAAAGCAGACGTCACAGTTCCCAAACAACACCAAAACCCTGAAGGGCAAACTCCATTTTAGATTTCACGTTCTGAGAGTCATTCATGGGATAATGTTTTGTCCTCAGCCCTGATGGAATAGCAAGTCCCCAGCCCAACCCTTCCAAGTGCGTACACAGTGGCCACACTGCCTCAAACACTGACATGAAAACTCCATCTCCTGAGAAGCCTGGGGTGATAGTGAGACTCCCTGCAATCCCAGGGGCTCAAGCTCAAACTTCTCAGAACACTGGGGTGGTGGCCGGACTCCCAGCAATCCCCTGGGGAATGTGCTCCACCCCCTCTGAAGCACTTTTTTTGAACAATGGGGCAAAAGGCTTGCCCTTTCCAGGTGCTGGGACAAGCTCACCCCTTCCACTCACAGAGGTGGCCTGCTCTCTTGGCCTGGGAATATATCCTTGGCCCAGACCTCGCTTCGATGGTCCTGCCCTTGAAGTGATTTTTCCTTCAATCTGCCTCTTTTCTTTTCCTTTTAGCCCAGGCTGGCAATGGTTCCATTAATACAGAGTGCGGTGGTTAGGCTAATTTGTCAACTCAACCAGGTAATTGTGCCTAGTTTTCAGTCAAGCAAGCAGTGGGCTAATTGTAATACAAAACATTTATGGGCTTTGATCATCAGTGAGTTTACTGCATAGATGGCTGATTACATCTACAATCAACCTGGGACCTTGTTGTCAGCGTTGAGCGAAGTTTTATCTAACCAGTTGAATGCCTTAAAAGGGGAAGTGATTTCAGCATTCAGAGAGAATTTCCCAGCTCTTCTTTGGACAGCCACTGTTTCCTGGAAACTCATCATAGACCTTCATTGGACTTTCATTGGAGCCCCTGGTTTGCAGCCTGCTTGCAGAATCTGGACTTGTGCATTCCCACGGTCACGTGAAAGAATCTTATAAATCTCACACTATTTACAGGTATTTCCTGTTGATTCTGTTTCCCCAAAAATCCCTAACTAATACTGCTTGGTACTGGGAGTGGTTCTTGCAAAAAAGCTTGTCAGTTTTACACGTAGTACACAGGAGTCCAAACCATCTGACAGTAGGACTTTGCACAGATCCTTTCTGGATACCTGCATCTCCATCTTGACTTCACTGAAATGGCTTAGAGGATCCATGTTCAGTTAAACCCTCACATGAAAGAAGCATTATTCTCTGGGGACTTGCTTTTGGGATGCTCAGAATTTTTTAAATCATCAATTTTTGGTGTTTTTGAGGAGTTTAGCTCTCAGCTTATCCATTTCCTCTCTCATTTTACTACAAGCTGCAATGAGAAACAAGGCTGTATTTTACACACTTAGCTTGGAAATCTCCTCAGATAAATCTCCAACCTTGTTTCTTTCAAATTCTGCCCTTTATCCAGCATCAGGAGTCAATTTTGCCAAGCTCTCTGTCACTTTAAAATAAGGCATGCCTTTCTTCCTGTTTCCAATACCACACTCTTCATTTTCTTCTAAGGCCTCATCAGAAGTACCTTTGGTGTCCATATTTCTATAGCAGTCTCTTCAAAGCATTCTAGACTGTTTCTATCAAGCACCTCACATTTCTTTCAGCCTCTAACCATTACCCAATTACAAAGCTCTTTCCACATTTTTGATATTTGTGATAACAGTACCCACTTTCCTGGTTGCAACCTCTTTTACAGTTTTCTAGGATGCTCAAAGCAAAATACCATGAAATGGTTTGGCTTAAACAATGGGTATTTATTTGCTTACAGTTTTGAGCCAAGAGAATTTCTAAATGAGGACATCATAAGGTGATACTTTCTTCCCAAAGACTGGCTCCTGGTTATCTTTGGCTCCTCTGCCACATGGCAAGGCACATGGTGGCATCTGTTGGTCTTTCCCTTCTCTTCCAGGTTTTGTTGCTTTTAGCTTCTTGCTTCAGTAGCTTTCTCTCTCTCTCTCTCTCTCTCTCTCTCTTCAATCCATTTATAAAGGACTTCAGATATAGGGTTAAGACCCATCCTGAATGAGGTGGTCACACCTTTACTGAAATAGCCTCACACCCAGAGGAATGGATTAAATTTAAGAACATGTTTTCTGGAGTATGTACTGCTCCAAACCACCATAGCATCTGTCCATCCCCAAATTTTCAAATTTAAAAACGGACATTTTGCTCAGCCCACCTATAGTCAGAGGGAGAATTCACTTAGTGCAGACAAAGCACTGGGCAACCAGTTCTATAATCTAAAGGAAACTCTTGACTTGCCAAACAGCTACTCCAAATTAACATTGTATGAGGTCAGAAAGAGTAATACGTAGAGATGGGAAGATGATTAAAATTTTGATAGGGTTGTGCTTGAGAAACAAGAATCCAAGTAGGAGGTTGGGCTGGTAACCTAAAATGTGGAGCTATACCTTGCGAGAGAGGCCAGAGCTAGAATTAAAAACCTAAGATTCATTAAATGTGATAGCTGAAGTGATGTCTCTGAAGAAAGATGTCCAGAGAGAGACAAGACTGAGGAATCAAACCTTCTGGGGACAAGAGGGGCAAAGTGTGCCTGAGCTAGAATAGTAAGAGTGGTCTAAGGAGACCATAGGCAATCATGTTTTTATGGAGGTTAAGAAAAGAGAGAATTTCAAGGAAAGGGTAGATCATGGTGTTAAAGGTAGGAAACCTATCATTCTCCCAGCTAAAGTGTGTCCCAGCATCAACAGGCTTGTTGGCACTTGTTGCAATACACATGCGTGTGTATGTGTACATATAGGGGATATTTGTATGTTGTATGTATGTACAGAAGACTGGCACACAGGGGTGGGTAGGGAAAAGAGAATGGTTAAGGGGATTTTCCACTATGATACATAATCTACAAAGACTATAGCCACACTATTGATTATATATCAGGAAATCCTCCCATAAGACAGTTCGACTTTGCTTTTATATTCTGTCAAAGTGCTTAAATGAATAGATAAGAGAAAGTGGATCTTAGGGCCTTTTGGTCTACTAAAGTAGTCTTCAGATCTGAATTAGAGGAGTGCTACAATATTATTCCATATCTCAATTCTCTGAAGATCCTTTCTGGAAAATGAGGGAACCCTCATCTATTCATCAGTGACAGTGGCTATGGGGAAGGGAATGCATCTGAACAAACATAAGAGGTGTTTGCAAAAAAGTACTGAACAGGGAGGACACAATAACTTGACACCAGCGTGGAGAAGTTATATAGTCAGTGGACTTAACCATAAAGTTCTTAGATGTTTCCATTAAATCCAAGACAATTTAACTCACCAGCCAGGATGTGCCTGACTTTGACACAGGTGCTGGGGATACAATATATACAAGGGAGCCAATTCTCCTCTCTTGGAGCTTACAGTTTATTGGGAAATACAGAGAAGTTTAAAAAGGCAGTTATTAAATACTTGTGGTGAGGGCAACAGTGGTTTGTCGTGAGAGCTCATTAGACACAATCTGAACCCAGACTTGAATCTCAACAGGCCTGAACAAAAGGCAAAATCTGAACTGAGATCTTAAGGATGAACATGGCCAGAAAAAGAGAGGGGACATGTGTTACTGTTAGAGAGAACAGTATATGCAAAGTCTTATGACTAAGAGAGATGATGAGGCAACACCTCAGGAGCTGCTTGTGCTGTAGCAACAGGGAGTGGGAGAGTTGGATGCGAAAGTTTTATTTCAGGTTTCAAGGCTGCTCAGGTGAGCAGGCTCCAGATCACAAAGGATGTTTTAAGCATGCTAAAGAAATTGGCTCTTTTATCTTGAGGGTACTGAGGAATGAATGGAGAGTTGTAAGAGCAGCAGCATGACAGCATCATATTTGTACTGTTGAAAGATCACTGTGGTTGCTGTGGGGAGAATTGATTGGGAGGTAAGGGTGGCTAAACTGAAGATAGTGAGGCCAATTAAAAGGCTCTTCAAGAAATCCAGGTGAGAAATTAGGAACCTGGCAGACCTGCTGGAGAGACTTGGATGGATGTGAGAGATTCAGAGGTGATTGAATCTTCAGATACTGGAACCTGACAGAAGGTAAGAGTTTTAAGATGGTAGAGTGCAGGATGATGCTCAAGTTTTGGAAAAAAAAAAAATTCCTCTCTCTAGTTGAAAGCTAAGGGACTGTTATAATAATAAAGGCTTGGCAGAGTGATGTGTGTAGGTTTAAACCAGGATGCTTTAACTCTAATGACTGGGCAGTACACTAGTCAGAGATAAGAGGGAAACACACCATGTTATCTCAACTCTGGAATTTGCTAGCACCAGACAACTTCATCTCCACATAGAGAACAACCAGTCATTATCAAGGAACGGAGTAAAAGAGAGTTGATTTTTTTCATGAGCATTTTATATGAAATGATTTTGTGAAATGGACTCTCCTCACCTCCACCTGTCTCGGAATGATGAATGCTCCAGACTGTCATATACCATCTATCCCTGAAAAGCCAAGTGGGAGGTTCTGCAACTACAATACACACCAATTAGCAACTCCAATTGGCCCTGCCTTAAAAATTGCCTGGAATCTGACCGATTCTAGGCACCTCCACAGCTGCCTCCCTGGGCCAAGCTGCTTCTGTCCTTGTCTTCCCATATCCTATTCTCTATCAAGAGCATCCAGAACCAACCTTTTAAAACATAGGTTGAATCATGTCACTCCTCTGCTCAAAATCTTCTAATGGCTCTCATTATTCTAAAATTAAAAGGAAAACCCCACTAAAATTGAGGTATGGGTCTTTTATGATGCCTATACAATCTCATCTCTCACTACCTCACCATGACTCATTCACTCCAGCCAGTACTGTTCCTGGGTCATAGCAGACATATTCCTGCCTCAGGGCCTTTGCACTTGTAGGTTCCTCTACCTGGACTATTTCTTCCTTAGATTTCTAAATGACTCAGTTTCTTGACAATGCCATTATTCCATTATCACCTTACAAAGACTTTCTTTTATTCAAAATTATATCCTTCTGTATTCCCAATTGTCCTTCACCTTTCCAAACCCTTTTGTTCTCCTTAGCAATTACCACTACCACATAGACAATGCAGTTCCTTTGTTTCTTTTGTTTTCCCCACTTGAATCTAGATGCCAGTAAGCAGAGGTTTTGTCAGTTTCATTCAGGACCCAGCACCAAGAACTAACCTGACATGATACAGAATGAATACTTAATGTTGATTTGAAGAATGTTACTGAAATAGCTACTCAAAACATTCACATTTGAAATAGCACATAGTTGCCCCCTCACACAGCACAGATATGATACATGACCCTTACATATTTTGTACTTAAATGTGTTGTAAATAGAGAAAAATTTCCAGGTTCCCTCTAGGGGAAGCTACTATGAAATATTTTCATAAAGTGCTTATGAGGAAACTGAAAATGTAACAAGTAACAAAAAGTTCAAGTAACAAATGTTCACCAAGAGGTCTCCAAGTTGCCTTCCAAGGGAGGTAGGGTTCCTCTGGTTTTTCTGAGTGTTTTAGAAGTGGGTTTGTAAACTTCAGGTTTGAACTGGGCAGAGCTGAATTGCTCTGCTTAAAGGAGGAAGATGGGATTTGAAAGGCCATCCTTTCTCCTGTTTGCCACTTCTCCAGTGACCCTGGTCTGTGGATGAGAAAAGGGATGGAAGTGATGAAACAGGAGCCAGAGAATGCATCCTTCTTAAGAAACAGTAATTTATTGCTTGCTTAATTCAAGATATGGAGGCAGAGTCTTCAAATAAATGATTCCTCTTTTACCTGTCAGGACAACTCCCTGAGGGTTTTTTTTTTTTTTTTTTAATCAGCATTTAGCCGATAAGAAAACTAAGAGATGTTGAATGTGCCTTTGGTTTTTTACAGAATTTGGTGATCTTAGGATCAAACGTAATTTGACTGCTACAGCACCTCTTTCTCCATGAAACACTGTGTTTGTTCTTTGAGCCACTCTTCTCCTTTAGCTACAGAATAGAAGACATTTTTCCCTAGAAATAATTTTACAAGTGGTAATTCGGTTTCCAGGTAAGTTCATTAAAACTCTTTGTAATGCACAATGCAGCCAAAATAGCACAATTGTTTCTATGGAAATATGAGCCCAGAGTGCTAAACTGCCTACTTAACAAAGGAACTTTGGAGATGTAATCCCTTTGCCTCTTTTCAGAGGAGATAAATAGGTGGCACTGTTCAATTCCTCAAAATCATTCTGTGTTCCATCCTTCCACATTGTGCTTCACTGTTTATTTTCTTCCACCAAGTACAAGAGCTACATAGTTTTCTACCCTGCAAAAGTAAATGATGAGCTCCAGAGCCAATTTCTCATCTGAGTCACTTTGCACATTTCAGTATGCTTTCTGCAAGCTCCAAATAGGACTGTAAACATGATAGCCAAAACAAACAGTAATTTTTATAAAATAAGCCCAGGGAGTATGTTTTTCTGAAACTTAATGCTCCTTGTCCACGAGCATAGTGGGAGAAGGCAGAAACAGAATAGCTCATGCTTCATTCATTGACAGTGCTGCATCTCACACAAACCCAGGAGGGAAGTAACCAAAAGACTCTTCTCTCCTGGTCACTTCCCCAGAGTGAGGCATTTAAGAAGGCAGAAACTCTTCCTCGCTAATTCAGAACAAGGTTATCTAGACCAATACTACTCAAAATGCCGCATCAAGGATATCTGAGAACTTGATAAAAATGCAAATTCTCAGGCTCCACCCAGAGCTGCTGAACTGGATTTTCTGGGCTTGGAGCATAGTAGTCTATATATTTTTAAAAAACATCAGAGGTTCCCATATACCCCACTCCCCACCCCCCATCCCCCCACACCCCCATCAATTTTTTAAATTGTATTTTTTTGAAGATACATAGATCACAAAAAATGTTACAATCAAAAAATATAAGAGGTTCCCATATACCCTCCACCGCCCCCACCCCACTCCGCCCACAACAACAACCTCTCATCATTGGGGCACATTCACTGCACATACACCCTGGAGCACTGCTGCACCGCACGACAATAGTTTACATCGTAGTTTACACCCTCCCCCAGCACATTCAGTGGGCTATGGCAGGACATACAATGTCCAGCATCTGACCCTGCAATATCATTTAGGACAATTCCAAGTCCTGAAAGTGCCCCCACATCACATCTCCTCCTCCCTCTCCCTGCCCTCACTAATTACCGTGACAACTTTCTCCACATCAATGCTACAATTCCTTCCATTACTAGTCTATTTTTTACAAGCACTCAAGGAGGTTGAGATGGAAGCTAAAGTGTGAGAAGTATATGCTAAAAGACAAGTGCTTAATACGTGCATAATTTATAATTAGGTTGATTGTGATGCTTCAGAATTTATAATTAGGTTGATTGTGATGCTTTGGAAATGAACGGAGGTGATGGTGTAGCAATACACGTGTAATTATTAGTGTGGAAATGTGAGTGTGATTGTGGGCAAAAGGGGAAATTTGGGGTAATTGCTGATGCTGGAAGGAAAGCTAGAGGATAAAATGGATGACTGTATAACTCGGTGAACTCTGGGGTGGCTGAGGATTGTGCTTAAGAAATCAAATATAAGAAGGTTCTGGGAAGCGGACATGGTTCAAATGACAGAGCGTTCGTCTACCATATGGAGGGTCCGGGGCCCAATCCCCAGGGCCTCCTGACCCGTGTTGTAAGCTGGCCACACGCAGTGCTGCCGTGCACAAGGAGTGCCATGCCATACAGGGATGCCCCTGCTTAGGAGTGGGGTGCAAGGAGTGCACCCCGCAAGGAGAGCCACCCTGCATGAAAAAAAAAAAGCACAGCCTGCCTAGGAGTGGCGCCTCACACACGGAGAGCTGATGCAGCAAGATGATGCAACAAAAAAGAGACACAGTTTCCCGGTGCTGCCAGATAACGCAAGTGGACGCAAAAGAACACACAGCAAATGGACACAGAGAGCAGACAACAGGGGAGAAGGGGAAAGAAAGAAATAAAATAAAACTTATTTTTTTTAAAAAAGAAGCTTCTTTCAGGATCTATAACAAAGTCACATCACCGGTACAGGGCTGATAGTGGGATTATATATGGGGAAAATGCATCTAAAACATACCTCCATAGGATATGAATGTGTTCATGTTGTCATAGGTATGTTTTCTTAGTAGAGGCCCACTCGATAGCTAATGAAATATTGCACTTCCCTTGGGAAAGTCCTGCTACTTTCTCAAATAAAATGGCAAAAATATCTGGAATGTATAAGCTGTGCCTAAGAAAATAAAACAGGCCAATATGCCAAGCCTTTGATTAATGCTCGTACCTTTGAACCTTAGTCCTATAAAAACGAATCTTAGCCTAATTATATTAATGCTTAAAAATTACCTCCTGCAAATCTCATTGTTACTCTAATGTGGCCTCTCTCTAAGCCAAATTCAGCAAATAAACTCACTACCTTTCCCCCAGTGCGGGACATGACTCCCAGGGACGAGACTCCCTGACGCCAAGCGATTATTACCAAGCATCAACCAGTGATGCATCTGGAAAAAGACCTGGACCAAAAAAGGAAAAACCTTAAATAAAAAGGGTTTTTTATGGCAAAGAGATTTCAAAGTGAGATGGGAGGTCATTCCTGAGATTATGCTTATGCAGGCCTCAGGCAGATTTCACTAACTGCCACAGAAAACAAAGTCTTAAACAAGAGTGTTCCTGAAGACTGAAGGGCTGTGGGGACACCAGAGGCCTCGTGAAACCACCTCGGTGGGCCCTGGATGGGAATATAGAATATCATCTATTCCCCCAATACAACATAGTTATACCCATTTAATTCCCATATTCTCAATTCTTCTACTCCTTTTATTTGAACCTGTAATTTTTAATACACCCACTAAATATATTTCTTAGAGACTTAAATCTTTGCGTTGTTCATATGCTGGTTGAGCCCTGAGTCCCAGCAGAGTTGTGGACTACTTCTACTCTCCAGTTCTTCAGGCTTGCCCTGGACAACCAAGAGAGTGATGATAATGGACAAGTCCCATTCCCCCAAAAGGATATCTACAACTGCAGGCAAAGCCTCCCATTTGCCCCATAATATCTAAATCCCCTCTCAGCCTGAAGCAGTCAGAGAGGACAATATCCCAAATCCCTCAAGATTGAAGAATGAGCAAACATAAGGTGGCTGTGTAACCACCGACCAAATTGAATTTATTGTTATTGTAGTTATTACCTTGTGTTAATGGGAGAATTTGCAACATTGGTACAAAGATGGCGGTTGCCAGGGGTTCAGAAGGGAGAGAGAGGGATGAATAGGTGGGACACATGGCACTTTTAGGGCAAAGAAATAATTCTGTATGATACTGTAATGATGCATTATATATGTTTGTCAAAGCTTATAAAACTGTACAGCTCAAAGTATAAACCATAATGTAAACTATAAACTTTGGTTAGCAGCAGTGCTTCAATGTTGGTTCCTTAATTGTAACAAATGTACACACTAATGTAAGAAGTTAATAATAGGGGACACCCTCTGTGGGTGTAGGGAGTGATTATATGGGAATTCCCTATTCTTAGACGGTGTAATTTTTTCTGTACATGTAAACCTACAACTTCTCTAGAAATAAAAGCTTATTATTACTAAAAAATTAAATTAAAAAGGCAAGGGATTTTACTCTGAACCAGAAGAATGGAGTTCAAGTCTCTGTAATATTCCATGAGAGAGAATGATTTGGGGATAAGTCATTCAAGCTCTTTGGCTTTCATTCTCCCTATCTGAAAAATTGAATAATTTAACTCTGCATTGCTTCTTACTGAACATCAGAGAATTTTGCGGTTACTTGAGGCCGACATAAATGTCCCCCAAATTATGAAAGATTTGGCTATCATTCTCTGACTGCTTTCCTCTCTTCCAGCAATAATAATAATAATATCTGTTTCTCCTGCACTATCCACTTTTTTATGAGTTTGATATAAGTTTGACCAATCAATGTCCTTGTATAACAAGAAAGTAAGTGAGAGTGCCAAGATTTAAATCAAGGTCTAATGTCAAAATCCATCTTCTTTCCTCTGCCCAGTGTCTGTCTTCCCAGAGCTGGGTGTCTTTCATTAATAAAAGAAAAAAAGAAAAACAAACAAACAAAAAAACACTGCAGTCCACAGGAGGGACTAGGCAGACCTCATTTCTGTGGGCAGTTTATTTCCTGTAAGTATATAAAGCAATTACTTTGAATACATTTAACACAGGTATTGATTTCATATAAAAGCCACTTTACCTAAAAGTGATCAATAAATGACAAGAGTTGTAGTTGTACTAAACTGCTGATTTATTGACAACTCTAAGATGTTTATCCCTGGTGAAAACATGTAGAAAATGGAAACTGGAGAGAACTTTGTAAAGCTTCAATAGGTCTGTAAAGGCAAAGGGGAATTTAGAACTAGAGAACTCAAGTGCTTTTTGCAGGGTCACACAGGTGGTAAGTGGCAGAAATGTGAGTAGAATGTAGCTAACTGCCCATCTGCACTGGCGCTATTGTTGATATTGTTTATGAAGTCAAAGTGGATATTCCTTTTTCAGGAGCAGTCACATATTCGTACATTCATCTTCAAGGGAGGCTTATAATAAAGCCAAATGGTAAACAAGGATTATTCAAGCTAATAAAGATAGGACTATAATTCTGGGTAGAGTCAACAGCCTAAGCAAATGTAAGCGGTTCTGGAACCACATGATGTGTTTGGAGAACCGTTATGAGTTCCATAGTACTAAAAATATAGAAGGTGAAAATCAGCAGGCAGTCAGAAAAGAGGCTAGAGAGATATGGAGGGACCAGGTTGTGGAGGGCTAGTTATCATTACAAAAACAAGTATAAACAACATAGTCAGATACCATTTCTCCCTCTGAAATCTGGCAATTTGCCCGATTGTCGAGTCTCCAGACAAAAGAGGTTTGGGTGGTCACACAGACTTGGTTCAGATACTCACTGCCCATTAGGGTCCCAGTGTCCTTGGGCAGTGGCTTCCTAGGATGTCTTGGTCCCACCAGAGTCACCAGAATTTGTTGCCAAAACTGTAGGTTCATTGCCCCATGCACAATAAAATCAATATAGTGAACCTGGTACTTCAGAGCAAGAAAGAGGTTTATTTCATGGCTGCCAAGATTGGAGACAGGAGTAAGAGAAGGCTCAGGTCTGTCTCCCTGAGTCTAAAGAGTTTCATTTTTTTATGGATTCAAATAAGGGGTAGTGGAGTTGTTACCATTACAGTAATAAGCAATTAAGCTAAAATATCCATTACAATAACAAGATAAACAACTATAGTAGCATGTAAAGGATTGGAAATAACTATTAAAATAATAAGCATAAATAACTGCAGACAATGGTTACAGGCTGACTATGCATTCTAAGGCATATGCAAGTTTTATCAGGAGATAATCATAGCATTTTATGCAGCAGAATTCCCTGTGTACATTTGAATATTAGCTCCCTCTGTAATAGTGTGGACTGTGGGGTTTGGACTTAAGGTGTGGGGAAAGGAGAGAGGTTCAGCCTCAAAGACTAAAGATAGTGAGACCAGTAGGACTTAATTTTTGCTAACAAAGAAGTGGAGGGCAAAGATTCACAAGAATTTTCTGAAGTAAAATGACCAGGACCTAATGATTTGTCCAATGAGAAAAGTAACTTCTAGATTTCTAGCTTGGGTAACTGGATGGTAATATTTGTGTCATAAATTGAAGATAAGGAGGACAAGGTGGAATAAATTTTGCCACATGAAACTGATAAACATCGCATTGAGTTGATGTATCCCTGGTCCATCACCTAGAGAGACTTCAACAAGTGTTTGACAATGCTCTCGTTAAACCCGTTGTAATGTACAAGACTTCCCAAACTAGGGTATAGCATTGTCAAGGTCAGAGCCCTGGAGAACATTAAGGAGGAGGAAGAGGAGTCTTCAACAATGGCTAGGGAGAGAAAACAGAGAAGTTGGAAGCCGAGAAGAAAAGCCTTGTGTCAGAAAGCTCCCCATCCCCAAAAAGAAGAGTTCTCAGATTTAGTGAGTGATTATTAGTTTCAAATGCCAAGTCCCATTAAAGTGAAAACTGAAGACCCTTGGATTTACAATATCAGTGTCATTGGTGCAGAAGAGTATTGAAGAAGGAAACTCAATTGCAAGGGGATGTTGGATGCAAAATCGAAAACAGGCTTATTGCTGTTTTAAGGGTTTAAAAGGAGTCAAAGGTGGGGGAATGGTGGAATGGAATAACTTATACTTAACATATAAACATAATGAATAAACTGCAGAGGAGGAAGTTAAAATAGAAACGGGACAATTGATGGGACATCTCAGCAAATGGAGGGATCAACAAGATGCTATTTGGTGCTGGTTTAGAGAAGTGTTTTTAACTCATGTCAATAGCTAAAGTATAGCTCGTCTCATTTTAAACATGCTATTGCCATAGGAGTTAATACTATATTACAGCTGCTGGTTCTTTTTAAAACACCAGGCTCCTGGATTATAATGTTAATTGAAGATCAGGTGTCTAGAAAGACTTAATGAACTTTCCTGGCTGCCATCTGGTCACATGGGATGGTTCAGAGTAGAGGCAAAGCTATGCACATGCTTTGTCTGATCTGGCAGGAGAATTACACACCTCTCTGCTAACCCAGAGGGGATACTCTTTAGCAATATAAGTATGATCCAAATAAAACTAACCAGTAATTCATGGGCTCTTCACACTTTCTCCCACTTATTGAACTGTTACCTGAATAAATACCAAAGGGCCTAATCATAGATTGTTAGAACTGTTTCCAGTCTGATTAATTAATACACAGATGGAAAAGGAATTTATACTTAATATTTATTTTTAAAATAAACTTCCTCAAAAAATGTCATATATATTATTGGTATATAATTCTTCTGAGAGTTCAGACCAAATGGATTCCCAATTTTAGGTGGAAGAATAAGACAAGTTTGATAAATTTCACTGTGAATATGATTTGGCACAACTTTATTTGAAAATGGAGTGATTAAATTTCAGAGAGCTGGTGTCCAGCATTCTTGCATGGTTTGAATATAAAGTGATTCTGGCCTTAACGAAGGAGAGAGAACAGGTCCTCAGAAGGTGCTTCAGATGCTCTGTCTTATTTAATCACAAGATCTCTGTCAAGGAAATATTATATAATAATTGAGACTTCAAAAGATATTATGACTCCTCACATTTTAGTTTTTTGGAAATTTGCATGCAACTTTTGGTTGATCTGCTCACTGAATGTCATGGTTAATTTTGCCCTTCCCCACCAAAAAAGTGTTTATACCAATAGGATATCAGCAAAAAGTCTTAGAATGGAAGACATTGAGGTATAGAGAGGTTATTCTTGTCCAGGGATACAAAACGAAATTAGCAGATTAAGATTTAAACTCATATCTGACTGATTTGAAAGTTATTCAAGAGCAAATCTTTATTGACCATCTACTATGTTGATGCAGCACTACCTAGCTCCTAGTGTATAGCACTAGGTAAGACAGGGGCTACCTGCATTCAAGAAGCTTGCGTTCTAGTGGAGGGAGGTGGACATTCAACAAGTAAACAATTAAGTAAGAGCAATCTACATGCTCCATAAATGCCATGAAGCAAATAGTAGGGTCAGGTGATAGAGATTGGGGAGTTGCTTCTTGAAGTCCTCTTCCAGGAGATAACATTTGAATTTCATCCCACCCTTGTAAAGATATGGCACCAAAACATCCCAAGTGTAGGAAGAACAGCTCTAAAGGCTATTGAAATAGGAAGTTGTTCTTGACCAACTTTCAATCAGACACTGCCCTTCTCCACTATGAGCCCTATGTGTCTCTAGACTTCAAGGACTCATAATCTAATGGGGGAAACATATGTCAAATGATAAGTGATGGTAGTATATAGCAAGAACTATGATACTCAAACTATGGTTCGAGATTCTATAGGAGCTTGGGTGAACGTACATTTACAAGAGGAGGTAGGGGTTGAATTGGGTCTTGAAGAAGAATTTGGATTTTGCCTATGGCACAGAGCAGGGATTGGGTAGGTATGTGCTGTGCCTGGGAGAGAAGAGTTGGTGAAGTGACATGGAGACATGAAGGAGCAAGGCATATTCAGATTCATTGGCAGGGTTAAGCTAACTTAGGGTTCATAAAGGAACATAGCAGAGAAAGATTTCAGTAAAGTATGGCACCTGGAAAAGATTTAGCTTGGCAAGATCTTGCAACAAATTATTTCGTCTGTTTTTAAGGGCAATGTCATTGAATATATTCTAAGTGGATTTCCTGGCAGTGCCTGGTTGATCCTCCAAGCTCTTTTGATGAATGAGGTTGAAAGTACCCTGTTTAAGTCAGTGGTTTCTCAGCCCTGGCTGCTCATTAGAATCATTAGGGAGATTTATAATAAATAAGATGCCTGAGTCACCCCTGAACAAATAAAATCAGAAGGTCTAGAAGAATTTGGGCTTGGGAGGTTTTCGAAGCTCCCAGGTTGAATCTTGTGGGCAACCCATTTTGTCAAGCACTATGTCCATGAGCACCAGCAAGAAAACTGAGTTCTCCTAAAGGTCTATGACTCCTCATACATGGTGTGGAGGTTTGATGCTGTATGTACTCCAGACAAACATGTTCTTAAAGTCAGACCATTCCTGTGCATGTGAACCCATTGCAAGTAGGACCACTTGATGAGGTAACCTCAGGTAAGGTATAGCAAATCTTAATCAGTATGGATTTTAATCCCATTACTGGAGTCCTTTACAGGAGAACTAAATTTAGAAAACAAGATTTTTTTTTTTAATGGTCACAGGGGAGAGGGTATAGCTTGATGCTTGAATGCTTGCTTTCCACATATGAGGTCTCAAGTTCATTTCCCTGGTACCTCCTAAAACAAACAAACAACAAAAACCCACAAGAAACAAGAATCTGAAACAAAACCTAGAAGAGAAGGAAGAGACCAGGAGACACTACCATATGATAGAAGCATCATGGATCACAAGCAGCCAGCCCTAGAATGCCACAGTCTTCTGGGCATTACTTTGATAATGCCTTGATTTGGACATTTTCCCAGCCTATTCCTATTGTTTAAATGGAAACATTTCATAGTATTTGCTTGAGTAGCCCAGGAAACTAAAACACATGGTATAACCCATGTAGTAAGAACTCATCCACCAGAAGAGAAGGAACTGGCCAGGACTGATCCTGGGACCAATAGTGTCCATGTATGATGAAGCTCTTTGGAAGGGATCATTCAAACTTGTTCCCCAGAACTAGGGTCTAGAAAAAGTCATTTTGCAAGCAAAGCCAAGGAAAGATAGGCAACTAGTCTCTGAAGTCTAATGGACAGAGATGAACCTAATAGAGCCTCCAACGCTTCATACTAATTATCCTGGAAGAAAACAATGGTGCTAAGGGAACTCTCTGTTTTTGAACAGTCCCAAGGGACAGTAAATGAGAAGTAATCTGACTGAGAAATCAATTCCTAGTCATCCTTTGAATTGCCTTTCCATAATGATACCTGTAGCATGCTTGTTTGTTCTGTAAGCCTTAGTTAAACAAAGTTACCCTCTAAGACACTGGGGGTTTGCCAGAGAGAAGTTAGTTTAATTGGAGTGCATCTGTTTTTGTTCTAATGAATCTCCCATTTCATAGCCTGTTCCTTGTTTGAAAAGAAACGTCCTCCCTGTCTGGGATGATTAAAAAACTGTTTAAGCATACAATACAGTGTAGCAATCAAAATGTTTCTTTCAAGCAATACTGCTCAGAACTGAGGACTGCAGACAGGCAGGGAATAGAGAAAATCATTGTACTTTGAAAAAAAAAATCATATCCCATTATCTAAGGTATCTTGTTAAAGAAACCACCTTAAAATTGCCTTCATTCCTCAACGTTTGTCACATGCCAGTCCCTATCCTCTTGTTTGGTTTCCAATTGGGTTTTTGTTTGGAGAGTATGATAAATAATTTGGAGGTTCTATGTCAGGAAGTCTTACCAGTGTTTGTGGCTATAACTAAGCTTTCTATCCTGCTTGCTAAAGCAAAGGTCTACTCTATGTTATAAAATGTCTTTATCAAGAATGAACTTCTTATTAACAAAAGCAATTATACTTATGGGTCAGAATAAATGCAACTTTATCTTGCCATTACTGGGCATTTTTCTTTTAGGAAATTGCAGGTGCTAATCCCTGGGTAGTTCCTTAAGGAAACATTTGAATAATTTAATTCTCCTAGCACCTTTGTTCCAAGACTACTACATTCCTTCCCAAAGATTGTGATGTTAGGATCTCTACTGCGTGGCCTGTACGTTTTGCAAACTAACTAGTGCTCTAGAAAAAAACTTTTACAAATAATGAGGGAGTAGATGTTTCCTGAATCATAATGTTCAAAAAAAGTGAGACAATTTGCACTTTGAACTGTGGTTCTTAACCATTTGAAAATCCAGGTAAAGTTGAGGACCTCCTTCTTAGAAAAAGCAAATACACAGACACTATTACACCTAAACATAAGCAAGGGCTCTATGTTATCAAGACAATACTTGTTTCAGAGAAGAGCATATGGTTGATGCTCAATAAATATTTGTTGTATGAGTGAATGAGTAATTGAGTGAATGAAATTTCAGCATAAGATTGGATGACCTTGAAGTTTAGCTTCGATAATTGCAGGGTTTAGAGCATCCGCCATGCATGAAAATTATTACGGATTTTAATTCTCCCTACTTGTTTTAGCCCTCTGACTTTCTTTCACTTTCTTTTAAGGGTTGTCCAACTCTTTCCTTTGCACATAGTTTAAATCTAAACAAGGCAAACAAGTCTGATTTAGGTTTCCACCTAGAAAATTATTACTGTATTTTAGTCCCTCGCATAGAGACTACTCCAGTTTCCTCTGATGTAAGATTTAGATGCTCTTAATCTTAAGCTTCTCATAATGCATTTAATTGTTGTCTCTTGGTTCGCGCCTACATTATCTACTGTAGTGCACTTTATTTTAGTTTCATTCTCAGAAGAAATCATTGTCCCTCTCTTTCCAAGTTCCTAAGGGCACCTTCGCCCATGTCATGCCTAAGGCAGCTGGAGAACTTCAGTTCAGGACTCTCTGTGTCATTGGGTTAGGCTGCCCCCTGAGTTCTGAAAAGACACTCACATAAGGACTTTTAGCAGGAGAAAATTCTGTCTACCCCCTACCCCACTCAACTGTCCTGACTGTGTCTTTGCAAGTTTGAAAACCTTGTTTGTCCCCTGATTGGGAAGAGAAGCAGTGTTGTAAGAAGAGGAGGCAGGAATTCTACTGACAGCCTACTGTACGCCATATACTTTTTGCATGTGGTTATTAAATCCTAAAACCATTACAAGATAGATGCATAGACCTTCATTTTAGATATGAGGACCCTGAGGTTCAGACACTTTAGGTAACTTGTGCATGGTCATAGACCTAGCAAAAGTCCATACTGAGATCCTAATGCAGATCTCTATGATACCCAAACTCTTTCACCACCCTTCAGTTGGCTGCAAACATTGGTCTAGGGACAGGTGGTCTTAGATTCACCAATAGAAACCTTTAAATAATATTTACTTTAAGGGCCCATTCTGTATTACAAAGATTCAGCAAGACCATGGATAGAGCCCACCTCTCTATAAACTTGCATAAGTGATTTTAATTCATGGCCTGTTTGGGAACCTGGCCACCTCACTGTACTACTATCCCAAGAAAAGAGTGCCTTGCCTGTCAAGTATGACAATGATCTTTGATGTTCTAAGGATACAATTCAGGCCTTATCCCTGAGTTCATAGGAAGTAACATACATAGACCAACTGTCGACTTTTTCTGAGAGGGGTAATTATAGTCCCATACCTCCTGCCCCTTAAGCATGCCTCTGTCACTTATTAAGTATAGAGAGTCTTGAATATATTAGAACCCACAGGGGACACAGATATCATCAACAACAGTAATGAAAAAGCACCATGGCATTTTCTTTAAATCATCGTTACAGGAGTATACTGACTATTTTTCCCTCCCTGTTGACTAAAAGAATAAAAGATGTGACTTTAAAGTAACATGGCTGAATTATAAAATAAAAACAGAATTTATGCTTCTCCATGAAATATGGCCCTTTCTCAATTACTCCCTTGAGAACCTGCACACATAGGCCAATGATACGTTTGAGGCTAAGAACTTTTCGAACCCCCATGAGAAGTGATGGCAGAGGGTATGGCATATTGTTTAGAATGCCTGCTGCCAGAGAGCATCCATGACCTTTACAATGTAGATTTAATTTTTGGAAAGAGCAAAATTGTATTTGGAAACAATATTTGCCATCAAATGCGGTGATTACACGAGATAATTCTGATTTGGAATCAAAACTGCGAAAGACCATTTTTGGGGATTGAATCATGCATGCCTCACAAAAGGTATGTTTAGGTTCCAACCCCTGCTCCTGCAAGTGTGAGCTTATTTACAAATGGGACCTTTGGCGATGGTGTTGCTTAAGGTGTGCCCAAACTGAAAAAGGGTGGGCTTTAATCCAATATGGCTTAAGTCCTTAAGAGCCAAGATAATTGGACAAAGAAGGAGGAAGCCACCTGTGGGAGGAGGGGCACCCGGCTTGCCTCAGTGGCAAACAGTGCGGCAAGAGGTGACACCGCCTCTGCCCACTGGGCCTAGACAAGGTGACCACGCCTGACTAGGCCTTTGCTGCTAAAGGCTAGCGGGCACCGCCCTCCCCCTTCCTATCTCCCGCCTAGCCCAGCTCTCACTTCCCCTCCCCCCTCCCTTAAACCTAATCTCTTAGTACGCTGTTTGCCCAGCAACAGCTTACAACCACCTATCAGCTTAGTAACAGTGTCAGCCTATCAAGAGTTAGCACATACTCTATCTACTGGCCAATCACTAGCCCAATGCCAGAACATTGCCTTATATGGAAACAGCATTTGCCCTAGCCAATCAGAACCCGCCACACCACTCCCCAATCCTATAAATCTGCATCCCCTTCCGCAATAAACCAGACTTGTGCCATCAGCCTGTCTCCGCGACTTTTTCCTGGGCCGTGCGCCCTCCACGCCTTCGGAGCCCCCGAGGGAAGCCTCAGCGGCCGTACGAGGCTTTCTTCCCCACGCCAGGGACCCCTCTCGTCCCACAACGGGACCCCACTCATCCTGCAACAGGGACCCCGCTCGTCCCATAACAGGGACCCCGTTTTGTCCCTCAGCCACCGGGAAACAGCCAGAAGCTGAAAGTCAAGGAACCTGGGAAAGAAAGGAGAAGACACTGCCACATGCATTGCCATGTGACAGAAAAGCCAAGAAACTTCCCAAAGATTGCCAGCCAGTCAGACAATACCTGCCCTGGGAGGAAGCAAACCCTCTACTCTCTGAAAGCATGAACCCAAAATCCTGTTGTTAAACCAACCCATTGTATGGTATTTGTTTTAGCGGTTAGGAATCCAAGACGCTACAGACTAATAAGAATGCTTCATTACAAGTTTGTAAAACTTGCTTTGACACCAATTATAATGTAGACATTCTAAAACTGTTCTTTAGCAATAAAGTGTATTACTCTAAGTGGGTACATTAAGGTAAAGAAAAATTGGAAAGATGAGATATATTAGAAGGCTCAAGTTCTGTTTTCTTATCTTTTTCAGGGTTATCTTTGTATACTTGGATTTTTATTTGAAAATAAGATCAATTTCAAGCTAATATATACTTTTATACTAAGAGTTCAAATGTTGATGACATCCAGCAGTTTCAAAAGTGCCTTTGGGTTAGATCATTCTGCCACAAGATCTACCTTTTAGGAAATATAACCTTCATATTGATACCGTTTATTCTACTAAATGTCTCCAGCTGAAATCAGTAGCAATGATCAAAGTTAAGAGAATAATTGTGCAAACAATGAATAACAATTCTGATTATAGTGTAGGGCAGCAGGAGAAGGGGGAGCTAACTGCAGCCACTTGAACTGTGGAAATAATTGGCATCTTTTATTTCTAATGAAATACGCACTAACCCAACATCATGATTCTTCCTCATTAACTTTAGAAGTGCTGCTTCTCTCATACTTATTTCCTAGTTGCATTTCAGGAGATCTGTTTGCACTCTATGTGACTGATACAAGATTTTATATAATTTCTTATTTCTGAAGTATCTTCTGGTCACTGAGTCATAACCAAAACCACTGTTCTGAAGGTCTTGTACATGTCTTTGAATACTTGGACAATGCTTTATTTCCACAGTACTTTTCCATCTGCCTGGGATGGTATTATTTCTAGCCAGCTTTGGAAAATAACAGCTATCATCACAGCAGCTTTGCATACTTACATAGCACCTGCTTCTGCTCTAGAAATGATTATTTATAATTTAGATTTATAGAAAATGTACACATTAACCAGATCTCTGAGCATATATGTGCCTACTGAATATTTTTAAATTTCTTAGTTTCTAAGTATAAAAGAACATCTATAATGGAAAGTTCATTTCACTTTGTCTCCAAGTCAACACAAATTAAGCCTGTTGGATATTGGCTGAAGAGAACAAGTGCCTCAACTTTGGTCTTAAAGGAGCAAAACCAATACCATTTAAACCCTATTTCCAAAGTGCTCCTGAGAAAGTACTTTACTTTCACGCCATCTCCAGATTCACCAGATGCCTTTTTGAATGTGCTTAATGTTTCTGTTTATTCCTTTCGGAATCAAATTTCATTGCTTAGTTTCTGTGGCATAATTGAGACAAGCTGGGTAAATTATCTCCTAACTCGTTCATCATGAAAGAAGCCCAAACTGATCCCAAAATAGTTTTGATGTTTGGAGTATTTCAAAAAGAAAGAAAGCCAGAAGGATAATCAAACAGAAGTATGATTACAAATGTGCTAAGCTGATTTGTAAGGGAAGCAACTGTTGCACAGCTGAATAACGGTATCAACATTATTCTACCGCTCCAACAGGACATGAACTTCAGAGGGTAAGGGTCAAGTCTCATGGTTCTGCATGTGCCCAGTCTAGTATTGTGCTTAGCACATAGTAGGTGCTCAGCAAACGTGTTTTGTATATAACTTAGTTTAGGCTGTTCCAAGGAGATAAACTCATTACAGAAAAGCAGCTTTAAGGTTCAAGGTAAAGAATCTAAGCCCCCAATTCCCCATAAATATATATGTTTTGTATGTAAAACATTCTATTGCATAGAAAATGTTCAGCTAGGGCCTGGAGAACCAGTTAGAGTTATTAAGTAGGGATTTATATACCATGGAGGAAGTAAGACTAAATTATGTCTAAATAACTTCCAAATAGAAAGTATATCAGTTTTTGAAAACATATCTGCCCTCTATCCCTCAGGGTCTTAATTTTGTAAATGGGCAAGGATGACCTAATGTGCTAACTCTCCTAAATCAAACATACCTTGGAATAGAATGCCTTAATTCCAATGGGTGACTCACTATAATGCTAAGAATTACAGCAGGTTAAGAATAAAATATCATGGCACAGAGCAATGAGCAAAGAGACAATTTCTTATTGGGGAGTTCAAAATGAACTGAGATGCATACGAACTGGCCCCTTGCAATCTTTTAGTGAATTCCAGCTAGGAAGGTGAACACTGTTTCATTCTTGGCTAGAGCTAATAGTTAATTCTTGGGGTCTCAATGGTATATAGCACGATGCAGTGATGGAATCCTGACATGGCATCGTGTTTTATCATCAACGAGGCTATGAGGAGACCAATCTGAGATGATGCAATAGCTACTGGAATGAAGATCCAGCTCTGAGAATAAAGAAGTTTTTAAGGATCAGGGGAGGTGTTCAGGACTTGCAGTGAAGGAGTGTGAGAACCAGAGGGCAGGTGAAAGGTCTTCGACCAAGCTGAACCCACACTCAACACAGGTGGTACAGCTCGATGCTTATGAAGACATCCCAGGGCTAAATTTCCCCCAGGGACCCATGACCTCCAGACCCTGTGCATGAGGTTGACAAGTACTTTCCAGTTCCCACCTCACAGCAGAGAAGAAATACCACCCAGCTTCTTGGCTCAAGGATGGCTCCTGATGGAGCCTACAGCAGGGTGCGTAAGCAGCACTTGACCCTGGAGAACATTTCAGTACCCTCAAACTTCTTCTGATAGGGGGACTCTCTATTCTTTTGACACAAGATGTGACCTCTCTACACAGGGTTGTGGCAGGTAAACAGGAGTATTATTGAATAAGCTACGGTAGTACATTACATGACATGGTTCATTCCATTCTGAAATTGGAATTTGTGTTTAGACATTAAATAAAAATACAGGATGTGACTACATGGACAGGGCTCCAGTATAGAGTACAGAGAGTTAGATTATTTTGTGGATCAGCTCTAATATTTCTAAAAATCCTTGCTCCTTTTGATAAACTTATTAATTCATTGAAACTAAACTCTCTTCCTCTTTATCAGTTTCCATGATGCAGCATTCTCTTCAATATCCCATTATGCCTCTCAGTCTTCATGGACTCCTCATTTTCCTGACTTAGAAACAGATTGGGGGGAAGCGGACTTGGCTCAATGGATAGAGTGTCTGCCTACCACATGGGAGGCCCACGGTTCAAATCCAGGGCCTCCTTGACCCGTGTGGAGCTGGCCCACGCACAGTGCTGATGCATGCAAGGAATGCTGTGGCCACACAGGGGTGTCCCCCGTGTAGGGGAGCCCCACTCTCAAGGAGTACACCCCGTAATGAGAACTGCCCAGCATGAAAGAAAAGTTCAGCCTGCCCAGGAGTGGCGCTACACACACACAGAGCTGACGCAGCAAGATGATGCAACTAAAAGAGACACAGATTCCTGGTGCCACTGAGAAGAATAGAAGTGGACACAGAAGAATACACAGTGAATGGACACAGAGAACAGACATCTGGGGTGCGAGGAGGGGAAGGGGAGAGAGAAAAAAAAAAGGAACAGATTGGTGTGCCTCAGGAATCATTCTTAACCTTTGTTTTCACTATGTGATCTCATCCCTGCTTCTGCTTCCAACCATCACCTCAATTCTGGTGACACCCACTTCTTTATCTCTGGTCAAAGATTTGAATTTTTAAAATCATGTAATTACTTTCTAGGTCTATCTGACAGATATGTCAAATGCAACATGATCAGGACTTAACCTCACATCCAAGACTTCCTTACCATGTAGGACACCATATTCCCCACGAAACCCATGTTAAGAACTTTGGAGATAATTTTGGTTTCTTGTTTTCCCTCCAAACCCATCACATGTAATACATCAAGTGCTGTCCATGGCACATCCACTCTATTTCTTTAATGAGTCTATCTTCTCCATCTTTGATACCACTTGCCTAAATAAGATACTCATCGTCTCTCTCCTGGATTACTGAATTGGCCTTCCTCTTTCTCTTCCATCCCAATCCTCTCCTTATAGCCATCCTCCAAATTGCAGCCAGGGTGATCTTTTGAAAATGCTAAATCTACTCTTAATCCCAACACACACAGGAAAGCACTGATTAAAACTCATCACTATCTCCACATCATTTAAAGAATAACATTCAAAATCACATGCCACTTGCTGCCTCACACCTAGGCCTCCAGTAGCTCTAAGGTTACCCATAAGATCATCATTGGCTCTTTACCTTAGCCTGACTGCCTCTTTCGGGCTCCTTTCCTGCTCCCTGCAAGGCTGGATGAGGGGTTCAGCTTCAGTGATTGATTAATGCATTATTCTCCTTGTCTACCCTTTAATCTAAGTGTGCTATAATGTCAACATCTGGTTTTGGCTGCCTCATAAGATAGGGAACTTCTTGAGAGAAAGAATTGACTCTTATATAGCTCATTTGCCTGTGCCTGGCATGGAATAGGTGCTCAAAAGACACTGAGGGAATGAGCTCAAGAGAACAAGCTTTTTAAACAAAAATAGGACAAAATTGGAAGGAATCTTATCTAGTATAAACTTTTTTTTTAAAGGACTATTTATTTATTTATCCCCCCCCCCCCCCCCCGCCATCCCCATTGTCTGCTCTCTTTGTCCATTCACTGTGTGTTCTCCTATTTCTGCTTGTCTTCTCTTTCGGCGGCACCAAGAACTGATCCTGGGAGATTCCGGAGTAAGAGAGAGGTGCTCAATCTCTTGCACCACCTCAGCTCCCCGGTCTGCTGCATCTCTTACTGTCTTTCCTCTGTGTCTCTTTTTTGTTGCATCATCTTGCTGTGCCAGCTCTCTGCTCAGACCAGCTTGCCACATGGACCAGCATTCTGCATGGGCCAGGTCGCCATATGGGCCAGCACTCCATGTGGGCCAGCTCACCACGTGGGCCAGCTTGCCTTCATCAGGAGGTCCTGGGAATCGAACCCTGAGCCTCCCATATGGTAGACGGGAGCCCAATTGCTTGAGTCACATCTATTTCCCTAAACTTCTTAAGAAAATATTTAAATGAATTTTCACATGGTAGTCAAAACAGTACTTTACAGAGGTTAATTCTCATTTGAAATCAATATTACTCATTTGTATGTGTGTGTGTGTGTATGTTTGTTTTCCACTGATTCTATCAGTTAGTGAACTTGGGAAAGGTTAGAGCTAAACTCACACAATTTATCATGTCAGTGTGTTCCAAACTTCAATAAGTCTTATCACATCTTTGTCACATGCTCAATAAGTATCTGGTGACCAAATATACCTCTTTCTTTTGAGATGGGACATCTGATCTGTCCTTAAAAGATGAAAATGGTATCATATAGTTTTGAAAATGAGAGGTGTGATGGCAATGAGAATGTATCTTACAGAATTCCAAATGCAAGGAGTTAATTGATGGACACAATAGTTGTTCTTCAAAAATTTTTGTTGCATTTATGCCATGCTTCCCAGAGACGCTTTCAGCCAATGACTGAGTTTGGAGGGGATGCTAAAGCAGTCTTTTCTATAGGAGACCTGGGACTTGTCTGACAGCTCTGAAGGATTGCTGAGCTTCTTTTGTACTGCCTAGCAGTCTAGATTGCTTCTACCAATTTCCTAGCCTTTCTCCTTTACTTGGGGCCAGACTTGCATCACAGTTTGATCCTTCTCCTATAAGATCTTTTTTTTTTTTTTAAAATCACAGTTGTTTCTCTTAAGAAAATCCTTGCCTGTTTAATCTGGTTTGGGCACCTATTTCTTGGAAGATCCAGATTATACAAAAGATATTAGTGACAACTGCAAAAATATCAGAAGTATTTCAAGCAGAATTTCTTTAGGGGAGTTTGGGGTATAATTAACTCTGAATTTAAACAATACTGAGTTGAAATACTCAATCAACTAGCCAAATAACTTTGAGCCAGTTACATTACTGAACCTGTCTCCTCATCTCTAAAATGATGGATGATAGATCTACCATGTAATTTTTTAAAAAAGATTTTATTGTGAAATGGGGGGAAAGAACAGAGCTTGCTGAGAAATGGGAGAGAGGATGGAATACACACCAAGATTTGGTGAGGGCTCCTCCAGGCAGAAAGAGCCTCTACCACATAATTTTGTTTGTAATAAATATGATAACACATGTTAAGCACCTGGTATATAAAAGGTAATCATTACATTTTTATTTTCAACACAATCCTCTCGATTTACTAGAGTCATTGCCCAGTTATTTATTTAATATATATATATATTTTTTGGGGGGGGTGGAGGGGGGGGGCTCTCTAACATCAGAGGTATACCCCACGGTTATATGAAGTATAATTTTTTGATAAAGTTGGAAAGAAATGGGAAGGAGGTTTGGGAAATCAGATTGTGTAGCTTTACTGTCTATCACGTTATGATATGAACAGTTGTATGGTTTTGAGGCTGGTATATAACACCAGCATTCAGAAATTGGTGGTTAAGAGGCCTGCACACGTTTGCTTGTTAGTTTATTTGTTTTAAAGTGTTTTTGAATCAGAATAGAAATGTCTTTAAGTAGATCATGTCTCTGAAGTTTTCCATGTGCCCAATCATGGCCCCACTCATGGTCCTAGCACATGGTTGCATTATACATGTGCAGCATTTATTTATCTGTCCCTTAGGCTTTGAGAGCCAGCATTGAAGTTCAGACCATGGGTTCAAATATGTTGCTTCTACTTCCTTGACCATCTTGAAAAACACATTTTCTATCTAATCCTCTAAACTGACTGCAGGAGACACAAATGCCTCTGGACTTGTGTCCTCCAGGAATGCTCACATTCATCCAATATCCATTAATTGCTTATGTCATTATCTAAGACTGTTTCTCATGTCAACCAGTAAATATTAATTAACAAAGTTACAGCTAGTAAGATGCACCAGGCATTTTTACTATCATTCACACTACCTTTTTTTTTTTTTCTCCGATGTTCACAACTCTCATTCTTATTTCCACTTTTTTTTTTTTCCCATGGGACATTCATTGCATTTGGTGAATACATTTTGGAGCACTGATGCACCATATGGAAAATGGTTTACATTGTAGTTTACACTCTGCCCCAGTCCACCCAGTGGGTCATGGCAGGGCATACAATGTCCAGCATCTGTCGCTGCAGTACTACCCAGGAAAACTCCAAGGCCTGAAAATGTCCCCACATCATATCTCTTCTTCCCTCTCCCTACACTCAGCACCTACTGTGACCACTTTCTACACATCAATGCTACAATTTCTTCCATTATTAATCACAGTAGTTCCATAGTAGACTATCAGTAAGTCCACTCTAATCCATACTCTATTCCTCCATCCTGTGGACCTTGGGATGGTTATGTCCACTCCACCTCTATATCAAGAGGGGGCTTAGATTCCACATGGATGATGGATACAATTCTCCTGCTTGCAGTTGTAGGCAGTCTTGGCTCCCTGGTGTGGTGGTTGACCTTTTTCACCTCCCCGTTCACTGGTCGGGGTAAGTCTAATAAACCAGAGGGTAGGAGTTGCAAGTCCACTGAGGCTCAGGGCCTAGCTGTCACATGGACAGTCCAGAGATTCAGGTCTCCTGAGTATATATCAACTCCAGTGCCAACCACAGGGCAAGTAAAAGTAACAGAAGAGGCACGTGTAGAAAGGTCACATCTGAGTCCAACTCCATCATGCTTAGGAACACAACTCCAAAGTAGGGCCAGCTGATATGGCACTGAACTCCAGAGTCATCTTCCATGACCATAGAACCTGTGGATCTCTGTTGTCCTCCGGAGAATTGTTACCTGAGCTGGTATCTACTTTGGCTGTCTCTGGGACCCTGCTGAGGTATGTATAAGCATGACCCCTCTGATGGCCTCCTGGCTCTTTTTTGGAGACTCATAGCCATATAAACTCATTTGTCCTTTCCATTTCCTCCTTTTATTCAAAGTCAAAAGCAGCTTTTAACTCCTGATATTACATGTAGGCTGAGATATTCTGCTGGTCTGAGTTGACACTTTTATTCAAGGTCTTTTTCTAGTTACATCATCAGCTGCTGCTTAGTAGTAATCCCTTGGCACCATGGAGGCTCATCCCTGGGAGTCTTGTCCCATGCTGGGGGGAAGGTAATGCATTTACATGCTGAATTTGGCTTAGAGAATGGCCACATTTGAGCAACATGGAGGCTCTCAGGAGGTAACTCTTAGGCACCCTGCAGCTCTAGGCCTAGTTCATATTTCAGGCACACGGGCTCATAAGCATAGTCATAAGTATCAAGGGCTCATTGTTGGACCATCCTTCTTTATTGGTCTTTGCCATTGCACTTGGGGAATGTTGCTGTTCCCTTGGGGAACGTGATAGAGCTCCCCTGGCTTGGAACTCAGCACTCCCTCATTTGTTGTTTATAACTGTACCCACTATGAAAATATCCAAACATTTATATGTATTCTGTATTCATGCCCCGGAGAACTCCCTCCCAACCATGTGCTCCCCATCAATAACAACCACACCAGTGTTCCTCCCCTATCATAGTTGAACCTCTCTGTTGTCCAAAATGTCTTAAAAAATGAAGCCTAATATATTGCCAGGTTCCATTAATAGTATAATGAAATATAATGATGGGTTAAAGGTTAGATATAGAATACATACTAACTTAGAAAAATAAAGTAGAAATAAATTGGGGTATCAAAAAATGAAAAAAATGAAAAAGCTTTGTTTTCGATGTCTTGCCTTTCATAACTGCTATAGGTGTTGCCTGTATGTACAGTGGCAAGGCAATTTCTTCCATTTCTTCCTCAGTGTCTACATCCTTTCTTTTTTTTCCTAATTATTAAATTTGTCTTCACAAAAGTTTTAGATCACAGTAATTCACATATACTATATACAGTACTCCCACATATTCAACATCAAATACTTTGTCCTTCCCCAGCAATGTTCTTTTCACATGTTCATATTATATTTGCTGTAGGTGATGTACAGATATTGAAACAATAGATTTCAAACATGGTTCCATTTGGGTTTACATTATGGTTCATATTTTAGACTATACAATTTTCTAAATTTTTAGTTATCCTATGTTTTACATTGTGGTTTACATTTTAGCCTAAACAGAGACCATTTTGGATGATACTCCCTCTTCTGTCTGTAGATATGTAAGTACCCTGTGCACTCTTGACTTACCAAACTGCCCATGAGCTGCCTGTGCAAAAAAAGACTTGATCTTCAGTGTACACAGAGAATTTTTTTCTTTAGGGGCTTTATGGTATTGCTATTGTATCAGTCTTCAAGTATATAAGCTTGTTTAAAAAAAAAAAGAAACATCTAGAATCTAAGAAAATAATTTCCAAACATTGATTGTATTATTTTTCATTATCAAGAATGAAACATACACAAAAACAATAATCATAAATTTATCCTCCCAGATGTTTATGAAAAGGCACTGTACTCAATAAAAGATTTATTAAATATAATCAATGAATAAAATGACTTAAAACCTATTAGCAAAGCCAAAGGGGAGTTGGGAGGAAGAGTTCCCAACTTGTCTTCTTGATGACTGAATTATTTGGGTCTGTGAAGATCAATGGGGAATCATTACAGAAGAGACCAGCTAAGACGTTTAAATATATTTAAGCTGTTTTATTTATTTATTTATTTATTAGGAGGTACTAGGGATTGAACCCAGGACCTTGCATTTGGGAAATAGGCACTCAAACACTTGAGCTATGTCTGCTCCTGTAAGCTGCTTTAAGCAACTACAATTGGCATTACCATTTTCTCAGTCACTCCACTTTTCTTTTTGAAACCTCCAACCACTGGAAATTGTAATAAAACTTCATTCTTGGTAGAATCACATCATATGTATAGCCAGCTTGCATCTCAAAAATAAAAAAAACCAAAATCATTTTTCATATTACATAGCCTCCAGGCAGAATCCTACCACTTTAGTTGATGCTTTAAAAAAATCTATGTGACTCCTGGTGCAGAACCACAAAGCCACATTACAGTGAGGGTAAGTGGAACTTAAATGATTTTCAAGATAATTTTGACTATATAGTCCCTTTGCATGATGAGCATCTCCTAGCATGAGCTAAAAATCCAGTGGAACTTAATCCTAGAATTAGATCGTCTAAGCAAGGAAATTTAATTTCTTGTTTTGGGTGTATGTTGGCAACAGCACCTATACAATAAGCAAAATCCAAAAGGTTTTATCTAATCCCAACTAAAGTCACCACAAATGAGTTCTAGAATTTATTATCTCTAAAAATAATTATAAATTACTGGATCCAAATAACCCTGAATAATTAAATGTGTTTTATGCTGTTATCACATAATTTTCTTATCTCAAAATTATGCCACATAATATGAGGAACAAAGTGAATGCCTCAAAGTAAGAAAACAATAAAACAATGTTCAATACATTAGCTAGCAATTATTACAAATATGTTAAACAACTAAAGGACATCATGTTTATAGAAGTAAAGGAAGCTGTGATCTCCGTGACTCATTAAATACAGATTATCAGTAAAAAGATAGACTTTATAAAAGAAAAATCAAATGGAAATCCTTCTGTGGAAACAAAATAACTAAAATAAATGAAAAAGATAACCTATAGAATGGCATATAATTTTTGCAAATCAGATATAGGCATACCTTGGAGATACTGTGGATTTGGTTCCTGACAAACACAATAAAGCTAATGTCATAATGAAGCAAGTCACATGAATTTTTTGGTTTTCCAGTGCTTATAAAAGTTATGTTCACACTATAATGGAGAATAAGTGTGCAATAGCATCATGTCTTAAAAACACAATGTACATAACTTGATTAAAAGATACTTTATTGCTAAAAAAAATGTTAACCATCACCTGAACCCTTCAACACATCTATAATCTTTTTGCTGGTGGAGAGTTATGCCTTAATATTGATGACTCCTGACTGATCAGGGTGATGGTTGCTGAAGATTGGGGTGCTGCACCAATTTCTTAAAATAAGGCAATGAAGTTTGACTCTTCTTTTCAAGAAAAATTTCTCTTTAGCACATGATGCAGTTTGGTAGCATTTTTACCCACAATAGAACTTCTTTCAAAATTTTAGTCGTTCCTCTCAAACCCTGATGCTTCTTTATTAGTTGTTTATATAATATTCTAAATCCTTTGTTGCCATTTCAACAATGTTCATAGCATCTTCACCAGAAGCAGATTCTATCTCAAGAAACTGCTTTCTTTGCTTACTCTTTGTATTAGTCAGCCAAAGAGGTGCTGATGCAAAATACCAGAAATTGGTTGGTTTTTATAAAGGGTATTTATTTGAGGTAGGAGCTTACAGATACCAGGCCATAAAGCGTAGGTTACTTCCCTCACCAACGTCTATTTTCATATATTGGAGCAAGATGACTGCTGACGTCTGCCAGGGTTCAGGCTTCCTGGGGTCCTCTCTTTACAAGGTTCATGTCTCTTTGGACTCAGCTCCTCTGTTTTCTCCACAAGGTCAGCCAAAAACTATGAGGCTCTCTAGGCTTTGCCTCTCTCCACAAGGTCAGCTATAGACTACCAGGCAACTAGCTCTGTCTCTCTCCCTGGGACTCCAGCTTAAGGCTTCAGCATCAAACTCCAACATCAAAATTCCAACATTAAAAGCCCTCTAACTCTGTCCATTGCCATGACTTTTATCTGTGAGTCTCCACCCACCAAGCGTGGGGGCTCAAGGCCCTACTGGCACAAAAGGTTTACCTGATTATTTAATCACGTAAACCTCTGAATCAAATATAATCTAGTATGCCCAGAGGAAAAGATCAATTTACAAACATAATCCAATATTTCTTTTTGGAATTCATCAATGATATTAAACTGCTACCCTCTTAAAAAAGCAACTCCTCATCTGTTCAAGTTTTTTTCATGAGATTGCAGCAAAACAGTCACATTTTCAGGGTCCACATCTAATTCTAGTTCTCTGCTATTTCCATTACATCTGTAGCACTTTCTCTACTGAAGTTGTGAAGCCCTCAAAGTTATCCATGAGGGTTGGAATCCACTTCTTCCAAACTCCTGTTGATGTTGACTTCCTTCCATGAATCATAGTTGTTCTTTTTTTTTTTTAAAACTGAATTGCCTAATTTTTCACTGCTGTTCTTCCCCATGAATTTTAGGGTCAGATTGTTGTGTTTTTTTAAATTTTTATTTCTCTCCACCCCCTGCTGTCATTGTCTGCTCTCTGTGTCCATTCGCTGTGTGTTCTTCTGCGTCCACTTGCATTCTTGTCAGTGGCACCAGGAATCTGTGTCTCTTTTTGTTGCATCATCTTGCTGCAATAGCTCTCCATGTGTGCAGCGCCACTCCTGGACAGGCTGTGCTTTTTTGTGTGGGGCAGTTCTCCTTGCAGGGTGCAATCCTTGCGTGTGAAGGTCCCCTACGTGGGGGACACCCCTGTGTGGCACTGCACTCCTTGCACACGGCAGCACTGCATGTGAGCCGGCTCACCACATGGGTCAGGATGCCCTGGGCTTGAACCCTGGACCTCCCATATGGTAGGCAGATGCTTTATCAGTTGAGCCAAATCCGCTTCCCCATAATTGTTCTTAATAGCATCCAGAATGAATGATTCCTTTCCAGAAAATTTTCCAGAAGATTTTAATTTCTCTTTGGAAGTTATGATTCTGAGGTTTCTTCTGAACGATCAGTGAAATACTGAATTATATTTACTGCCATGTTGTTAGGTCATTTCATTCTTGAAAGATTGGAAAATTTTTAATAATATTTATAGTTATTCTCTCTGTATAGATTATAGTAGATTATAGTAGGATTTTCAAGCTTACCTTTTTATATGGGTATATTTTCAAAGAAATTCCTATGTGTTAAAAGCTTTCTAAAGTTGATATTAAACAACCAGCGATAAATCTATGTTATCATCTTTATTAATTGTTTATACTTAGACTGAGTAGGAAGTTTTCTTTAATAGTCTCCTCAAAATTTCAACCTTACCTGTTGATATTTAGTGAATGTCAAGATAGTTAATCCAGGGCTATACTTTCTGGTTTGTGCAATAAAATTCTATTGTTATTGATTTTATTCAGATGGAAAAAAAATTGTACCTCAAGTCTTAGAAATACATTTTTGGATGAAGTAAATATGTTTTTTTTTCTTAAAGTGCCCAATGTCTCAAGGGATTTTTTTTCATTTTTTTCCCACGAATGTCAAGAGGAAAAAGACAAAAAAATTTTTACATGTGGCACATTTATTTTTTAAATATGAAGAGTTCAGTGAATCACTTTAGTCAGCCAAAGGTTTGCTGATGCAAAATATCAGAAATCAGTTGGTATTTATAAAAGGTATTTATTTGGGGTAGAAACTTACAGTTACCAGGCCATAAAGTATAACTTACTACCCTCACCAAAGTCTTTTGCCACATGTTGCAGCAAGATGGCTACTGATATCTGCCAGGGTTCAGGATTTCTGGGTTCCTCTCTTCCCAAGGTCATTTCCCTTTGGACTCAGCTCCTCTATTTTCTCCACAAGATCAGCTGTAATCTATGAGGTTCTCTAGACTTTGCCTCTTGCCACAAGGCCAGCTGTAGACTATCAAGCAACCAGCTCTGTGTCTCTCCCCAGGGTTTGATTTTATCTGGGCTCAGCTGTTCTGCAATTCTATGTGCTTACTTTCCAGACTTCAGCTCAAAACTCCAGCATCAGGACTCCAATATCAAAACTCCAACTAACTCCTCTGTTCTGTCTTGTAGTTTTATCTGTGAGTCCCCACCCTCTAACAAGGACTCAATGTCCTACTGACTGGCTCAATCAAAGCCCTTATCATAATTTAATCACACCCAGGTACAGACCAGTTTACAAACATAATCCAATATCTATTTTTGGAATTCATAAACCATATCAAATTGTTACAACTACCCTAAAATAGAATGAGGATATGAGATTAAACCAAGATGAAACTGAGAGAGACAACCTAAGAGACCGAAAGAGCTTTTGCTTCAAGTTAAGAAGAATAATTTCTTATGGAAAGAAAATTATGAAAATATAAAGTCATATAGTCACCATCATTCAAACTGCTATCAATGTTGAAATTTGTCATTTGGCACATATGGTGTTATCTGTCGTCTATGAAGGCATGGTAGGTGAGGGAGAAGAGAGAAGGATGTCCAAGTGCTTTGGTGGACAACAATTAGAAGGGGATTAAGAACTCAATGGGGTGGAGGAGTTAGAAAAGCTTGTCCTAGGATGGGCCAATTTTGAAAGCAATTGGAGTCAAATTCCTTTGTAAGTCCAGTTGTCTAGCAAAGAACTTTTAAAGAGGGGGAGATAATCTGAGGTCAGGAGTCAAATGGATACCTGTACAGTGCAGGGAATGAGAACAACTGGAAGAGGTAGTAAAATGAAAAAAATATTCTTTCCTTCAATCATTTAATAACTGTTTATTGAGTTCCTTCAACGTGCCATGTGTAGGGTTGAATTTTAAGATCCAATTGTAAGGAAAATGAGCACGATCTTTGGCATCATGGAACAAAGAATCTAAGAGGAAGGAAAATATTAATCTAATAGTCCTGAAAATAAGAACAAATTCTAATCATGAAGAATGCTATAAAAAAAATTCTGACAATGAGAGAAACTGACCTCACTCAGACTTCCATTCTCTGGTTTCTGGTTGGACTGGGACAATGGGAAGCACTACCAGGAGAATAGAGAGTGGTTGGAGAAAGGGGTCTGAGTATTTCTCCTCCGGTTTTCTGTCAACTTTGGCTTTCCAGGTCTCAGAGTGGCTGCATACATACTCATCCTCTACACTCAGCTCCTCCCATGTGTTTCTCCCTCTTCCTTCGTTCTAGCTCTTCCCGTTGTTAGTTCCTGGAGTTCTCAAACTCCCTCATTGGGTCCTGTATTAGTCAGCCAAATGGGTGCTGATGCAATGTACCAGAAATCTGTTGGCTTTTATAAAGGATATTTATTTAGGGGTAGAAGCTTGTAGTCACAAGGCCATAAAGAGCAAGTTACGTCCCTCACCAGTCTGTTGCCATTTTTTATAGCAAGATGGCTGCCATTCTCTGTGAGGATTCAGCCTTCCTCTTCCTCTTAAGGCTTCATGGTCTCAGCTTCTTCTGATCTCAGCTGTAAGCTGGCATAAGGCTTATCTCTCTTCCTGGGGCTCATCTCTTTCCAGACTCAGTTGCTCTGCTCTCTCCACAAAGCCAGCTGTAAACTATCAGGTCAACAGCTTGACTCTCTCCTAGGACTCCAGCATCAAAACTCAGCTCTCTCCTCTGCTGTGTCATTTTCTGTGTGTGTCTGCCCACCAAGGGGCCAGGGACTCAATGTCCTACTGATGTAGCTGAATTAAAGCCCTAGAAGTGAAACCTCTGAATTTAATACAATTGAAGGGTATCACATTCAGAGGAACAGACTAGTTTATAAACATAATTAGTATTTCTTTTTGGAATTCATCAATAATATCAAATGCCATGGGTCCCATGGTAAATCTTGATAAATTTCTTTACAGTATTCCATTAGCATTGACATTCTCTTTCCTGCCCTAACTATGGCTGATATAAAGGCCCCCTAGACCACCGCTGGGAAAAGGCAGTCTAAGAGAATGAAACAGCATATGCTAAAGCCCTGAGGTAGAAGGGAATGGCCAATTGAAGATTAGTATTTCTGGGACACTGAAAACAAGCCATTTGGTATGAGGCAGAAGTGCTAGATGAGGGTCAGAACAGGCAGGACTTCTGAGCCATCTTGAGAGTTTGTCTTTCCAATAAGGGGAATTTCCAAAGGTTTTAAGCCAGGGTGTGACATTCAAATTTGCATTTTTTAAAGATCATTCTGATGTCCCAAGAGAAACGTGTTGGTGCATTTCAAAAGATTCGTAGGAGCTCTTTCCACAGTTTAAGAGGGAGATGATGATTAGTTAGATTAGGATATTGACAATGAAGATAAATTGAAGGGTATTATTTTGAGATGCTAAATCAGGGACCACCGAGCTATTTTCTGTGGGTTGACTGTTGTTGTGAATAACTTCTATTGGAACACAGCCAGTCACTTATCATAGATCGTCTATGGCTGCTTTCAATCTACAAGAGCAGAGTCAAGTATATGTGACAGAGACTATATGGTCTAAAAAATCCAAAATACTTACTATCTGGTTGCGTAAGAAAAAGTTTCTGATCATTTCAGGTTAAATAGGTAGGGCATGCCATTAGATTAGATATGGGGGTGAAAGAAAAGTAGATGAAAAGATGATATCTGGTTCCTGGCTTATGCAACAATTGATATTGGACTTATTATACTGAAAGAGTAAAGAGATAATGGTAGCAGAGAAAGAGCAGATATAGGATCAAACCCATGAATTTAGTATTAGACATACTGCATTCAATTTGTCTTTTAGATATCTAAAGTGGCAAAAGCAAGTAGATACTTACAAATATGGGTCTGAAGCTCGAAGGAGAGATGCAAATGGAAGATATAAATTTGGGAATTGAAGTAAGGAGAATAATGGTCCCCCAAAGATATCCACATCCTATTTCCCCAAACCTGTGAAAATGTAACCTTACATGACAAAGAGTAATTTGCGGATGTGATTAAATTGAGGAGATTAAGCAAAATTCCCCAGGTAGGTCCACTGTAATCACGAGGGTCCTTTTAAGTCAGGGATTCTTAACCTTCTTTGTTCCATGGACCTCTTTGCTAGTCAGGTGAAATTAATACTACTGCAATTTATTGCATACATTTATAAGTGAAGGAAATGCTAGATTTCAGTTAAAGGTCAGAAAAAATACAGATTAGAAGTTGATTTTTTTCAATTCAAGCTCATGGACCCCCTGAAAATTTTCCAAGGAGCCCCAGAAATCTTTCCACAGACCCCCAAAGGAACCCTGTTAAGTGAAGAAAGGAGGCAGGAAAGTGAGAATTTATAAAGAAGATGGGGAGCAGATGTAGCTCAGAGGTTGAGCATCTGCTTTCCATGTACTAGTTCCTGGGCTCAATCCCTGGTATGTCCTGAAAAAATATATGATAATGAAAGCAGAGATCGGAGTGATGTGATTGCTGGCTTTGAAGGTAGAAGGAGACCATTAGCCATGGAAAACGACTAACTTCTAAAGGATGTAAAAGGCAAGGAAACAGATTTTCCCCCTACAGTCTCCAGAATGGAACATGGTCCTCCTGCTGACACCTTGATTTTAGCCCAGTGAGACCTATTTAAGACTAGTCATCTCCAGATCTATAAAATAATGAATGTGTGTTGTTTTACATCACTAAGTTAGTAGTAACTTGTTACAGCAACAATAGGAAACTAATACAGACTTTTTTGGCTTATAGTTACCAAGATGGTTTCCAGTAATGAGACTGGAATTACAAAGACTTGTTTTCATTGGAAAAGTGTTGGACTAGTAGGGCAGTCTTTAATAAATGCTTGTGGTTGCTGCAATCATATGTATTCAAAGTTGTTTTTGACAGTTATATTGCTCCTTTGGACAGGATCCTTTGTAAGCTCTTAACTGATAGAAATAATCTTTTAGGTACATCATTTTGAGCTACATTCTTCTTGCATTTGACATCAAATCATCCCAATGTTCAATAAGTCAAAAGTCTAATTCATTGCTTTTTTTTTATTGCATGTGAAAATTTATAATAAATCCAGCATCTGCCTTGAAGAGCAGAAGTAGCAAAAACTAGCTCAAGAGGGAAAGGAACATTATTCTAATTTTGTCGTGGTGTCTCAGGCCTCAGTTATCTTCTCTTATTTATGTACTCATGCCTTTTGTAATATCTAACTTCATAGCTTTAAATAACTTGTGTATGTTCATGCCTCACAATTTATATTTCTAGCATGAACCTCTCAAACTCCAGACTCATGAAACGAATTGCCTACTTGACATTCCCACTTGCATGTCTAATAGACATCTCACACTCAAAGCGTTAAGCTTAATTTTTAAACTTGCCCTAACCAGCTCTACCCATAGGTTTCTCATCTCAGTTGATGAAAACACTATCTTTCCAGGATTTCAGCTTAAAACCACAGAGTCATTCATCAGGAATCCTATCATCTCTACCTTGAGAACACACCAGAAACCCACCACTTCTCACTACCTTCAATGCTTCCATCCTGATCAGAGATGCCATCTTTTTCCTTCCTCCCTCCCTCCCTTCCTCTCTTTCTCCCCACCTCTTTACTTTCTGAGAATCCATCTTTTTTGGCCTGAATTCCTGCAACAGCATCCTACCAGGGCCACTTACTTTCTACTCCCCTTATACTCTTTCTTCAAACAAGCAGAGTGAACCTTTTCAAATGGGAGTCAGATCATGACAGGTCTCTGCTTAAGATCTTGACATGGCTGCTGATTTCACTCACTCAGCCAAAAGCCCAGGAATTGCCCTCATGGCCTTTCATGATCTTCTGATCTGCAGTGTGCTCCTTTTACACACTGCGACCATAAGAGCCTCCTTGCCATTCCTGTTCCTACTCCAGGGATGCTGTAATAGAGGAGTGGGAAGTGAAAGTGTGATGCCCAGGAGGGAATTCAGGAGAGGCTGGAGGAACCTCCCATCCTTTCTCCTCCTCTCCTTCTCTCTTTGTTCCCTCCCTCCCTGCTTCCCTTCTTTCCTTCCTGCATCCCTCAGTTCCTCACTTCCTTACTTGAGGAGGGTGATGATTTTTCAGAATTGGTTGTGTCCCTTCTAGAACCTGAAAGATGGAGGTGGTTCTAAAAATGCCCGCCCACCCCCCACTTGAATCACAAATATTCTATCAAAGTAGATTTCAGTTAATTAACTGTCCCTTTAAAATATAAATGTAGCCTTTTGAAGGGAAGTGCACATTTTCCTTAAATTACTCTATTAGATTGTGTTCTTTCTAAGGTGAGGGCAAGTTCAATATTGAAGTAAAGACATTGTAGAGATGTTAAGAAATCTACTCGAGAGCACACAGCTGGCAAATGATGGAAGCAGAATTCAAGCTCCAAAGTCCAGTGTCTTAAACTGATTACCACGTGAGCAGAAGTAACACATGTGTGCGCTTGCACACACACACACAGGAGGGTAGCATGAAGCAGTGCAGGAGTCATCTTGATTTGCAGATGAAATAGTCATTTTTCTTTTGATAAATTCATGTTTCTTGTGTGTAGATTTGCTGTATTAATTCCTTCCTCATAGGGTTGTTTTGAGAATTAAATATGTAGGGAATTTTCTATCATATACTGGTGGCTTAGTATATGTTAGTCTCCTCATGCCCCACAGCCAATCTATTCTCCTTTGCTGTGAATTCAAAGTTACAGACCCCTGAATAATCTAGTCGAAACTGGATTTGGCTGAGGAATCCCTGGAAATCACTTCTTTATGTGTGTGTGTGTATGTGTGTACTTAGCATGGTTTTATTTCACTGTAGCATGTTCTGAGTACAGTAGATAACTGCCTGAAAAAAGGTTGGTAAGGATGGCAGAGAAGGTTTTATGACACCATGGGAAAACTCAAATTTCTAAATGTTTGCCAAAAACGACTGAACAGATGATGAACCCTGTTAGGTTTAGAGGTATTGAAATTATGGGAAGGTTGTAAAACATAATTTTGAGTAATTCTAAAATTTAATTTAAAGGCATGCTAATGTTGAGTGTCAGAAAACTATCTGCTATAACATTCTGAGAAGGGTCCATGGTTTTCACCTGACTTGCAAAGGGGTCCCTAGACCAAAAGTGTTAAGAACCCCTGCTCTACCTGCTCTCTGAACAGGAATCCTTTGCACCTGTTTATGGGAGGCCTGCACAGAGTTGCAATGTGGGGTACAGAGAAGCTAGTTCTGACTCCTGACCCACTTAGCCGTCCCACCCTACTGGGCAAGCACTGGGGCTGCTTGCCATCAACCACCATCCAGAACTCCCACTCTGACAGCCATCTCAGTCGTCCTGGGCTGGGGTGGTGGTGTCGGTGTCAGGACAGACGCCAAGGCCAGGCCCTGCCTTCTGCAGCCTGGACAGCTCAGAATGCAGGGCTCAATCATGTCCTCAGAGCTGTGGGCCAACTAGAATCCCTGGAGCCTGCTGGCTGGCAAAGTCTTGGGAGTGGAGAAGGTGGTTCCCAGGAAGTCAATGCACAGATTTCACAGTTGTGCCCAAGGCTGTCCCTGGAACCCTAACTGCCAGAACTCTCCAGAGGGGCAGTCCAGATGACCCCCAATTCACAGAGTCCCAAAAGGCACTTTGTGGGGCATTTAATTCACCTCCCACTTGAGCCTCTTCAGTGGGGAGAGGTCATCCACACCTACTGCAACCTTGGCACGTGTTCCCACACAGCTCTGCTCACACTGCCAGGGCAGTCTCCCTCATACAGGTCAGCTCAGCCTGGCCACCCCTCTTCCAGAGCCAGGGCAGCTGATCATTTTCTGGAAATCACTTCTGAGTTCCACAGAGCAGAGAGGAAAGTTTCTGTGGTCCTCTGGGTGGGTTGTAATGCTTTTCTGACCTGTAAAGGCCAGAGGTTGATTTCCCACCCACAATCATAGTGGAAGAAACCATGGAGCCTGCTCCCTGCCCCTCAGCCTCCTTTGTGAGAGGCCTCTTGACCCTTGAAGGGAGGCGGCTCTTCACGTTGCTTGGTGAACATCTTTACTGAGGGTGGGTGGCCCAGCGTAACTCCCTTCCCTGTTGTGGCCTTCATGCCTTTACATCAAACTGGGAGCGTGTATTGCATAGAGGACACTGACTGGATGTAATGTTAAAATGATGATTTTTTTCACTCGACTATTTTCATTGGCCTTGTACCTAATTAGTCCTAATTGTTCACACAACTTCAACCAGTCATTGTTAAGCTCTCTCCATAGAAGTAAATTTTTGAGGTTTTCATAAAAAGATTTAATGGGAGATTCCAACAAGTAAGCAAGCATTTAGCAGTCTGTTTTTCACTCTTAGTCAAACCATACATAAGTGGATCAACTTACCAAGCAGTCAATCTAAACTAGAAGATTTCAGGACTCTAAGTTTTATCGCCATCATTTTTATTAATAATTATAACAACAACATATCAGACTTTGATGTGATAACCTCTACAGAAGCACAATGAAGTGCATAATTAAAATTGTTACAAGATGAAAGTGTTTGTTAATTGGAATCTGTGTAACTGAATTAGGATAAAAGGGACTCTAGAATTAATCAGTTGAGTTTATTTTAGCATACACTGTCAATTTCTTAACTACATCCCCTTGACCTAACCTGTTCCATCCATGGCCTCTTAATTCTTTGTGCTTAAGGGTTTTCCCTCACCCAATCACGTGTCTACTGGGGAGATAAAGCCATAGTTGCAACTGTCACCCAAGGAGAGATGGGAATTATTCCAGTGGGACAACACAGTCTCTCAAATGTTCCCCAGTGGGGACTGGCTTTCCTTGCTTTTGTGTCCCCCTTTACCACACTGTCACAGGCTCCCTGGGATCACTTTCCAAACAAATTCCTTGTACACACATGTTGATCTTGGGATCTGCTTTTGGTGGAAACTCAACCATGGCATTTAATTGTTTGATGTTGATTGAGATTTATTGAATACTTACACTATGACAGAACTTGTGTTAACCTTTATTATGTCAGAATCCTCAGAAAATTTGGATTTTATTATTATGCCTATTTTACAGAAGGTCACATGAAGTTCAGAAAGATTAAAATAGCTTACAAATCAGAGAGTAAGTGGGAGAGCCTAGAATCAATTCCTAATTCTATAAGAGACTGAGGGAATTCTAATCAGTGAACTAAACATAACCCAATTACTGTTACATAGTTATGGTCTCTAAAATTCAAATTTGTTGGTGGGTTTTTGACCTAAGGAAATAAAGTTGTATCAATTTGCTGAGGCACATGTTTCATCTCCCATTGGCTCTATCACTCACCAGCTCCCTATTTTAGGCTTCAATACACTGAACTGGAAAATGAAACATCTTGACTTAAGTGACCTTTATGATCATTCCAACACTAACCCTATAAAAACCTTAGTTATTTGTAGTCTGTTCTCTCTGGCCAATTCTACAACCCTATCCCTTTGTCTTAGGCCAAATTCTATAACTCCTTCATCTACTAAAGCAGGATTCAGAATCATAGTTTGCCAGAGCTCCTACGACAAATACCACAAATTGGTAGACTTAAATAAGAGGAATTAATTGTCTCACAATTTTAGAGGCTAGAAGACCCAAATCAAGTTATCCCCAGGCCATGCTTTCTCCTACAGTCTGTGGCATTCTGGTTCTGGCTTGACCTCTGCCTCCATCGCATGGCAATATCTGTCCCCTTCTCTGGCTTCTACTGGATCCAATTTCCTTTAGTTATAAGAACAACAGCCATATTGGATTAACGTCCACCCTGATTCAAATTGGCTGCGTCTTAATAGGATTTTTGAAAATCCTATTTATAAATGAGGTCACCCTCAGAGGAGCAGGGGTTAGGACTTGGTCATATATTTTATAGGTGACATGATTCAACCCCCAATAGTCAGCAGATATTTTCTGTAAGGGCCTGATAGAAAATATTTTAGATTTTATGGGCTGTATGGATTCTTCCACAATTACTCACCTGCCATTGTAGTGCAAAAGCAGTCAAAGGCAATACATAAACGAATGAGGGGAGTGTGGCTGTGTGCCAATAAAACTGTAATTTCAAAAACAGACAGTAAAGCCACAGGCCGTTCTCACTGTTTGTACACAGCGAATAGTTCTCTAAGGCTCTCGCAACAAGAGAAGGCAGATAACAGGTGGCAGAAAAATTCCACACATTGCTTATATATTTTCTGTCTCACTGGCCTCTTAGAAACTTTGGAGATCTTTCTCACATAGCGTCTCAGAAGAAAGAAATAAAAAAGAAAGCTTTTCTGTTTCTTTCTTACATGAGCCTGTTTGAGTAGCCTCTGTTTGACAGGGAGTGTTTTATGTTTGTGTTTGTGCTGGGCTTAAAGGCCAAGAACAGTCAATACTGATGGCAGAGTTGTCTGGGGAGCGGGAGAACACATAAATATTGCATTTGGGTTGTACATCCCCTTTGAACAATCAAAGTTTCTGCAGAGGTTTGCTTGCTAAGAGTCTATTATTGGCATTTCCTTTATAACCCCTTTAACTCCTAACTTTTCCAAACTCAGAACAAACATTTTCTTGAGGTTCAATCTGGCATGTTTGATGTTACTCCAGCAATATATTTCTTTGTATAAACTTTGCATGGAAAAATTCCCTGAGCCTGTTTTAGGGAGCCCAGAAGATCTTAGGAAAGAAACCATTGCTTCAGGCTTGAGCATTTTGGTAGGTTTCCTGAGTGAACAATGAAAATCACAGTCTAAAATTTTTTCTGATCCCATTTGTACTGAAAATCTCTCCTGGTGAGGTGACTTGTAATTAATGATTGTTTAGGAAATTTTTATAAATATATCATTTCTGTGGGAAGATGAAATATGCTGCCTTGTTTAGCAGTGAGTTCCTTGTCATTAAGATGTAATCAAGTACTGATAATGCCGTTTAGAGAATTTGCATTGGGCAAGGGTTGGAGCTAGAGTCATTTGGAAATAGGCTCTCATCTATCTATGAAGGAGAAATGAAGGGGGGAGCTGGAACTAGCAGTCTGGACTTTTCTACTCAACATTTTCTCCTCTCTTTCTACTGCAGAAGTTCTCTTTTTACCTGTTTTAAATATTGAACTTTTAGGAAGCTTTCCTTTGAGACAAGTATTCTACTAATAAAAATAAATTTTTTTTAAAGATTTATTTTATTTATTTATCTCCCCTCCCCTACCCCCACCCCCTGATGTCTGCTCTGTGCCCATTTGCTGTGTGTTCTTCTGCATCCATTTGCATTATCAGGTAGCACCAGTAAACCGTGTCTCTTTTTTGTTGTGTCATCTTGCTGTGTCAGCTCTCTGTGTGAGCAGCGCCACTCCTGAGTGGGCTGCACTTTTTTCATGTGGGGTGGCTCTCCTTGTGGGGCACACTCTTTGCGTGTGGGGCACCCCGATGCTGGGGCGCCCCTGCGTGGCAGGGCACTCCTTGCACACAGCAGCACTGTGCATGGGCCAGTTTACCACATGGGTCAGGAGGCCCTGGGTATCAAACCCTGAACCTTCTATATGGTAGGCAGATGCTCTATCAGTTGAGCCATGCCCGCTTCCCAATACAAATAAAATAAATATAAAATTTAAGCCACTGGGCAACAGCAATTTTCATTTCTTCTAACTCTTAAGATTTTAAATTTTCTACAAGTAATCTTTGACAGATTTTAAATAACTCTTTCCTTTTTTTTTTAATCTCTCCAGGGCCTGCCTGACATCCACTCAGCAAGAATGAACCTGTTTATTTTAGGTAAATTTTATAGTAGACATTCAGTAAAAGAGTATAATATTCCTCAAAGGTTTTTCATTCATAGGGACTAGCCATCAGGTTTAGAGTTTTGACCATCATTAATAAGTAAACTCTTCAAAAGTCAAGCAGAGCTACATTTATTGCAGATTTTGCCCTTCATGGACAAAGAAAACCCTTAGAAAATATCCCTTCATATACAGCATCTTGCACCTAGGGACATAACTCTTTGTGCTATTTCTACACCTGACTTTTAGATTTTCTCTGACTTCATACTTGAGATTCTCTTAAAAAAGGATACAGTTAGAAGACACAGAGAAAAGTCTAAAAGTATTAGCACCAAATACATATCAGGATATGGTAGGTACCCAATAAAAGTTTACTGAATGAATAAAAGATTGATGTCATTATTATAGTATACTCTATGTTGGATCCTTCTATGAAAAGAAGAATTTTGAAACAAACATCTTCTGACTTTAATATTGGGTTAATATGGATTTTTTTTACAGTCATTTGAGGAAATCTTGTTTTTGTAATAAATTTTCAGGCATTCTGCTTCTATAGAAATCACCAACAGTGGAAAAAATTGATCTGTAACTATCAAGTAGGCCCTGAAGGAAACTAAATGTGCTTATGGTCTCTGGCAAAAGCTAGTAAATTTATTATGTTAAAAAGAAATTTACTTTGTATGGCAACTGTCAAAAACACATAGTTGCATGATAAAAATAAATACATTTGGTTCTCAAGGTAATTAATATTTCAAATATTTGCAGAAATGGCTGCAAGGAATAAAGGAGACACACTGAGAGGTCTATGTTTTGAATGTAAAAACTAACCAGTTGGCACATTGATAATCACCCAGGGAAAGGTAATTTTTCACAGCTCAAAACCAGAGTTCAGTTCATACTTAAAAGAAAGCCCCTTTCCTGATCCCTAGAATTTTGGCATAGACCAGAACCAAACTGAATTACAAATCACCCTGAAGCTTTATCAAGAGAATCACTAGCACTTATTTACACATCAGTATTAAAAAAAAACCAGCCTGGAGGCTTTAGCTATCATGGTAGGATGCAGTTTGCCTCTTTAAAAATACACTCTGCTTTGAGAATTTTCTCTCTGAGTTCCACATGCAGTTCCTGTTTTGTTTCTACTTCCAAATGCAGAGTCGGATTAGAATGGCCTTTGAGTTTCTGACAAGGTCTCCAAAACCCTAAAATCAAGGGGGCACCCTTTTCTTTCCCCTGATGTTCTGAGTTTGATAGTTTGTGATGCTTCTCAAAGTTGAATTCTAGGTGGTTGGGGACCGTTTTAGAATCTTCACTTTCAGTGATTTTTTCTCTCTGTCAGTCACCAATGGAGAGGCGGGTTAATTTTCAAGACACAGTGGAAGATCCATCTGTTATCCGAAGCATTTGATAAGATTACATGCCAGACAAAAGAGTTACTGAATGAACTAAAAGTAAATTTCACTTCCTAAATCACAACCCAGTAAACACGACTTGGGGGAATAGTTCTTTTGGCCTGTGTTAAGCTGTGGGAATTAGGCAATACAGTTCTTTCCAACCTGGTTCACATCTGGAAGACCTTACATGACTGCAGAGCTGGGCTGCGCCTGAGGTGTGGATAACTGGGTAGTTCTTTCTCACTATCAATTTGCGGAGCACAAAGGAGATCCACAAACAACATTTTGCATTCCAGGATGATCAATAGGGCAGCTGGATAATGGTCTGAAGCAATTCCCATCTCTTGTCCTTGACTCTCAATTACATTTGCTCTTAATGGACACTAGGCTGGGCTGGTAGTTGCTGAAACTTCTTGGGGTGCAATGTTTTGATTATCAAGATTCATTTAGTATCTAAATTGCTGGTGGCCTCTCTTTTTCATCTTTAATACACTGAAAAACAGTTGTCTCTCTCATGAGTTTGTCAGAACATGCTGAATTCTTTAACCTGCTTGGCATCGCTAAAACCAATTTTAACATGTATCAAAAACATTTTAGGAGTAGAATGACATTTTACTAATCTTTTCAATTAAAACAGCAAAGTGGGTGACAGTGCTATTGTGCACTATAGCGACAACCAATAAGCAATAACGCTCTTGTCCTGTAATCCCTGCGTGGCTCTAGGAGAGTGACAGCAAACCAGAAAGACTTAACGATTGCAGTTTCACAGTTTTTGACTCATACTTATATTGCTTTGGGTCCAGCAAATTCTCGTTGGTGGTGTTATACAGCCACTGGAAAATCAAAAAATATACAATCTCTGAGCCCAAGGCTTCATTTACAAGGGAGCCAGTATATATGACAGAAGGAAAAACTGTTTAGAAAAAGGAAGGTAAGAGAACTAACATTTATTTAGCGAGACATTTACCCCACTGGTGATTTCACAGATCCCCTGGGATCTCCATTACCGGTTCCATTCACCCCTCACTGTTTCTGTAAACTTTTGCTTCATCTAATGGCCTGCACCTGTGACTCAGCTTGGAGGTCAGTCTTCTGGCTCCTGGGGTCCCTCTGTCCCCAGGGGAAGATAGGTGCAAACGTCTGAGAGTTTATCACCCCACTGTTTCCTGTAGCCTGATTGATTGGTGAAGGAGGAAGAAAGCCCAGCTCTCTTGTCCTTAAGATGCAACAAACTCCGACGCATAATTTACAACACAAAGTTCCCTTCTGCTGGATCACGCTAAGGCAGTGACTATGCCAGAAATCACACCCTTGCTTGGTTTCTCTCTCTCCCCACTCCGGCTTTCCCCACTCCCTTTCTCCTCTTTCCTGGAAGAACATCCTTAAAAAATCATTTGCAGAGTAGTCCTTGTCTCAGGGTCTGCTCTGGGAAACCTAACCTAACATAATCACAGACTATGCTAAGCCTTTCACATAGCTCATCAATATTTCATCTGCACAACAATCCTAGGAGGAAATTGAGGCCCAGAGAGTTCAATTAACCTGCACAATATCACACAGCTATTAGGTGGTAGAGATAGGTGACCCTTAAGCCCAAGTCCTTTCCTTTATTTGTCCTATTTGATATGCAGCATAGGCCATGGATTTGGAATGCAAAAATACTATGCTGGGAATAAATGTGCTTGGAAATGGATGGCTTTTGCTAGTTAGGTCCAATGCCAATGGTAACTTCTTACCGAGAAGGTTTCACTTGAGATAGAAAAGATAAGGTCAGGTTTGGATAACATGTTTGCTGAAAATTGTCAAGCATAAAGGGTGCCTGCTCTTGGCATTTGAAGCAAAATGAGTTTTAAAAACTGCTACATGAGCTGTGTCATGCCCACATTCTACAATAAAGTACTTTAATTAGAAGTTGCTAGATTCAGAGCAATGCAGTCTTTTCTAGAGACAAATCTTTGTAAATAGTAAATCAGTAAAATCACCCTCTGCTGCCTACAAAGGAAGTTAAGAAGCTTGTCAGAAAATGTGGAAGGTCCAGCAAACCTTCAGCTTAGATTTTTAATAGCAAATTAGTTCAAATTAATGTCCTCAAATGGATAGATTATAGTTAGTATTTAGCTTGATCGTCTCATTAATAAGTTCCCCTGTTTCTGTTGGAATTGATTTTATAAAGTAGTCCTGAAAGGAAACAAAAGGGACTTGCCACAACTTCCACAACAAAGCCTTCCTCTTAGCTGCCATTAAATTTACCACCCCACCCCCCCCCCCAAAGTTCCCATATCCTTTGCTCCTTTGCTTTCCTTTGTGCTTGGTGATTTTAGAGGTATCACAGCTTCAGGGTGGTTTATGACTCATACTAGAAATACTACCAACAGTCTCTTGTGCCTATGCCCTTTAGACTGGCCTCCTTCCCCCACTTTCCTGAAACTTCCAGGTCTTACAAGCAAATACTGTTTGTTTCACCTTCCTTTGAAGAAAGACTTCAAGCCCTTGATCAATATCAAGCAAAAGCAAGTGGAAGGATAAAATTTCTAAAGTCTAAGTCCTACCACCAGTTGGAGAAATGACAAGAATTAAGCTGTCAGAAAAATAGGATGCTAATTTTTAAATATTAGTTGTCCATATGCATATTCAACTAATGCACATTAAGTGCCAAGTGTTGTACAACATCAGAAAATACGATTAACTTCCCACTTCACAGAGGGAGGAGTTTAAGTTTCATTGAGATTAGTAACTTGCCTGTGCAATAAGTCAAAGAGCTGAGAGTCAGTCCTGCACCTCCAATGCAAGCACAGCCACCCAGCTCCCTTTAAACTGTACCCACAGTGCTCCGAAATGTTCATCAATTGCAAGGAATGTACCTCACTAACGAAGGATGTCAATGTGGGAAAATGTGAGAGGTGTGGGAAGTGGGGCATATGGGAATCCTTTATATTTTTTATGTGACTTCTGTAAAATCTAAGTAACTTAAAAAAAAAAAAGTCGTATTAAAGCAGCCCCCCCCAAAAAAAAATTTATAAATAAATAAATAAAACATACCGTAGGCTCAGATTCCAAAAAGGAAAGAGTGCAAAATGCAAAGGCCAGAGTACAGTTCTCCAGGTGACCCCTCCCAAGTTTGTGAGGGTCCCTTGAAGCCAGTTTTATCAACTGCATAAGACAGAGTGAAGATTTAAATAGCAGAGATGGAGCAGATACATCTGTTAGAAATAAGCTTCAAGAGAGAGTTGTAGGAAACATTGTGTAGCCACAGAGGAACTTCATCATTTTGAGGCCCTGGGGTCCCCTATATGGACCGAATATTCTATTCTATACTACTGTATTCAGTAAACCCGTTCTTATCAGGAGCTTACTATGTGCCCTCGAAACACTGGTATTCTAATAGGAGACACAAAATAGACTGGGCAATTTCAGATTGCTATAAGTGCTATTAAGAGTATAAAGAGTGATAAGACAGAAAGTAACTTTTTATTGCTCTTACTTGTTTACATGTCTGCTTTAGTTAACAGACTGTGAGCTCCTGTAATATTTCTTTTTATTCATTGTAGTATGCCTAATGTCTCCACAGTTTTAGATACTCAAACGTTTATTTGATGAATGAATGGATGGATGAACATATCAACCAGCCCATCTGTGAAGAACCCTGAAGGATTGCTAGAGGAGCAGAAATGAGTGGCTCAAAGGAAGATCTATTTTCTTCATTGAAACTGAAGTCAAATGCCATTAGACTTTCTCTTTATGGAACACTTGGTGTTCCCATAATGAGAGGCAGACTGTTACACTCTGACACATTTTCCACCAGTGGCCACTTTCCCTGAACACATTAAGGAAAACCAGGTCACAACTGGCTGTTTTTCAGAAAGGATTAAAAATAATTAAAAAGGACTATTGATTTGAGACTTCAGGACTTCAGGGATTTGGGTTTGCTACTTGGGTTTTAAAAGGCAAGTCTGCTATCAATATACCAGGTTGATCCTCTTACTGAAGGGAAAATGGTCACATTTTTAAAGTGCATATTGGTTTTTACCACTGAATTTTCTAAATTGGCTCAGACCTAGAATTGAAGCAGTGCTTTCACAATATAACTCTACTCCTTTGTTGCAATGCTACTTTATGCAGGATATAAATGAAAAACAACTTTTTAAAAGAAGCCTATATTATCTGAAAACTTTAGCTCAGTCTTGACCAAATTATAAATTTCAATTTAGTAAGATCTAATGAATGGAAGTTTGGGCACCTGAAAATATACAAACCTGACTGCAAATGAGTAATTAGAAATGACTAGAGAGCCTTTAAAATGCCTTGTCCACAAATGTATAGTGTTTGCTTTTGTTTGTTTGTTTCAAATACCATATTTTATTATTTTGGTTAACTTTTTTCACTGACTTGAAATGCAATGGAGATTTTAAGAGGGTAAAAATTATCATATAAAAGCAGACCAATAAATGCCCTATATATTTAACACTTTCTCAGGTTGTTTCTCTTAACCTTTATCCCTCAGTACCCCTTTAACACCTATGCTGAAGTTTTGTACTATGGCTTTCCGATAATGTATATGAATATCTACAGAAACTGAATAGTGAGGACGTAAGTTGTATAATGAGATAGTGTGGATTTCACTTGAGGTATATGAACATCTGACATGTTCTAGGGCCATAAGTAGGCTTGGAACCTATATCTGTGAGAGAGAGCTAAAACATTGGACTTCTCTTTTGATCTGGTCTTTTCATGAATAATTGGCTCATTATCAAGCATTAGCAACCATTGCATGCACGCTCTTTGCATTCCTTGCTCAATGGAGTATTCTATCAGTCTCTCAGTCAGGCTCAAACTTAAAAAAATTAAAAAAATTAATTTCATGTTTCAAAAAAGTACCTCATGCAAAATGATTTCAAATTAAAGTAATTGAGTGTGGGTTTTGGAGCAAGCAAGACAGGAAGATGGCCCATCTCAAATAAGCTGCTGTTCATATTTCAAAAACTCTGCCCCTGGGAAAGTCATAAAGTTTCACTTGCTGTGCTCTATTAGCTGCTGACCATAGTTTAATTGGAGTAAGTGAAATGCAAAGAAGCTAGAAACAAATGATCTTTCAGAGATCTAGAAAGTCAGCTTTTTGGTCTGCACAGCAACTAGAAGAAAGCAAATTTGGAACCTAAGTAGACTGCATGCTATACGTCTCTGGAAGGCAAATATTATGTACCCAAATGAAACACACTGTGGGTTTGGCAGCCTGCAGCTTTCATGGCGAAATCAGCACAAAGGAGCAGAAAGCTCAAGAAAGTAGGAATCAGGAGAACTGGGCTTGATGTTAGGTCTGCCATTTGCTGCTGTGACCTTACCTGTAAAATACCAGTAAATGCCTAACCTCAGGAGGTTGGTTTAAGTAGGATTAGATGACCCATTTGCAAACAGCTAGCACATGCTCAGTCAGGAGCATTCTTTTGTCCCTGTTTTGCTCTTGAGCACCTCTGTGTATTGCTCTATGGCTCATTTTCCACATTTATGGTCTTAAGGGTGGTCTGTATTTCACTCTGTTTCTAAAAGGAGGGTCAGAATGTGATACTGTTATGCTACAATCTTTTTTAAAAAGACAGTGCTAAACACTGTTACCCCAGAAAAGAAGGGGGAGGCAGGATTTTTCCTTAAGTGGAGTAAACTGAGTTCTAATTGAAATAAATGTATTATAAAATGGAGAATTTACAGTATAGGTAATTTGATCAGCTCTTGCTCACAGATTTTTTTTTTAAAGATTCCTTTTATTTATTTCTCTCCCCATCTCCCCCTCTTCCATTGTCTGCTCTCCTGTGTCCATTCACTGTGTGTTTTTTGTTGAGCCACATCCGCTTCCCATCTTGCTCAGAGTTTAAAGACTTTATTATATTAGCATTAGTCCCTATAAGGATATTTAATGTATTTGTCTATTCAGATTCTTTCAGGTACTGTGATGGTACTTGGCAATTTGGCTAAACTGTGGTGTCCAGTTGTTTAGTAAAGCAAGCACTGGACTGATTATTACAGTGAGGTATTTCATGGATTTAAATTAGTCAATTGATTGCATTTAGGGCCGATTTTATCGATTTTATCTTCAATTAACAAAGAAAATTGCCTTCAGCAAAGGGAGAAGTCTCATCCAATTAGTTGAAGGCCTGAGAGAGACAACTGATGATTTTAGCAGTCAAAAAGAATCTCTATCTTTACGTCATCCAGCAAACTTCACCTAGGGAATTCATTGAAACCTTTCTTGGAGTTCCCAGCTGGAGGTGGGCCTTATGGAATTGAGATTGCTTATCCTTACGGTAATGTGAGCCAATTCTTATAACAAATTTCATAAATTCACATCATAAATAAATAAATGTGAGTTCTGTTTCCCTGGAGAACTCTGACTAATACGGTTACTAAAACAATAAGAGAGAGCGATTTTATCAGGATAGAAAGTTCTCTTGGCCTCTGATAGCAGGACAGTCTCTGTCATCCATGGATGTATGTAGCATGGAAGAAGATAGATATTTAACTAATTCCATTGAAGTAAAATAATTCAAATGGATCATGACTTTGAGGTAAGCAATATTTCTTAAGGGTATATTTTTGCTTTGTTCTTATTTTTTAAAAGACAAAGTGGAAGAAGAAAACAGAACCAATGTTGTTTTGAATGTCCAGTGTGTGCCACAGATTGCTAAATCTTTTTCCAGGTAAAAACATCAAAACTAATGATTTATGTGTCAGGTATTGTGCCAGGTGTTTTGCATACAATATGACATTTAATCCTCATGTGCACATGAGGACACTGAGGAACAGTGAGGGAAACTTCCTGAAAATCGTCAGAACTCATATGAATTAGACACCCAAACAATTGTGTCTCACTACTATAGTATGTTATCCAGATCACTTATTACAACTTCCAACAAAATGCTATTTGTTCCCACTGGATGGATTAGAAATATGGATTAGAAATATGGATTAGAAATACGGTCTTGTATATCTGGACTAGAAATTCTGCCCCAGGGTAGGTATGACCTTGAACATCTCCTGAACAATTTGCAACTGGTCCTTCCCACAGCTGGATAAACTAATAAAGTGTCTCATGGAATCCCTAGAATATTCCCCAAGGGGCAGTTGCCATCTTTTTACATACTCTGCTCACTCATCTCCACAATAGTCTTTCTCCAGATCATAGGAGCATTATTACTTGAATTCTCCTGTAAACGGTGTTACTGCTTCTGTTTTCTCACCAATAACTACTTCGACACAAGCTGAACCTACCTAATGCTTTAGCCCTGCAGAGAAGTATGTGAATTGGCCCTCATCTGCCCCCACAGCATGAACTCTGACCCCTGCCCTCACTAACATTTATCTCCAAATCCATTTACCAGGCTGTAGCCTGTTGCCTCTCCAGGCTGCTTTTTCCTGTCTTCTTGTTGACATCTTTCTTCTTTACCTAAGCCCCTCTAATGAATCTGCATAGTCCCTTTGTCCTCAGAACCCTCCCCCCACCTCCGTCCCCACCCCCAGTCCTGAGTCATGTTTTCATAACTAAGGATTGAATTGGGGACATGTGTGCTTTCACTCAGCTAGGCTTCACTTTTAAAACATTGGAATGATCAACCCAATGTACATTTCATAGATTTGTGGTGGCGATGAAGAAGACCATGCATATGGGAATTGTGGAGGGATGCATAAATGCTAGGCACCCTCATTTTTCAATAGGAGACTTACAGATTTTTCAGCAAAAAGGGTTCACAATTTTTGCTTTTATTTTTACTCTATTAATAGTACTTTATTTCACTAAATGCCCCTCAATGAATCTACAACTTAGGTACTGTGTTCCACAGGAAAATTTAAGTCCCTCTTTTATTCTTGCAAACCAGATTTAGCTGTTAAGAAGCAAGCTTCACTGTTTTTTAGCAGTGCTTTCCAGGGTCTCTAGAATTCTGTGTTGACCGTATCTGTCTACATCTCATTCCTGCTAGTTTCTAATGGAACAGGCATCCTATCCTACTTCTTGTCCCTTTCAATGCTTTTGTGTCCCTCTAGAGCATGGGGCTTTGGTCTGGTTACATTTTCTCATTTCCTGTGCTTAGACTTCGTGACCCCTTCCACATTAGTAAGACATTTGTGCTTCCTCCTCGGTGTCTGGTTTAAACTCTGCCCCACAGAAGAGCCTTTGCTCATGACTCCAGCCAATGCTGATAAACAACCCAAAGCATTTTTTATTGTTCTGTCCTTGACTTTGTCTGTTATATAATTAAGAACCATATGCACACTGTATCATCAAACTAAACTGTCATTTCCTAGGGAAACTGATGTATAAAAATGCTCTTGATTAATTTAATGGTGTATGAAAAAATAACTTAGAGAAATATGGAAAATATATAAAATAGATCTCCATGCAAAAATGGCACAAAAAGATAACTGAAAGGTAATGTTATGATATTGCATATTCCAAACCGAAAAGCGTATATACTTAAAAATAAAGAATACAATGGAATATATAATTCAGGAAAATTTTTTTTATCATCTTTCAAATTGTTATTATTGAATAGGAATAATTTTTATGTTCAGGAAGAAGAAATATTTAGCAAGTTTATCAGACACATCGGCATTGCCATCTAGGTTTCAAAAAGAGAGAAAGAAGCTTCTGTTTTCAGAGGTTACCAATAAAATTATTGTTTCAGTGTGATATTGGGAAAAAGATCAAAGGTGTTGGCAGATATGGATTTGTGTTCTGCTTCCATCACTTGCAAACATGTAACTTTAGGAAGTCGTGCATTTTAGTTCCAGTCTCCTTAACTTTATGTGAATCCTCCTCTTTAAATTATCTTTCAACACAGAATTTTCCCTCTCTCCAATCAAGGGTATTTGGAGTTCCTGGCTAATGTTTAGTGTTCTAGCCAAGTGCTTCTCAAATTTTAATTTTAAAACATTGCTTTATTTTAAAACACATTCTTCTCAGAATCTTCTAAAAATGAGGACTGATTCATTCTAAGATTCAAAACCCTATGATCAGGGAACCGAGAGTGCCTACAACTGCAAGGAGGAGAAATACATCCCTCATCCATGTGGAATCTAAGCTCCCTCTTGATATAAAGGTGGAGTGGATATCACTATCCCTGGGTCCACAGGATAGAGGAATAAAATATGATTAGAGTGGACTGACTTATATTCTACTACAGAACTATTGTGACTAGTAAAGGAAGAAATTGTAGCATTGATATGGAGAAAGTGGCCATGGTAATTGCTGAGGGCAGGGAGAGGGAAGAAGAGATGTGATGTGGGGGTATTTTCAGGACTTGGAGTTGTCCTAAATGATATTTCAGGGACAGATGCTGGACATTATATATCCTGCAATAACCCACTGAATGGACTGGGCAAGAGTGCAAACTACAATGTAAACTATTATCCATATGGTGCAGCAGTGCTCCAAAATGTATTCACCAAATGCAATGAATGTGCCACAATGTTGAAAAATATTGTTAATGTGGGAGGAATGGAGTGAGGGGGAGTGGTAAATGGGAACCTCTTATATTTTTCAAATGTAACATTTTAAAAAAAATAAAGAGATAGTTAAAAAAACACAAAACCTATAATATCTCAAATGACTCCTCATGGTCTGTGGTCCAAAAATATCTTCTTTTTCCATTCTTCATTAGGTTTTACTTATTGAGCAAAGCTCTGGGTACCAGGTAAAACAGTTTTCATGCAATTAAAAGGAGAATCAATGTGATCATACCAAATACCATTGATGGTACTCTTTGGATGTATTTATGCTTTATTACTATGTAACAATAAAATTGATTTATTAAAAAAAATAAAGGAGAATCATAACCAAAATTGCTGACAACACTCTTGGTTTTCTATGCTACTCTTCTCTTGATCCCACCGAGTGCTGACTGCATGAATGTTTAGATGAAAGGCATATCTAAGGCCTACTTCTGGATAGTACAGGTGACATGAAGCCATAGCTTTCATCATTAAATTATTAGTAAAATTAACAATTTTAATTATTAGGGAAATGTAATCAGGGAAAATGAACAGAGAACTCCAAGGAAGAAAATATTTGAATAAGGCATTAAAAATTTAATTTGCCTTTCAAAGAGAAATAATATCTACCAATTTATTAAGCACTTGCCATGTGTCAGGGCTTTCATTACATGAGTAATGAAATACACTAAAAATGAGTGATTGATTATCTGAGTAATTTGATGAACTGAGATTGTTCCTGCCTTTGTTTCATGATCTATGACATGAGCTAGAGTTTTTCAGTGAAATGGAAGGTGATTGAATAGGCAAATGGGAAAATTTAATTTGATATAGTTGACAAGATGTTTGATGCAGCTGTCACAATGACAGCAAATTTTCAATACATTTATTGGGATTACCTGTGCTGATTGAAACTCAAAAAGCAATCAGGAAAGTATTAATTCATATCAACCTATTTTGAATGCAATGAAAATACACAGGACAATATGACACAGAGTTATCATGATTCCTAGTAGGAAAACTTTACTTTTCAGTTTGTGACAAGGAATGTGGAGACACATGAATAGAATATTGCTGGGCATATTTCAAAGGATCAAAAGTGAACTCAATACAGCAAAGGATCAAAACCTTAGACACCAATTAAGAAAAGGGCTGAATGACTTGAAGACCCAATTATAAGAACCAGAACTATAAAATTTCTAGAAGAAAATGTAGGGAAGCATCTTCAGAATCCTGTGTTAGGCAATGGTTTCTCAGATTTTATGCCAAAGCACAAACAACAACAACAAAAAATAGACAAATAGAACCTCAGCAAAATTTAGAAAGCAAACAAACCCTAAAACAATTTTTCTGCGTCAAAGGACTTTATTATAAAAGTGAAAAGACAACCCACTCAATGGGAGAAAATATTCAGAAACTACATATCTCATAAGGATTTAATATCCTAATATATAAAGAAATCTTACAATCTAACAACAAAAAAATAAACGACCTAATTAAAAAACGGCCAAGGACTTGAATAGACATTTTTCCAAAGAGAATATACAAATAGACAAAAAGCACATGAAAATGAGTGACATCATCAAAATAACAACATAAGGCATTCCCTGAAAAAGCCTGTCCGAATATTTAGTGAATAAAAGGGAAAATCCCATTAGAACTATGAGGATGGTAGAGACTAGAGAAGGACTCCATAAATACTGAATCAAAGGAAGAAAAAAAATCTTAGGTAGGAGAGCTTCAGCTTGTACACCAGTAGGCTCCCACTTCCCTCTCTCTCACTCAGTCCCATTCAGCTAGGGAGGCACAAAAAGGTAGCACAGCCCTGGGTTTTCCCATTGTGGACTGAGACTGCAGACTGACAGCAGTGAGTTAGAACTCTATGCATATCCAGACATAGGAACCCACGTCCACAGAGACCCAGGATGGAACATTAGCTTCTGAGGAGTATTATATACAAAAAGACCTCCAGGGGCCTGAGGGAAAAAAGAGAAGAGAGAGAGGGGGAGAGAGAGAGAGAGAGAGAGAGAGAGAGAGAGAGAGAGAGAGAGAGAGAGAGAGAGAGAGAGGCAAATGGACTTTTCTGAAGTGGCCCCATTTCTGGATTGATCCCATCTGGCTCCCTGGGATGGGATATCTTAATGGGGAAAAAACTAGAGGCAGAAAATCCTCAAAGAAAAAAAAAGGAGGGAGGAGGGTTTAAAATAAACTATTGTAAGATAGGACAGGTCTCAGAACTGAAAAGTGTAAGGAAATTGGGACACTGAGGAAGAGAATTTAAACAAATCACTGGAGCTGGGGAGAAAAATATACAGAAAAACAAACAGATCAAGATTCCTGGGGAAGAAACAAAAGCAAGAAAGCTTTCTCCTAGAGGTGAAACAATTGCACAAAAATTGCAATTGTAAAAGTTGCACTGCATATCTAGGATAAGAATCAGATATAGAAGAGCTGAGAAAATCTGAACAGTTAAATCAAAACTATTGTAAAGCTCTAGAATAAGTTAGATCAAGCATCAAAGAAGAGCCTTAACAAAACGCTAATTAACAATGAAATCCTAGAGAAGAAAGAGAAGTGGGTCTTCCGATTTAACTAATTAAGATAACCAGATACCTGGACATCAGCAAAAAATTACAACTCATACTAAGAAACAGGAATTATGGTTAGTCTAGGTAATAAATTAAAACATCAGAGGAGACTCAGAAATTGGAACAACTAATCAAAATGTTCAAACAAATCCGTCAATTCAAAAAGGTGAAAGAAAATATGGATGAAGAGATAAAGGACTTTGAGAAGACAATGTTTGAACATAAAGAAGAATTTGAAACATAACAGAAATTATGGGGATGAAAGACACAATATTAGAGATTAAAATACACTAGAAGCATACAACAGCAGGTTTGAAAAGGCAGAAGAATGTACTAGAAGACAGGACAATCAAACCCATACAGTCAGAAAAACAGAGAAAAGAATAGAAACAAATTGAGCAGTGTTTCAGGGATTTGAGTGACAGAACAAAGAGCAGAAACATACATGTAATGGGTGTCCTGGAGGGAAAAGAAAAGAGAAAAGGGGCAGAAAAAATATTTGAGGATATAATGACTGAAAACTTCCCAACTGTTATGAAATACATAAATATACATATCCAGGAAGCTCAATGTACTCCAAACAGAATAAATCCTAATATACCTAATATATTAGTCAGCCAAAAGGGTGCTGATGCAAAATACCAGAAATTGGTTGGTTTTTACAAAGGGTATTTATTTGGGGTAGGAGCTTACAGATACCAGGCCATAAAGCATAAGTTATTTCCCTCACCAAAGTTTATTTGGAGCAAGATGACTGAGGACGTCTGTGAGGGTTCAGGCTTCCTGGGTACCTACGTTCTTGGGGCTTGCTTTTCTCTGTGTTCAAGCTTCCTTTCTTCCTGGTGCTGGCTTCTCTTTCCTCTGGGTGCTGACTTCCTGGGTCTTCAGCATCAAACTCTAACATCAGAAATCCCCAACTCTGTTCTTTGTCATGCCTTTTGTCTGTGAGTCCCCACCCACCAAGGGGTGAGGATGCAACACCCTAATCATAACTCAGTCATGCCCAGGTACAGATCAGATTACAAGCATAATCCAATATTTCTTTTTGGAATTCATCAATTATATCAAACTGCTACATCTACTAATAGACACATACTAATCAGAATGTTAAATGTCTAAGATAAAGAGGGAATTTTGAAATCAGCAAGAGAAAAGTGATTTACCATATACAAGGGATTCTCAATAAGACTAAGTACTGATTTCTCATCAGAAACCACAGAGATGAGAAGGCAGTGGTATGATATATTTAAAGTACTGAAAGAGAAAAACCACAAACCAAAATTATTTACACAGAAAAACTGTCCTTCAAGTATGAAGGGGAATTTAAAATATTTACAGATAAATAGAAATAGAGAGAATTTGTCAATATGAGACCTGAACTACAAGAATTACTAATGGGAATTCTGCAAATTGAAAGGAAAAGACAGGAGAGAGTGGTTTGGAGTAGTATAAAGAAATGAAGAACACCATTAAGGGTAACTAAATAGGTAAAAGCAAAACCCAATAATACTGTTTCCTCAATATTCAACTCTACTCTTTCATTCATGTAAGAATCAGAATAAAATTGAGCAAGAAAAAGGCTTATTTCCTCATAACATATTTGCAAAATATAAAGTGGTAGGACAGGACAAAAACAACATAAAGAGAAAAGAGAGGGACATGAGAGTAGAGAATGTGTACGCTACTGAAGCTCAGTCGGTATCTTTTCAAATTAGTAAGTTACAGATGTAGGTTGTGTAATATAAACCCCAGGGTAATTCCAAAGAAATATTATAAAAGTCCACCAAAATAGAAATGAGAAAGAGATCAGTAAGATAAATCACAAGTGATCAACTATATAGACAAGGGAAACAGAGACAAAAAACTATATTACACAAAAGGAAAAGAGATACAAATTAAAGATATGACACAAAAAAATCCAAAGGACAAAATGGCTGAAGTAAGTATATCCTTTATAGTAATGTGAATGGATTAAACACCCCAATCAAAAGACACAGAGTGGCAGAATGAATAAAAAAGCATGTTCCAACTATGTCATTTACAAGAGACTCACTTTAGACCCAAACACAAAATTAGATTGACAATGAAAGGATGGAAAAATATATTATGTACAAATAGCAACCACAAAAGAGGTGGGGCTAGTGTGTCAGTTTTATATTATTTATGAATTCCCAAAAAAGATATTATGTTTGTAAACTGGTCTGTTCCTGGGAGTGTGATACCCTTTGATTTTATTAGATTCAGCTGAGATGTCTTTGATTAAATTATGTTAAGATTAGGGCTTTGATTCAATCATGTCATTAAGGCTTGCAGAGTTGAGTCCCCACTCCTTGGTGAACTATAGAAAAGACACTCACAGAAGTAGGTACACAGAAGAACACAGAGGAGTAGAGACAGCTGTGTAGACATATCAGTGGCCTCAAGAAGACAGATGAACCATTTGCCTGATAGTTTACAGCTCATCTTGTGAAGAGAACAGAGCAGCTGAGCCTGGAAAGAGACCAGCCCCAGGAAGAAAAAAAGTCTTGTGCCAACCTATAGCTGAGATCAGAAGAAGCTGCACCCACAGAGCCTTAAGAGGGAAAAAGGAAGGCTGAATCCTCACAGACATTGCCCACCATCTTGTGTCAACATATGGCAATAGACTTTGGGTGAGAAAGTACCATTTATGGTACCTTGAGTTGGACTCTTTGGGACTTTGGCATAAGGTTTGTCTATCTCCCTGAGGCTTGTTTCTTTCCAGGATCAGCTACTCTGATCTCTCCACAAGGTTAGCTGTAGACTATTAGGCTCATTTCTCTTCCCGGGTCCATGTCTATGGAGCACTCTTTCTTCCTGTGTATCTGCTTCTATGTGTCTACTTCCATGTGCAAGTCTGTTTTATCAGCCCAAGGGGGCTGGGTCTTGATGCTGAGTCACGCACTATGATGTGGTTGATCAGAGTCCTAATCTTAACATAATTTAATCAACCATCTCAGTTGAATCTAATACAAGCAAAGGGTTATCATGCCAGAAGAATTGACTAACATAATGTATATTTCTTTTTGGAATTCACAAAAAATATCAAACTGCTACAGCTACTGACCATGGAATATAGTTTACATTATAGTTTATACTCTGCTCTGCATAATTTTATATGTTTTGTATCATTGGTATAAAGGCAGTGGCCACCAGAGGTTCTGCAGGGAGGGAGAGGAAAGAAAAACTGTAACATGGCGGCATTTTTTGGACATTAGAATTGTCCTGCATGACATTGCAAGGACAGATTCAGACCATTCTACAAGTTGTTGGTGCTGTTTTTAGGTCTCCTTTATGCATAAGAAAATAGTGCATCAGCTCATTGTAACTACAATCTGATTTCAATTAATATGAAATAATAGGGGAGAAAATTTCCTTTCCTATATTAAGGCAATCACTCTTTGGATGCAAGTCAAAAAATATATAAATATTTTCTCATGATCATCAGAAGTCAGACCAGATAGCTAAGTATTTTTTTTAAAAGTCCCATAGAAAAAACTGAAAATAAAAGAGATCTTATCAAGCAAGAATCATGTACTTCCAGGAATGCTCTGAAATAAAAATTTGTCTTACGAACTAAATGAAACTTACATAGGTATAAAGTTCTATAATCCTTTAACAAAAATATGGCATTAAGGCAAATATGGTGGCTTAATTAGCTAAGTGAACACTGATAAAGAACTAGAAGTGATCACAGCAATCACAGATATTTGTTTTGGTCAATTACTCAGGTTTAAAAATGCAAAATTTTATCACAAGACATTCTAATTAGGCAAAGCTGCTTGGTAAATTGAGCAGTTGGAGATCAGAAGCATGTATCCAATTAAGAAGAAAATCACTGAATGATTTTCAATTACTGATCTCTTCTGTTTTCTGTAATTTAGTTCACATTTAGTACTTTGTCAATTCGTTCTTCAAGATATACTCAAATATATCTCTTTCAAAAATGGCTCCTGAGGGGCCTGATTAGAAAGACCCTTCTCTCCTAAGCTACCATAGCACATATCTGGAATTTTGTATTTTCCTCTCTGAATTGTAATTATTTCCATGCATTAGTTCCTCTGCCAGACTGGAAGCTCCTGAAGGAGTGGAAACATGTTTTATTCACATCTGTTCCTCTGTGGGATACAGGATTTGGGCCTTGTTTCTTTGAATGCCAAAACCCCATATTGTCCTTTTTCTTTCATTTATTTTTTACATCCACATCCTCTTCTAAAAGAGATGTTTACAAGTCAGATTGCTGTTTTGAAAGAGAATATATTTAATTTCTGGTAGATAAGAAAGGTAAATGACAAGTTCAATTATATAAAGGAAAATTCTTTTCTGCAGTGGTATCTGTTGCATCTTTAATTTACTTGAATTTTGAGGTCCATTTGATTTCATGATTAACAGGGGTCTCTTACAGAAAAATGGTAATTAAATTTCCCTTAATATCATATTATCATGTATTCATCACCAAATGATGTATCTGAGAAGCAGATTGAATAAAGATATGGAATTCATTGCTTTGAAACACATGTATAAATATTAAATAAACTTTATTATTTAAGTCTTCTATGTTATTTTATAAAAAATGGAAAATGTTTGACCATTCTTATAATAGTAATAATAAAGCAGCTATTCCCTCAAGTTTTGAAATCTTTTTGGCCTTGAAAGACGTAACTTCAATTGCAACCTTAAATTTTATCTGTTAAAGAAAATCTTGTGCTCCTATTAACATTTGTAATATGTGGCATATTGTGGAAGATGCGTGGAAGAATAAGACTGATTGACTCAAAGAAACTTTAATGATAATGGGCTTGAGGGAGTTACACAACCACTTCTTTACAACTTGGAGTGAGATTAAGGCTATATGAGAGGTAAAAAGTTTCGAAGAGAAAATAAGCCTGGATGGAGGGAAAACTGACATTGGAATGATTTTCGGGGCATTTTAGATTGACAATGTAAAATTACTAGGATTTCCGAAGGTCTTGGATAGTCTATGAAAAAGTTACAACTTCAATTCATCAAAATTTGGAAATAGAAGGGAGAACCACTCTGATTCAATTTCCTAACTATCTCTTATTTCAATTTTCTCCTATTTTTCTTACTCCCATACTAGTTCACCAAATTATTTTCATGCCTCCTCCCATCTACTGACCCTTAAATTTTGAATAAATATTCTCACTATTCTCCAAGTCAAGAATATTTCTCTTGCTCTTTATGGAGAATGTCAATTTCTTTCAGTTTAATCTCTGAATATTCTTTTGTGGCATCCTTGGACTAAATACTGCTAATCTAAAATCTGTACATGCAACCAGATACCAAAGATAGGACTTTCCAAGAATGCCAGAACCTTCTGAAATTAGGGTTCATGACTCTTATCAAATGCTCAAGGGGATCCATGGCCCACCAAATTTGAGAAATTCTAATGCTTCCAGACCATTGAGGAGTTATTAATAATACTTTGAAGCAGCAGCATTTAAGGTTTCCAGATAGTATGCAGAAAAAAATGTCCTGAAGGTTATTGGTTACCCAAAGAAAGACAGCGGGATCCTTCCTCTTGTAAGGCATTCATTATTGAATAACTGCTTTTCCCTTGGCAGAATTTCAACATAGTCAAATCTAAACTCTCCAAGTTGTGAGCCGTTGCAGCAGTTTGATATAGCTATGAATTCCAAAAATCATTATTGGATTATGTTTGTAATCTGGTCTGTACCTGGGTGTGATTATGTTACAATTAAGGCTTTGATTGGGCCACATCATTAGGGTGTTTTGGTAGATGGTAACTCATGCATAAAAGACATGACAAAGGACAGAGTTGAGGGTTTTTGATGTTGGAGTTGTGGTGTTGGAGTTTGATGCTGAAGTCTTAACCTGGAGCCCTGGGAAGTAAGCTCACAGAGGAAAGACAAGCCAGCCCCAGGAAGAGAGAAACTCTGAGCCCAGGAAGAAGTAAGCCCTGGGAAGAGAGGAAGCCTGAACTCAGAGAGAAGCAAGACCCTGGAAGGGAGGAACCCAGGAAGCCTGAACCCTTGCAGACGTTGGCAGCCATCTTGCTCCAACATGTGAAAATAAACTTTGGTGAGGGAAGTAACTTATGCTTTATGGCCTGGTATCTGTAAGCTCCCACCCCAAATAAATACCCTTTATAAAAACCAACCAATTTCTGGTATTTTGTACCAGTACCCCTTTGGCAGACTAATATACCCATCTTGTACCTCTTCTGTCTTTCTCAAGCTTAATAGTTTTTAGCTGATTTGAATTAGAGTCACATACAGACCTGTGACCTTTGATAAATTAACATTGCCCTGTGTGAGCCTCAAGGGCAATCTGAGGATCTGCAGTGACTGGGAGAGTTTGGGCTCATACTGATTCAACCATGTGCATGTGCATGATTCAACCATGTGATTCATACTCTGTGTGTGAGTATGTGTGTGTGTGTGAGAGAGAGACAGAGAGACAGAGAGGGAGAGACAGAGAAGGAAGAAGAGAGATCAGATCTCAAATTGCTTTCATATCAAACCTCTCAAACTATAGGGGTCAAGCAGATAAACAATAAGTGAAAAGATTCGTTGAGGTCTATAGGAAATTGCATAGGACATCTAAAGGTGGCAGATGATTCTCCACTCATACTGATCACACTGATGAGGTGTGAGACTAACATTGCCAAATCACACATTTTACACTTGATCTTAGCCAAAAGGCCAAGAAGTGATAAAATAACACATTTTTAATGAAAATCTAAGAATCTGGATTTACCCAGGTTTATGCATTGACAACTAATGAAAAACATTTAAGAGAGTACAGAATAAAGACAAAACATCCATTTATTGATGTGAAGCCTAAGGGCCATAGCTAAATCCCCACCAATGATTTCCCTCCACCATTTTTTTTTTAGTAAATTAGTACTGTTATCTCCAGAAAATACTTTGAAATTCCTGTCTTATGCCTTATTCATGTAAAATTTCCTTAGCTATTGATTCCTTCTACTTTTTTTCTCTTCCAGCCCAGGTTACCTATCTCCATGATGAAGTCTTTTCCTTCCAGAACCATGAAATGTACAATCTCTACCACATACATGAAAATGTCATGTATTTGCTCATGACATATAGCAGGTTTTTAAAATATTTCTGTTATTTTAAAAGGCTCAGGCATCTGTCTCATCTTTCTTTGCTAGTCATTCATTCTCCCTACAAATACCTATTCCAAACTCCGCATTAGTGTATTTGGCACTGAAGATGGGGCCAGAGAATGACTCTGTCTTTTCAGAGCTAATAAGTTACCCTCCCTTTCAGGTAAAAAGAGTGATTGGTAAAGAGCATGATTGCAAACTGCTGAGATACAAAAAACTGAGATGCCTTTTTGTATTGATGTAGCATCTAGAGATTCTTTACACAGGGTGGATACCGTTTATATTACGACAATATATAATTGCATTTTATTAGATGGATGCTGTTGTTGCCATGGGGCTTCTGTGCAGGAAACCACTTAGAGAACAGCAACAATTTCTACATTATGGTCCACTTTGACACCATTCTTGTTGATTGTTCTTAGTGATTCAAATGAAATATACAGCTCTTCAATGAAGTGCATTTTCAATCCCTTTTTGGCATTTATTTTAGAACGTATTTGGAATACCTCTGCACAGTTCATTATTTACAAAGGAAGGCTTTGTGAGTCTAAACTGTAGCTATAACAATTATTTTTCCAAAAAAAACCTCAACACAATACTTTTGAACTTTATTTGATTACCTCAAAAATTTTCCCAAAAAGCGAATATGGACTTAAAGTCATTCTTCATAAAAAAGGATTAACCATTGTTTCTTGTAATAGTACTCAGCAAGGATTGAACAATAGCATCTCCATTTGAAAGTCACTTTGGCTATAAGGTTGAAATTAACTTTAACTTCTTTTTTTTTAAACGGTGCAAAACTAACTAATAGCATAGTGGTTATTTCGGAGGTAGAGAATTATCTGTTTTATTAGCTCTCAGACTATTTCACAGAAAAATTCTCATGACTTAATAATGTATTTCAATGCATTGTTTGGAAGGCACTAGATAAGAATTGCCAGATAACAGTTAAAATATATGAAGACATTGGAAACTGAGGCTTTCATTGTTGTAGCATGTTTGTTATCTGTATCTCATTCAATTGTATATTAAAAAGTGGCACATTGCCTTTCAAATAAGGTAGAAAATTTAAAGAGTTTCAGACAATGCAAGACATTTAAACTTGTTGTGATAGTATTTTACATTCACAGACATTGAAAAGATTAGCTAAAGAATGGAAGAGAGATTAGAAAAGTATACGTAAAGATAATCACTGCTTGGTAAGTATATATCTCAGAGCAGAATTCAATGATGTGGGTTAAAAATTAAAAACCTGTCTAGATCCTCTGTATTTCCTTTTTCTGACTACTTAGGGTTTAACAAGAAGTACAGGTGAAAGATGTAAACTTTTAGTGGCCCACAGGAGACATACCTTGGGGTAGTATGTGGTGAGTCCCAGGATTGGCAGCTTAGAATAACAGTGGAAGAAGAGGCCAGATTGCACAAGAAGGAAATGTATCATCATTTCACACAACCTCATCTCTCTATTTGCAAGTGATGGACAAAAGGAAAGCTAACACTTGAATATGCAGGAATTAATTGGCAGTAAAACAGAATCATCAACAGCTCACACTCTAGAGTTAGATGACTATAAGTTCCTAGACTTGCTCTATCAGATATTGAAAGTGTCTGTAAGTACATCAGTCATTCCATTCTAAGCTCCAGTTTCTGCACTTGTGAAATGGGGATAATAATGGTATCCCCATCAGAGGCATTGGGAGTATCAAAAAAGGTAGAGCATGTGAAGGAATGAGCACAATGCCTGGCATTTACGAAGGCTTCCATGGAGTTTAAGTATATTATTAATGAAAATATATAAGGGCTCTGGTACATTGAATCACATATTCGGCAAAGACAGTCTAAAGTCTTAAGTCCAGGTCCTTTGGCAAGCTCATTTGTAAATTGGATCTTCAAAGATCTTACATAAACGTGGCCAAATTGAATCAGCATGAGCCTTAAACCAATATGCCTGGAATCTTTATAAGGAGAAGAAATCCAAACAGAGACAGAGATGACTGAGCCAGAGGAGTAAACATCACAGGAGAAGACCAAGGAGACAGATGATCATGTGACAGAGGCAGAGCTCAATGGCTGGCAAGCTACCACCAGAATGATTATGGACATTGAAGAAAGCACAGCCTGCCAATACTTTGCCTCCAAAACTGTGAGAAAATGCATTCCTGTTTAATCCAACAGTCTGTGGTATTTTGTTATAGTAACCTTGGCAAACTAAGACAAGGTCTTTTATAGATTCTTTAATAAGCTCAGTTTCTCAAACTTGTTTTTTTTTTTTTTTTCATAATAAACTCCTTCCATAACAAAGAAAACATTGTATTGCATGGGTGTGGATATCCAAGCAGCTCACAATGGTATAGCCAAGCTAACTTTTTACAATGGATATTGGTTCTGATGGCTGGAGCTACGGGGGTAGCAGCTGTTTGTTAGTTTGACCCTTATTCTGGAATACAATAATAGTTCATGGATAAGTACGATCGAATTAAAGACAGATGAGACAAGGGACTGATTTACCTTATTTTATTTTTTATCTATATGGTGGATAGAGTCTCCCTGCCCAGATCCCCATTCAAGGAATGACTTTTTGTTCCAGCTACAACTTCAGTCACTTCAGAGTTTAATTCATCTGCAGAGAGCTGCCTGGCTCAGGCACATGCCTTTTCGAGGGAATCTCGAGGCCAGTGACTAATTGTGGTAGGTAAAGTCCCACTATTCCAGAATTCCCTGTGATGTGGACTGAGATTTTGTAGGACAGCAACTATTTCCTTGAAGGAATCCTACTTCCTCTCTTACTCTTTCTCAGGTGCTAATCTCTGGTATGGGTTGAATTGTGTACCCCAAAAGACATGCTCAAGCCCAAACCCCCAGTCCCATGACTGTGAACTTTTTTGGAAATCATGTCTTTGAAGATGTGATTAGTAAAAATAAGGCCAAACTGAATTAGTGTGGACCTGAATTAGTGTGGACCAAGCTAAGATGATCGATGTCCTTATAAGAAGAGGAAAATTTTGATGTAGACAGAGACAAACACTGGGAAGAAGGCCATGTTAAGCTGAAGGAGGCATATATTAGCGTGATTGCCATCAAACACCAGAAACTGGAAGAGGCAAAGAAGGATTCAACCCTACAAGTTTCAGATGGAGGGGAAATGGACTTGGCTCAGTGGTTAGGGCGTCCGTCTACCACATGGGAGGTCCGCGGTTCAAACCCCGGGCCTCCTTGACCCGTGTGGAGCTGACCCATGCACAGTGCTGATGCACGCAAGGAGTGCCCTGCCACGCAGGGTTGTCCCCCGCATAGGGGAGCCCCACGCGCAAGGAGTGCACCCCATAAGGAGAGCTGCCCAGCGCGAAAGAAAGTGCAGCCTGCCCAGGAATGGCACCGCCCACACTTCCTGTGCCGCTGACGACAACAGAAGTGGACAAAGAAACAAGACGCAGCAAATAGACACAGAGAACAGACCAGACAACTGGGGGAGGGAATTAAATAAATAAATAAATGTTAAAAAAAAAAGTTTCAGATGGAGTATAGCTATGCTAACAGCTTGGTTTGGGGCTTCCATCCTCCAGAACGATGAGACAATACATTTATGCTATTTTAAATTACCCATTTTGTGGTGCTTTGTTACATGAGACTGAGGAAACTAAGACAATCTATAATCTCAGCACAGCAAAATTCTGGGGAGCCCAATTTCTTTGTGTTGCTTCACTTATTCAAACTCCTCTTAGAGAATCTGCTTTTCTCCTTTCTCATCCACACAAAGTTATTTGGCATAAATGTGCTGCTAATTGAAGTCTGAAGTCCCCCAGTATCTAGGATTCTCTTGGGCTAAGGGTTGAAAGTTGGAAAACCAGAGAAATTCTGTTCTAGGACCTCTTGGGGAAGAAGGACCTGCTACCACACAGGAGAAGATGAGGTAAATATATGTCCTAACTCTTGGCTAAAGGAACCTCAGGTATGGGTGCCTGATTACTGATCTGGGAGATGTGCTTCTAATGAGAGTGTATTAATGGGATAGACAAGGCAGGAAATTATAAACTATAATATTAATTATGAATTCTACCTAGCTAGGTTAATGAAACTACTAAATACGATTAACCTCATAAATTAATGATAATCGTAAGTCATCTGTTCAAGCCTCTTTTCATTTCATTCATTTATTCTTTTAGTCATTCCAATACAATACAACCAATAAATTTTATAATGCTGCACACTGCCTAGGCACTGGGACAGAAAGTGTCAAGACTTGGCCTTTGTCTTCAAAATCTCATATTTATGCTTTATTATTTTGTAATACAACATAAGTGTGTGTGTGTGTGTATGTGTATGTGTGTGTATAGTTACTTACATGCCTGATCAATTTTATGAGTATTAAAGAAATTTTGTCTCCCTGGAACAAACTATGATTTTAAGATTTGATATTCATGTCATGAACATTATCCAATTTTGTTTCATTATTTTATAATTACATCTGGGAAGTAACAGTTTCTTAGTGCTGTGTTCTGGCATTATAGCTAACTGCTCAAGACATTACAGTAAAGAATGGGAACATTGGCTAAGACATGCATAAAGTTTTTGATTTATAATAATGACAACAGATTTACCTACAGAATAGAGCTGATTTGTAGCTCACCTCAGAATCATTTGTCCATACAAAATTAGGGAGATACATTGTTGTTTCACATTTAGAGAAATTGTGTGCAATGGACTGGATGCTGAAAAACAGCCCCAATAAGATAGAAGGGCATTTTATTGCTCAGGTGAAGGGTATCTATTTATAGAGACAAGTAGCCTTGACCAAACATGTATGTTCCCTTCTCTAGTAGAGTAATGCTAGGAATTGAGTGCTTAGTCAAGAATTATATTACCTACAACTCTTGTAACAATCTGCCAATGGAATGTGAAAGGAACGCACGTGGCACCCAAGAGAAGAAGAGGTTAAAAAACATGTGGGCCCTTTCAATACTCTTTACCCAACCCCCTACCCCAACTCAGCTGAGAACACTGAGTTTTGGAGATGACAGAAATAAGAGATGGAAAGAGACTGAGTATGTGAGGGATTGCTTGAAAATCACTACTGTTTTTGATCACTAATCAAAACTACCTCTTTGGATTAGAAAAAAGGGTTTGGGTATTTATTTGTTAGAGTAACAAGCATTATTTTGACTATATTGCAGAATTTTGTTAGGATTTCTTAAGGAGTAAGTATGCTGATGGCAAATTAGGTCCAAGATAAGAAGTCTGTTAAAAGACATGCATATTTTTAACTAATCAAATAAAATTTAACAAATCATTTTTCCTAGTACAACAGCTTAATTTCTAAAGGAATGATAGTATTTATGTCAAGATCTTATAAATGGATGAGTAGAAACTGTTTAATCTTCATTTTCTTAAAGATTAACATTTTATAATTTATAATTTGATTCAAGTGTGGATCAATAATCAACAAATAACCATATGAAATTATGTTCAGAGTTTTAAATATTTTGTGGGGTTCTTTCAAGAATTATCCTTAGTAAAGGAAAGGTTATCACATTTATCCAATGTGTTTTTATACTTACCTAATTCTAGACCTTCCCATTTGGAGTGGTTAGGCAAAACAAATACTTTCTTGACTTTTATTATGCATCCATATTTTTTCTTTTTTTAACAGTATAAAAAAATAGAAGTGATTTTAATGATATATATGCAAAAGTGCTTAGTTCTGTGTCTGGAAAGTTGAAAACAAGTGTGAGCCAGTCCCAACCATGGAGAGGATAATACATCTTAAGAGATAGAGGGAAGTGGATTTGGCTCAACAGATAGAGCATCTACCTACCACACGGGAGGTCCTGACCCGTATGATGAGCTGGCCCATGCGCAGTGCTGATGTGTACAAGGAGTGCCGTGCCACACAGGGGTGTCCCCCATGTAGGGGAGCCCCACGTGCAAGGAGTGTGCCCCATAAGGAGAGCCACCCTGTCTGAAAAAAAGTGTAGCCTGCCCAGGAGTGGTGCTGCACTCATGGAGAGCTGACGCAGCAAGATGACACAACAAAACGAGAGACACAGAGTCCCAGTGTCACTGACAAGAATACAAGTGGACACAGAAGAACACACAGCAAATGGACACAGAAAGCAGACAACTAGGGGGTGGGGAGAGACCAGGAAAGGGGAGAGAATAAAAAAAGAAAGAGATAGAGAAGCACAGGGTTAGAAGGAACCTAGTCCCCTAGATGACCTTATAGAACAGAGGTTATTAATCACCTTGGACCATTGCCTCTTCTGGATTATTAGATGAAAGAGAAATAAACTTGTTTTCTTGCATTAACTGTATTTCAGGGACTGTTTTATTGCAGCATCTTAGCTTACATACCAGTAATAAACAATCCATTCATTCAGTCATTAACTTGTATTAGTACTTGCTTTGTGACATGCCCTGTGCCAAGTGATGTAGATGACAAAGTACTTCATGTTGTGCGCTCAAGAAAATCACAGCAAATGGATAGTAAATATTACCTTCCATTACAAATCAATTACTCTTTAAGGAATATGTTCTTCAAATAAAATATATTCCATCCTCTCCCCAATAAAAATTAAACACTTTAAATTCTGGAATCAGTTAACAAATTCCAGCAACTTCCCATTTGGAGGTAGGGGTATAAGTCTTACCAGCCCTTTAGTATTTCTTTTCTTGGTCTCCTTTTATCTGCCATTCACCAATGCACCCATTCATTCTTTAACCATTTATTAAGTATCTTCATCTGTGTCATTTGCATTGAGTTTTAAAGATTGTGATAAATACCACCGAGCAGGGGATGCTGGTCTCAGATTTTAATGTAATTTAATTCTTAGAAGACATGAAACAATGACCTGAGACAGCTCTATTTTCCTGCATTCAAGTTGTTTATACTTGTGATGGTTAAATTCATGTGTCACCTTGGCTAGGTTATGGTGTCCCATTGTTTGGTCAAGCTACCGCTGGCCCGACTTGTGAAGTTCCATGGATGGATTTGTACCTTTTATCATTTGATTGCATCCATGTCTAATTGCATCAACACTCAACAATGTGGGGATTCTTCTCATCTAATCAGTTAGAGGTCTTAAAAACCAGAACTAAGGATTCCAGAAATCAGAAAGAAGAATTTCTGTGTCTTTTAGGGAGTTAAACTTCACCTTCATCAGAGTTTCCAGCTTGTGGTTTTCCCTAAGAAATTCAAACTTACCAATCCCTATGGTTGTGTGAGCCAGTCTCCGTAATTATACCTCTTAATATTTAAGTTTATATATGTATCTATATCCTATTGGTTCTGTTTCTCTGGTTAAAACTGACTACAGGTAATACAATATATTACCAGGTAAGAGAAAATAAATCCCAAAGATGATATAAGCTTTAAACAAAGCCTGGGACACAGAAGAATTCAGAAGCCATGTAGGTTATGGTAAGCTGAATCCCCCAAAAGAGGCAGTTATTAGTGGGGGAGAAAAATAAAAGATGCCTTGGAGCTGGGTAACAGGTGGAGTTTGGGAGCAAAGAGAAGAGAAAATGAAGACAGACTTTCCTAGTTTTGATTTGATTGCAATTGCTGGATGTGTGAGAAACAATGACAATGAAAGAAATGTCTGAATCAAGCTTTCAGGACATATTGCTGTGCATTAAGAATACCCTATTCCTTGTTTGCTCTCAAGAAAACATAAATATAGTTTTGATTGCTCTCAAATTAAAGCATTCTTATTACATTTCTCCCTTCTTTCCTTCTACACTTGTGAAGACACACCTGTCTACACTTAGAAAGTATGCATATAAAAACGTACGGAAGCCTACTATTATTTTTATCAAAGACTAATAACTCAACCAGACAGGGATTTTTGAATCCAACATTCCTCTCATTCTCAATTCTCTGCTTGTCACTTTGGAGTAAACTTGAGTGGCTTCTCTTTGTTCCTTTGTTGATCTCAAATATTTGCCTAGAAAACACTGCTGATTCAAAATTCCCTCTTTAGCAGCTAGACCTATCTATATGCAAAATTTAGATGCTTGCTTTTGCAAATCTCAGTGCCTGGCTATTGTTGAGGGAGGGGGTAGAAAAGTTGGGAATACATTTTTGAATATGAAAAAGGACCCTGAACTAACTTCTTTTTTCCATGGGGATGAGAAGGGCCAGATTCTTGAATGAGAAAAAAAAAAAGCATTTTATTGAATTACAATACAAAATATTGAAATTCTTTATGAGAAAAGCAGTGCGGATGAAGATATTGACAAAATTCCCAAAATCAGAGAAAAGACTAGCTAATAAAATCTCCTACACTTCTGATAGTCAGAGTATGTTTCTGTTTTACTTGATCCCAGGAAATTTAAAGGCCCATCCAGGCAAAATTATTGTCATCATCGTCACTATGAATGTTAGTGTATGCATTATGACCACCAGAATAGAGGAATTATTAAAAAACCAATTCTTGATTTTATATTGATGGAAATATCAAACACGTTCACAGTTTAGTTCAGATTGATTCTGACCCCAAACTCCAGGATTTTAAGAAAGTAGTCCTGATACTAGGAAATAAGATTAAGGGTTACTTAAAAGACAGAAACAATAAACAGTTCATGTATTATGAAAGACATTCTAAAATATAATAGTTTTTAGGAAAGGATTAGTAAAATAATATTACTCAAGTATGATCTTCTTACTCAAATAACTCTTGCGTCTATAATAATATGAAATATTTTTAATCCTCTCACAAACTGAAAGCCTGTGTCTAGGTGTCCTTGTCAAGGAAAAACATACTTCAATCTCTGTACATTTAAAGATTCATACTAAAATTTCAATGTTAGGAAACTATAATTGAAAGGAAGCTTGGAAGTAATTAATTCTTAAGCTGTATAATTTTTCACTTTCCATTTCAAGGATTGTCACTAAAACAGTCATTTTTTTTTTCTCTCTTGCTTATCCAACAATTTAACATTGACAGCCTCTCATCATGGGAATTTACTATCACATTACTGCCTCACTCACTTCAATACAAACATTGCCAAGCTGAAATTAGTAGATACATTGACAAGAAATATGGCCTTTAGTTAATGATTTATGCTTTTGCTTTGGAAAATGAAATGCTCTCTTATGTATATTATACAAGTTTGGAAGCTTTTTGTTGTATTCAAAAGGAATGCTTTATACTTATTGCTCAATAAAAATGTTTTAATATTTTTGCTCCCTTTATCAATACCCCCTCAAAAAAAAAAATGGCTAGAATAGCATAGCAATTAATAGCATAGCAGTAGCATAGCACATGTACTGGAATCTGGGAGACCAGGTATTAAATCCTGAAATTTTCATTACCAGCTCTGTGTCTTGGGTTTACCTTCATTATGCTGTAGTTGTCTCAGCTATAAAATGGAGTGGATAGAGTAGTCATCTCAGAAGGTATTTGGAAAGATTGAGTAAGACATCTGGAAATAATTTAAATTATTTAAGCCCAGTGGTTAGGATGTCCATCTACCACATGGGAGGTCCGCAGGTCAAACCCCGGGCCTCCTTGACCCGTGTGCAGCTGGCCCGTGCACAGTGCTGATGCGTGCAAGGAGTGCCCTGCTGCGCAGGGGTGTCCCCCGTGTAGGGGAGCCCCACAAGCAAGGAGTGTGCCCTGCAAGGAGAGCCATACAGCATAAAAGAAAGTGCAGCCTGCCCAGGAATGGCGCTGCACACACAGAGAGCTGACACAACAAGATGATGCAACAAAAAGAAACACAGATTCACATGCCGCTGACAACAACAGAAGTGGACAAAGAGATGCAGCAAATAGACACAGAGAACAGACAACCAGGGTAGGGGGGGAAGGGGAGAGAAATAAATAAATAAATCTTAAAAAAATAATAATAAAATAAAATGTATATTAAAATATAGTATTTGTTAAAATATTTAAGACATGAAAATATTATAGTATATACAAAAAGAAACCTCTTTTAATAGTCCAATATATGCTCATTCCTACCCCATCCTGTCACTAACTTTCAAGTGTATGATATTAAGGGTTGACCACGAGACCCTAAGAGTATTCTCATTTATATAGAGCACAGAGCAGGCCTGACATCCACATCCTGTTTTCTGAACCCATGTTTCTCTCCCTTTCCCTTTTCAACCTTCATGTCCAGGTCATGGTCATCTTTCACCTGGACAAGTCCTTTTTGTATGTGCTACAGTGAAGTCTCAGCTCTATGATTTTGTGCTAACTCAGTTGCATTTTGGAAGCCAAATGTAGGATTTTTAATGATCTGCTTTATTTTGTTACATACAGCACCTCACCCCAAACTTTTCAAAGTGCTGAGGATTATAATTTGGTTATTCATGAAATGTCATTTCGGATATCTGGACCCAACCCGTCAATGTAAAATCTGAGGTACTCAGATGATTTCAATCTAGAAGCCTCTGAGAGAATTCATGGGGTCAATATCATTTTCTAGTAGTTTCCTTTCAGTTTCCTCCAACAGAAACCTATGAACCCCTGGAACTGGGTCTGTGAAACATCTAACACAATGGCAGCAGGACCAGGGCTACAGAGAAGTGGGATAGAATCGGCAAAGTGATATGGACACCTACTTTGGCAAAGACGAGGTTTATGGAGAGAAGACTGGCAAACAGGAACATGGTTATGGAGCAGTTGCTTTTTTAAACTTTCATTTTGAAATAAAAAAATTATTATTTCATATTTATTTTTATAAACATAAATCATTTTATATTTTAATATAAATGTAATATTATGTATTTATTTACATAAATATAACAACTATTATAGATGAAAAGGAAGCTAAAAAGATAGAACACAGATATCCCGTGTATCCTTCACCCTTTTCCCCCTAACGGTCGCATCTTAGAGTCCAATATCAAAACCAGGAATTTGGCATTAGTACAATGATTGTGTTTACTTTTATGTCATTTTAGCACATGAGCAAATTTGCAGGACCACCCCTACAATGAAGATGCAGAACTACTTCAACACCAGAAAGAGCTCTATTGTGCTTGTGTTACGCCTTTATGGTCACACCCACTCCCCGCCTTCATCCATCCCTAACCCTTGGCAACCACTACCATTTTGTCCATCCCTACAATTTTATCTTTTTGAGAATGATGTAAAAATGAAATCATACAGTATGTGACCTTTTGAGACTGTACCCCTGCCCCCACTCTGCATAAAATCCTGGACGCCCATCCTACTCATTGCATGCATCAACGGTTTGCTCCTTTTTTACTGAGTACTATTTCATAGCGTGTGTGTGCCACATTTTATTTAGCAATTCATCTGTTGAGGGATATTTTGATGATTGTTTCCAGTTTTTGGCTATTACAAGTAAAGCTGCTATGAACAATCATGTATAAGGTTTTGTGCGGGCATAAGTTCCCAGGAGTGCAATTGTTCAGTCGAATGATAAGTGGATGCTTAGTTATTTAAGAAACTGTCAAACTGCTTTTAGAGTGGCTGTACAAATACACATTCTTGTTGTCACTATTTTTTTCATCTAGTTGTTCTGGTAGGTTTGTAGTGATAGCTCATGGTGGCCTTAATTTGTATTTCCCTAATGGCTAGTGATTTTGATCATTTTTTTCATGTGAATATTTGCTGTCCATATATTCTCTTCACGGCTTTTGAAGATCCAATTTTCTAATTGAAATTTTTGGAGTTGTTCTTACTACTGAGTTTTAAATTATTTCTATATTTTAGATATGAGTCTTTTGCTAGATATGCAATTTGAAAAGAGTTTGTCTTTTCAGTATCTTAATAAAAAAGTTTTTTAAAAAAAGCTTGATGAAATCACATTTACGGAGTTTTTTTCTTTTATGGATCATTTCTAAGAATTTTTCCGAGGTTCTGAGGATTTTCTCCTATGCTCTCTTAAAAAAACTTTTATAGTTTTATTTTTTACATTTAAATTCATAGGTGATCTTGAGTTAGTTTTATATAAGGTGTGAGAATTGGGTTAAGGAATCTTTTTTGAATACTATATTGCAATTGCTTTAGTGTCAGATGTTCAAAAGCTATTCTCTTGTAGAAGTTTGATATTATTCACGAATTCCAAAAAGAAACATTGGATTATGTTTTTAGACTGGTCTTTTCCTCTGCAGCATATTAGAGCGTATTGGATTAAGAGGTTTTACTTTTACTTGATTAAATAATGATTAAGGTTTTGATTGGGCCACTACACAGTGGAGCAGAGGAGTTAGTTGGAGTTTTGATGTTGGAGTTTTGACATTGGAGTTTTGATGCTGGAGCCCAGAAAGTTAGCATACAGAGGAGCAGAGCAGCTAAGCCTGGAGAGAAACAAACCCTGGGAAGAGAGGCAGAGGCGGTCACCTGATAGTCTACAGCTGGCCTTGTGGAGAGTGTCAAAGCCTAGAGAGTCACATAGTTTATAGCTGACCTTGTGGAGAAAAGAGAGTAGCTGAGCCCAGAGAGAAATGAATCCTGGGAAGAGAAGAATCCAGAAAGCCTGAATCCTGGCAGATGCCAGCAGCCATCTTGCTCCAAGACTTGACAAAAGACTTGGTGAGGGAAGGAACTTAAGCTATATGGCCTCATAATTGTAAGCTTCTACCCCAAATAAATAACCTTTATAAATACCAACCAATTTCTGGTATTATGCATCAGCACCACTTTAGCTAACCAAAACACCTCTCTTTATTGAATCATTTTTGTATTTTTATCAAGTAATTAGGGCATATTTACATGGTCTAGTTTTGAATTCTCAATTCTGTTCTATTGATGTATGCATCTATTCCTCAGCTACTACCATAGTATCTTAATTATTGCAGCTATATAATAACTCTTGAAGCTGAATAGAATAATTCCACCTAAAAGATTCTTCTTTTACAAATTAATTTAGCTATTGTTGTTCCATTGGCTTTTCATACAAACTTTAGAAATATTGTCTATGTCTATAAATATTTTACTGAAATTTTAATAGGAACTGTGTTAAACCTGTATATTAATTTGGGAAGAACTGATATCTTTACTATGTTGAATCTTCCAATCCATCAATCCATGAACATGGTAGACCTCTGTATTTATTTAGATCATCTTTAATTTCTTTCATTTTTTTTTTTTTAGTTTTCAGCCAGGTAGGGCAGAATGTCCTAGATTCCCCTGTGGTTTCCACTAACATGGCAGGGATGGGGAATTAGTTACACTGCTCCCCTCCCCCAAGGAGGGTTGAAAATCTTGGTTCCCCACTCAGCTTCTGTGAAGCCACCCCACCACCCCATTGGGAGTATGGCAGTTCCATCATTTCAGGCTGACAAGAGTGGAAGTCTAGGTTTTCTACTTGACCTGTGCTGGTGGGGGTGGGATGGGGTTACAGTGATTTCCTTGGTGTTTAGCTGCTGTAGAAAGGGCATTGCCTAAAAGTGATCTGTCTTACTTGACTGTTCCAGTCCTATTCCTTTGCCTGGAGAGAGCAAGCTTTACTTGGGGCTAATTTTGTCTATAATCCATTGGTGTTTCCATGGTGTTTCCAAGGTGTTTCTGAGTTGCTTCTTCAGTAAATAATTCCTCGGGTACTATGGTCCACAGCTGTTCTACCTTCTTCTCTCCCTCATTCTGAATATACAGATGGTTTTTAGTTGTACTTAGCAGTGAGAAGTAGGAAAAGTATGTCTACCTTATCTTCCTGGAACCAGAAGATATAAAGCAAATGCTGCTTTTCAACATGTGTTTCTATTACCTATTTTTCTTAGTTATTTAAAAAAGACTGGTATTAACCTGACTATACTTAAGAGAAATAAGGACAAATATATTATGTACTTTATCCAATTATACCTATTCAGCTTATGCAAGATGCTAATCTTGGAAGCAAACAACTAGATTTTTTACAGATTAGGCGCTTTTTTTTTCATATAAATATGATGGATCAGTAGAAAACATCATATAACACCTGGCCTAATTAGATCCAGGTAAATGTGAGAAAATGTATGAAGACTGGTCACACTATCCACTTTTCAATATTTCATGGAAGTATGCCATCAGAGATATTTTTCTGAGTTCTTACAGAAGATTTAATAATCCTGGTTTTGCAATGTCTGGTTGCTTGTCTTAGAATGAATCACTTAACTTTTGTGGATGTCCATTTTCCAAATCTGTTGAACAGTGGCAAAAACACCTCCTCTGCTCATTTTTTAGGATTATCATAAGGATTAAATGAGTGACCATACATGCAAATTTTATAAACTGTTAAGCTATTTATAAAAGTAAAACATTATTTTAATTTCTATAATTATTACTCAGCTAGTTATGTTCTCCTCACTCTGAAAAATGTAAAGCAATAGAGTAAAACTCTTTAAGGAGGATATACTAGCACTCACATGTATAAGCAATGAAAATTTAATAGGTCCAATAAATTGAAAAGATTATTTTTAAGTCTGTTTTATTATATACTGAGGGTTGTGATAAAGAATTGTATATAATCACAAAAGATAAGGAAATTGGTGATGGGATTTCTTTCTCTAGAAATTTTTAAAGTGGATGCATTTTCCAATGCAGTTTAGATAGATAGCATGAAAAAGGGAAAAAAAGAGTTAACTTTATGTACCATTTCACTATAACACAGGACATTTAGTCATTTCAGGCCAGTTTTCTAAATATTAACCCATGCTTGTTTCCCCATTATTTCTCCCCATACCCTACTACCCATTCTTCAGGAGCCTACCAGTGTCCTCATCTCTGCTGAAAACTTTCTCTGATAGTTGCAGCCCTCTCTACTCTCATCCTTTTCTGAAATCTTAATGCTCTTATATAGTATGTTTGGGAAAATTAGACATTTAATTACATATTGCCTTGTATTGTTTTCTCATTGTGTCATGAATATCTTTTCTTCCTTGAAAGATTGTGACTTCTCAGGAAAGGACAAATTTTCATATTTTTCTGTTTCTCCCTGAGCATTCAGAAAATATGGGCATATAATAAGTACTCAAACAATAGTTGCTGATTGACTAAGTGACCTTTCTAGGCTCATTATAACTCTGTAACTCTACAATATTAAAGAAGTACAGAGAATAAGAAGACCAAAATGCCTGTATTAATTGTCTCCAAATGATGAATCTGTTCATTATACTTGGGCTCTGGCAGTTCCTGATAAATCTTGTTGACAGAATAATCAGTAGTGGTGAATTCGAAAGGCCATCCTAAACAGATCCAACATATTTTACATTTGTGGAATGAGTCATCACTGGTTCCTGAGTAGACTGGTTAAAAATAAATGTCTGTGTTTTACGCCACCATTTACTTAAGTTCCATTGGCATCAACCATTTGAGATCCATTGTTTCAAAGTAAATTAAAGGGATATGAAGGGTTAATTACTGATGGGGTGCTATCACCTTTCTCATGTCAATTGATTCCAGGCAGCAATTAAGACAAGAGACCCTGATTAGAAGTTTCTGATTTTTGGCAAATTCTAGAAGCTCTTTCTTCTCATTTTAAGAGCAAATAAAAAGTAATAATCTTTGAGGAAGTTACCATTGAGACTTTGGAAATCATAGGTTTTAGAAGTTACATACATAAAAGTGACTTATTGACATAATGATTCCTTTACCAGTTCATAGGAAGTTATGAGCTTTCTCTTTCTTTCTTTTTAATATATGTATTATTACATATATAATTATATATTAAAAGATTTATTTTAGGAAATTGGCTCACACAATTGCAGGAATTGGCAAATCTGAAATCTATAGGGTAGGCTGGCGGGCTGGAAGCTCAGGTAGGAACTGATTCTGCAGTTTTTAGGCAGAAATTTCTATATCTCCAGGAGACCTCAGTTTTGCCTTTTAGTACTTTTCACTGATTGTATGATGCCCGCCACATTATGAGGATAATGTCCTTTACCTAAACTGAACTGAATGTAGATGTTAGCCACTTCTACTGATTATAGATGTTAGCCACTTAACAGCAACAACTATATTGCTATTTGAATAACCAGGTACAATGGCCTAGCCAAGTTGACATGTAAAACTAATCATCACAGCATGCCAAGTCACATGTTTCACAGAGTGTCTCAAGTTTGAATCCCACATGTGCTGCTTGCTAGCTGTGTGACTCTAAGTAAATCAAATATCCTTTAAGAGCCTCAATTTCCTCGTGGATAAAAGGAACAAAGCAGCATCCACATCTTAGGATTCTTGTGAGAATTAATTAGCTCATGTAAAAAATATGCTAAGCATTGTTTTGAAAAAGACATGATTTTAAAGAGTAAGTTCCTTGCTCTATGGGAGCCATTCTTTTTTTTTTTTTTAACATTATATAGTGTTGTTATTGTTAAACCTACCATTTCAGTAGGGTATATATTATTGATTAAAACACAATAAAATAAATGAAGTTGTGGAATAAGTAGCACAGAAGAGGGCACCTAACAAAACTGGGGTACCAGGAAGTATACCTCAAATAGAAGATTCCTGATGATTGAGTTATAAAGAATAAAAAGATGTCATTGCAGGGTTCTACAGAGACAAAGTAGCTTGGGTACATGTAGATTTCAAATAGCTTTAGCAGGAAAGAACATGGTTGTGTGGAGAGTGATGACATAAGGACATAGATACAATTTATTTCAGTAAAGTGACACATGTTAGGAGAGATGGGGCAATAGAGGAATGTCTTTGAGAAAAAGCAACATTTTGTGAGCAAGTAGAATGAGTCAGTTGGTGAGAGCAAAATCAAGGATAATTCTCAAGTGTGTAGTTTGGAAAATTGGGTAGATAGTGGACCCACCCACTGAGGTAGAGATATAGGAAACAAAGCTATTCTGGGGAGAAAATGATGAGGTTATTTGGGACAGGATGAATTTGAGTTGTTGTGGCAGGTTGAATTACATACCCTAATGGAAGATGTGTTTTTAATCTTAATCTGCTTTCCTGACAGTGTGAGTTTAAATAGGACCTTTAAAGATGCTATTATTAATTAAAGTTTGGCCAATTAAATCAGGGAGGGTCTTAATCCATTTTAATGGTGGCCTAATAAGAAGAAACTAGAAATGGGAGGTCAGAAGAAGCCACGAGGAGGAGCCAGAAACCAGAAGTCAGCAGAATTGGAAGAGCACACAAAAGGAGAAAGAGATTGTCCTGTGATAAGAGGCAGAGATACAAGCTAAGGGACTTGAGGGATTGTGGCAAGGTGTCACTAGAATGCTACTGACTCTGGGAAAATCACAGTCTTGCCAATACATTGATTTTGGATGTCCAGCCTTTAAAACTATGAGAATAAATTTCCATTGTTTAAGCGAATCCATGTCATATTTGTCAAAGTACAATGACAAGCTAAGACAGTTGTGTTATGTGGAAATACTTCTTCACTGCTTCTTATATTAATTTGCCAGGAAGAAGAAACTCTGTTAGCATGATACTTCCAGTTTCTTTCTTTGTCTCTTTACTTACTCTACTTCCAAGGAGGTGAAAGTTTTATTTGATTGGTAAAACTGGGAAGAGTAACTTGAACAGAGTTATTCTCCCATTAGGAGGGGCCTGCCGGTGGAGAGCTTGGGCTCTTCTCTTTTACTCCATGTGTAGGTCCATAGGTTTCATACAAAGAGCCTGCCCTTTGGACCTACAGTCCAGTGAGGTAGTTTGCAGTTCATACTAGCAGCTATACTTTCCCATATTTGTAAGCCATGTGACCCAAACTGGTCATGGTTTGGCTTCCACCTTTGCTTTTTATTTCTCATATTGCTCAGCACTGAGGCAGGGAAGGGAAATGTCCTTTTCAGGGGTCTCCTTACAGACCCCACAGAAGGTCACCTTCCTGAAATGTTCCATGATTCCATGTGAGATCCTCTTTTGGCATCTCATACTAACCACCTTATATTTTATTTAAATGTGTGTCATATGTATATTTTTTTAAAGATTTATTTATTTATTTACCCCACTTGCAGCTTGCTTGCTGTCTGCTCTCTGTGTCCATTCGCTGTGCATTCTGTGCCTGCTTATCTCCCTTTGTTGCATCATCTTGCTGCACCGGCTCTCCAAGGGCACAGGCCATCTTCTCTCCGCAGGCATGGGCTGTCAGCTGTCCGTGGGTGCGGGCCAGCTTGCCTCCATAAGGAGGTCCTGGGACGGGAACCCAGGGCCTCCCATATGGTAGACGGGAGCCCAACCAATTGAGCTACAGCCACTTCCTTGTGTCATATATTTTTATATAATATGTGTGTCATATATTTTTATATCCCCCAAGGCACATACTAAATGTTCAAAAATTATTTGTGAAATTATTTTTCAAATTGGGTGGGGAAAAAGCTTGATAATTATCATGCCTCTGAAGAGTTTTTAGAGACATTAATTCATTGAATTCTTCTTTTTATTGGTAATTCAATATAACCTACTATTTGAGACTAACTGTGAACTACCTCTAATCTTTTCCAGGCTCTTCTACAATTTTGCCAAGCCAGATAGCCTTCCCTTGAACAGATCCTTCTCTCTCCTGCCACTGAGCCTAAGCTTGTACTGTGTGTGTGTTAGGCAGAATAATGGACCCTCAAAGATATCTACATTCCAGCTTAGGACCTGAGAATATATCATGTTACAATAGCAAGAGGTAAGTAAGGATGCTAATCAGCTGACCTGAAAATAAGGAGATCATTCTGGATTATTGGAAGGAGTCTAGTGCTTTCACAAGGATCCTTGCAAGTAAAAGAGGAAGGAAAATGAGTCAGAGTCAGACGAGATATAAGACGTAAGCAGAAGTTGGAGTAATGTGATTGCTGGCTTCGAACATGGAAGGTGACCATGGGACAAGGAAAGTGGGAAGCATCTAGAACATGGGAAAAGCAAGAAGATAAATTCTCCCTTAGGACGTCCGGAAAATGATAAACCCTGACAACACAATAATTTTAGCCCTGTGAAACCTATTTTGGATTTCTGAACTATAAAACTATAAGGTGAAAATTTATGTTTTAAGCCACAAAGCTTGTAGTAATTTGTTACAGCAGCAATAAGAAACTAATACAATCCCCAAGTCACCAAGTGTGTCCTCCCTCTACAGTTTGGGTGTTAGTTTATAGATCCATAGACTCTAAGCCAGACAGCTGGAATTGAATCCTTGTTCGACTTGCTAGCTCTGTGATCACAGGCAAATTATTTAACATTTGGGCTACTGTTTCCTGATCTGCAAAATGGGAATTATCATAATACTTTCCTCTAGGATTATTGAATGGATTAGGGAAACGGACTTTGGCCCAGTGGTTAGGGCGTCCGTCTACCACATGGGAGGCCCGCGGTTCAAGCCCCGGGCCTCCTTGACCCATGTGGAGCTGGCTCATGCACAGTGCTGATGCGCGCAAGGAGTGCCGTGCCACACAGGGGTGTCCCCCGCGTAGGGGAGCCCCACGGGCAAGGAGTGCACCCCATAAGGAGAGCCACCCAGCGCGAAGGAGGGAGCAGCCTGCCGAGGAATGGCGCCGCCCACATTTCCCGCGCCGCTGTCAACAACAGAAGCGGACAAAGACACAAGATGCAGCAAAAAGACACAGAAAACAGACAACCAGGGGAGGGGAATTAAATAAAAAAAAAGGATTAAATGAGTTAATATGTATGAAAGCTTTTATAAAAGTGTGCACACTATAAACACTATCAAAGTGTTTGCTATTATTTTCAGTATTTCATCTACTTCTACTCATTATTTCATGAGCTCCTTCAAATGTCATCTCAAAAAAAAAGGCCTTAAACCCTCTCTTTCCTTTCTGAAAAATAAGATTTCTTTTCTCTATATTCCCCAGAATACTTTATCATTTTCACTGCATTTTGCACTTTGTTTTACCTAATAAGTTTCATACATGTTGAATCTCCTTTCCTAAAATAAGAAGAGAATTATTAGTATGGTCTTTATTTGCTTATTTTATTTTATTTTATCTTATTATCTTGTTATTCCAATAGTGCTTAGGTCAGTGTTTTGCATATTGTTGATTCTCAAATATTTTTTGATTACCAGTAGTTTTACATTTTTGCCAGTATCAAAAATTAAGTTAAATCATTCACCATCTAGCCAAACAACACTTCTAAAGAATTAATCACTAAATTTATTGAATATATTTTCCACAAGTATTTTTTGGATTCAGATATTTTTTTTTTCCTTTCACTGTAGATACTGGATTGTAACTTAAATCATGTTAGTTCAAGCTTTTTTAAAAAAATAATTACCAGTCCATGAAGACAGTTCACTCAGAAGGTTTTCTGTCTTTAGAGGCATGACTCGCTGTGGGGACTGGATTTTCATACTCTACAAAGACCTTATTGGAGTTAGCTTTTCTGAACTTCTAGAACATCTTTCACAGAGGCTTAGGCATGTTGTTATAAAGCTGACTTTAAGAGATTGGTATGGCAATGGTCAGATGAAATCAATGTTTTAAGTACTAAATTTATTATTCTCATTGGTGGTAATATCTTTTTTTAAAAACACATCTACAGTTAAGCTCAAGATATCTATAATTCATTTTGGATTATCATCTCCTAATTGTATGTTGTGAAATTACTCTCTAGACAGTTCCATTTTTTAAAAAATTGTAGACAGAGAAGATATTTATTGGAAAGGAGAGAAAACTAAATCTTCTAAACCATAAATATTTACTGGCTTTAATAAGCAGCTCATTTCCTTTTGAGGGGGTAATTAGGGAAGTTTTAGGTGTAAACAGATAGAAACCCAGTAGTTCAGACATCAAAGTATTCAAGACAACTTTTGAAAACAGCATCCTTTGAAAATGAAGGAATCATGTCTTTGGCTCGCAAAACTTTCTAAAGCTTTATGTCAAATGAAGAGATGAGTCTTAACTTTCTGATGCTGCTAACACTGCACTAAAATAGTGATTCCCTTTCAAAATGCAGATTACTCATGATTTCACAATCAGTCCACTCCTTTACAGGGATCTGGATTGGTCTTCCTAATGTGGAAACAGACTTTCTCAGATGTGTTTAGCTCTTGGTGTGAGTGATTATTTTTTTATTTCTCTTTTTCTGTTAGAAATAGCTATAATGATTTTTTCTCATGCTGATTTTTAAGTGTTCAAAGGAAAACAACTGTGGATAGCTCATCAAGGCACATGAGACTCCCCTAAGAGTTGCCAACCCCATTTTTAGAATGCATTAACCGGATACTTCCATTTCCACTGGAGGGTGTCATTAGGAGCACTTAAGAGAAGGGAGCAAAACACCCTGGAGGATTTCTCTAAAGTCTTTGATGCACCCCCTTGCCCCATATTTTAAAGTTATACATCACTCCAAGAGCAATGCCATTAACAGATCATTTGGTTTGTCATGAGTTATGATGAACTCAAGACTGTAATATTCTGACCCAACAACTTACTTGCTGTATTAAAGCAATATATACACATTTGCCTTGAAGAGCAGTGTTATTTCCTCTTCTCTTGGGTGTCACTGGGATTTATAGTGTCTGGGGCAGGAGGCAGAAGTAATAAAGACAGAAAAAAAAAAACCTGTTACAAAAAAGCATTATCAGAAATGATTGCTAAGATATTGCTCATTAGTAATAATATTACTAATTCAATTAGCAGTCAAGAGGATGGCTCTGAAATCTCTTCTCTCTGGAAGGAAAATGTCCTTATAGTAATAACTAATGCGTAGTGAACATTTTCAAGGGAAATAACCACGTGCAGCTCCTTACTAACTTACCTTCTAATACATATGCCAGAAATATACGTGCCCTCCAGAATGATATGTCCATGTCCTAATCCCTGGAAACTGGAAACTGGAAACATTATCTTATCTTGTAAAAAGGTCTTTGCAGATGATATTAAGTTAAAGATTTTGAGAGGAGGAGCCTATCTTGGATTATCAGGGTGGGCCCTAAATATAATCGCAGATATCCTTAGAAAAGAGCTGGTTGTTAGACTGAGAGACAGAGAAGGAGACAAAGCCACACGACAGAAGAAGCCAATGTGACTATGGAAGCAGAGGTTAGAGTGATGTGCCATGAGCCAGGGAACACTTGTAGCCATGAGGAGCTGGAAGAATTGAGGAATAAATTGGCCCCATGTGGTTTGGGGAGCATGGCCCCGCTGACATCTTGATTTTGGACTTCTGGCCTTTAAAACTGTGAAAAATATAATTTCTGTTGTTCAAATCACCAAATTGGTGGTAATTTGTCATGGCAGCCGCAGGAAACTAATGCAACTCCCCTCTTTTTAATTCTGAAATTTGGTGGTGGCAAGGAAAATTGCTATGAAAAATCTACTTCTGCTCACTACTAGCTCTCTATATAGAGAGCTTATCCATACAGGAAATATAAACTCTAGAAAATAAAGGGACATTTTATCTCCACATGAGCCTCTAAAGCTCCTGAGGACAGACTGTATTTTACCACATTCCTGTCTCCCCAGACAATATACTGATGCTGGAACATTGAGACAGCGATGAATAGATATTTGTTGAGTCAATCAACTCAACTTTGCTGGAGCTCCAGCAGAAATGGAACATTTCAGGAAACAATAAAAGGTCATTTATCCTGAGAGAAGTATTAATTCTTGCCTGGATTCTCATCGACACATTAACACCTGCTCTGACAAGTACAACATGTCATAATTAGTCAGCCCTTGTGACTTGCTGAGAAGAAAAGGTAGGTGAGAAATTCGATGGCGAATGCTGATAGTTCTCAGGGTACAGTGCCAATCATGGCTTAGCAATCAAAGGTAAACTCACACAAACATGGTTTAATATCTTAAAATAGATTTTCCCCAGCAATCTTTAAAATGTGAGAGAAATAGGAATGACGGGGCAATATATAAAAGGAAATGACATTGTATAGGGTTAGAATTCCATTCTGCTATGCAAGTTGGAAAGTTAAAAGAAATCACAGAAGAACTTGGGATAGACTGGCTGCTCCTCAGGGTACATTCCTTCACACCTGATCCACTAATAGCTGGGATGCAGCAGTTCTGCCATACTGAGGCTTTACAGTTAATATTCATTCTCATTGGTTAAGCCTTGCAGGACCAGCTGTCAAATGTTTTTAACATATCCCAACTCATCCATTTCCTCTGGAATGTATATTCCCTGCTCTCCATCCTCAGGCTTGCTATTCCAGCTCCTGCCTCTCTTTCTCTCTCACTGTATGTCTAAAATAGCATCTTCAGAGATCCCCTTATAATTGTCCTCCTGTAATTAAGTCTCAACATAAGCTTTCTTGAACCCCAAGATAAAACATATGATGCCTCTATTAAAATATACCCATACAGAAAGGAAACAAGGCATCTCTGTCAACTTCCTGCCACTCTGCAGGATTAAATCTTGATCCCATATTGTTGACATACAAAGGCCTTCTCAATTTGAACTTGTCTACCTGGTAACCTCTCTGCCTCTCCTTATAATGGTGACTACTTTATAGCCACAGGCATTTCTCATTGTTGCCACCCACAGGCAATTTCCTGGCTCCATGGTTTTACACAGAGCTGATTTTCAGTGGGGACATGCTAGCCAGGCCAAGCTGTTCTGATTGGTCAGGTCATCTGTTCTATTTAATAGTTGACTTGGGATCCCCTATAGACAGAGACTGTGACAAGGAATTGGATACAAGAAGTTTATTAAGGAAAGGACCTCAGCAAGTAGGAGTGTGAAAGCAGGAGTGTAACACAGGGATGGAGGAAAGCCACTATAATTATATGAGCCTTGTCAAGGTTGCTCCAGAGGCATCAGAGGTCCAAACCTGCTAGGACCTCTAAGACACCTAAGGAATGTCCTTATATATATATATATATATATATATATATATATATATATATATAATATATATGTAAAAGGTGAAGTCTCTATCCTTCTGTCATTGGTTGAATTCATTGATTTCCCTGCACTTCCAGCCTGTACTTTTGGACAGACTAAGGGCACTCATATGACATCAGCCAAGGCCCGGAGGCTGAATTGGAGAGAAGCTCAGTGAGCATTCCGGTGAAACACTGGACGCTTAAGGTGAGTCTGAAATCCTGTGCAATTATCCCTCAAACCTGCTGCCAAAATCAGAGGGGGGCCGAGAAGGTGATGCAGGGACTGGAGGATTCTGTTACAAAACTTGTACACTAATGGTTGCTCATTTTTAAAAACAGTATCCTTGTCTTTACAGACGCTAATTTTTAGTCCTGGAAATCCTTTCCCCTTCTTGAAAATACACATCCTTGAAGACTAAATCAATGTTGCCCCTGTGTCAACAGGTTTGCCCCCAACAGCCATTCTCCCCATCTTCCATGATAGCATGGTTTAGCTAGGCATGTGGGTTATGAGCATGAATGATGTGCTCAACCTCAAGATCATGCCCTCTCTTTCCTCTGTTGCAGTGGAGCTTGGCCGTGGTAGGGTGTATCTAAGTCCCAACATTCAAATCTAACAGCAAAACTGAAAATCTAGATCCCTAGATGACCTCAAGGAACAGAGCAATGCTATATCCTTCCAACACCACCCGTGGAGAGTATAAAAATTCTGTCTTCTAAAGCCAAAGTTAGTTTAGTTATTCACATGGCTAAGTCAATGTCCTGAGTAATAAGAAGTTGTTCCCTGTTCTCTGTTTCCACTGCAGTCTAGTGCCACCGCCTGCCAGGTGGTACCGCAATTATATATTTAAATGCCTGTCCCCATCACTGCACTGCAAATTCATGATGGTACTAACTGTGCCTTATCTGGCTCTGCATCCTGAGTGCATGGCAGATAAGATTTGTAATAAATGTTGCTGTAAAAAATATCTTAAAAAGAAAAAAAAGTTGCTTAGGTATTAAAACTATAGAAGATGCAATTATTATGTGATCCATAATAATCATTCACTGAACTGCTACAAGTATTAAAGTGTTTTTATTGTACAGATACTTTTATAGTAATAATTTTGTTTCAGAATGAACAGGTAAAAAAATTCAGAATAGATTTTGCATCTATGTACCTCATTGTCATTGGTTGTCCTTTATTTTGAGAGAAAATCTGATTTGAGATAAACTGTGTATTACAAGGTTAAGGCATTAATTGTGACATTTTTCCTCAAATGTGTTTGTGAAAATGTAAGTAAATGATTCTAACAGGAAAATATTACTATACTAAACTCCCAAAGATTCTAGAGCAAAAATAGATTTTAATAGAATCAGTGCCAATTACATTACACACATCAATAGCAGTGAAAGTAAATGTGATTTTGACACGTAAAATTGTATTAGGAATAATTTCATGTAGAGGAAAACACTATTATCTTTAATATCCTTGGGGACTTCTCTGCTCATCCAATTTGTGATTTTCTAATGCTTGGCATGGTTCATATGGAATGAGGGGAGTCTCTGTTTCTCTGCCCTTGAAAATTGCTAATGTATCATTTGTCTGAAAAGATATATGACTCAACCCCTGCATTCATTCATTTTTTCATGCATGTGACATTTCATGAGAAACTTCTACATGCCAGGCCCTGTGCTAGACTCTGAATATATGAAACTGAATAACTCTTAAGAGTTAAAATATGGAGGGAACACACACACACATCGACAAATCATTACACTTAAAAAGGTAAGTGCTATTTTACGAAGGTAAGCGATAGAGTCAACATATGTACAAATATCAAATACCATTTCATCTCATGCTTCATTTTCCAGAAAAGCACCTTGAGCCCTAAGGGAATAAATTCATTTTCATGAACATCTCATGGCTCATTAGTGGAAAGACTGGGGCTGGAATTCAGGCCTCCCAATTCCTATAAGTAGAAATTCCCTTTGCCGAGTGCTATCAGGTACTGTTTCAGCCATTTTATATATAAACCTTCACTTAATCCTCAGAACCATGTGGGTTTTATATGCGGTTATATTACCATGAGGCAATGAAAAAGAAATCATTATCCCTATTACAAAGATGAGGAACAGATTCAGATAAGACCAGTAAATATCTGCCCAAGTCACAGAGTTACTAAATGGCTGGGCTAGATTCATACTCAGGCTTGCCCAACCCTGAAACCTATGCAATGTCTACTACACAAGCTTCTTGCTTATTCCAGTTCATTTGCTCCCATTTCTCTGTGGAATAATTTAGTTATAATAAGTGTAGAAGTTTGATATGGTTCATGAATTCCAAAAATAGATATTGGATTGTGTTTGTAAACTGTTCTATACCTGGGTGTGATTAAATTATGATTAGGGCCTTGATTGGGCCATCTCAGTAGGGTGTTGAGTCCCTGCCCTTTGGTGGATGGGAACTCACAGGTAAAAGACACAGCAAAGGACAGAGTTGGAGTTTTGATGTTGGAGTTTTAATGCTGGAGTCTTGAGCTGGAGCCCTGGGGAGTAACCACACAGTGGAGCTTGGTGGTGAGGAAAGAGAAGGCCCTGGGAAGAGAAACAAGCCATTCACCTAATAGTCTACAGCTGGCCTTGTGGAGATACCAGAGCAGCTGAACTTTGAGAGAGGCAAGCCCCAGGAAGAAAGGAACCCAGGAAGCCTGAACCCTTACCGATGTTGGCAACCATCTTTCTCCAACACATGGCAATAGATTTTGGTGAGGGAGATAACTTACACTTTATGGCCTGGTAACTGTAAACTTCTACCCCAAATAAATACCCTTTATAAAATCCAATGGATTTCTGGTATGTTGCATCAGCACCCCTTTGGCTGACTAATACAATAAGTAACTACCATTTTTTGGGCCTTACTATGTACCAGGCATTCCTTAAAGGCACTTTCCATGTATTAACTGATTTCATTCCCACAAAAACAAGTAATAGGACTGTTATCCCAATAGTATACCAAGTGTTATTGACTCTCCAAAGAGAGAATTGAAGACAAAGGTCCCTATATTCCTCAGCAATCATCAGATTCTAAAATGTATAAATATTTATTTAATCATCTCCCACCAGAGTATGCGCCATTTTCAGATTATGTATACAGTCCACCATGATGAGTTGTGAATCCCGAGTTGATATTTGTTATTGTTGTTGTTTTCCATCTATTCTGTATTGGAAGTCTATCTTATGGCTAAAAATGAACTTCAGTGAGTATCTAGAACAAAAGCCATCTGTTTAAAATTCTGTTATGATTCCTCCCCAACCTCCATCTTTACCCCAAAGTAGAGATCTCTGAAAACAGAGGGGGAGTCAATGAGGCAGCAAGCAACGTGGTTCCCTTTCCCTCAGCTTCAGGGCCTCAAGATTCAGGATAAGGGGCCCTGTAAGCCATGTCAGAGGGTATGGCTCCATGACAGAAATAAGCAAATAGCCAGCTGCCATAAGCAATGGTTGCTGGAAACTTTCCAACTAAGCACCACCTTGTAACCTAGCCTTGAAACAGTGGCACAAATGAGTAATCAAAACTTAATGTGATCAGTACTGTGGTATGGGCAGAAAGGATCTGGGAGCACCAGGATATAACTTATTGTGCAGAAGTATATGGTAGAGTCTAAAATCCATCATTCAAAGTCATGTAAGAACCTTGGGAATTGGAAATACTACTTGAAACCAATTGGAGACAATGCTGTAAGTAAGTAAAAAAAATGAAAAAGGCTTTATATACATACATACAGAAGTTTATCCCCATACAAATTACTTGCTTTTCACCATGAAGAATCCTTTGGAGACTTTATCTAATAAATTTTTTAAGGTTGAGTAGGCAACATTGTTTAAAGAAAACAACTCTCTGTTGTACATGGCACTTCATAAAGGCAGAGATTACTGAACATAATTAGTGGGTGATATTATGGTGTCTCCAAATCCCAACATAACAGGCATCAAATTTGCAGGAAAATGAGTTACTTCATAATGGTCTTTAATTACAGTCTGAATGTGACTTAACTTGTATTTCAATAATAAAAGTCTCCACTCTTATTTTTTACCTGATTTAAAGGGCAACACAAACAGAATGCAAAATGCTTCCTAAAATTAGAGTAGCAATTGAACAAACACTAACATTTTGGCCCAGGAGGACAAGTAGGATATTTCATCACCACCAAAACATCAGTGTATCCAGCAGAACCATTTTGAAACTTCAAGACTTGTGATAGGGAGATATGGACAAAAAAAAATTAGAACTCAGTTTTTTAACCAAGTTACATCAGAAGCTCACTTAGAAGCCTGACTTCTATTTCTCATTGACACTGAGTTAGAGACACTGAGAGCTGATCATAAAGAAGATGGCAAGATGATTTTAAAAGAATAACTAATGTTATATTTGCACCAATTAGAAAATAGAGATCAGTGGGATCAAATAGAGAACTGAGAAATAGATTTAGGAAATGAATATAAAGTCAAGTAGATACCACAAAGATTGAAATTAGAAGTTAGTTGAAAAATTAATTTAGATCTATATCTTCTATGACAAAACAAATTACAAATGAGTCAAAACTTTAAAATAGTAAATATCATCCTCATCCAATATAGAACTAAATATATATTAGCTTCTTAGAGGAATAGTATTTTTTGCATGATAGAAGAAATCACAAGAAAGATACTGAAATATTATAACTTCCAAATTATCTAAGGCAAAGGGATAGGAAAAAAGATATTTACAAATGACAGAGAGTGACCATTTGAATAGTATGAGAGATGCATAGAAATTGATAAGAAAAAAACTCTGGTGATGGATGAAAGATTGTTGGAGATGTGAGAAATGTGAGGGAAACCTTAACTAGGAGCATAATGTAAGAGAAGAGGTGAGGAGAGCCAGATTGAGTACAAATGTATTGTCAATAAGAAGAGTGAGGTGGTTTCCGAGGTGATGACAATGAGCCTTGATTCCTGGAAGGGACACCTTTGTGAAGTGGTGACTTCATTGATCTGTGTAACCCAGAGGTTATTGCAGAAATGAAGCTGTCTGACCTGACCTCTGAGACTAGATTTTGAAAGACCTTGCAGCTTCTACCTTGTACTTTGTTGGATCGCTTGCTCTGGGAGAAGACAGCTGCCATGTTGTGAGGAAACTCAAGTCCTTAATCACTACATGATACTGCCTCTCAATGGAAGGAAGAAGGTGGAAAAAATACTAACAGTTATACAGGACATAAGAGAAAAAGGAATGCTACAATTCAGAAACTAATTGGATATGAGAGCAAGAAGGATGACAAGGAAAGACTTAAAAAAACCGTTTCTAAGTTTTTCAAGTATGGATAACTAGGAGGATAGAAGGGCTATCAATTAAAATGGGAATACACTCCAGCAGCTTGGAAAATGGTGTGTGTGTGCACATGTGCATGTGTGTGATGCATTTGTGTGTGTGTGTTTGTGTGTGTGTGTGTGTGAACGTGTATGGTTGTCCAGAGATGAAGTAGACACATAAGGAATCCCATGGTGAGTGGACTTTTGGGAAATACCTGATTTAAGCTTTCAAAGGCAAGGAGAATTTTCAGAAGGGTTTCATTCCACTAGCATATGATTAAAGCATGACTTTTCTCAAATGGTAATGTTTAGATCACTCTCTTTTTGGAGGGCAATAAAAGACTGGAAAGTTCTTCATTCCACCTAACCTATTTCTTACTCAAATCTCATCTTTATCAGTCAACCCCTAGATTGGATATAGCCTAAAATTAATTTAAAAATCTATATCTGACTTTTATTTTAAAAAATCAAATTAGTTCATTTTAAGCATCTTTGAAATACAAAATAATTAAATTATTTGCCAACCTTTAGAAAACAAATTATTACTCTGAATGTTTATCCTTTGCCTCTTTATTGTGCACAGAAAATATGCTGTTTTGAGAATTGATATGTTCTCCATTTTTCATTCATGGCTAATGAGCACCAAGAGAAACATGAGTCAGTTTGTTTAACATAAATGTATTTGGATTTAGTTTATTTCAGAATATAAGTCACTTTCACACACTTTCATACATAAGCCTCTCTGCTGGAAGTAGGGAAATGCAGATGCAACAGGTGTTACTTTAAAAGAGTTCAGATCATGTTCACAGCTGCTTAGTTGTAATGCACTGCTGCATGTAACAGCCAAGAAAATTTAACACAGATGCTAACACAAAAAATCCTCGGGAAACCCACAGAGGTCAAATTGGACAAATCTTAATACATAATGTATAAACTACAATATCCTATTGCATGTGGTTACAAATCTGAATATGGCACTTGGCTTATCTTTGTATTTTACTGAAATAAAACATATAAAACCACAGACTCTCTGGGGAAAATTTAAATTGACCATATACAAAAATGCCCAAGGGAAATTTGCATTTCTTTTATAGTGAAGGGATGAAATATACTAACCATGACCAGAGCAATGTAATTAACCAGACTATTGGTAAGGAACTGATACTTTCACCCAAAGGCTTCTCCTATCTATTCTTATGTTTTACTCTCATTTCCAAGCACCAGGAAGTCACTTGCACAGAAAAATAACTGATTCTTAAAAAGCAATATGCTGCAGAAATCGGAATTTATCTTATTTAATCTGCAAGTGTTTACCTTTCCTATATTGTATTAATAGTCATGTATTTTATTTCTAAATTAACCCTAATCCTTGCTATGTGGGTATCAGGCTGTTTAGCTGAATATAATTAATACTCTAGGTGTCAAGTTCAACATCTGTAAAATAATGGGTTATATGAGAGTTTGGTTTTTATGGCTTTATCAACTTTTATATTCTATGGAAATATGTGTTGTTTTCACCAAATATCTCTTCATTTGGACAGCAAACCTAATAATTTTCATTACAGAAACCAACAAGTAGCATGATCCAAAGCACTGAACCTGGTTCTTCATGTGCTAATTTCAAAACAGTTCTTTTGAATGTAGGAAATGGATTTTAGGTATTAAATATATTCATTTTTCTCTTGATATGTTCTTGTCTAATCTAAAAAGAACTTTTATTTTAATATAAGAAAAATTCCAATTTTTAATAAAGGCTGGCAGAGTTTTACTATGTGCAATAAGTAGCTATGGAGTTTGGTCAGGAAACCTGGCAAGAGGGAATGAATAAAGTCCCTGAAGAGTGCATTCTTCAAATTCCAAAATAATACAGCAAATTCAAAGCAGAACAGATAATGGGACAAAGTGACACACTTTCCAAAAGTATTTATCAATTTCTATTCAGCTATTAGCCTCATAAGGTCTAAGCCCCATCTCAGTCACAAGCAGGGAGAGTTGGTCTTAAACATAGAAACTACGATTTAAGTTTATGCTGATACCTAAGTGACTGAAATTAGTTCCTTTTCTTGAGATGTTTGATAAAAGAAAATGTTTAGAAAGCTAAGGGAGCAAAAAAGATGGGGACACAGAAGGAAAGGAGACCAGGGTCAGGAGGTCCAAGAAGACCTAAATCACAAATGGGCTTTTTGGTTAGAAATTCGAGAATTTCCTCAGGAGGATGTTGACAAAGGACAAAGTAATACAATATAGGTTGTTTGGTAGTTGGTTTTTAAAACTAGTGTTTCTAGCATTTGGGAAACTTGAGAAATACGTTTCTAGCTCTAAATCACTCATTTATGATACATAGACATTTTACTCATGTACAAGTTTGAAGCAGCTCTGCCAAACTGATGAACTAAAAGGATGAACCAACATCTGAGCATCTCCATTGAAAATCTCACTGGAATAAGAATGGAGCCTTTGGTTGACTGAAGTACCTTCCATGACTGGATAGTTGAAGGCACATGGTAGATGGTCAATAAGTATTTGTTGAATGGAGGAATGAAAGAATTATCGTGCTACCTCTTAACTGCACTATTAAATAGCCTTGATTTTGCCTTGTTCAAGGACAATGAAGACATAGGCTGTAAGAGAGAATGGTGGAGGAAAATCAGGTTTGGGGTGGGGGTGGAAAATCATGAGGCCAGTCTTAGGCATATTGAATACAAGCAAATGTCACACACTTGGCGTGGGGCTGTACAGTGTGTCACGATGTTTGGCTTTGGATTGAGAATATAAATTTGGAAATTTTCAGTTTAGCTTAATTATGGGAGTCTAGAATTACAAATCAATGAATCGATTTCTTTTAAGTGATATACAAAATATTCTCAAAGAATTTACTTTTATTTTTGGCTCTGATTTTATATATGCAGAAAAACTAATATGTAAGATAATGAAATCCTCACACCTAGCCTATTTTCTTTGAGAACAATAGTGGCTATAAACAAAGCCTCCTTTGTTGACTCCTAGGGAGAATTTGCCATTGTCTTCAATTACCTTCAACCATGCAAAAATCCCTGAGACTGGGATTCTCACTCTAGCTATTAATTTCCCTTTCTAGTCTCATTTTCTTACATTTCTACAATACAATCCTTTTGAGACACACACAGTCTGAAAAATGTGACTCAATCCACAGATTAGTTAGTAGAAAAAAAGACAAATAGCATGCCTATTTTTCCTTATTAAAGTTTATACTTGTTCAATAAAAATCCACTCATTCTTACATTGCAGCATTTGAATATTACTTTTATTGATAAGGCTATTAAAATATTATCTAGCAGGAGCAGATATAGTATGGCAGACAGAACATGATTTGGAGTCAAATAAACTTTGATTTAAATGAGGAGCTTTTCCACTCACTAGCTTTATGATCTTGGGTGAGTTACAAAATTTCTGTGAGATTCAGTTTCTTCATCCATAAAATGGAAATGGCCTTATAGCCCACAAGGTTGGTTGTGAGGGTTAGGTGAGAGAATATACACAAACCCAGGTACACCAGTTGATGCCTTTGTAATCATTAGACACTGGGTAGGATGCATAAGAGGATTTCTTTTAATCCTACCATTACTTCTCACATTTAATGGGAAGAGATATTATTCAGAAGAATTTCTCACTAAATTTTAATATAGCTAAGGTTTTTAGAACATCTTGAAGCAGTTTTTCTTTTTCCTATTGTCCTCTCTGTGTTGCTTCCCCTAATCTTCCCTTCTTTAGATATTTGGGGCTTTAGAAATTCTCTGCTTACTTTTTTGAAATGATCCTTTTCTAAAGTGAAGCTAGAACTTAAATTTTTGAAGAGAAAATATTTAGAGAAACCAGTGGTATTTTCCTACATATCGGCATACTATTATTTAAAATACACAAATTCATAATTTAGGGGTGAAACCAATCTTCTTGAAGCCTATTGAAGACTTTTAGATGAAGTTCCAGTTCTACCATTTAACTATGTCGTTTAGGGCCAAACATTTAATCTTTTGGGGCCATTCTATCTCCTAAAAAAAGGTAATTGGTTTAAAATTAAGGTCTCCAGGAGTTTGTGTATTGTTGCTTTTTATTTCCCAATGAGAATTTTAAATCTGAGGCTTTCATTTTGATGTTCATAAAAAAAAACTAAAAAATAAAAGCATAATCTGCATCATCAGGAGGGTCACTTGAGTAGAGCCACATGGTTTCCATCTTTACAGCTACTTTGGTAAGGTGACTTCACTTGTTGGGGAAAAGGACCAGGTATACATATAAATGATGCATCTACAACAAGGGAAGGTCAAATACCATCACCTCAGATCCCTGAGGATTTTTCTGGCATTTAAGGGGAGAAAAATGATGGAAGAATTGTATTACTACAACTAGAGCAGCAGGAATGCTTGGGATTCAGTACCAGAATTTTCTATCACATTAATGCTAGTTATTTCAGATACCCTGGTCTTGCATTATTTGTTTATATTTCATTTATTAACAAATTTTAGTATTTTTTGTATGAGATCTGTAAACATATAGAATTTTTCCTCTTTATATAAATTTAAATATAATTTTAAAATATAATTTAATATTCTATTAATGTATCCTAGAACATGTTTTCCTTTAAAAATATGTCTGGGGGAAACGGACTTGGCCCAGTGGTTAGGGCATCTGTCTACCACATGGGAGGTCCGCGGTTCAAACCCCGGGCCTCCTTGACCCGTGTGGAGCTGGCCATGCGCAGTGCTGATGCGCGCAAGGAGTGCCCTGCCACGCAGGGTGTCCCCCGTGTAGGGGAACCCCACGCTCAAGGAGTGCACCTGTAAGGAGAGCCACCCAGCATGAAAGAAAGTGCAGCCTGCCCAGGAATGGCGCTGCCCACACTTCTGTGCCGCTGACGACAACAGAAGCGGACAAAGAAACAAGACGCAGCAAATAGACACAGAGAACAGACAACTGGGGGTGGGGGGTGGGGGGAATTAAATAAACAAATAAATCTTTAAAAAAAAAAAAAAGATGTCTGAACTTTGCTGAAATTTGAGAAACCCTGAACTAAAACATCCCCAAACTCTCTTTCAGCTCTAAGGCATGTAACTAATTAGAGCTCCCTTTGAGTAGAATGATTTTCTTGTCCTTTACTACATAATTCACAAAGGACTCTTGGGAACCATATAAGCTTGTCTTCTTATGACCAATGTCTTGAAAATAAATGCAAATGTTAGAAAATGAGAGAAAAATGTTTATATGATTATAGGAATACAATTTAATACATTTATCAATATAATGAATGAGTGTTAATATTAGTAAGTACATTCTAGAAATTGGACTTCCCACATGCTGTTCCTTCTGTCTGCACAGTAAGTGACTATTTAGGAGAGGTGATGACCACCTCCTCTGTGGATCCTTCTCTGATTCCCTAAGATAACTTAGGATCAAGTTATCTTTGCTTCACAAACGTTGTCTTTGTAACAACACTGATCACAGTGCTATGCATTTATCCTTTCCATGTTGACTCTGCCCCTCTTTCATGCAAGCTCGTATGACATAGACTGCATCTTCCTTCCCATTAGCTAACAAAATGCTATGCATATAGTAAAACTGAATATATATTATTTTGTGGAATGAAGTATAATCCCATCTTAAAAATTTCTTCACTTTTACCACAAATGTAATTTTCCCAATTGAATTGGATTTATTTAATCATTTGCTCATTAAGTTTAGTGCCAGAAATGAGTTGGACATTGAAGCCAGATTGGCAGATATGGAATTTAATTCTGCATCTGATACTTACTGGTTGTGTGAACTTAAGCTATGTACTTCCTATATATGAACCAGTTTTGTCATCTGTAAAATGGTAATAGAAGCTGTCTACCTGGCATGTTTGTTAAGAGAATTAAAAATAATCATTTAAGAGATTTTAATTTCTTTGTACCAACGTTCATCATGGGATGAAGTAATTACTTGAAATGTTAAATTCTTCTTCTCCTTTGAGTCTGGTGGGCTTTTGGTGTTAATATAGTTCCTATTCATTGGAATTGTCAAACTGTTCTTAGGTTTGCTAATACCTTAGTTACTACTGTAGTGGAATGAATTTATCAATTCATTCTGTTTTTTCTTCCTACATTACCTTATTCTCATGACCCCAAGCCATTTCCCCACTTTCACTCAGCAACCAGGGAAGAGGCAACATAGGAGAAAGACCTTGAGTTTTAAATAGCATAGGCTCTGACATAGACAGAAGTGTTAGAAGAGATATGGACAAAAAAAAAAGTTTCCCTGAACCTTACCTTCTATCTGAAGACAAGATCAAAATGCCACAGACTGAATTGAAGGGTGAGGAAATAAAGGAAACAGTGTAAATCCTGGAGAAGTTTAGGGAATAGGTGCTGGAAGGACATGACTGCCACCTCCAAGGGCAAACCAGAGAGGGGGCAGTAAGCCTCTGGCCTATTCCTTGTCTTGCACACTCAGGACCATTAAATTCTCCCACATGAGTTTGCAGGCAGACTGGCCTGAGTCAGTCTCTTGACCTCTCAGGCTCAGTGTGGCATGAGAGGCATCAGCTGATGGCCAGAGGGGCTCCATAGGTGGGTTTATAACAACCCAGATTGGGTGCAGAGGCACTAGAATGCTTTCTGTGTCCTGCAGCAGTGGCAAAGCAGGGGATGCAGCTGTCCCACAGAGCTGCAGTTATGGTGCGGAAGTTCTTACAAGCAGGAAGGAGGAAGGGCATGGTGAGGACAGTGTAAATAGGTGTTGGAGACTCACACATGATTCACACCACTACCTCAGGCCTTTTCACTCCCACCAGGTCCTGAAAGCACACACTCTCCACGTAAAAGGGGAGACAGGAATGTGCCTGTTCAATGGAATGAAGTTCCTGATATCTAGTGGAATGATAGAATGATAATGGAAATTAAATTTTTTATACAGAAATAATGTAAAAATGAGCACCAGAAAATCAATCTATCTGTCTCTCTATCAATCAATCAATCAATTAATATCTGTCTATCTAAAGTCGTAGTAACTGAGATATCTTTGGAGGGTGAGAGTGGAAAGGGTAGAATGGACCAGGAAAAAAAGGATGGTTCAGTTTGCTAATGCTGCTGAAGGCAATACCCCAGAAGAATGTCAGCTCTTACACTGGGGATTTATTAGCTTACAAGCTAACAGTTCTGAAGCCATGAGATGGTCTATATCAAAATATCATCAGATGGTGCTTTCTTCCTGAAAACTAATGTCAGCAATCATGGCCTCCTGTCATTTGGTGAGGCATATGGCAGCATCTGCTGGTCTCCCTTCTCTTCCAATTTTGTTGCTTCCAGTTTCTGGCTTCTGTGGCTTTCTCTCTTTTCTCTCTGAATTTCAAGCTCTTATAAGAGGACAAAGACCCACCCTGGGCCATGTTATAACTGAAGCAAATATAATCAAAAGGCCCTACCTACAATGAGTTTACACCCACATAATGGATTAGTTTTAAGAACATATTTTTCTTGGGTCCATACAACTTCAAACTACCACAGGGAGCAATTGAGGAAATCAAGGATCAACTTCCTTCAGGCTCTGTCATACCCTTATAGTCCCTGAAATTTCTATAATGTTGGAATTTGGGGTTTTCATGCTGATAATACTGTGTAATCATCATAGTATCCTAATGTAAGAACAAGTGTGGGTCAACTGCTCCCAACATTGCAAATGGATGAAGTTTGAGGGGATGAAGCCTGGGCCAAGTGGGGAAGGCACAGACCTCTGACATAAAGACAAGCATTTGTGCCACCTTGGAGATATTTATATTAGAAAATGGACTGTCTGCTGCTGAATGAAGAAAGGGGGAAGTAGGAGAACTGTGTCAGTGTTGTGAATTTTTTTACCAACAGTACACTGGTGAATGGTTCTTGGGTCCCCAATATTTCATTCTGAGCCCCCTTGCTAAGGTTGGGGCAGATGGATCTTGGCACTGAACTTCACCAGGTCTACCTACTTCTCAATCATCTGGGGGAACTAAGGTAACCAACCCCTAAATACAAACTGAAATCCACTTACCACAGTGGATTAAGAAAATAGAGAAAGGACACTTGTTTCCATACTTGTGTAACCCCTAGAATTGATACAAATGTTCGTCATCTACTTATTTTCTTTTCCCACAGTCATGACAGAAAAAGAGAACCTCATTCCACTGATATTAAATAACCAGTCTGGTTCTGTTTTTGTGATCTGATTGTGTTTGCTTTCTAATTTTCCCAAGATTAAATCCTCTGGGAGAATGTCTTCTACACTTTATCCTATTTTGTACATGCTCCTAATGCTTAAAACATAAAGATAAGATTTTTGACATGTTTGACAATTTCTGTTCCGCTGAGTACAAAATTCAGGGAAAGATCTGATTACATACAGAGTGGCTGCAAATGGAGCAGGGATTGGCAGGAGGCTTGCTGACTAGACAAGGATGCTAGAAGCTTCACAGGCCACAATAGCACAACCCAAGTCTGTGTAAGACTCCCAAGAAACAGTTCTTTCAGCAAAAGTAACAAAAAAAAAATCTCATCAAATTGGATTTCACAGACATAGGGCTGTAATTCTGCTGAGGCAAACAGCAGGGAAAAATCATTTTCTTGTCTTCTTCATCTAACAGAATGATTCCCCTCCTCTAGTTTATGGTCTGCCTTTCCTCTTTTGGTTTTGAAGGCTGAATGAAATGTAAAGAGAAATAGTGTATCTGTCTGTGAGAGAAGGGAAAGATGTACTCTGTGGAGAAGATGCGAAGATACACATCAGGAAGCTAGTCTAAGACAGAAGGGATCTAAGATCCCAAATTACTCTAATCTTGGGAGAGAAAGCGTTCCCCAAGTCTTTAAGTGCTGCAGACAATTACACAGCTCAAGCCTATCTGCTGGCATCAAGAACAGTTCTAGGTTTGAAATTAAGCACAGGAAAAGATGAAGATTTTAACCAATGCTCAATGTTTGAACAGGTAACAATAGAATTAGTAGTCGATTTTTAAAAAATATATAGTAGGATCAAAAACAAATATTTGAGACAAAAATTAAGAGTATCTGAACCATAACACACAACAAGAAATAGGGGACATTTGACTTAATGCTAATTTGTCATAATTAGATTCTTCCTCCATCAAAGAGGGCACTTTGATCTAAATCTATAATTTAGACTTTATTCCCTTTCTTTTGACTGGTTATATTGATCAGGCTGAAAATGGGAAAGCCAGAGGCTTTGATATCTTCTAGACTCCATCTGAACCCTATTTCTTGTCCCAGATTCAATTTTATCAGTCTTTTCCATAAGCTGCAGATCTATTTTCACAGCTTCAGAATGCCATAAAGAAATTGGACAAAAATGTTTATGTTCAAAACAGAACCTCCTCCTCCTCTCCCCAGCATAGATTTTACCCTACTCTCTGTCAATGAAAATATACAAATGGTTCTATTTTAATGAACACAATGCACCAGTGTTTTGTACAAAAACCAGAATTACCCTGCTAATTGTCTAAATTCTTCATTTCTCCTTCATGTGTTTATACAATGTGTACAGATCTACTGTACCACAGATTATTCTGGATTATCCAGGGATTGAAATAAAATAATGTGGCCTAAAAACATGCATATATTGAGTTTACTGGTAATATCTAATTGCATGCTTCACTGTTGCCTAAGTTCAATATATTAAAAAATAAAACAATGTCGTCTTCTCACCTGAATGATAATCAGCACTGATATCCTAACCACAATTGATTCTAACTTTGAAATCACACCAAAAGCTATCACATCGAGTGCTCACTGTGTGCCCAGATGCTCTTACTAAATGTTTACTTTTTTTTCCATGTTAATGCTACATTTACTTCCATTACACAATAGTTCCAGAATAGAGTATCAATAAATCCACTCTAATCCGTACTCTATTTAAATGTTTACTTTAAAAGACTTTATTAAAACTTCCTAACAATATTTGCTCAAAGTTACATAGTAAATAAGTTGTACAGACCTGAATCGAGCACTAATCTCTGACTCTGAATTAAGAGCTATTAAAGTTTTGGCTATAAAGTCATTTCTCCACTCAAGAAACTTCAGAGTTACAAATCAGTTTAAGATTTAGAGTGACCTGGCTGCATCTTGTTAATTTAAACTTACACATTAACCTTAACCTTAATTTTCATTAATCCTTCACACTAGCAGACCATCTTCCTTAATGTCCCTGCAATGGCTTAAGCATGATTTTGTTATCAGCCCTCACACTATTTTCTTTAAAGTACTCTTCTGATTGCATTTCCTGTCTCTCCTTCCCACAATCCCATTATTACCATATGTGCATATTACCTTCCAGGTTATGTTTCTAGCTGGAGTTTAATATTATTACAATCAGAGAGAGTTCATAATTTATCTCACATAAAATATAGTTGTTTTCATGCAGTTTGCATTCACATCTTATCAAGAAGTCTTCATCCCATTGAGATCAGGGACCATGGATTTAAATTTGTCTTTTTATCCCAAAACACAATATTAAATTCATAGAAAGCCCTGAATAAATTCTTCTTGTTTAAATGAATAGAAGAAAATTGATTTTAAACAAAATATCCATATGAATTTTCTAGAATTTTCTATGCATTGGTTAAGGATTTTCAAAATAGTAGGAGGGGAGCATTAAACACACATCCTTCAAAAATGTATTAAAAAGTTGGACAATTCAGCTTTAATAAGAGTTTGATTGTAAAGCAAAACTAAGCAAAGACTTTAAAAATGTAGTCCAAAAAAAATGTCTGCACTATGTAAAAAACAGATCAATAATGTTACATTGTGTTTTTTAGACTTTGAGAATAAATGGAAAATCAAAAAGAAAAATGAACCTTAGTAAAGACATTCTGCCTTATCACTATTAAGTGGACAAATTATTTTCCAATCAATATTATATTTCACTGGAATGAAATAAGATACACTAGAATATCAGCAAGATAAACAAAGGCTGGACATCAATTAATAATGCTAACAGATATAAAGTTTGTAAGGACACATCTGACTAAAAGTCTTTGAAAGAGAATCAATCCAGTTGCTAAAGTCATATTATCATTTAGAACTTCTCACGATTAATAAGAACAAGAACTTTGAACATTTCTACTAGAAACAAACCTAGGCAAACTGTGAAAGAGGTGAAGTTTTGGATACTTCACTTTCCTCTTCATTCCTTTTTCACTCCACTTTATACCAGCAGAGACAGATTCAGCATGAAGCTAATGAAACCAAAGCTTTTCCCCTGCCCAACCCTTGCCCTTACTTAGACCCTTTTTAAGTCAATGTGTCCATACAGTTATATAAATTTAAATTTGCAAAAGTAAGATTGTTTTAAAAATTCTTTTTCTTAAAGGGAACTCCTATTGGTGATTGAATCATGTCCTCAAGAAAAGATATGTTCAAATTCTAACCTCTACTACTATAGGCATGAACCCATTTGTACATATTCAAGTGAGTCAGAGTGTGGTCATTTGTGAATAAGATTTTTGATGACCCTATTTAGATAAGGCCAAATTGAATCAGGGTGGCCTTAATAGATATGATTGAATCCTTGTATAGAGGAAATTTCAAAGCAGTTAGTCAGTGGAAGTCTGGAGTCAGAGAAACCCACAGGAGAAGACCATGCAGCCGAGGCAGAGATGCAAACCAAGGAACCCCAAGGATGCTGCAAGCCCATATCAGAATGTTCCAGGCTTTGGGGAGAAAGTGTGGCCTTCTATCCTCCAAAACTGTAAGAAAATAAACTCCTGCTGTTAATACAACCAGTGTCTGATATTTGTCATAGTGGCCCTGGAGAACTAAGATAGTTTCCAAATTGTTTAATCTTCAGGTTCCACCAACCTTGGTTAGAACCTAGACCACAAGCATGCATCCTCTTGGAATCCAAGAAATTTAGAAGATTCCATTTTTCTTGTTCAATTCTTCTTAGGTTTTAAAATGTATTTACTTTTTCCAAGGAATAGAGACTCATTTTAGTTATCTCCAGTAATGTGGGGAGGAAGGAACCATTTGAGGAAACACAAAGAAATAAGACAGACAGTGATCTCAGAGAGTCAGAGCTCATGTTGCATTGCAATAGCTTTAGACTTTACAGAACTAGGGATATAGTTTTGGAACTGAATAGATTGAAAGGGCAGTTCTTGACACCAGGATATTTACTTTCTTCCTTGGCAGTTAGAGGTCATTGACCTTATGCTATTATAATGGTTGAAGCTTCTTGTCTCTTGTTCTTTGACCTCTGCCATTAGTACTTAAAGACAGCACACTTTATTCTGAAAATCTTTTCTCTAGTTTCTGGGTCTGCTTTCATCCATCTTCTGCAACCTCTTAGTTCTCCACATTGGACTTTCAATTTCTGCTAAAAGTACTTAAACCATCCCATCTCTGGTTTACCATTCTCACGATAGGAATGTGATTGGAGTCATTATAACTGCAGTTTTTCCTGGGTCAGCAACATATTCCAGCAATGGATTGGCTTCCTGCATCCAACATGTTCTTCTCTGGACAAACAGATGGTTGGGCAAGAAGTTAAATGGGCAGAACCGACTACCTGTTCAGAAAATGCTGTTGATAGTTATAACTCCCTCTGCAGGGACTCTGGGCTGAGAGTTTTCCCTCAGAAAGGAGCTAGACAGGGCACCTATTGGTCTATCCAATATGATCTTTCATCCTCTTTCATAAGATATGTTCAAGTCCTAACTCTTGGCCCCGTGATTGTGGTCCTCTTCAGAAAGAAGATCTTTGAAGAGGTTATATTAGGTAAAATGAGGCCAAATTGGATTAAGGTAGGCCCTAGACCAAGATGACTGGTATCCTTCTATGAAGAGGAAAGTGAACACGGTTAGGGAGTGGGAGAAGATGGCCATGTGACAGAGGCAGAGCACACGAAGGATTGCTGGCAAGCCACAACCAGAAACCTCCAGACTTCAATGAGGTCATGGCCCTGCCAACATCTTGATTTTGGACCTCTAGCCTCCAGAACTTGAGCCAATACATTTCTGTTGTTTTAAGCCACTCAGTTTGTGGTAATCTGTAACAGCAGCCCTGGAAAACTAAAATAATCTCTATTTACCAAGGCATGATCTTAATGACTTTTACTTTCCTTCTTGGGGATTTTCCAAAAGTGCAATATGAAAAGACATTTAGACCTAGTTTCCTAATCTCTTTCATTCATCCCTACCCCACTAAGAACAAAAACAAAATAACTAATAAACAAAATTCAAAAGTTCTTTTAGATATGTTTAAAGTAAGCTCTGTGATTTATGAATATGTTTTTCTTCTTTCTAAATGAAATTATTAGACAAAAAAGCTTTGAGATCTCACTACACTAAATTGTTCATATTTCATTGATTCCTTCCACAAAGCTTTTTCCATGTTTATCTTTTATTTCTCACAGCATTGTTATTTTATCTTCATAGTGACATAGTATATAATTCTGCTCAGCATTATAGTAAGTCATTTCCTTCTGCTTTGTTTCTGTATTCCCACAGAACTTAATGATAAGAGAAATATTAATAATATTATTAAATTAATTAAAATAATAATAATTATATAGTTAACCTATACCTTGCTATGTGCCAGGAACCACACTAGCATTATTGTGCATTATTTCCATGATCCTTCCCAACATTCCTTTGAGTGGATGTTATTTACTTCATCACATGCAGATGAGGAAACTGAAACCTAAGGAGAATAAGTAACTTGCTCACAAGTAATAAAAGCAAGGTTGCTGGGATTTAAGTCAGGAGATCTAATTTTAAAGCAGTGAATTTCAACCTTGGCTGCGCAATGGAATCATCTGAGGGGCTTTAGATAGCCTAGGTCCCACTCCCAGAGATTTTGATTTAATTGACCTGAGGTACAGTCTGGGCATAAGGATTTTTTTTTTTTCATATACCTAGGTGATGCTAACACTGTCAAGCTTCATAACCACTGCTCTACAGGCTGTTATTAACTGCTATGCTAATGAATGAATGAATGAATGAATGAACAAATGAGTGACTGGATACCTGAATTCTTCAACACATTGTGTCACTATTCTCCATTTTTAAAGCATAAATATGTGTGGACAGTTCCCTTTAAACACAAATAACAATAACATTTAATTGGCTACTCAGAGGAATTAATGAAACCAACTTTGTCAAAATTAATTTACCCTGACCAGACCACTTGTCAAAGAGTTAATAATATTTCCCAGGGAGAAGCAATGAAAAGATTCTGTAAATGACCAGCTCAGTCAAATACACTGTTTCATTATAGACAGGATCCACATCTGAAAGGCTATGGAGCGCAACGAACTGACTTAAGCTGTTCAAATGGGCCCCTTGGTCCATTTCTTTGTTTTATGTTCTCCAGTTCCCTCACCCTATTATCTTTAAAACGTTGAACCCCTGGCTCGGCTCTGCTGGAGAGTGAGAAGCTACAGCACTTTAGGCAATTAGCCCTCAGAATAGGCAACGGATGCTTTATTTTCAATTGTGGAGCCAAACCTTTTCTATTAGTCATAGTCAACCTCAGGATATAGATAAAAGAGCATAGACAAAACGATTAATACTCATCAAGCACCAATTTGCTATGTATTAGTCACTGAACTGACAGAATAAAACAACTAAAAGAAATTTCCAAGGAATTAATAATCTTGGAGGGGACACGAAGACAGGTATAGCAAGATGAGCTGTGAGGTTTCAACGTGTGTGTATGTGTGTTTGAACCTGAGCATGCTAAAGTTTGAGAACCACTGTTTTTTTCAACCAGTCCTGCGACTTCTTCATAGAATTGAGAGACTGAATATACAAACAGACAATGGTCAGACTGATGTGGGCTATGGGTGGGAGGCTCTTTGTCTCTTCAGAGATAACCTTAACCTAAACTGTCTGTCCTAACTTGTGGGTGTGGGATGCTAAGAGGCTGCAGTCCTGCCCTTGGTAACCATGGCAACGACTCCAGTCCCAAGAAACAGTTTAACAATGCAAAGTCTATAAACTTTAAATATTCAGGGAAAATGCAAACCAAATGTGCTAAAAGCTTATCTAGAATGTATGAAGTCCATGCTAAAAGCTCACTTAGGATGTGGAAGATATATGCTAATTCGAGCCTATTGAGAACTGAAACAAAAGGACCATTTGGCCTTTCCTCTCTGTATAAAAAGGGACTCAAAAATCCTTGTCCAGGGTTCGGGATTGAAACAGGAAGCTCCCGAGTCCGGCTGGACAACCATCAATAAACCATTTTTCCTTCTCGAAATCATTCCTGAGTCCTGGCCTTTCTATATGCAAATAATTGAACCTCTCTCGAATTCTGCAACAAGACCATGGGGGAAAATAAAACTTTAACCCACAACTTCTGCAGCAACCAGTCCAGGCAGACAAACTACAACCTCTGCAGCAATTGGGCCACAACGGTCAGGCCTTTGTCAATGACTACTCGCTTCCCTCATTTTTGCCCCTTCTTCCAACTCAAGACCAGCTGGAGAAAGCTATTAATAAATAGGCAATCTGAAACAATCACATAAGGTTCCTTCTAGTTAGCCCAACTCCAGTTTCCCCATGCCAACGCCTCCACTGAAGCCTGCCTCTTATTTTCACTATAAAGCATTCCCATTCTCCTGCCTGCCTTTGAGTCCCTGACATATGCAAATCATGGTGACTGACTGCTTTGCTGCAGCAAGCTCTGAGTCCATAGCCTTTGCTTGTTTTCATTTGAGTGGTCTTTGTTTATATCCACAGATCAGGGGCAGGGCACCTTGTTAGAATTTTGAGCCCACCCTCTCCAGGAGACTTCCCTTGTGTTTCCCTGAAATCCCCATTGCCTCCTCCCTCATACTCCACATTGACGGACAGGCTCAATGACACCTGCATCGAATCCAGACCTATCAACCTGAGAAAGCAGACTTGAATCCTCTTCATTGTTACAGTCCTACATGAGTGAGACCCTCAGACCTGAGCATCGGTCTTCAAAGAGGGATGGAATCTTGAACCTAATTACCTTTATGACTGAAATGACTGAAAAAAATCACAGAATTGATTGAATTTACCTAGAAATTAGGACTTTTTTTAAATTTTATTTTTTTGTGTGTGTTTGATGTTTTATTCAGACAGCATGAGGGTTCAAGGCAGAAATCAAGTTCAGGTAGGGAAAAATATAGTTACATTGGGCCCATTCAGTACTTAAGCCTATGTGAACTTGAATTGTAGACTCCAGAAGTTTGATGAGAGATCAACATACTTTGAAAGAGGGTGGAGCTCGGAGCCAGGTGCATTGTGGAGGTAGTATTTGAGCTGCCCAACAAAGATTAGAGGGATTTTGATATGTGGACCAGAGCATAACCAAACACTGAGAGAAATTCTTTTTTTTTTTTTTCTTTATTTTTTTAAGAGTAAAGTTAAAGTTTACAGTAATTTTTTTCCCTATACAAAGCATTCCAGTACATGTTTATGGGGACTTCTAGCACAGGCTTCCCTCTGTTTTCAACTAGGACTTTCACTTACAGCTGACAATCGACTGGGGAGCTGAACCTCCTGCCCCCTAGAAAACTGCTCTTCTGTGAGCTCCTTTGTGCTGTGCTCACCCGTGTTCAACACACTCTCACCCACATGTCCACATAGGCAGCACCCACCTCAGACCTGGAGATGCCTCTCTGTCCCCAGCCTGGCAGCCTACCTAGAGCACCAGAACCATTCGTCCTGCTCCTTCTCTCTGTGCTTAACTCCTGTCCTCAAATCTCTGCTTGACTTCCAGGGTGTAACTTCTGAAGCCCCTCCATAGCCTGATGTTTTGAAAGTCATGGGAAAACAGCTCTTCGAGAAGGAACCATACGATTTTCATCTGTGCTATTTTTGTTTATGTTGGTAGGAAACATTTCTTCCCAGGCTATGGATTTCTAAACAAAATAAACTCTTTCCCCTTCCTTAAGAAATATCACCCTTCATCTTCATCAGCAATAGAGGTGCTCCCATGAGAGCAGAAGAGATAGAGAGGGGCAGGAGGGAACTGAGGGAGTCCCCACGCCCAGAGAGCTCTACCAGCCTGTTCTCCAGGCAGTGTGGACAGAGGTTGTGGACTAGGTGAGCCCAGCCCTTGGAACCTCAATGGCCACCCTCACCTGGATATGGGATATTTTCTACCTCTGGATTCTGCTGTATCATTCCAGGGCTGGGTGCAGGCTTCACTGAGGCTCTGCCTCCCCCTACCTATAGCTGACCTCAAAGATACCTTGCCACACAGTCTCCTCCTCCCAAACAGGATCCCAGATTTCTCATCACCAGTCCTTCATCCCTTCGCAGCACCTATCTAAACAAGAAAATTAGTGCCATCATTATATTTTGTGTGTGTGGACAAAGCAATCATCTAATTTCAATTTACACTACAGCAACCTCTGGCTCTGCTGCACTGGCCCCAGGGAGCTCAGCTGAGAATTCACAGGCCACCGTCAAAGAAAGCCTCCTGCAGCAGCTACATAGCTCTAGATGGGCTGGAATGTCTAACACCTGGAACAGCCCAAACGCTACTCAGCAAGTAAAGGGGCTTGAGGTGGCTCCTTGCCTGCCATAACCTCAGACAGGTTAAGACACTGGACCATCTCAGACACCCTGGCTGACAAATTCCAAGATGATACAATCTCCTGAATAAAGCCTTAGGAGAAAACCTGCTTTGTAGGAGCATTCAATGCTTCCAAGTTGAATGGTCTCCTGATTACTCTCCACAGGGGAATCTGCCAGGACAGACTTCCTTGCTCCTACTCTGCTCTCACAAGGCAACTTTAGAACAACCTGGGAGTCCAGCTCCAGGGAGTAGACTGTGCTGAGCCCAGGAAAGGAACTCTGATGCACTTCATGCTCTGACCCCAGTGTGGGATGGAGGATGTGAAGAACAATTATTTTTATCCATGCTAAAGATGTGGATTTGGTCACCATTCAGAGGAGGATCAAGAGACAGTGATTTAAATCATATCCAACACAGTAACTTTATGGGAAAGCAGCCATTTAAAAAATTTGGATGTCAATCTATTTTTTATTAAGATTGAATGTTTTATTAGAAGCAAACAAAATGAAAAAAGAACAAAGAAAAGGTCTTTTCCCCACTGCTGAAAGTATCAACATTGGGTTCTTTATTAAATTCACTGTCTCCCTTCTCTCCATAATTGACATTTGAAAGATGTTTTTTTCTCTTTCTAGAAAAATGCAGCAGAATTAGCACAAAGGAATTGACAGGTTTAGTTAGAAGTTAAAAACTGAGATGCAAATGAAATTAAAATTGCAATGAATTAATTGGTAAAACATGCTATAGCTGTGTGTGCTCCTTAACTGTTACTCAAAGTGTCAGCACTGACAATCCAACGCTTCGTGTAGTTTCAAAACACAGAGAAGAAAAGCTGACTCTCCAGGGAGCAGAATGAGGAAGAGCTGAGTGGGATGTGATCCTCCTGGGAGGGGAGGAATGAGGAACCAGCTCTGAGATCATTTTAGACTCCACAAACCCTTTCTGCTGAGGCAATTGCCAAATAGAGGTGCTCACCCAAATTGACATGAGGGTAAATGTCTTGTGTTTAAATGCTGTGACAGATCTGTGCTTAGGAGCCTGAGATCCCAGCATCCAGCCATAAGAATCTAAAGTGCTCAGGGGAAAAGTTAGGTTTGCAAGAGAATTCTGGAGATGAGGAACCCCAGGGCATGGCAGTTTGCCCCATTGTATGTTTCAGAATAACAATCCAGTTTCTCAATGATTACATATGCCAAATTATTTTGGAAGGCATGAATGCTTCCATATCCCTCTACCAAAATTGATAGGGAAGAGCAAGAAAATGTACAATCTCTGAAGCAATTGCATTTCATATTCTAAGTCAGGTGTCTCCTCCTCTCAAGCCTCTTGCCTTCCATCTACCCCCTTACCCATCTTACCTCCTTGCCCAGGAGGAGGGGTAGAAGGGCATTCTGAGGCTCCTACACTTACAGATTGCAGTGCAGATGTTCTCAATTCATATTAAATACTGATTTTCTTGATTGGTGTGCCATTCCAGATTAGAAAATTTAAATGACTTAAATGTTTGGAATCATCTTACAGCTATTCTTTATTTGTTATTTGATAGTGGGTAGCCTTACATCCAAGCCTAAAGCACTGTATCATTATAAAAAATGAAAGAGAATCCTCTGCTATGAAAATGAAGTTAACTGCTCTAAGTCTGCTCATCTGGAAGGCAGCACTTTATAACAGAATAATAATTACTGAAATGCTACTTCTAATTTCAACTGTGTCAACTTGGGGAAGTTGCTTAGCTTCCCTGAACCACATATTCCTCACCTGTAAAATGTGATAGTGTGAGGGAGAAGTAAGTCAGATATTGCATGTACCATAATGAAAATAAAAGGGTCTTGCAAAAGAATGTCAAAGAAGGCTGGATTGTAACCCCAGAGTGTTGTCTTATTCATTGAGTCACATTGCCATCTCAAAATCCTTAATATTAAAATGGAGCTGATGATCATCTTTTGGACTTGACACAAGTAATCAAGAGGATAATGCATGTAAAAGTACTAAAACAAAGAGTCTCTATACCCTGCTCACAGCAGACCCTGAAAATGAAGTACTAGTATATCCTCAGAGTGGTCAGTTTTAGAGAAGAAGCATTAATCTTTTAAAAATTACAGGGGGACTGGAATCTTGGTACAATTTACTAAAATTTTCTTTTGTAGGAGCCATTTCTCAGCAAAAACCAGTGGCCTACAGAAAACAGGATAGTGTGTAATTATAACAAATCAGGATTCCCCCCCCCCCCCCCCCCCAGTTATTCAGGGTTATTTAATAATTTGTAATCGTTTAAGTAGAAATGGGAATGGGACTAGAACCCCATACATCCTAAGTTTTGAATATTTTACAGATAATGTGTTCCACAGAGTTATAATTTTCCAGATCACATCTCTGCATCATTAGGTAAAAATGCTGTTCAAAAAAAAAACACCCAAATATATCAAGGACGGGGAGGAAGAGGAGTAAAGGAGGAGAAGTAAGCACAGATGAGAGGGGACATCATGATGACAACTGAGGTCAGCTACTTGTCTCTGGTTCCAGTTTCTACCTCAAGGATTCTAGAGATGGGGCAGTTTTTGTGAGTTTCCTCACTGGATTACCGAAATTTACTAATTTGTAGACTTACTGACATCCAAAATAATACTTTATGAAAAAATAACTATATTTTCTACAGCAAAAATTATGAGAAGTGTGGTTTTGTTTTACATTTTTCAAAAACCTCTTTTCTCTCTGGCCTAGTAGAATAGCTGGATTATATTCAATTCCTGATATTGATATCAATACCAAGCAGTCTCTGGAAAGTTCTGCTGTTTGTGAGAGAATGAAACAGAAAAAAGCAAAAAAGACTGTGCTATTACTATGAAAATAGTTTTGACTACATGGACCCCATGAAAGGACCAACTTTGAGAACCACTCACCATGGAGAAAGCACATGTTTGGGAAACCTGAGTTCTAATCTTGTGGTTTTAGGATGATTTATTTCACTACTCTCAGCCTCTGATTCCTCCACTGAAAATGAGTGCTTTGGATGAAATGATAGCTAAGACATTTCCATCGGTGACATTCTCTCTTCTATGCCCTGAAGTGGTGGTTTAATATTTTTGTGGAATAAGACTTTGTTTCTTTCTTCTTCTTTTTTGGATTTCTCCTCCTTTTCATCTTTCTGGGTCTGGCACTGTGCAAGCTGGGATAAAGGAAGGGAAATTTATAATACTCAATGCTGACAAATTTACTGACCCTCAGCAAAATAAAGCCCAGGCCTATTTGGTAAGGACAAACCTTGACAATAAGGTTGACTTAGTATTGACTCCAGATACATTGCCTCAGTATGGGCAGGTACAGGCAGATTTGTTTTTTTTTTTTCCCTCTTCCTCATCTGCGTGATCTCATCCATCTGATCTCAAGCAACTTCAGCTACGTACTGAAAAATCCTGATGCCTGACAACCTAAGCCTAAGGCTTATGCAGTCGGACTTTGGCATAGAGGAATAAGAAAGGAAGTAGTTTAGTGATATTAGGGCACTTAAAGGAGGAAGGTAAACAGGAGTTCCCAGAGAAGTCATTCCCACAGGAAAATGGGGAGCTCCATGAGTCCAGAATGATGATCCCCCCATACCTCCACCCTCTCTTTGCTCTACAGAAGCCAGCAGGACTAGGTGAACAAAGCAATGGCTCTTGACCTTGACTGTGTTGGAATCATAGAATCTCTCTGAAGGGCTTGTAAAAAAATGCTTCTGAGCTCATCCCCAGAATTTCTTATCCCGTAGGTCTGGGGTAGGAGCCAAGAATTTGCATTTCTAACAAGTTTCAGGTGGTTCTGTCACCCTGGCTTCTGCTGCCTGAACCATACTTTGAGAATCACCATAAGAAGGCAAATTATAGAAGGTGAGCTAAAAGTAAAGAACAAGTGTTTTTGGACACTGGATACCTCTTTTTTTTTTTTTTGGTACCTTAATCAGCTTACAAAACAACTATACTCCCATTCCTCTAACATAATGATCAGTTCCATCCCAGCCTCTTACTATTAAGGATAAAGTAAGAGGTTCACACTACTCATATCTCTTTGGCATAGTTATTCTAAGGGGTATTCCACAAGGTGCAAAATAATCACAACTTTTCTAAAAAGTTTATTTGCTATTTTGCTTTCTCTTAGGTATTGTTAGAGAGTTTCCCAAAGGGCTGGCAGGAGTTACTGTGTGACTAAAGCCTTAAATTGAACATTTCCCTTCCAATCATCAGAGTTCAAATGTAAAGTATTAGGAATACTTGGCTTTGGCTCATGATCCAGGTTCCTGAATTTATAACTATCCTACAATTATCTTGGGCAGATGGAGACTGTAACCTTTCCAGTCTGGGAGGAGCTTCAGTTCTTGGTGACTTTTCATCACATAAACACTACATGAAAGGTAAAGCAAGAATGGCCTTCGAAGCCCAGGTAGGTGGTCAGAGCATCTCCTGGGACCAATATGGCTACAGGGGAAGCTCTGACTGGCCTATCAGGTTCAAAAACGGGAAGATAATTGATGAGTTCTGTATTTGGTAGTGGGCTCAGGGGGTTTACACACAGTGTCCCATGTGATTTTAATGATTCTTTGCAGTGAAAAACCACTGAACACATAGGGCCACTGAAGCACTTAGAAGTGAAGTAATTTGCCCTAGGTAGCACTTCCCAAACAGGTGAAGCTCAGATATAAGCTATTGTGTATTTGACTATAAAGCCCATAACCCTTGAGAAGCATAAAATTTAATATACTGACAATAGATATTTATCAAGCACTGATTTTGTGCCCGAGGGCAGAGAAGTGAGAGGAAAAACTTCCTACCTCATGTTTCTTCCATTTTAGCAAGCAGGCATAATCATGTTTCTGGAAGGATCAAGTCTATCTTCCCATTTTACACTCATGACAAACCGAAACCCAGAGAAAATAAATGGTTTCCTCATAGACCCAAGGCAAGGAGCCACAGAGTCCTGAACCTTAAGTGAAAGATGAAATAAAAAAGGATGATTACAGGAAACAGATTTGGCTCAACTGATAGAGCATCCTCCTACTATATGGGAGGTCTAGGGCTCAAACCCAGGGCCTCCTGACCTGTGTGGTAAGCACAGTGCTGATGCGCGCAGAGTGCCGTGCCATGCAGGGGTGTCCCCCACTTAGGGAAGCCCCATGTGCAAGGAGTGCACCCTGGAAGGACAGCTGCCCTGTGTGAAAAAAGTGTAGCCTGCCCAGGAGTGGCACCACACACACAGAGAGCTGACGCAGCAAGATGATGCAACAAAAAGAGACAGAGATTCCCAGTGCCGCTGACAAGAATGCAAGCAGACACAGAAGAACACACATTGAATGGACACAGAGAGCAGGCAATGGGGCAGGGAGCAGTGGGAAGGGAAGAGAAATAAATGAAATAAATGAATAAATCTTAAAAAAAAAAAAAAAAAAGGATGATTTCTCTCTAGCCAAGGCAAAACATCACGGTAGAAAACACTCTGGTATCTAGGTTTTCACAGGGTTCTCTGCCAAGGTAAAGCATGACAGTGATGTCCCAAATCCTCACCCTGACCTCCAAGACACTCCATGCACAGTCTGGCCCAGGATGGGCCTTTCTGTTCCTGTAATAATCCAAGCTTGGGTTCCTTTCTGGGCCTTTGCTGTCCCTCTCCCTGGAGTGCTCCTCGTTTAGATTGTCACAAGCCCAAGTGTTCTCTTCATTCTGAGAGGTCTCTGAGAGGATGCACTCTACAAGTCCTTGCTCTCCCTGATAGCTGCAGATACGGGCCATATCCCCAGCCTGTCCTGCATACCCGGCCTGACAGTTCCTGTACAAGGCATCCCTCTGGAGGGAGGGTGTTCTCTGGCCTTACCTGGCTTCCCGTCTTTCCAAGCTCACTTCTGCACCCTCTCACCATGCCTTTTGGGCAACCCAAACTTAAAGGAAAGGTCATGCCCGATCCTGCCCCTCCTGACTCTGTTTGCTTTTTCAAAGCATGTGTTCCTAACTGAAATTCCCTTATTCATTAAGTTGTTTATCATCTGTACCACCATCCCCCCTGGTCCTCCTGCACCTCTCCAACTTCCCCAATGCTGCCACACACCTGACAGCCTACACACACCGTGGTGGCAGGGAGTTTGCCTGGCCTATTTCTTATTCAGTATTCCCTGAACTTAGAAGAGAAGTCAGCACACCTCGATGTATGTTTGTTGAGTAAAGGAAAGGGACAAATGAAGATGCTGTATTACCAGGAATTGTCCAATATATCTATGAAGAGGATTCTTGCCTAGATTGTCATGCCCAACTACTAAATTAGAGGCAGTGCTGCTTTATTCCCATTTCTTTGCCATCACTCTTCTTTCCATTTTTGCAGCCTATCCTCGATCAGTCACTTCTTGATAAGTTTGCTGTCTTGTATAACCAAAAGTTAACCAAGGTATACGAAAATCATTCCATACTTTGAGGCCAAGAAATTCATTATCTGCCTCAATCGATATTTACGAGACATATTGAAGGTATCCTAAAACACCCTTTGGTTTCCATGATATTTTCCTTGCATAACAATGTAAGTTTATTAAAAAGAACTCCTGGTTTATTTCTGCTTAACACTGACCTTCAAGTGTTTGATTTAATAAGCTGAGGAATTAGAATAAATCACATTGGCTTGTTTAATCATCTATCCTACAAAGTACTACAAAGAGGAAAACATAAAAAAAGAACAAAACGGGAGCTTACAAACAGCTTTCAAAGAGACCAGGAAGGAGAGTCAAGGGCAATCAGGTCAGCCTCCAAGCTATGGGAACCCATAGCTCCCACAGGGTAAGGTGAACAGAACCCCCCTTCTCTCTAGATCTTTCTCCCTCTGATGAAAAGACTTTGTCAAAGCAAAAGACAAACAAGTCCTTGCCTATGAAGCAGGTGACATTTAAAAAAATGACAGCGGATTTATATATCAATATATGCAATGGTTTTAATAAACTAACTTCACTCAGCAAAAAGAGCATTTGTAACACGTTTTTTTCTCCTTCCAAACCAGTAGAGGAGGCTACACTGATGGAAGTGAGGATGAGGATGCTCCTTTCTGAAACATTGTACCTCCCTAAGAGGCTACAGGTGACCTGAATATACAGGTTTTTCTGTTTTATATGCCACCTCCTTCCCATATACCCAGTGCGTAGAAGAGGACCTGGTACATAGTAGGAGATGAATAAATAGTTTGTTGAAAGAAAGAAACCATCATTACTTCTTTTTCATTCTCACTTGCAACATGTTCATACTAGTGTGGTCCGTATTTTGCTTACGCCTCAGAGCAGTAGGGGGTATAACGATTGTGTGCCACTTTCTGCAATTCTCATTGCCTCTCCAGAAACAGGGAATATGTGATTTATTGTCCTGTTTTGTGATAAGAAGTGAATAAGTACCAGATCAGAGTTTGGAGCCAGCCACTTGTCTTTCTAAGCCTCATTTTCCTCATATATCAAATGGGGCTATTAATTACCTCACAGGACTCTCAGGCATATTGTGCATGTTCAAAGCATCTATGCAAAAATTGGGACAGAGAATATACTTAGTCAAAAATTCATTAGTCATCCACTTCACAGATGCAAAAATTCTGATTCAGAAGGATTAAAAAATTTGCCTCAGTATCACCCCACTGGGAATAGGTGAAACTGTGGTGTAAGGAAACAGGAATTCAAGTCTCTGACCAAAGAACCCATGTTCTTTCTCCACACTCTACTGTTTCTTGCATAAGAGGTATCGTTCAGGTATAAACTTGTCATTCTTTTCACTCTGGTCCCCCTCGCCGACACACAGCAGCTACTCTCATCAAAGGCCCCTCATCATATAAGCTGTTGCTGACTTTGGTAATAGTCGTGAATGTACAGGTGTTCTCAACTTTGGGGAATTTTTCCCACCTCACAGTGTGGATAGACACAGGCCTTTGGGTAATTTTAACTGCAAAAAATTGGGGGTAGGTTCTCCAAATTTGCTATTCAAATCATGTTTGTTTGGGGAAAGTTGATATTTTCAGGATAAATCAGTGTGTCAAAAGCTGAGATAATGTAATCAGTGTTGAAGCAGAAATCCTAATTAAACCAGCACAAACGTAAGCAATGCTTTACACATCTCTGCCTTGGAGACTTCTTACACCACAGCCCTGCTTATACTTCACACTGTATTAGTCAAGTTATATAAAATGCCATTTTGATTTTTTTTTTCTTGGCAAAACATTTGACCTTTTGTGAATAGTACCCTAAGTGGAGAATTCCATTTGGTCCTGTGTCTTTTTCAACCCAACTCATCCTTCACCATTAACTGAAACTTGGTTGCAGGATCTACTAGCAGGCTGGTTTATCCCACCATAAGGATTGTTATTGCAGCTTCTGAGAAGTACACAACACCGTCTTTGTGCAAATCCTTCCAGGAATGCATGATCTGGTCATGAGGACACACCAGGGAGTCATTCCAGGGAATGAGAGGCCTGAATTCATTAAATGTACATTATGGTACATTTACATGCCAAGGATATGAGTTGCAGAAAAGCACTGAGGAAATGGTACAGATTGGAGGAGAAGGAAGAGACTTGGCAACTGAAGGCAAGGTATGTTCTAGGATAGGATCCTGAACAAAAAATGAAGAGACATTGCTGGGATTGCTGAATAAATGGAGTCACTGGATTGGATGGTAGTGTTGAAAAGTGTGAATTTCCTGACTTGGAGGAATGTGTAGTGGTTTTTAAGAGAGTGCCTTTGTTCTTGGGGTTTATAACTGCAGTGATGAGAGTGATATCTGCAGCTTGTTCACTGATGATTCAGAAAAATGATAATCAATATATATTTAGAGAGAGAGAGAAACAGAAAGAGGAAAGAGCAGGCCCATCTATGGACATTTGGGGAGTATGGATGAAGTGAAGACAGAATGGGAATTTTTTTGTGTGGTGGTGGCAGCTTTACTATGATTCTGAAAATATTTCAAAATAAATAATTGAAAATTTATAGGAAAGAGTTTTGTTGCACCTTTTTCAGAATCTTTCATTCCAAATACTTTTCTGGGTATGTAAAAGGATAAAGAGCAGAAACTTAAAAGAATATCTTAAGAACAGCCTGTATCTGTGTACCTTGTACTTGTACCCCTTGCTTATAGATGGTTGTACATTTGGTGGAACTGGATTTGCTACTTGCATTTTTAATATACCATCCAACAGCCAGGTTGTTACAGGGGAGGCGTATAAGTTCTACCTATTTGATATCATCAGAGGCTTCCTATATTTAATCAAATTCTCAAAATTATTGAATGGACACATTGAATTAGGACAAGACTTTTACTCTCTTGGAGCCTTCATTTCTCATCTATAGAACAAACTGTAGTATTAGATGAATGTTAAGCATGAAGGCCATACATTGCAATTTTCCTGGAATGGTTAAGCTTTTACTTTTGTCCTGGCTGATTTTTAAGGGTACACTCTTTCTCTCTCAGAGGCATCCTGGCTTGGAAGATATCCTATATGGTCACACCACTTCCAGGGAATCTTCCAGCTCTAGCTTTCTAGATGTCGATGGCTCTATGGATATGTGCCTGGATTCATCAGGTCAATGCAGGTGAAGGACAGACAGTGCTTTGTGGGTTTGTAGTTGTGCAATATATGCAGATACATGGGATATGTGGTGGTTAGGCTAACGTGTCAACTTGGCCAGGTAATGGTGCCCAGAGGTTTGGTCAAGGAAGAACTGGGCTAAGTGTAACCCTCAAGGGCATTTCATTGACTTTAATAGTCAGTGGGTTGAGTGCATATATGACTGACTACAACTAAAATCAACTGAGGCAGTTGCCATCAGCGATGAGTGACATCCTATCTAATCAGTTGAAGGCCTTAAAAGGAGAAGTGATGAGAAACAGATGTGACTCAACAGATTGGGCTCCTGTCTACCATATGGGAGGCCCTGGATTTGCTTCCCAGGGCCTCCTTATGAAGGCAAGCTGGCCTGCACCCATGGAAAGCTGATAGCCTGTGCCCACAGAAAGCTGGTATAACAAGATGACACAACAAAGAGAGACAAGCAGACACAGAAGAATGCCCAGTAAATGGACACAGAGAGCTGACAGCAAGCAAGCAACAAGGGAGGGGGAATAAATTAAAAAAAAAAAAATACTCTTTAGGAAAAAAAAGGGGAAGTGATTTCAGCATTCAGAGAGAGAATTCCCATCTCTACTTCAGACAGCCAGCATCTTCTGGGAAACTCATCAGGACCTTTATTGGAGTCCCTGACTTGCAGCCTGCCCTACAGTATTTGGACTTACATATCCCCACAGTGGTGTGAGACAATTTTATAAAACATCATGCTATTTACAGATATCTCCTTTCAGTTTGTTTCCCTAGAAAACCCTAACTACACGATGTTAGACTACGAGGTTTTTGTAAATGTCAAAAATAATCCCTTTTTAGGGAAGGAAATTCTTTAATTTCCTCACTGGTAATTGTTACCTGACAATAAGATTTTCTTCCTTGGGTGATGCTGAAAGAGCATGTAGCTAAGATATTCCTATTTTAAGTTTTTCTTGATTTTTCACATTTATAATCAAAAGGTATCTGTTTCCTGGCATAGACACCTTTAAAACTTTATTCTTGAAATGGCCTGGTATATTAGTCTGCCAAAGGGGTGCTGATGCAAAGTAGCACAGATCAGTTGGCTTTCATAAAGGGTAATTTTCAGGGGTCAAAGCTTACAGTTACAAGGCCCTACTAGAGTCCAGCTCAAAGTTGCTTTCTCACCAAAGTCAGTTGCCAAGCATTGAAGCAAGATGGTTGCTGATATCTACCCCAGGGCTTCCTCTCTCTAGGCTACAGGCTGGCACAGGGCTTGTCTCTCGGGGCTTTTCCCTCTCTCCTGGCATAGGGCTGGTTTCTTTCCAGGCTTTCTATATCAGTCCCAGCTCTCTCCTACGTCAGCTGTAAGCTATCAGGCAAATTGCTTTTTATTCCCTAGGGCCTTAGCTATTTGAGCCTTATCTGTTCTGTCACATGTCAGGATCAAAATGACAAAGTCCTCTCCTCTTCCCAGTGTATCTTCTGGCACAAGTGTCCACTTATATCGATCCACCACGGAGGTGGGGACCAAACCTGAGTCACACTTTACTAACTGGTCAAATCGAAGCCCTAATCTTAACAGGTAATTTAATCAAGGGTCCCTCAACGGAATCCAAAATAATCAAAAGGGTGTCACTCCCAGGAGAATAGTTTAAACATAATCTTTCTCTTTTGGGGATTCATAAAATAATCTCAAACTGCAACACCTGTGTTCAACAATAATTATCAAGTTATTCACCCAATATGTATTTATTATTGTCTATATGCCAGGAAATAAGAAAGATCAAAACAGCTTAGTGAGGCAGTTGAAAAAGAGAGATAGTGTCTTCCATCCTTCTGCACCTCATATTCCTAAGAGGTTTGCTATATTGGGTCTTTATGGAGACTCTTAGTTTCTCAAACTCCTCCTAGCTCACAGGTCATTATCATGTCCCACCTTTTCTTTCTTCTGTTCTGCTTAAGACTCCAAGGTTAATCAGTTCAACCATCCTCTTCCTAGGTTCATCAACCCCACTTGATCTTCCACCATCCAAATCAATGCCATCTACTATCTTCTGATTGCTAGCACTCTCTTCCAGTACTTAAACTTACTACAATTTATTCTGGTTCTACCACAAAATCCATGCCATGTGACCACAGCTAAACTCACAGGACCTTTTAGCTTTCTTTTCTGCTATTGAGCCATCAACCCTCAAAGAAAATAATAAACACACTTCCTATCCTTCTGTTTTATTGAGTCGACTGAGGACATTAATCTCCTCTTTCCAATTAAGTCTGTGTTACTATTCATACTTAACTATTTTCTTCCTTACTTGGAGGAAAAAATGTCTATTCTCTTTTCCAAATCACATTGTCCCTAAACTTCTGCACAATTCTTAATAACAAACTCCTCCAATCCCCTGAAATTAAATGTGGGTCATCAAAATGAGACTACAATTCTTCTAAGTTCCCCCCCAAATGACCTATTTCCAGATTCAATAACTTCTCTAAGTTCACTTTCCCAACCACCACAGAGATTTTTAAATCCTGTCTAAAAATTCTTTCTTCTCTTGGCTTCTAATCACAGCATCTTCCTTCTCTGCCTTTTCCCCCTAGGCTCCTGTTCATTTCCTCTAATCCTGTTTCCTGACCATATTCTCCAAAGAGACCCAAGCTTCAAACTCTGCCCTCTCCTCTATTAGTATAATCTCATCTGCTATCCTGACCTCAAGTCCTCCATATAGTTCTCAGTATTGTGGTCAACATGAAACACATTATAAGCTCCGTGAAACAGCACTGCCTTTGGCCTTGAACTAATCTAGAGAATGAGGGAGGAAACCACCAGGAGGGCGTGGCACTTCTGGACTCGGGCATCTGCCACCTGCCGGCGACATCAGGAGGCAAAGCAGCCAGCAGGGTCCTACCCTGCAAACAGCACCAGTACGAATATAACATGGGTTAGATACCCTGGCCAGCAACCACAGTCTCATTGACAGAGTTCTGGGAATCTCATGAATGTTTTAACACTGAAGAACTCAAGGACTAGAAGCACTCAAGAAAGCGTCTGAGCAGATTTCACCAAGTGGACATTTTAAGAACACATGGTCAGTTTCACTAGTATTTCTTCTTATAAAGTATATCATTGCTGCTCTCTGCTGGTCAAATACATTATTCTCTTCAATTACTTTCAGCGTGATGTGATTGGGTCAAAGAGGGAAAATATAGTGTCAGTCTTTAAATGTCTTCATGGACTATAATGCATATTCCTTTTAAAAAAAAAAAGATTTATTTATTTCTCCACCCCTCCCCTCATTGTTTTTGCACTCGCTGTCTGCCTTCTGTGTCCATTTGCGGTGTGTTCTTCTGTGTCTGCTTGTCTTCTCGTTAGGCAATATTGGGAACTGATCCTGGGACCTTCTGGAGTGGGAGAGAGGTACTCAATCTTTCGTGTCACCTCAGTTCCCTTGTCTGCTGCGTCTCTTATTGTTTCTTCTCTGTGTCTCTTTTTGTTGCGTCATCTTGCTACGCCTGCTTTCCACACAGGCCAGCTGGCTTGCCACGTGGGCCAGCTTACCTTCACCAGGAGGCCCCAGGGTATTAAACCCTAGACCTCCTATAGGGTGGACAGGATCCAATTGCTTAAGCCACATCTGCTTCCCTATAGTACACATTCTTACCCAGCAAAACCATGTTCATGAGAGTTTTTTGGATCACTGAAGTAAAGGTAGGCAAGTGATTCCTGTTTCTCTAGAATTTTAATTAACAAAGCCTACAGGCTGTATATTATAGCAAATGCTAAGCCACATATTTTAATCTAGAAATTTCTATTAACTAACATTCACAATTTTCACTGGTAAACTGACAAGTTCTATTATCACCTTGATGCCCTGCAAAATCCTAAAACATTTCCTGAATCCTGAAAAAAAAGATCAGATTCATTTCTATATATTTGTGCAATTTATTTTGTTGAAAATTTCTTTTTGAAAGTGGATCAGTGGTAGCTTTTGATTAGTTATACTATTTGCATACTGAGCTACTCCAAGAATGTCACAGTGAGGATCAGCTTGGGCTGGAAAGCCTAACATATGCAGTCCAAATCTAACCAGCACTCTGCCACTTCCTGGTCATATTACCTTGGGTTGGCAAATGATAGTCTTTGAGCTCAACTTTCCTATTTCATCAAATGGGGGAAAAATAACACCTAATAACTATTAGTCGAAATATCATATATGAAGTGCTTAACATTGCTTATTACACAGTATAATTGTAAATAAATGGTAACTGTTATTATTAATATTATCATCCAGGCTGGTTAGGAGAACTTATTATATTTTCCAGAAAGAAGCTATTTTGTCACAAGTTTAAGATACACTCCATAGATATCTGGAGAAAGTTGTTTTTAGAGCACAGTCTTAGCTCTGACACAAGCTGTGTAATTTAAAGCAATGTCTTACATTTTCTGCACCTCGACAATGTTTCCAGACGCTTACTTTGCCCTAAGGTCTCAAGATATCTCTGTTTTAATTTTATTTACAACTGTTTAATGGCCTATGGTACAGAGTATTTTGTTTTCTGACCTTCTGATCCCCATCTAATGATTTGCCTGCAGAACAAATAAACACTGGAGGAAGCTAGTAATTTTTTGAGAGAATTAGCAAAGAGTGATTTTTAGAAGGAACAATGGAAGTCGCAAAGTGCATAGACCTAGCAATGCACCCTTCTTTTCCAGTATTACTTCTCTGAAATGGAGTTTGACTGTTCATGCTTATTAGTTCAGCAAATGGGGCTTAGGTTGTCACTGGGTTTCCCAGCTAGAAGTTATAGTGTGCTGAGTCTTAAGGAAACTGTCCTTTTGCTAGAGATGGATTCCAATCAGTGTTCCATATGATTCTTCTCCTCTCCTCCATGCTTCATTCAGAGTATGTCTTGGAAAACTAGATTGACTGAAATTCTCTTGAGATCCAGTTCAGAAACTTGTGTATCTAAGAGAGGTGTTAAGGAGTCATATTCTAATCAGAACCAACTCATCAGCTCAGTCTATACTAGGACGAGTGCTAGAAGGCTTTAGTAATATACATTCTGTACAGAAAGCAGGGTTCAGTTGGACTCCTGAGACCCGATATCACTCAGGGATAAGATTTGGTTCAGGCCAAACTATTAATTTGGCAAAATATGGCTTCACTGGCCATTTTCCCTTCTCCTTTAGAACTGTCTCTATTCATTGGTAATTGCCTTCTTCCTCTAACAAGGCATCTCATACCTTGACTGTACAAGCTGGACTGCATCCATGCTCTGCCAATACTGCCTCCCTTAACATGCCCCTGGGAGCTTTTATCCGGCTTGTCTGCCACAGCCTCAGACGCCGCTGCGGTCTAGCCTGACCCCTCCAGACCCCCCCGTCAGCGTCGGGGTTAAACAAACCCCAGCCGCACTATATAATGAAACCTCAATTAAAACTCTGGATACCAAAGCTCAGGTGAGCTTCCATGGTTGGTAGAATCTTTTGAGTACTGTCATATATTGATGTGCTGGGAGGGTGACATGCCCTGATTGCATGGGGAGATGACAATGGAAACTTCACATTTTGGGAGCTTTCTGGAGGCACTTATTCTTTTGCCTTGTTCTGATATGTATCATTTATAATACTAAAATCATTCACATTTTTCAAACCTGAGGAAGTAATGGGACCCCTGAATTTGTAGTCATTTGGTCAAAAGTGAAGGTAGCCCTGAAAACTACCAAATTTTCAGCAACTGTCTGAAGTGAAGGTAATCTCATAGAGAACTATGCTTGTAATCTGCAAAGTTTGACCTAAATCCAGGTAGTTAGTGTCCAAAGTCATTGAAAACACTTCACAAATTTAAAGATACCATACCTTTAAAAAACAAGGAGGCTTTTATTGGGTTGATTTTATAAGAGAAAGTAGTACTGTGATGGCTTTGGTAATTCTACAGATTTCTTAATGTTTTTCCATCATGGCCTTTTATTTCACAAGTTTCTGAAGTCTGAATTAAATCACTTTTTGAGGTTCAACTACGGCAGAGGAGGAACATTGGCATGAGGTGTTACTGATGGGGGGCACATGGAAGGTAGTTCTCTAGGGCATGTATATAGAGTACATAAAAATGTTTGGATATTTTCATAGTAGTTAAAGTTAAAAATGACAACTGAGGGAGTGCTGAGTTCCTAGCTGGGGGAGCTCTATCACATCCCCTGATGGAACAGCAACAATGCCCTAAGTGCAATGGCAAAGACCAATAAAGAAGGATGGTCCAACAATGAGCCCTTGATACTGATGACTATGCTTACAAGCCTGTGCAACTGAAACATGAACTAGGTCTAGAGCTGCAGGGTGCCTAAGAGTTACCTCCTGAGAGCCTCTATGTTACTCAAATGTGGCCACTCTCTAAGCCAAACTCAGCATGTAAATGCATTACCTTCCCCCCAGTGTGGGACATGACTCTTGGGGATGAGCCTCCCTGGAGCCGAGGGATTACTACCAAGTACCGGCTGATGATGTAACTAGAAAAAGACCTTGAATAAAAGGGTCAACTCAGACCAGCAGAATATCTCAGCCTACATGTAATATCAGCTGTTAAAAACTGCTTTTTGATCTTGAATAAAAGGGGGAAATGGAAAGGTCAAATGAGTTTATATGGCTATGTGTTGGAGAAAAAGGGTGTTCACTGGGACACAGAGACTGATTGACCACAGGCAGAAAACATGTTTATTGAGAAACTCTCTTAATAGATGGGGACTGAAGAACAGACTTCAGCCCCCCCACCAGCATGATGGGGGTCTGAAGAGAGACTTTAGCCCACTCCAGGAAGGGGGGGACTTGAATTTATATAGAACTTTTTTAGGTGGGGAAATGATAGTTAGTGGGAGGGAGGTTGAGGGTCCAAGTGAGGTAGTGAAAGGGGGTTGAGGAAGTTTATGTCTTCTTGGAATGCTGCAGGAGCAGATGTGTGTTGTTTTTTTATGTGTAGGGATTAAAAGATATATATTCATCTATGTTTTAAGATCTTACTATATTAGTTTTCAGAAGGCGGAACATCCTTTCCACAGCCAATGTTTTCTACTTCTTTATTTCCCAGAGACTTGCCATGTGTAAATACATATACACTTCTGATAGATTTGCCAAGGACTCTATCTATGTGTTGTAAGTCGGGGACTTTGTGACTGTAAAGGGAAGAGACAGGAAGATTTATTCTCATCATTTTAGAAGCACAGGAGCCTCTGTAACCTGCATTTCATTTGGGGCAGGTATATGCAGAAGGAATGTAAACACAATGGTGGTAGCTGATCTTCCCACTTTGCCCAACAGAATCTTGATTATTAATACCTGTGCATACTTTGAAGACATTTTCTTTTCCACAATATCTGAAACAATGCTTTTAATGCTGATTTTGTAACATAGATGTAAAATTGGGTATGTTAGAATTTGCATTTTAAAATGGGTTGCATGCTGTGAAAACGGATGTTCTCCACCCTTTTCCACCCTGTTTTCTGTACTGGGAGTTGGAATGGAAACATTAAACTTTTCTGTGCCCACTGGCTTCTGGTTGGGATAAACCCATGGAATACCCTGGTGTCTATGAATACTGGAGTTGCAGGGAGTTATAGGGTGAGGAGGGAAACCAAGTTACAGACAGGAATCATCTCTATGTCAGCATTTCTGGTAAATTGCCTAAAAAGATCTCAAAAGAAAGGGACATATTCATTCTGAATAAATATCTATTATTGTACCTAATTTTGTATTTCTAATTTTTCATTACTTTTCCTAAAGATGACACTCTACCTAGTTTATACACACCAGTTTCCAAAACTTGAGTCTGGCCCTGTTTTTGCTGCTATTTGTTTGAGAAGGAATAAGAATGAGAGTAGCAGAAATAGAAAGAGTTGATGAAAGAAATGGCAGATGCTGAATTTACAGCATTTGATAACCAGTTAGACAAGAGAGAGAAAGAAATGAAAGAACAAAAGGTCCTGCATTGTCAGACTTTAGTGATATGAAAATGTTGGCATCAAGAATGGTCTAAGGAGATGGGTAAGGGGTACCAAATTGGGGTAAAAGTTGGAAAGCTCCATTTTACATTGGAGAGCTACATACCAGCAGAGAAACAGTGATGCCCTTAGATGTTCAACAGCTCCAAGACTCAAAATCTGTCTGCTCTTCAACAAATGCTTCTTTTTTTAATTCATAGATATGTCCTCCCTTTCCTAGTGCCAATTACAACACCCAAAAAGTCCCGTATCATCCATAATGTTCACAGGCTTAATCCCTTAATCTTCAAATCATAAGAGTCATTAGAATTATTGTTGCCTTTTAAATAGTGCAGAGCATTTCCCACAAGTATATTCATTCCATTTGTGTCAAGCCCTTACTCAGAAAGCATGACAAAGTAATGGGATGCTGGTGGGAAAGCAATGCTAGGAGATGTGCGAAGAGTCCTGAACATCTGACCTCAGCTGGAGTCCTAGTACCTCTACCTCTACTCTTTACTGTTAATCTCCAACTAACACATCCAGGAGTCAGTAGGGACTAGAAACGCGGGTTGGAATTTTTGAAGCAATACGTTAGAGGTAATTGGAGATATTCTCAATTGAGTCTAGAGACAAGATATCCAAAATGGAGAAATAGAGTAGTTGACATCAAAGAATCACCACAAGCCTGCACTGTGATCTTCCAGGAGTATAAGCATCTTAGAATTTTTGGATTTGACTGACCTTTCCCATTTTACAATGCACATTACTAATGAATCCCAAACTAGCCAGTTCATCCCCCTTGTCCTTTCTCTTAAGGGTCCCAAGCTCCTTTTCAGTTCTTTCAGATCAACTATTCATCACTGAATGTTTTCATTCATCTAATATTCATGCACCCCTGGCAGCCTTCTTTTATTTTGTTTTTCTCTTTTCCTGAAGCACTCTATATAGACATACATACCTCAGAGTTTTTGCCCATCTGTATTTTTTTAATGCCTAAAACACGACTCACTTGGATCATTTATTATACATTGACTTATTTTCAAAGAAAATATGCATTCCAGTAAAAGATGGTTCATGCTTTTCTTAAATTTTCATTTATGCACTCTCTAAGTATATATTCAAAATTTTCAACCAACACCATCAACAATACAAATCCTTATATATAAACAGATTTACTTTCCTACACTGAAGGGACAAAATTCTTTTTGTTCCTTTTTTTTCCCAAATCATAGCTGATAAGTTTTCTCACCTAAAGCAAGCAATGCAAAAAATGATTATGTAAATAATACCATTCAGTAGAAATCAATAGTTAATTATTGAATGTCAACAATAAGAAATTACTATACTCTTTTCTATGGATGGTAAAAGAGAGAAAAAACAGATTCCCTGTCTTCAAGGCACTCACAGCCTAGTTGTATAGACAAACCACCCTTGATGAGAATGACTAATAACAATATGTGGTTGTTGAGAGCAAGGGACAAGTGAGTGTTCCCAACAATTCGTGTTAGTGCAGTCAGAAGGTAGAGATGGATTGTGGTGGGCAGGAAAGCTTCACTGCAAAACTGGAATTTAGAAAGCCTTAAAATTAACGAGTAGAGGTTGGGCTGGGGCTTTCCAACCAAGGAAACCATCTTGAGTAAATGCAAGAAAGAGGAAGGATGGAAAGAAATGTTATTTTGGCTTGAGTATCTAACTTAGTTAAGGCAAAGTCAGAAAGGAGCCTGGAAAGGTGGGTGACAGTCAGACCACAGATCACTGAGGAGCAACCTGCAGAGTTTGGACTTGATTTGGTAAGTGGTAAGACGATACTGAAGGTTAACTTATCCTTAAATCCAAGCCTGTTTTCAGAGAAGTGGGGTACATTTGAGGAAAAGAGACACCTATTCACATAAAGTTCCAAATTAAAGTCAAGGCATAGAGAAAGTACACTTTGTTGGCATGGTATGATCCCTACAGATGTACTAATTAAGTAATATTCTAAAGCACAGAGAAGAGAGAATTTCTCTATGGAATTTAATAGAATCATAAACCTTATTAAGCACTTTCCATGTATAAAAAGCACTGTTCTAAGAACTTTCCATGAACTGCACAATCAAAATCCTTATGGAATATATATTCTTATGATCTCGTTTTTAGATGGAGAGACTGAGGCACATAGAAGACAAGTAAATTGCATTAGGCCACACAGCTAGGTAGGAGCTGACAAAATATGGCTTCAAATTCAGGCAGTCTGACAATATGCCTATGATAAGGCAGAAGCTATAAGTAAGAGATTATTTTTGAAAGGTCATGCTTTATCTTATAAACTCATATGAATTTTGCATTTTCCCTTGAGCTTTTTAATGTAGAAGTGTTTTTAAATTCTTATAATTGAGTAAAATTGACTCTCCAGGACATATTTAACTTGTGGTTTTGACTTCCAAAAGACACATAGTCCAGTGTGAGAGGCTATGTGAAGATATTAGAAGGGATATGAACTCTGGGGCCAGACAGACTGCTTGCAAGATGAGATTTAAAGCTAAGTTAGTTAACCTTTCAATCCTTTTGTTTCTTAATGCTAAAAATTGGAGTCCCTGGGAGACTGCCCTGGAGATGGCATTTAATGTGCAGAATATTTATTATGGAGTACCTCTGGACTCAACATCTATGAAAGGAGGGGAATAGAGTGAGAGCAGGCAGAAGGAGAAGACAAGCTGTGAAGCAGTCTCATTGGAAGCTCCAGGTGCTTGGAAGCTAGAATATTCCTTTAGAGCTGTCCTGACTTGTGTGAGATAGAAAGTCAATATGCTATTGAATGAGGTCTCCCTGGGAAAGGATGTCTTGAGAAAGGTAGGTGTTTGCAGCCAAGGCCAATCATGAAGGACCTGACAGCTGAAGGCCATCTGCTGACAGCACTCCCAGGAGCTGGAGCAAAACTCATTCAATGAAAGAAGATCTGTATAGTGGATCTGAATTCATAGGATTTTTTCTGATGAAAATTTTAAATAGCAGCATTCAAAAAGCTCTTGATATTTTTTTGCCACTTCTGAATTGTATAATAAAACCAAAAGAGTTGGATACTTTTGTTTTCTTTTGTTTTTTCTTATTTTCCTTTCATTTTCTTCTCTATAGAGCCTAAAGCAAATAATTGAAAATAGCTATGTCTATACTAGCTCATGATAGCATATTAAATGCCATCTCCAGGCATTCAATTTCCTAACTCTTGCCCCTGAGACAATCCATAAGCAAATCAAAATCCTAGTGTGACATGGGACATATTATTTGAAGAAAAACAAATACAAAGGCAAAATGAAAATCCAAATTTAGAAATACCTAGTTAGTGTTAGATTAGAGGGATTGTATTCATTTTCTATTGCTTTTGTAACAAATTACTAAATTACTATAAACTTTGGGATTTAACACAACTTTGTTATCTTACAGTTCTGGAGAGCAGAAGTTCATAATGGTTCTCACTAAGCTAAAATCCTTGTGTCAGAAGGGCTGCATACCTTTGTAGAGGGTCTAGGACATAATTCACTGTCTTGCCTTTTCCTACTATTGGAGGTCACTCGCATTATTTGTCTCATGGCCTCCTTCCAACTTCAAAGTCAGCAATGATCTCCTTCTTACATTTTTAAGGACCCTTGTTTTTACTTTGGGCCCATCTAGATAATTAAGATTATCTCCCTCAAGTCAAGACACTTAAATTAATTACATCTGCAAAGTCCCTTTGGTCATCTAAAGAGCATATTTGTAAGTTCCTAGGTTTGGGAAGTGGGTATCATTGAGTTACCATTATTCTGCCTACCACAGGGATGTAAAACAATTGTGAAAAAACACAAGAGAAGTTACTTAACCTCTGCTAAGGAAGGCATTAGGATAAGTTTCAGAATTTGAGCTTTAATAATTCCCAGAGAACAAAAATAAAGAGAGACTCTCTAGGCACAAAGAATGCAGCATGAAAAAATATGTCTGTGTTTGGAGAAATACAAGAATATAAATTTTATCATTCAAAGCAAGATAGAAATACAATTAAAAAAATAAGATGGGAAAATCAGATGAAGGTAGGGCATTTTCACCTAATTTTTGAAGAATTAACAATGTATAAACACAATGAATTGGATCCATTGGGAACAGGGGTGAAAAAGGAATTGGAAAAAGATAAGGGAATTCCAGGTGGCAGAAGTAGCATTAGCAAAGCCATGGAGATGGAAGTGACTGGACACATTCAGTTTACTCCATCCCAGGGAATACAAGGGGGAAATATGGCCATCAGAAGTTTCTGTTAAAGTCAAACTTGATACCTAAAAATTTAAAACAAAAGAAAAGGGAAGTGGACTTGGCCCAATGGATAGGACATCCGCCTACCACATGGGAGGTCCGCAGTTAAAACCTGGGTCCTCCTTGACCCGTGTGGAGCTGGCCCATGCATAGCACTGATGCACGCAAGGAGTACCCCTGCCATGCAGGGGTGTCTCCTGCATAGGGAAGCCTCACATGCAAGGAGTGCGCCCTGTAAGGAGAGGCGCCCAGCGCAAAAGGAAGTACAGCCTGCCCAAGAATGGCGCCGTACACACGGAGAGCTGACACAACAAGATGACACAACAAAAAGAAACACAGATTCCCAGTGCCACTGATAAGTATAGAAGCGGTCACAGAAGAACACACAGCGAATGGACACAGAGAGCAGACAACTGGGGGGATGAGGGAGGAAGGGGAGAGAAATAAATAAAAAATAAATCTAAAAAGAACAACAACAAAAAAAACAAAAGCAAGGTGGGGAGAGGGGAAAAAACATTAAATAATGTTTCTAAAAATGCAAATAACAACATTGGAAGCTCATATTTTCCATCACTATATAAATAATCATCACTATCTTTCATCAAGGGCTTATGTGCCAAATATGTTAGCAAGTGCTGAGTTAGGGATTGGGACAGCCATTGAACACATGAAGTTCAGAGGCTTAGTGTGGTGGATTGAATTATGTATCCCAATCTAGACATATTCTTAATCTCAATTCTCATTCCTGTGGAGGGGAACCCATTGCAAATAGGATCCCCTTGAAGGTATCATTTTGAGTTAAATTGTGGCCTAATTGAATGAGGGTGGGCCTTGATCTGGATTACTGGAATCCTTTAGGATCAGAAGAAATTCTGACATAAAGAGAGAAAGCAACAGGGAGGAGATAAAAGCCAAAAGTCAGTAGAAACCCAGGAGAATAAAGAGAAGACATCATTATGTGACAGGAAAGCCAAGGAACCCAAGAATTGTTGGCCAGCTAGAATGCTATTGACTCTGGGAGGAAGCAAACCTTCTAGCCAACACCCTTCTTTGGCTTCTGAAATTTTGAGTCAATTAATTCCTGTTGTCTAAGCAACCCCACTCTGTGGTATTTGTCATAGCCACCTGACCAACTGAGATATTCAAACAAGTTAAAGTATTACTTTGAATTACACAGAGTCAAATTTAAGACATTTCCCTAGAAACAGCTTTATTTTTTTGTCTATATTTATTTTTTTAATATTACATTAAAAAAATATGAGGTCCCCATATACCCCCCACCCCCCTCACTCCACTCTTCCCTCCATAACAACAATCTCCTCCATCATCATGAGACATTCATTGCATTTGGTGAATACATCTCTGAGCACCGCTGCACCTCATGGTCAATGGTCCACATTATAGCCCACACTCTCCCACATTCCACCCAGTGGGCCATGGGAGGACATACAATGTCTGGTAACTGTCCCTGCAGCACCACCCAGGACAATGCCAAGTCCCAAAATGCCCCCACATCTCATCTCTTCCTCCCACTCCCTACCCCCAGAAGCCACCATGGCCACTTTCTCCACACCAATGCCACATTTTCTTCGATTACTAATCACAATAGTTCATGAATAGAATATTGGTAAGTCCACTCTAATCCATACTCTATTCCTCCATCCTGTGGACCTTGGAATGGTTGTGTCCACTCCACATCTATATCAAGAGGGGGCTTAGATTTCACATGGATGCTGGATGCAATTCTCCTGCTTTCAGTTGTAGGCACTCTTGACTCCCTAGTGTGGTGGTTGACCTTCTTCACCTCCATGTTAGCTGAGTGGGGTAAATTCAATAAAACAGCTTTATAATAAGATTATAAGAAGGTAAAATAATCTACTAATTGGATTCAAATGTAAAATCCAATAAACACCTGCATGCCCCCTCCTTGTCCCTTCCAGGGGTGGTAGCGAGGGGGCAGAGAAACCCAGGTGAGGAGGCCACCAGGGCTACAAGACTGTGAGTATGCTAGCCACAACTGCTGCTGCCACCCCTACCCTATCATGGCTGTCAGACACGCCTTCCCCTGGACCTTCATCCCTGCACTATTTTCCCTCATCTCTCCCCTACTCCCTCCATTCGAGGGGTGACTTCAGCAACAGAGCCTGATGAAGCCAATTTTTCTCAAGCCTTGTAGTGGTGCTGTGGAATTGGTAGCACAGCCACCACCCTCTGGCCCAAGATAAATGCTTCTGCAGAAGCAGAGCTCAACATCCTTCTGGCCAACAATCCCTACAGGGTTACTCACTATAAACAATACCACCCAACAAAATCAAAGTTTATTCCTACTTTGAAGCTATGAAAAGAAGACTGAAAACTCCAAAGTAAGGAGGTGAAATACAAAGCAACAGTATTTTATGGGTTGCAGAACCTTCTTAATAAGTAGTTAAAAGGTAAAGTAGTGATGGAAGAGAAAATCCAGGAAGCCAAAGAAATCTACAAAGAGCATTTCCAAGATGATGTCTTTAATGTAAAGAGATGGAACTACATTTTTGAGATGTATCATGGGCATCTTCCAGTAGAAGTAAAACCTGTTCCTGAAGGATCTGCCATTCCCAGAGGGAATGTTCTCTTCACAGTGGAAAACACAGATCCAGAATGTTACTGGCTTACAAATTGGATTGAGACCAACCTTGTTCAGTCCTGGTATCCAATCACAGTGGCAACAAATTCCAAAGAGCAGAAGAAAATATTTGTTAGAAACTTCTGGTAACTTAGATGGTCTGGAAAACAAGGTACATGATTTTGGCTACATAGGAGTCTCTTCACAAGAGACTGCTAGGGTATGAGCATCTGTTCATTAGGTTAGCTACAAATGAACAGATAGAGTAGCAGGAATTGCTTTAATTAAAAACAATTTTATGAAACAAAAGATCCTGTCTCAGACTATTCTGTTCCAGCAGAAGAACACCATACCAGCTTGAGGGAAAGACCATTAAAAAGATGCTTTCGAACACATATTAACACGGTTTTTTCATTGTCAGTGATAGCTATGACATTTATTATACATGTGAAAATATGGGGTGATGATCTAAGACATTTAATAGTATCAAGAAGTACAGAGGCACCTCTAACAATCAGACCTGATTCTGGAAGTCCTCTTTACACTGTATTAAAGGCTTTAGATATTTTAGGTAAGAAATTTCCAATTACTGAGAACTCAAAGGGCTACAAGTTGCTACCACATTCAAGGGAATGGGGAGAAATTAATACCTTAGAAATGACTGTTGAAGGCATGAAGCAAAAAAAAAAAAAAAAGGAGTATAGAAAATGTTTTCTTCAGTTCTGGTGGAGCTTTGCTACAGAAGTTAACAAGAGATCTCTTGAATTGTTCCTTCAAGTGTAGTTATATTGTAACCAATGGCCCTGGGGTTAATGTCTTCAGTGATCCAGTTGCTGATCCCAATAAGAGGTCCAAAAAAAGGCTGATTATCTTTACATAGGACACCAGGAAGAAACTTTGTTACACTTGAGGAAGGAAAAGGAGATCTTGAAGAATATGGTCATGATTTTCTACATACTGTCTTCAAGAATGGGAAGGTGACAAAAACCTATTCATTTGATGAAGTAAGAAAAAACGAAAAGCTGAATATCGACCTAGAAGCAGTACCTCATTAGGCTTTGCTTTATGACTGAGTATGTGCATATACATAGTTAATATTTCTTGTACAGATATGTGGGGTTACTTTGTGTTTTATGATACATTACAGCCAAATTAAATTACTTATATGGATATACTGCCTTTTATTTTTCTTTCTTTTTTTAAGTGATCTCAAATTAGAAGACTAATGTTAAAGTAACCTTTTTAGGGCCCTTTGCCAGTAGAAAATCTGATATTGATCTTTTCATGAAAACAAAACCAAGAAACTTTTATATGTAACTAAAGGTCACATAAAATAGATCTGCATAAAATTATCATGATTACTTTATGTTTATATTTAACTTATATTTTTGAACAAGCAGGATTGTGTGAGATGTATTTAAAGTTTCTGTGATTAACAGTCTTTGTAACTTTTTCATGATTTTTATGAGCACAAACTTTCAAGAAAATACTTGAAAATAGATTACATTGCCTTTTGCCCATTAATCAATCAATAAAACAGGGCCTTAACAGCAACAACAAAAAAGATCAAATGAAGCCTCTTTGGCTTTTTTTTTCTCTTTATTTTTTTTAAATGTTACATTCAAAAAATGTTAAGAGGTCCCCATATGTCCCCCACCCCCCTCACCCCACTCCTCCCACATCAACAACCTCTTTCATTGTTGTGGGACATTCATTGCATTTGGTGAATACATTATGGAGCACTGCTGCACCACATGGATAATGGTTTACATTGTAGTTTACACTCTCCCCCAGTCCACCCAGTGAGCCATGGCAGGACATACAATGTCCAACACTTGTCCCTGCAGGGACAAATCCAAGTTCTGAAAATGCCCCCACATCATATCTCTTCTTCCCTCTCCTTACCCTCAGCTGCTACTATGGCTAATTTCTCCACATCAATGCTACAATTTCTTCTATTACCAATCAGAATAGTTCCATAGTAGAATATCAGTAAGTCCAGTCTAACCCATACTCTATTCCTCCATCCTGTGGACCCTGGGATGGTTATGTCCACTTCATCTCTATATTGAGAGGGGGCTTAGATTCCACATGGATGATGGATGCAATTCTCCCACTTGCAGTTGTAGGCAATCTTGGCTCCCTGGTGTGGTGATTGACCTTCTTCACCTCCCTGTTAGCTGGCTGGGGTAAGACCAATAAACCAGAGGGTAGGAGTTGCAAGTCTGCTGAGACTCAGAGCCTGGCTGTCACATGGACAGTCCAGAGATTCAGGTCTCCTGAGTATACACCAACCCCAGTGCCAACCACAGGTCTAGTAAAAGTGACAGAAGAGGCCTGTGTAGAAAGGTCATATCTGAGTCCAACTCCATCACACTCAGGAACACAAACTCCAAGGAAGGGCCAGCTGACATGGCACTGAACTCCAGAGCCATCCGCCATGACCACAGAACCTGTACCTGGGGTTGTATCTACTTTGGCTGACTCTGGGACCCTGCTGAGGTGTGCATAAGCCTGACTCCTCTGATGACCTCCTGACTCTTTTTTGGAGACTTATAGTGTTAGAGGTTTGCAATAATTAACAAGCTGTGGCTCAGTTTCCCCTGATATGCATTGGGAAAATGCAAAACCCCTTCCCCGTGTCTGAAGGCATGGCACAGCACTTTCCCACAGGTTAAACAAAGAAACCTCATAGAGACAGGAATAAAGAGAAATAGAGATCTTCACCATCTGCATATCAGAGGGAGATGGAAATCTTTACTACCTCTCCCTGCATATCAGAGAGAAATGGAGATGTAAATCTTCACTGTTTAGAATCCAAACCATTGCTGGGTATAAAACAAGCTAGGAAATAATTTAATACTAAGCACAATGAAAGTCATTGTGAATACTTTTCGCTCATTGGCACTGTCAAAGCACATTCCACTGTTTCTTTTGGCTATTGGACATTATATTGTTTGTTTCTCCTGATATACTCTCTACCCTTTTCTACCCTGCTTTCTGTACTGGCATGTACAGAGTACTGGCATGCCATGTACTGGCATGGAAGAGTTAAACTTTCCTGTGCCCACTGGCTTCTGGCTGGGATAAGCCCATGGGCCATGCTGGCTTGAGTTGAGGGAGGTGTCTCAGAGGCTGCTAAGACAAATACCACAAAATGGGTTGGCTCAGCAACAGGAATTTATTGTCTCATGTCCAGAGTGGTCAGTAGCAATCTGGCTGGCCAATGATCCTTGGGTTCCTCTGCTTTCTGATCACTTGGCAATGTCCTCTCCTTTCTCTTCCAGGTTCTGGCTCCTCCTGGGGAGCTTTATCTTATAAAGCCTCCACAAATAGGATTAAGACTCATTGTGATTCTTACCGCCACACCTTCGCTGAACATAACATTTTCAAAAAGTCCTATTTACAGTGGTTCACAACCACATGAATGGGACTGAGATCAAGAATATGTTTTTTTTTCCCCCTGGGTTACTTAACTCAGCTTACCACAAAGCGGGAGAAGGAGATGGGATGTTTAGGTTTTCTCCTTGAGGCCTGGCTAGTTGCGTGCACCTGACAAAGACCTTTTCTTTCTCTTGACCATGCTGCCAGCCTTACCTCTCCTGTGCTCCTACCTACTCCCTCATCCTGGCTACCTTGAAACTAATCTTGCAGCTGTGGGACTACAGAGAAAAACAACTTGGACTGCAGGGGGGAAAAAAAAAAAAGGAGAAAGACCACTGCAGATCCTAACTGGTCTAAATATTAAACTTACCTCCTACTTCCCCTCTTATTTCCATACCCCTCTTCCCTCCCTCTCATCCCAACTACCCAGGAGCTGAGAGGCTCCTAAATGGCTATTTCCTTTTCTCTGCCACCCTGTCTCCCAGCCTTTGCAGACTCTGATCAATAAATCCAGTGACCAACCTCCCTGACTATGACCCAGGGTTTTTGTTCCCACACCCTCCCAGCCCTTAAAAAGTTGTTTGAACTGTTGAGTTCTACTCTCTCTCCCCTGCCATAGCATCTCCCTAAATAATGTCTTCCTTGCCTGTTTATTATTGTTTGGTGTGTTTTTTTCTTTGACACACCCATGACTGAAGTTCAAGATTCCATCTCTTGGACCTCTCTATCTAATCCTCTCCCCTGAGACTCCAGTAACTGTTCCTCCCACACTTAGAAAGATGATGGCCCTGTTTCCTTGCTGGTGTTAGCCTGAGAAACTGCTCTCTTCCTGATGGTGACCCAAAACCCTGTCCATACATCTGTAAATAGTTCCTTTGTTAAGCTCTTCCCAAAATATCCAATTTGGGTGTTCCATCACTTTCCTATCTGGGCCCTGACTGATGTATTTACTAAATATTGCTACCACTGTTAAATGAACTGCCTCAAAGTCGTATAGCTCCTAACACAGTATTTGCCATTTTATATTATCAATCTTTAAAAATTGATTTATTCCTAATTTATTCCAACATTGGATATAAGGCAGGAATTACCTATTTTATTAAGGTTACAGACTAGTCCATTAAAAAAGGCAACAGGAAAAATGAGGTTATATTTCCGTGAATTCTGGCATTTTAAATAGTTTTATGCCCTTACCAATTATTAGCAACTTTTCCTTTCAAATCATAGACTAAATATTTCCCAATGCTTTCATAGTACTAAAATTTGGAAACTTTGCTGTTTAAGGATTTATCAATATTGGTGTAACATTTTTGGCTCAGTTGCTTAAATCCACTGCAATTTTCAGGCTTGTTATATTGTATTGTCTACCCACAGGCTAAGGAACTGTGTGCTCTTAAACATTACTTAATGTCAAATTACAATCTATACCAAAATGACAACCTTAACAGAATTAAAAACCACCATTGCTAAGATTGTGAACAGAGAGGTGAATGATGGAGTTAATAATCTGAAAATATGGAATATTGACACTATCAAAACAATATAAGCAGGACTAAAGTAATGCCACACTTTTCATCCACCTGCAGAAAGTTTGAGAATTCATGGGCAGCAGTTGTGTTTTATCTGATATCAAGACATGTTTATATCACACAATATTTTATCAAATCCTAATATTTTAATTTTGGATTTTTTAAAACTAATTTTACTAAAATTTTACTAATTTTAGTAAAAAATACTATACTTACATTTAATCAGTGAAATTCTGTTAAGGTATTTTTTTTTTTTTTTTTAGTTCAAATAGCCTTGTCCCTAAAAGAGAACTGGACCAAATTCAAAATGTGATACTCTAGAAGGAAAAAAGAAAACTTAAGTAAACAACATCAAGAAAGGCCAAATAAAGTGACAAATCACAGCAAATAACAGTTAAATTATTGCTACTGGGAGAGACAGCACAATTCACTTTACTAAATTATTTTATTTATCTCTGTGTGGCATAAATGATCTATCTGTTTTGATGAACACTCAAACTTTGCAGAATGGAAAATTGCATTGCTTCTAACATGTCAAATTTAGAAACAGTAAAGAAGATGTGAATTAAATTGGTTTGAGTATGAGTAGACTGCATTCAAGGATGACTTGTCAGCTTAGAAATAGCTTTCCCAGTAGCTTTATTTGAACAATAATACGTTAAGAGGAATTACATAAGTCTGCAAACCAAAATAATAATTGACTACTATTTTGTCCCTAAATTTGAAATGTCCTCAAAATTCTAAATGCCATAAAAGGTCATGAAGATTAGAGGAAGAGAAAGTTCTAGTTTGATCAAAGATATCAAACTAGATTCTGTGAATTAGAAAGGGTTTTATAATTTAGACTTAACAATTTAGCAAAGCCCTAAATTTATATAGCTCTCTTTTTTCTCTCTTTCTTTCTTCATGTATACTTGTCTTTAATACATGAACTGTTTTTATGTACAAACTTTGTCCTAGAAAGTGGGAACTAAATGTTGAAAAACCTACTTGCCAAGGAAGAGAAAAATAATTGGGGAATTTCAACTGAATAATTGGAATTACCATACATTTGAAGGTGATATTTGAAGTTACTCCACAACTATATAACCAGAGCCTCTGCCCCAGAGTTAAGACCCCTGGGGAATGAACTCTAAGTTAAGGACTGAAAGGTAAATAGGAATTGTCTAGGTGAACAGAGAAAGGTCTTAAGAGAAGGAGCCTCTAACGAGATGTTACAGAAGTGAAAACATCTGCAGACGTTTTAATTGAAAGAGTGCTGGGTTATTGTAGGAATGCTAAGAAGTTGAGTACAGTGGGAGCAAAGTTTGTGAAATTTGGAAAGACAATATTATTGGCATAAAGTAAGATCTGAAAGGGATTTTTAATATGGTGAGGTAAGAAAATATTTTATTAGGGCTTGGCCCCAGAATCCTGGTTAGGATGGAGACAAGCTTTGATTAGCAATATATATCTCCTTTGGATTGAAAAGTATGATTCTGAGGAAGGCTGGTTGAAATCAAATTTAACTGCTCTTCATTGTAAACAAACAAGAATTTGTGGTCTGGGGACATCAGAAAAATGAGTGAGCAAAATAAAAAGCAGGAACAGAAACATAAAGGGGACAAGGTATAAGAATGAGGATTTTAATCTTCACAGGGCTTCAAATTCCTATTTATCAACCCCTAAAACTACTTAGTGCTATCTTCCACAAGCACAAAGGATATGCATGGATTTACAGAGGTTTGTTTTGTATTTGTGGGAAGCAAAGAAATAGAACGAATTCCACATCTGTTGTGATTTCAGGGCAGAGATAGACAGGCAGAACCAATACATAGAGTAACAAATAATTCAATGGAAACTAGATGTAGGATCCAGAGGTGACTCTGGGAACTTACTGAAACCTTAGAGAGAATGTGAGACTTTCCACAACTGCATTGGGCAGGGCTTGGAGTCAACCCTCTAGATTCCACAAAGCATTCCAGCTGACACCTTGAATATATAGAACTTGGGAAAGAGTTTGGGGTTGATCTTAAGGTCTATGGTAGTGGTAAGCAAGGTTATGCTTGAACTTCTTTGTATGCTGGATTCACTGTGGAAATGGGTTTGGAGGAAGGCAAGACTGAAGGCAGGAGGTCAGTTAGGGAAGTATCTATGTCGGGGCACTTGCAAAGCTACCACTGACTCTGATGTTCCTGGAGGGCTGCCCTGATTTTGTGATCTCATTTGGCATGTCCCCAACCTGGAGACTCTCAGCCACTGAGACCCTGGTAGAAAACATACCTCTTGCCTTGGAGAATGTATTAATAGAATCTAGTTAGGTCATGTGTGTGTGTATGTGTGTGTATGGGTGTGTGTACATGTGTGAATGGAGAGTGGTGTGATTATAAAAGGGAGAAAAAGATAAAAATATGAGTCAACTGGTTATTATTCTAACACAATTGTGAGCATAAAATTGCATGCGTGTTTACCAATTCAATAATAAAATTGATGAGAGCTCAGTATAATCAAATCAGAAGCTTATAAGCCCCATATTCTGTAAACCGTCACTGGTAGAAAAGTAGACCTAAATTCAGAGACCATCAGTCTTAATAAGCAGTTAATAAAGAACCTTGAAATAAAGGCCATCAGTTGACTCAAGTGCTTTGAAAAGACAGGCCCCAAGCTAGCCATTATTTCTTGTTAATCAGTTAATGAATATAAAATTTACATTACAGCTACAATAACATTTAAGTTACTTCTCTACACTCATCACAGACTTAAATTTCTATCTAAAAATTTGTTTGCTAAGAAGGACAAAGAATCTTCCTGTAATATTCAAGGCTTCTTTTTAATCGTTCCAAGGACCACAGATGGTAAGTTTAAGACTGGATACTGCTTGTTAAAGGAAACTGCCTTTGCTAAAATAATTGTGATAGGAGGAACCTTTGTTCTTTAAAGGTATAAGTATGGTTTGTCATAGGAGGTTGATTTTAAATACCATGATGCATAGTAACACTGACATTATGGATCAAGCTCTAATTCACTCAAACTGTATAAAAGAACTGTGCAGATTTTATTAAAATTAGAACTATAACTGAAGGCTTCCACAGGCTCATATCTTCCCATCTGGCCTTCACCACCCTCTTGCTCATATGACTGCTTACTGTACATAGATGAGCTGTGCAGGCTCCTGTCTAAGTACCTAGCTCGGGACTTCAACAGACTCTCCTTTTCCCCTGTTTCCTCAAATTTCCTATCTGTGCTGGATTAGCCCCATCCCCATCAGCCTATAAACACACCATAATTCTGCCTATCTTTAAAACAAATATAAAAATAAAATAACATCTGAAGACCTTTTGATTCTTTATTCCCCTTTAGCTTACTGCCTCTTCTCTTTGCTCCACTCCCTATTAAAGCAAATCATCTCAAGTAATTTGTATTCACTGTCTCCAACTCCTCTCCTTCCAATCTCTCATTTTTTTAAAAAAAGAAAATTACTCTATGATTCAAAATTCAAACAATATGTAAAGGTACAATCAAAGAAGTATTGCTTCTGTCACTGTACCACCCAACTCTAATATGAACCATTTTTATGAGTTTCTAATTTTGAATCCCGTATTGCATTCTTAAGCAAAAGTTAGTATACTATGTAGACTGTCCTGCATTTTGTTTGTTTTCACTTAAAGATATACCCTGGAGATTAGTGCACTGTCAGTACTTAAGAACTTCTCAATTCTTTATGTCTTTTAAGGCTGCATATGCTCTTTGCAAGGATATATTATCACATTTTTTCAGCAATTCCTCTGCTGTTGGACACCTGGGTTGTTGTCATTACATACAAAATCACAAGTAACTTCTTGTACATGTAGCATGTCACATGTATAAAGTTGTATGTACTGTCTATCTTCTTATAAATAGGATTTTGGCTTGAAGGGCAAATGCATCTGTAACTTATTTTAAAACTCACCGCCAAATTTCCCTATGTAGGGGTTGTATCACTTTCTACTTCCACTAACAATGCTATAAAAGTGTTTTTTCCCCCAAGTATTGCCACCTGAATTTGCTGTCATTTCTTACATGGATCGATTGACAAAAATGGTATTTTATATGGTTTTAATTTGAATTTCCACTATTATGAGTGACATTAAGGACTTTTTCTATGTAGTTAGAGATCACTTGTACTTCTTTGTTAACTAACTTTATACAAAGCATTCCCTTTTTAAAAATGAGTTTTAGTTCTTTTTTTCTCAATTTCTTATAGCTCTTTATATATCAAAGAAATCATCCTGTTGTTTGTGATATGTATCACATCTCCCCCTTATAAAATCGTTCTGAAGCTTTTTTCCTTTCACATCGCTAAAATATCCCCTGTGAAGGTCAAACATGATCTCTGTTTGGCTAACTCAGAAATCAATTCCTAATTCTTACCCTACTTTATCTACTGACAGCTTAAAACACGTTTGTCACATGACTTCCTGGATTCCAAAATTGCTTGAATTTTGTTATACGGTTGTTCTTGTTTCTATACGTCACCAATGTCTGATAGCACTCAGTCCTTAGAGTTTCTTCTCTATCTATACTTACCCGTTTGGAGATATTTAGACTGCTGTGGTTTTAAATAACATTTATATGCTGATAATTCCAAATCTTATATTTCCAATTTGGAGCTCTCCATTGACTGAAACTCTCATTTACCTAACTACATCTCCGCTTGGATCCATTATAAGTATGTATAAAAAGCATATCCTGCTCTTTTTTTTCCACAAACTTACTCCTCTGATAGCCTAACACATCTCAGGAAATGACAATGCCATGCTTACAGTGGCTCGGAATCACCCTTGACTTTTTTCCTCTCACTTCCCACATCCAATCTGTCAACAAGACCTGTTTGCTCTATCCTCTGTATCTATAATCACATCACCTCTCATCACCTGTATTAGCCCGTCAAAGGAGTGCTGATGCAAAATATCAGAAATTGGTTGGTTTTTATAAAGGGTATTTATTTGGGTAGGATTTTGCAGATACCAGGCCATAAAGCATAAGTTACTTCCCTCACCAAAGTCTGTTTTCACCTGTTGGAGCAAGATGGCTATAGACGTCTGTGAGGGTTCAGGTTTCCTGGGTTTCTCCCCTCCTGGGGCTGGCTTCTCTTTCCTCTGTGAGCTTACTTCCCAGGGATCCAGTTTAAGGCTTAAGCATCAATCCAACATCAAATCTCCAACATCAAAAACCCTTAACTGTTCTTTGCCACGCCCTTTGGTGGGTGGGGACTTAACACCCTACTGGCACAAGAGGTTTACTTGAATCCAATATAATCTCATATGCCCAGAGGAAAAGACCAGTTCACAAACATAATCCATATTTCTTTTGGAATTCATCAATAATATCAAACTGCTACACCACCTATACCTCTACTACCCTAAGACTCCAAACTCCATATAATCATTTACAAAGTTTTACAACATCTAGTCATCCCCACTATTATCTCTTTAATTTTTTCTTGCTCTATCTTTACTTTCTTATTTTGCTCCTTACTCTTCCTCAAACACACACTCCATGTGCCTACGTCAGAGCCTTGCACTTCTTGTTTTCTCTGAACTGAATACCTCTCTTCAGGTATCCATGTGGCTTTCTAATATCTTCTCTTGCCTTCTTGCTCATATTTCACCTTTGCACCGAGGCCTTCACTGATCACCTCTTTTAAATATATCTCACACCATGGCCAAATTCCCTATTCTCCTTCCCTGCATTAATTTTGTCATGACAATTACCATTTATTTTGCCATATATTTCATTTTCATTTATGTATTTATTATTTTTCTTACTGTACTAAGATTTGAGTTCCATGAGGATACAGTGTTTTGTCTCTTTTATTAACTGCTGTATCTCCTCATACATCATCTGGCTTGTAAATAGTTGCAGTGAAGAGGCACATTCTTCCATGTAGTATAGAGTTTAAAATAAAATAAACCAGCGCAGCCAGATTTACTTTAAAACTGAAAACCAAATCTCAAGTTTGTCTCCACAGCAGTTAAAGAGTTGTAGAATTTGAGAGAGGTTCAATTATTTGCGTATAGAGAGGCCAGGACTCAGGAATGATTTTGAGAAGGAAAAATGGTTTATTGACTGACGGCTGGACTCAGGAGCTTTTTGTTTCAATCCTGGACTAGAGAGCTTTTTGTTTCAATCCTGAGCCCCGAACAAGATTTTTGAGTCCTTTTTATACAGAGGAAAGGCCAAATGGTCCTTTTCTTTCGTTCTCAATAGGCTTGAATTAGCATATATCTTCTATATCTTAGGTAAGCTTTTAGCATGGACTTCATACATTCTAGATAAGCTTTTAGCACATTTGGTTTGCATTTTCTTTGAATATTTCAAGTTTATAGACTTTGCATTGTTAAACTGTTTCCTGGGACTGGAGTCGTTGCCATGGTCACCAAGGGCAGGACTGCAGCCTCTTACCATTCCACACCCACAAGTCAGGACAGACAGTTTAGGTTAAGGTTATCTCTGAAGAGACAAAAGTGCCTCCCACCCATAGCCCACAATAAAAGGACACTAGAGATACTGAGAGAAACATGCTATGATCTCAGCCTTTATGGAGCTTGGAAGATAGTGGGCAAGTCAGGCAAGACTGAGAATGCATTCATATATGAGCACCAGAGAGACCCAAAATAAAATGATTTCCAAGGTGTACAGTGAACAGCTACTGTGAAGAGTCCTATTTCACTGGCTTTGGAGCAGCGACCTAGAGATCTTGAATGCGTCATTAGCAGACTTAAAACAGAGAAGGATATTTGTCTATTCAATATCCCTCTTTCTTAATAATACAATTCAATTTTATTTTATTTATTTATTTATTTTTAAGACTTATTTATTTATTTCTCTCCCCTCCCCCTCCCCCGCCCCCACCCCAGTTGTCTGTTCTCTGTGTCTATTTGCTGCATCGTCTTCTTTGTCCACGTCTGTTGTTGTCAGCGACATGGGAATCTGTTTCTTTTTGTTGCGTCTTCTTGTTGTTATGTCAGCTCTCCGTGTGGGCGGCACCATTCTTAGGCAGGCTACATTTTCTTTCGCACTGGGCGGCTCTCCTTATGGGGCACACTCCTTGCGCGTGGGGCTCCCCTACGTGGGGGACACCCCTGCATGGCACAGCACATCTTGCGCGCATCAGCACTGTGCATGGGCCAGCTCCACACAGGTCAAGGAGGCCCGGGGTTTGAACTGCAGACCTCCCATGTGGTAGACGGATGCCCTAACCACTGGGCCAAATCTGCTTCCCTCCAATTTTACTAAGACTGCTGCTGTTTCCAGCTAAAAGAGCCCATGTTTCCATATTTTTTGGAAATAGGTCCTGGCATATGGTAAGTTCATTCACATGTGTTGTAAGAAGTGCTATGTGGAACTTGAGGAGAACTCCTTAAAGGGAACTGCCTCAGCTGGAAGCTATGTTCTTACTGCACTTTCCTCTTTCCTCCTTTCTGCTGCTTGGAATGTAAACATGATGGCAGGAGCTCCAAAAGCTGTGTTTGACCATGAGGGGAACTTCAAGGTGAAAACCATACTCTAGGACAAAGATTGTCAGACTTTCTGTAAAGGGTGAGATAGTAAATATGTCAGGTTTTGTGGACTAAATCTAATCTCTTCTGTCTTTTTTATAATCTTTTAAAATGTAAAGAGCTTGCTTAGATTTAACTGCCCAAAACAAACCCTGGGTTAGATACACCTATGGGTCATGGTTTGCTGACCCTTGCTTTAGGATGGTGGAAAAGGCATATTAGAAGGTCCCTTATGATGGTGGACCTGGCATTCTTACAATCAGAGTTCTTTTACATAAGAGGGCAACTAATACTCATCTTGTTTAAGTTACTATTATTTTGAGTTTTCTCTTAAATGCAGCCAAACTTATCCTAACTAATAAATGTCCCTTGAAAGAAATGTTCATATTGCCCTGGCCAAGAAACACTAGAATACATTTATTTGAAGATTAATACTATGAACAAAAACATGTAGATGGGAAAAACTTGCAAGGGCACATTTAGAAAAGAAGGTTGAAGTGAAGAATTTGCTGTGGGTGTGGGGAAAGACACACTGATGAGTATTATTTCACTGATATGTCAGAAAGATGCAGTTGATTGCTGGCCTTGAAGTCAGGCTGAGTAGTCTGAACTTTATTCAATAGGTAATAAAGAACTATTGTAGGTTAACCCCAGAGAAGACATAAAAAAGCTGGATTTTAGGAGTCATTACTTAGTGAAGTATTCTGGGCTGGAAGCTAAAGACTTGATGCTGATTACCCTGTAGGGCTGCACCTTGAAAGTTTGAAATGAAAATGGAAAGATACAGTTGATTCTGAGAGATGTGACACAGGCAGGGGCGGAAAGCGCAGCCAATTTTTGTTAAAAAAAATGTATGAAACATCGTGGAGGAGGCAAAATTACTATATACTTACAGGTAATAAACTTTTGTTCTTTTAACTTCCATAACTATTTTAGCTACCTTGCTAACATAAATTAACATTTACACATACCTACTTTTTTTTTCCTTTTTTGTTTACATCTATTCAGTGGTTAATTTCTTGTGTCATTTTGGACCAGGTTATGGTGCCCAGGTGTTCAGTCAAGCAAGCACTGGCCTAATGGCTACTATAAGGATATTTTGTGGGCTTAAATCATAAGTAAATTGATTACATCTATGCATGATTATATTTATAACTAACTGAGGAGATTGCCTTCAACAATGAGAGAAGTCTCACACAATCATTTGAAGTCTTTAAAAGGAGAAGTGATAATTTCAGCAGTCAGAAGAGAAAATTTCCATCTCTGCCTCAGCCAGCCAGCTTCTCATAGGAAATTCATTGAAATCCTTCATTGGAATTCCCAGCTGTGGTTTGCTCTATGGAATTTGGACTTGCACATCCTCATAGTCACATGAGAAAATTCTTATAAAAATCTCAAGTTTGCAGGTGTCTCATATTGGTTCTCTTTCTTTAGAGAATCTTGACTAATAAATATTTATTAAAATAAAAAATTGAAATTTACCACTTTAACCATTTTTAAGTGGACAACTCTGTGAAATTAAGCACTTTTAGAATATTGTGCTACCATCACCACCTTCCATTAGGAAAACTTTTCATCATCCACAAGAGAAACTCTTTACCTATTAAGCGATAATTTTCCGTTCCTCCTCTCCCTAGTTCCTGGTAACCTCTAATCCACTTTCTGTCTCTATGAATTTGATTATTCTAAATATTTTATATAAGTGAAATCATACAATATGTATGTTTTCTGCCTGGCTTATTTCACTTAGCATAATATTATCAAGGTTCATCTATGTTATAGCATGTATCAAAACTTACTTTCTGTGGCTGAATAGTATTCCATTGTATGTGAATATATATGTGACTATAGTTCTCCAATCGTGTGTTGATGGACACTTGGGCTTTTTCCACTTTGGGGCTATTTTGAATAACAATGCTGCGAACACTGGTATAGAAGTACCTGTTTGAGTCCCTGCTTTCAATTCTAATATACCAAAGAGCGGAACCACCCAACTGTTTTCCACAGTGGCTGCACCATTTTACATTCCCTCCAGCAATGCACAAGAGTTCTGGTTTCTCCACATTCTTCCCAACAGTTGCTAATTTCCATTTTTAAATAATAGGCATGCTTGTGGGCATGAAGTGGTATCTCACTGTGGATTTGATTTGCATTTTCCTAATAGCTAATGATGTTGCGCATCTTTTCATGTGTTTATTGGCAATTTTTGCATCTTCTTTGGAGAACTATCATTGTACATCTTTAGGCACATCCAGTTTTGACTAAGATGGATTACTGTGGATCAGATTTATACTTCTACTTGAAACAAGAGTAACTAAAAAACAACAACAACAACAAAGAGAAACATATTAAGCTGCAGTTTAGGAGACATGAGGTACCAGATAATGATGGACAATGATCTCTGAAGACAAGAGTGTAAACAGGTGAACTCTACAATTGTCCCAACATGCTTTCTTAAAGTATTTTCAGGCTGTCTTGCAGGAGTGGGAACTCAGGTGGAATTACTCAGTATAGGAGACAAAGTTGAGAATCTGGAGAGAATGCTGCAGCTAGAGTTCACTGAAAAAAATACCAGGAAAAAGAGAACTGCAGAGAGTATATGGGAGACTGAACAGGGGACATACTCTAAGTACTGTGTAGTTCTATTCTGTGCATGTGGGTGGACACTACCCAAGGTTGGTGTATTTGCCAAAGGCCTGCCAATGCAAAGTACCAGAAATTAGTTGGCTTTTATAATGGGGACTATATTTAGGGTAAAATTCTACAGTTCCAAGGTCGTTAAATGTCCAAATAAAAGCACCATCCAGAAATGTTTTCTCACCAAAATCATCTACTGGCAATCCTGGCATGTTGCCACATGGTAAAGCAAGGTGGAGGACGATCTCTGCTGAGGTCTCTGCCTTCCCCTCCAGAATCTACCGCCTCCCCCAACCCCTTAGGGGACTTGTTTTGTGCGTCTGTGTTTTTCTCGTTCCAGAGTCTGGGGCTTCTCTCAGCCTTCAGAGCATCTCTATTTTCCTGCAGTCCTCTATTACACATGGCAGGATCAATATAGTATTTTCCTTTCTCCTGTGTGTGTCTGTCTTTCTCTGTGTGTCCCCATTTATATCAGACCCAGAAAAAGGGCAGAGACCCAAGCTGGCTCATGCCTCACTGATGCAGTCCAATCAATAGTCCTAAAGAATTCTTTTCAAGTAATCTAATCAAAGGCCCTTTAACTGAATTTAATGCAATCAAAGGGTACCACACCCATAGGAATAGATTAGTTTAAGAACATAATCTTTTGCTGGGATTCACAAAACTCAAACTATCACAGCTGAACCATCCAAAAGGCTTATAGTGGATAGATTCTGGTAGTCAAGCAGCAATAGTGTCAGTTCCCATCTTCCAGATTCCCACAGCATTGGGTAGTGTAGTAAGAAAATTCTTGCCCACATAGTGGGGAGTTATTAGCCTTAGACTAGACGCTGCTTTGGTTATGCCTAACAAATTATGCAAGTAAGACTCAGAAGGAACAAACCGATTCTAAGTAATTTAACTCTCAAAACAAAGTTAAAGAATATCTATAAGAAAACAAAAATATCCAGTAACCAACAAGAAAAAAATCCACAAATTTTACAGGCAATTAAAGATTAGCAATCATGCCAGGAACCAGGAAAATGCAATGAATAATGAGAATAAAAATCCACCCAATCTGACTCAGAACTGATGTGAATGTCAGTAGTAACCATAAAGATATCAAAATAGTAATTATAACTGAAATTCCATATATTCAAAAATATTGAGGGATGACAGATATAAAAAAAGACCAAAATCAAATTTCTATGGATTAAAACTACAATGTCTGAAATCCAAATAAACTGTGTAGGATTGAGACAGACTACACATTGTAGAAGAGAAGACAAGTGAACCTGAACATAATAATAAAATAAAACAGCATGAAAAGAAAAATGAAAAAAAAGAAAAAAGAAAAGTGCATCAGTAAGCAATTGGATAACTTAAGTAATCTAGTATATGTAATTGGGGTTCTTGAAGTGGGAGTATCAGAACAGTTATTTGAAGAATTAATGGCATGAAATTTACAAAAGTTATCCACCCCCACCCCCTAATAGGAAAGGAAGGGTCTGGTGTTTCCTCAACCTATCCAGGCAAAGGTGTATATTCTTGGCATATAGGGACTGAACGGTTGGGCACTCATGGATCCTCCCTCACCACCCAGTAGTGTAACAGGGGGCTGGTGTTTCCTCAGCCTCTCCAGGCAATGGTGGGCATTTTTAGCCACACAGACTGAACTGTCGGACATTGGTGGTTCCATTCCCATCACCTAAAGGGCAGAAAGGACAGTACTCCCCAACCACTTAGGGCAACTGCAGGTGTATTCATCCCACACAGATTAAATTGTTGGACATTCCAGAGGGTCTGTCCCCATCCCTGGTATGGGGGGGACAGTGTTATGTCAGTCTACCTGTGCAATGGTGGTCATTTTGGACCTGCACAGCATAGATTGCTGCCCACACCTGCACTTCCATCCCATCACCAGGCAGGGGAGGAAGGGGCATGAAGCTTCATCAGTCTCTCTGGGCAACTACAGACAGTCTTGGTCTGCACAACTTGGATTATTACATGTGGCTGTGACTCTGTCCTTATCCTTAACAAAGGAAAAAGGTGGGAGAAGCTTAATCAGTTCCTGGGGTAGTGCAGGCAGTTTCAACTTCCATAGCTTACAGCACTAACTACATTCTTGGCTCCTACTACACAAAGGAGAAAAGGTAAAAAAAGCCCTAAACTTAAGAGAGAAACAGCACCAGGGATAAATAGATCTATAAACCAGATGTCAAGACACCAACAAAAAATTACAATCCAAACCAAGAAACAGGAAGATATGGCCCAGTTAAAGGAATAAGATAAGCCTCCAGATGACATAAAGGAGTTGCAACATTTAATCACAGATGTTCAAACAAATTTCTTTAATAAATTCAGTGAGATGGCTAAAAAGATTAAGGATATTAAAAAGACACTGGGTATCCACTCCACATCTATACCAAGAGGGGGCTTAGATTTCACATGGATGATGGATGCAATTCTGCTGCTTTCAGGTGTAGGCACTCTTGGCTCCCTGGTGTGGTGGTTGACCTTCTTCACCTCCATGTTAGATGAGTGGGGTAAGTCCAATAAACCAGAATATAGGGGTTGCAAATATGTTGAGGCTCAGGGCCTGGCTATCACATGATCAGCCCAGAGATTCAGGTCCCCTGGGTATACACTAAACTCCGGCACCAACTACAGTTCCAGTAAAAATAACAGGAGAGACTTGTGGACAAAGATCACATCTAAGTCCAGCTCCATCACACAGAAACACAAACTCCAAAGTAGGGCCAACTGTCATGGCACTAAATGCCATCTGCCATGACCATAGAACCTGTGGGTCTCTGTAGCCCTCAGTAGAATCAATACCTGGGGTTGTATCTACTTTATCTGTCTCTGGGACTATGCTCAGGTGTGCATAAGGGCATTGATATAGATGTGGAGTGGGCACAACCATTCTAAGGTCCACAGAATGGAGGAATAGAGGATGGATTAGTGTGGACGTACTGATATTCTATTCATGAACTGTTGTGATTAGTAGTAATTGAAGAAAATGTGGCATTGGTGTGGAGAAAGTGGCCATGGTGGCTGCTGGGGGTAGGGAGTGGGAGGAAGAGATGTGATGTGGAGCATTTTCGGAGGTTGGAGTTGTCCTGGGTGGTGCTGCAGGGACAGTTACTGGATATTGTATGTCCTCCCATGGCCCACTGGGTGGACTGTGGGAGAGTGTGGGCTATGGTGTGGACCATTGACCATGAGGTGCAGCAGTGCTCAGAGATATATTCACCAAATGCAATGAATGTCTCATGATGATGGAGGAGGTTGTTTTTATGGCAGGAGGAGTGGGGGGAGGGGGTTGGAGGGTATATGGGTGCCTCATATTTTTTTAATGTAACATTAAAAAAACAAATAAAGACAAAAAATAAAAATAAAATAAAATAAAATTACTTCCTGAAGCCAGAAAAGTAAAAAAAGACTGGGTAAGCACAAAGAATAATTTGAAAGAAAACTTAGAAAAATAGCAGATTTTATAGGTGAAAGGTGGAATAAATGAAATTAAAACACATTGGAGTCACATAACAGCAGATTTGAGGAGGCAGAAGAAAAGATCAGTGAGCTTGAAGACATGGCCTCTGGAAGCAAACATACAAAAAAACAGATGAAAAAATGAAAGGGAAAAATTGAACAGGGTCTCAGGGAACTAAATGACAGCAAGAGACATGAAAACATAAATGTCATGGTTGTCCCAGAAGGAGAAAAAAAAGGAAAAAGGGCAGAAGGAATATTTTAAGAAATAATGGTGGAAAATTTCCCAACCCTATTGAAAGACATAGATATCCATGTCCAAGAAGCACAGCACACTCCCATCCGAATTAATCCAAACAGACCAAACTCTGAGACACATGCCAATCAGAATATCAAATGCAAAGACAAAGAGAGAATCCTGGAAGAGCAAGAGAAAAGCAATAAGGGATACTCAATAAGATTAAGTACTAACCTCTTATCAGAAATCATGGAGGCAAAAAAGGCAGTGGCATGATAGACTTAAGATACTGCAAAAGAAACATTGCCAGCCAAGAATCTCATATCTGGCAAGACTGTCTTTCAAAAAAGACTGTGAGTTTAGAATATTCAGAGAAAACAAAAAACTGAAAGAGTTAGTAACAAAGAGACAAGTTTTGCAGAAATACTAAAGGGAGTGCCACAGCCTGAAAAGAAAAGACAGGAGAGAGAGAAGCTTGGAAGAGAGTATAGAAATGAAGATTAAATCAGCAAAAGTACTTAAAGTGTCAAAAGAGTGGTGAAAATAAAATATGACAGATAAAAACCAAAAGTCAAAATGGGTGAAATAAGAACTGCCTTTACAATAATAACATTGAATGTTAATAGATTAAACTAACTCATCAAAAGACAGACTGGAGGAATGGATAAGAAAATATAAGCCATCTATATGCTGTCTTTAACCCAAGGATACCAACTGATTGAAAGTGGAAGGTTGGAAGAAGATATTCCATGCATGTAGTAACCAATAAAACCTGAAGTAGCTATGCTTATATCAGATGAAATAGACTTTAAAAGAAAAATTGTTATTAGAGATAATGAAGGACATTATATATTAATAAAAGGATCAATTCACCAGAAGAAATAACAAACATAAATGTATATGCACCTAGCCAGGATGCCCTAAGATATATGAGGCAAACACTGGCAAAACTGAAGGGAGAAATAGATATCTCTATAATAATAGTTGGAGGCTTCAACACATCACTCTCAGCATTGGGGAGAACATCTGGGCAGAGGATCAATAACAAAAACAGAGAGCTTGAATAACATGATAAATGGACTAAATTTAATAGACATATACAGAACATTGCACCCCAAAACAGCAGGATATATATCCTTTTCAAGTGCTCATGGATCTTTCTCCAGGATAGACCATAAGTTTGGTCACAAAACTGATCTCAGTAAATTCAACAAGATGGAAATTATACATAGCACTTTCTCTGACCATAACTGAATAAAGTGGAAAATAAACGAAATAAAAAAAAGGGAAAATTCACATATAAATGAAAATTAAACAACACACTCTTAAATAATCAGTTGGTCAAATAATAAATTTCAAGAGAAATCAGTAAATACCTTGGGACAAATGAAAATGAGAACACAACATATCAGAACATATGGGATACACTGAAGGCAGTGCTAAGAGTGAAATTTATAGCCCTCAGCGCTTACAGTAAAAAAGAACAAAGAGCTAAAATCAATGAATTAACTACACAACTGGACAAACTAGAAAAAGAACACCAAACTAGTCCCAAAGCAAGTAGAAGTACTGAAATAACAAAGATCAGAGCAGAACTAATGAAATAGAGAACAAAGAAGAATAGAGAGAATTAACAAAACCAAAAGTTGATTCATCAAGATTTTTTAAAATTGACAAAACTTTAGCTAGACTGATAAAGTATAAAAGAGATAAGATGCAAATAAATGAAATAAAAAATGAAAACAGGGACAATATTGCTGACCCCACAGACATAAAAGAGTTCATAAGAGGATACTATGAACAACTATATGCCAAAAAACTAGACAATGTAGATGAAATGGAAAAATTCCTAGGAACATATTAATACCAACACCCTACAATGACCCTAGAAGAAATAGAGGACCTCAACAAACCAATCACATGTAAAGAGATTGAAACAGTCATCAAACAGCTTTCCAAAATGAAAAGCCCAGGAACAGATGGCTTCACAAGGGAGTTCTACCAAGCATTCAAAGACGACAGAGTACCATTCTTACTCAAGCTCTTCCAAAAACTTGAACAAGAAGGAACACTACCAAACTCCTTCTATGACGCCAATATCACCTTAATACCAAAGCTGGATAAAGATGTTATGAAAAAAGAAAATTACAAACCCAGTTCTTTAATTAATATGAATGCATAAATCCTCAACAAAATACTTGCTAATCAAATCCAACAATACATTAAAAGAATTATGCATAATGATCACATGGATTTTATATCAAGTATGCAAAGGTGGTTCAATACAAGGAAATCAATCAGCCTAACACACCACATTAATAAATTAAAGAAGAAAAATCATATGAGTCTATCAATTAATTCAGAAAGGGCATTTAACAAAATACAGCATCCTTTCTGATAACAATACTACAAAAGATAGGAATTGAAGGAAAATTTCTCAACATGATAAAGGCCATATACGAAAAGCCCATAGCTAAAATTGAACTCAATGGTGAAAGACTGATAGCTTTCTTGTTGAGATCAGGAACAAGACAAGGATGCCCACTGTCACCACTTTTGTTAAGTATAGTGCTAAAAGTCCTAGCTAGAGCAATCAGACAAGATAAAGAAATAAAAGACATCCAAATCAGAAAGGAACATGTAAACTTTCATTATTCGCAGATGATATTTTCCAATATCTAGAAAGTCCCCCGAAATCTACAGCAAAGCTGCTGGAGCTAATAAACTATTTCAGTAGATTGTCAGGAGACAAGATCAATACACAAAAAATCAGTGGTGTTTCTGCACAGTCTGAGGAGGAAGTCAGGAAAATTTCCATTTACAATAGCAACTAAAAGAATGAAATATTTAGTAACAAACTTAACCAAGGATGTAAAGCACTTGTATTCAGAAAGCTACAATGCATTGCTAAAATAAATAAAAAAAGAAGTAAATAATTGGAAGGACATTTCATGTTCATGAATTGGAAGACTAAATATCATTAAGATGTCAATTCTACCCAAATTAATATACAGATTCAATGCAATCTCAATAAAATTTCCACCAGGATTTTTTAAAGAAATGGAAAACACAATTATTACCTTTATTTGGAAGAGTAAGAGGTCCTGATTAGCCAGAAAACCTTTATTTGGAAGAGTAAGAGGTCCTGATTAGCCAGAAATATCTTAAAAAGGAAAAGTAAAGGTGAAGGACTCCCATTTCAGGACTTTAAATCTTACCACCTAGCTACAGTGGTAAAAACAGCATGGTATTGGCATAAAGATAGGCACATAGACCAATGGAACTGAATTGATAGTACATAAATGAACCGCTATGGTTGAGTGATTTTTGACAAGCCTATCATACACATCCACCTGGGGCAGAAGAGTCTATTCAACAAATGGTGCTGGGAGAACTGGATATCCATATCCAAAAGAAAGAAAGAGGACACATATCTCACAACTCATACAAAAATTAACTCAAAATGGATCAAAAACCTAAATATAAAAGCAAGAACCATAAAGCTCCTAGAAGAAAATGTAGGAAAACCTTTTCAAGACTTGGTGGTAGGGAGTACATTCTTAAACCTTACATCAAAAGCACGGGCAACAAAAGAAAACATGGATAAATGGGATCTCCTCAAACTTAAACCCTTTTGTGATTCAAAGGACTTCATCAAGAAGATGAAAAGGCAGCCACCGACTCAATGGGAGAAAATATCTGGAAACCACATATCCAATAAGGGTTTGATGTCCACTCTATGTGAAGATATCATACAACTCAATAAAAGTGCAAGCAATCCAATTTAAAAATGGGCAAAAGATTTAAATAGTTCTCCAAAGGGGAAATACAAATGGCCAAAAAGCACAGGAAAAAATGTTCCATATCACTAGCCATTAGGGAAATGCAAATAAAAATGACAATGAAATATCATCTCAAACCTCATAGAATGGTCATTATTTAAATAAAACAGGGGAGTGGTTGTGGCTTAAGCAGTTGAGAACCTGCCTCCCACATGAGAAGTTTCAGGTTGGTTCCCAGTGTCTTCTAAAGAAGACAAATAAACAATGAGAAAAAACAATGAACAGACAACTAGCAGACAACAGGCAAAAACAATAAGCAAGACAACAAGCAGACAATGAGTAAAAACAAAGAAGCAGGGAGTGGATATGGCTCAAGCTGTTGAGTGTCTTCCTCCCACCTGGGAGGTCCCACATTTGGTTCCCAGTGCCTCCTAAAGAAAAAAACAGACAATGAGCAAAAGAAAGAAAGAAACAACAATGAGCAGACAACAAGCAAAAATAATGAGCAAACAGACAAAGGAGCCATCTTGCAAGGTGGGGACAAGAAAAATTGGCCATCACCTTACTGAGATCCCTTCCACAATACCATTTATCATGAAGTATATTTCAGAGCTAAGAGAAAACTATTAAAAAAACAAAAAACAATAAGTGCTGGAAAGTATGTGGAGAAATAGGAACACCCTTTCACTGTTGGTAGGATTGTAAAATGATGCAGCCTCTGTGAAAGGCAGTTTGGTGGTTCCTCAAGAAGCTAAATATAGAACTGCCATATCATCCAGCCCTTCCTCTACTAGGAATATATCCAGAAGAACTGAAAACTGTGACACAAATAAGCATCTGCACACCAATGTTCATAGCAGTGTTATTCACAATTGCCAAAAGATGGAAACAATTCAAGTGATATATACATACAATGGAATACTATACTACAGGAAGAAGAAATGAAATTATGACACATATTATAATATGGAAGAATCTTTAAGGCATTAGGCTAAGCGAAGTAAGCCAGACATAAAAGAACAAATATTGCAAGATCTCATTAATATGAACTAAATTTGAAGAATAAACTCATGGAGTTAAAACCTAGAGTATTGGTTATTAGGGGATAAGAGGAGGGCTAAGAAGGCCTCCTGATGCTTAATGTATGTAAATGTTTTAATTAACTTGATTGTAAAGTGAGAAATGGATAGAATTGATGTTAGCCCATTATAGCAAGTAGCAGCTAGTTTATAAATGGGATTGTGGCTTAAATGGATAGTCTGGGGATATAAATGCCAATTGAAAGAAAGCTAGAGAATAACCTAGGGACTGAATAACAGTGAACTCAGAGGCGGATGAGAATTGTGGTTGATAGTATAAATGCAAGGGTGTTGTGTCAGCTAGAGCAGGTGTATGCCACTATTATAGGGAGGTGGAAATGTGGAGAAGCATGGAAAAAATACAATTAGTGTGACCTATGAACTGTGGTTAACAGCAATCCTGTAATATTCTTGCATCAGTGCCAAAGATTTACTGTGTTGATAATGGGGGGGGGGGGTAATGGAAAAAAAGTGTGCCAAATGTACATTATGGACCATGGTTGGTGGTAATAGTCTGATGATATTATCTTATAATGTGTAACAAATATCCCAACCACAGCGAGGTGTGTTGGTGAAGCGGTATTGTATGGGAATTTTACACATGTGCATGATTGTTTTGTGAGTTCACAGCCTCTGTAATAAAAATATATTTAAAAAATAATAGGGTGGTTGGGGGAAAAATACACCAAAAGTAGGATATGGACAATAGTTAGTAGTAATATTTTGACGATGCTCTTGCATAGTGTGTAACAAATGTTTCACAACAATGCAAGGTGTTGGTGGTGGGGCGATGTATGGGACCCTTGTATGATGTTATATATGTTTATTTTGTAAGTTCACAACTTTTATTATACATTTATTATTTAGGTATGTTTATGTATGAATGATATACTTAAATAAAATTTTTAAAAAAAATTTTGGAGTTGATTGAACCTATATACTTACAGATAAAAAGCTCCCCATGCCCAAGAAACAAGAAGAAAGTTTCAATGAGTCAAATAAAAATCAAATTAATCAGCATCAGTTATAAAGAGAAAAATTTTAAATTAGAAGAAAAAGACTTACCACATACATAAAAGCAAAGTTAAAAATACATATTATGTACAAGTAATAATACAAGTGAGATGATAGTGATGCATTGTATTTTAAACACTATAATAAAAGAACAGCCAACTTAGAATTCCACACACAACAAAGATATCTTATAAAAATAAAGATGAAACAAAAATGTTTTCAAACATTGAAAACTTGAAATAATCCATTGGCAGCCTATCCACACTACAAGAAATGCTTAAAAATATTTAAGGCAGAAGAAAGTGATAATCAATGGAAAATATGGATCTATACTAAAAATACAGTTGAATAATAACTACAAAATAACAAATATATTGATAGCTATATGTGATTTTTATCTTAGTATTTAAATCTTTTTATAATATATTATTGTGTAAACAAACATAATAGTAGTGTAATATGGAATTTAAATATAAGTAAAACGTATGTGAAAACAGCATAAAGCCAATGAAGGGATACATGCAAGTATATGATAGTAAGATTTTTATATAATATGAAAAGTGATATAACATCCCAAGAAAGTAGACTCTGAGAAGTTAAAGATGTGCACTATTAACCCAGATAAACCACTAAAAAAATAAAACAAGGAGTTATAGCGAGTAATTTAACAAAAAAGATCAAATGGAATGGATTCATACAAATCATTCAATCCAAAAGAAGGCATAAAAAGAAGTAGGAATCAAAGAATAGATTGTACAAATAGAAAACAAATAGCAAGATGTTAGACTTAACATCTTGAGTATTGACCATATCAATACATATCAATACTCAAAATCCGAATGTTCCAAATACCATACTTAAAAGGTAAATCCAAATATTCTAATTAAAGATAGAGATTGACAAGGTGTATATCACAGTTTGATATTATTTATGAATTCTAAAATACATATAGATTATGCTTGTAAACTGATCTTTTCCTCTGGGTGTGATAACCCTTTGATTTTAGCAGATTCAGCTGAGATGTCTGATCAAATTATGTTAATAGAGGGCTTTGATTCAACTACATCATTAGAGTGCAACTCGGTGTTAAGTCCCAGCCCCCTTGGGTTGATAAAACAGACTCTCACATGGAAGTAGACACACAGAGAAGATAAACAGAAGATCCTGTAACCCTGAGAAGTGAGATGAGCTGATAGTTTGATAGTTTACAAGTGACCTTGTGAAGAGAACAGAGCAGCTGAGCCCAGAAAGAAGTCAGCCCTGGAGAAAGGGACGAGTCTTATGCTAGCTTACAGCTGAGATCATAAGCTGGGCAGAAGAGTCAGAAGGACAGCTGAACACTTGCAGACATTGCCCACCATCTTACTACAACACGTGGCAAATGACTTTGGGTAAGAAAGTACCTGTTATAGTACATTGACTTGGACTCTTCAGGGCCTTGTGAGTGTAAGCTTCTACCCCAAATAAATACCCTTTATAAAAGCCAACAGAGTTCTGGTACTTTGCATCAGCACCCCTTTGGCTGACTGATACAGTATATAATAAATGTCTACATAAACACTTTAAATATAAATATATGAGCAGGCTCGATGGAAAAAGATATACTATATCAGCACTAATCAAAAAATGATGGCATGGCTATATCAGAAAAAGCGGATTTTAGAAAGAAGACTATTACTATGAGTAATGTTATTTCACAATGATTAAAGAGTCAATTCTGGGAACATAAAATCCTAATTTATATACCTAATAACATACTTTTAAAGGGCATGAAGTAAAAACCTAATGGAACAACAAGAAATAGACAAATCCACAATTAAAGGTGGATATTTTAATAAGCTTCCCTTGACAATTGAAACAAAGAGTAGGTAGAAAAACAGAAAGGATATAGTAGACTTGACCAAAAGTATCCACCTCTTATCATGATTGGAATTTATAGAATACTCAATCAAATAATAGTTAGCAGGAACTTATTTTTCAATTGCATTTAGAAGTTTCCAAGACAGACCATATTCTGGACCATAAGACAACTCTTAATATATGTAAAAGGAGACAATCATACAAAATATGTTTTCTGACCACAAGGGAATTAAGCAGACACATACCTTGAAAATTCTCAACTATCTGGAAAATAATAACCACTCCTAAATTACCAATGGAACAAACAAAAAAATCAAAAGGGAGATTAGAAATTATGTTTAAGAGAAACAGAAACACTGCATATCAAAATTTGCAGAATGTTACTATACAGTAATTAGTGGGAAATTTAGAGCACTAAACATCTATATAGAAATGTAGAAAGGTCTCAAATCAATGGCCTTATCTTCCACCTTAAGAAATTAGAAAAAAAAAGGGCAAATTAAACTGAAAGTTAGCAAAAGGCAAAGATAATTCAGAGAATAAATCAATGAAATAGAAAAAAGAAAATAATAGTAGAAATTAATGAAACCAGAGGTTTGTTCTTTTAGAAAGAAATCAGTAAAATCAATAAACCTCTATTCAAGCTAATCAGTAAAAAAGGGAGAAGATACAAAATACCAATATCAAGAAAGAAAGTGGAGGTATAGCTATAATTACACTAACACTAAGGAACAACAAAGGGATATTATCAATAGTAAAAAAGGGGATATTATAAACAGCAACTAAATTCAATAATTTAGATGAAATGATAAATTTTTTTGAATGATAGATATTACCAAATATCCTTCAGGAAGAAATTGATAACCTGAATAAATCTGTATCTATTAAAGACATTGAATTTGTAGTTAAAACCTTACAACAAAGAAAAATCCAGGCCTAGATGATTTCACTAATGAATTCTACCAACATACATGGAAGAAATAATACAGATTCTACACCAATGCTTTCACAGAAATGAAGAAGAATGAAGACTTCCTGTGGCAGTTTGAGTCTTTTGTGGACCCCAGAAAATTATGTTCTTAAATTAAACCACTCCTGAGGGTGTGAACCTAATGTAGGTAGGACCCTTTGATTAGATTATTTAAGTTTAGGGTTATTTGATTAGATGACTTCAATAAGGCATAGCCCAGGGTGTTTCTTAATCCTTCAGGTAGGGTCCCTTATAAATGGGATAGATATACAAAGAAAAAAGGCTGTAGACAGAAAGAAACCCCAAGAAGCTGGGAGAGAAAATCCCCAAAGCCAGAAGCTGAAATCAATGGAAACCAGGAGAAAGAAAGACACAAGAGCAGAGAAAAAGCTGGAGGAATAAGAAAAGGTTGACTGTTCTCTTCTTCTATTCAATATTTTATTGTTAATTCTAATCAGCGCAATCAGGAAAGGTAAACAAATAAAAGGCATGAAGACTGAAAACAAAAATTAACACTGTCTCCCTTTGGAGAATACATAATTGTCTATTTTGAATTCCCAATGGAATATGAACAAATATTACTAGAAATAATAATTTAGAGAGATTTCAGTATACAAGATCAATATAAAATTCACTTTTATTTCTTTATATTGGTAATGAACAATGAAAAATTGAAATATAATTTCAATGAACAGGAAGTATTTTATGATTAAATCTAACCAAAAATAAGCAAGAGCTGCACACTGAATAAAACAAAACATTACTGAGAGAAATAAAGACCTATATTAATGGAGAGATATACCTTGTTTATGTATCAGAAGATTCAGTATGCTTAAGTCTTCCCCAATTGACTTATAGATGCAAAACACCTAAATCAAATTGCCAACAGGTGTTTTTGTAGAAATATACAAACTGATTCCAAGCTCGTATAGAAATAAAGAGAATCTTGAATAGTTAGAAGAACTTAAATATAAAGAACAAAGTTGGAGAAAGATCACTACTTTATTTTAAGACATTATAAATACACAGTTACCAATCAATATAGTGTGGCATTGGCATAACAGCAGCAAAATAAACCAATGGAAAGGAATAGCTATTCCATAAATAAATACCCACGTAAGTGGAAAACTATTTTATTTCAACAACAATACAAAAGTGTTTCAGTTGAGAAAAGATGGTCTTTGCAACAAATGGTGCAAAAACAATGGGACTTTGCCTTCATTTCCAGGCTGCTAAAAAATAAATACCATACAATGAGTTAGTTTAAACAACGGGAATTTATTGGTTTATGGATTTGACACTAAGAGATATCCAAAAGTGAGGTTTCAGCAAGGTGATGCTTTCTCCCTGAAGACATGGTTCTCTGGGACTCACTGATTTTTATTTTAGAAAAATAAGAAGAAAGGCACCCTGCATCTTCTGTCACTAGGCCATGAGCATGGCAATGCCTTCTCCTTTCTCTTCTGAGTTTTGTTGGCTTCCAACTTCTTGCTTCTCCACAGCTGGTGGCTTACTCCCTATGGCCTTCTCTATAAGACTTCCAGTAATAGGATTAAGACTCATCCTGATTCAGGGGGCCACATCTTAACTAAAAATAATATCTTCAAAAGGTCTCTTGTACAATGGGTTCACACCCACAGGAATGAATTAAGATTAAAAGCATGTTTCTTTTGGGGGGTACACAATTTAACCTACTACAGATATCTATGTACAAATAAATGAACTACTTCCTTTCATCACATTGTATAAAAATTAATTCAAAATGTAACATAGATCTAAATGTAAAACCTAAAAATATAAGTCTTCTACAAGAAGACATAAGAGAAAATCTTAGTGATCTTGAGGGAGACATATTTTTTGATATGACACCAAAAGCCTAATCCATTAAAGAAAAAAAATGATAAATTTTACTTCTCCAAAATTAAAATGTTTGGTCTTCAAAAGAGACTGACAGGGAAAATATTTACAAAGCATATATAGGAAAAATATACTTGTACTTAGAGTATGTAAAGAGCTCTCACTACTTCACAATAAGAAAACAAGCAACCCAAGTGAAAAATAAGCAAGAGATTTGAATAGACTCATTATTAAAGAAGTTATATGGATGACAAATAAGAACATGGAAAGATGCTCAATATCTTTAGTCACTAGAGAAATGTTAGAATGAATAAAATGAAATTTCTCACCATTTCAAGTGTTGGTGAAGAGGTAGAGGAACTGGAATTCTCTTTAGCTACTGAAGAAAAGTAAAATTGTAAAACCATTTGGAAAACAGTTTGGTTGTTTCCTAAAAAGGCAAACATATACTTACTATATGTTTCAGTCATCCCTCGCCTACATATTTGTCCAAGAGAAAAGAGAACATATGTCCTTATAAATGTCTGTATGCAAATCTTTTATAAGACTAATAGACTTGTGGTGGGTTTAATAGAGGCACCAAAATGATGCACGTCTGAATAGAACCCATTAACTTCAACTTGACAAAGATGGTGGCATAGGACAATCCAGCTTTCCATTCCCTGACAGAATTTCTGAACAGCTAGTAAAAACTAATGGAGATATATTTCTAGAGTTCCAGAAAATAGATGGCTTCAGTAATAGGGCAAGCAACGAATTGAGAAAACACATCTAATAAATGTTAAGGAAGCCATGGCATCCTTGTTGGCCCTTCTCATATATCTTTGGCAGTGTGGTATCAACTTTGATTCTGATTGTGGGCCCCTGATTCTGTTTCAGAGGGAACAGAGTAACTCCTACATGCATACTTGGGTGCCTGTAGGTCAGTGCAAATCTCTCAGGTTGTAGCTGGAAGAACAACCAAGACACATATCTCTGGCTCATCTTCCCAGCACTTGCCCTACAGAAAGAACCAGCTTGTGGATGGCTAACCTAGTGTAAACAGAAATAAAATGGAATTAGTCTAGGACAAAGAATCCTGGCTTCAAGACATATAACAGAGAACATGAAAGGAAGGGCAGTCTATTACAAAGGGAGTAGAGGGGGCATTCCAATTCCTGTAACTAGAATTCCTGGGCCACAAGCACATACCCATGATGGGAAAGAAAGAGGACTCCACACTTATACCTCAGAATGATCATGGTAGGAGGGTCAAAATCTGGAGATGAGCAAGAGGAAACACAGAGCCAATTATTTGCAAAGACTGTAAAAGTGTTTCTTTCTTTTTTTTTTTTTTTTGCATTGGGGTGTTTATTTTTGTTAGTTCCTGGCACTCAAGGAAATCTCAGTCACATATCTAGTTGGATAAAAAAGTAATGAACAGGCAGCTCAGGGATTAAATCCCAGAGTTAACACATTAAAATATTAAAATGTACAGTGTGCAACAAAAAAATTAAAAGAAAACAAAAACCAGGAAAGGATGCCCCATCCAAAAGAACAAGATAAAACTTCAAGATCAGATATTGGGCATATCAAACAAAGACTTTAAAGAAACAATCCTCAGTATAATCAAAGAGTTAAAGGAAAACACAGAGAAATAACTAAAAATATCAGGAAAACAATAAATGAGCAAAAAGAGAATCTAAATAAAGAGAGAAAACCAATTGAATACAGATCAGTGGTTTGCCTGGGATGGTTTGCCTGGGAAAAGCAGTGGGGAGAGCCAAAAGGGAGTGATTATAAAGGTCCATGAATACACTTTTGAGGGTGATGAGTTTATATATCCATTGGTTGATTGGGGTGATTGTTTAATAGTTGTACACATATATCAAAACATATTTGTATAATTTAAATATGTGCAGTTTATTGCATGTCAAGTATACTCCAATAAAAAAAATTAACAATATGAAGAAATTAAAAGAATTGTCATTAGGATTTTTCATGATCCAAAGTACCTTGCAGATTCATCAAATTCTCTGCTTTTCATCATTTACTTAAACATGTGACAAATACTAGTTTCCCTCCAGAGTTAAAAAATATCTTTTAGAAATAGTGTGGATTATATGCTAAATGCTGATATTTTCTAAAAGTTGACATTAAATATATTATTATCCCCTTAGGATTAACTAGCTACTGGCCACCAGTAATTGTTTATAATTAATGTAAATTTAATAAATTGTATAAATGGAGAACATGTTCATGTCTAAGAAAAATTCAGACGATATATCCATGAGGGCAGAATGCAGAGTGAAAAGTTCTGTTCATCCCCCACTTCTAAATACATGTGCACGATTAACAATGATATTTGAGGGACTGACATTTCCAACCCTTTCTGACAATTGCATTCATTTATTTTCTTTTGTGAACATGAAAGTATCTGGATATAGATTATACAGTGATTTAGGGTCCTGAGGAAGATCATTCAAACTTTTATGAAGCTACTGCAACATTCTCAGAAAATCAAACTGTCCTATTACTCAGTAGTCATTATTATTACAAAGCTGGACTGCTTTAAACCACCTTGCCTTCCAGGTAATCAAAGATTTTTTAAAAAATAAAGTGTGTTCCTAAAAGGATTCATTTGTGTTTGAAAAGAACATTTTTTCTTTTAAAAAAATAAGAAAGGCTACTTCTATATACTATAACAATCCCATCTTTGTGCACTTAACTTTTGCCTTCATTCCAGTCATGTTTGGTAATGGATTGTGTTAACTAGGAAAGCCTTACGTTTCCCACAAAAGGAGGTGTAGAATGGTGGCAGGGAACCAAAAGTTCCACAAAGGGAAGGAAACCCTTAGGTTTTCCACAAAGAGAGATTAGAATGATGCAGTGAACCAAAAGTTCCCAACATCAGGAACCCTCTGTGAAGAGTATAAGACTCTGAGGCACAAGCATGTAGGTCTGTCTTTACCCAAAAGATAGGCAGGTATGGAAAGGGATATGCAAATAAAGGAAAAGACAGCTTTACAGAAAACATCCAGATTTTTCTCCTACATCCAGAGACCCATTGAACTTGTGAAGATGGAGGCTTAATTTCCAACATCCTCAGAAAAGAACTCAACCAGTACTAATCTAAGGAAGATAACTAATCTTCATTGAGCCCCCATTCTATGCCCAACACAATTAAGAACTTTACATATGTAAACCATGTTTTTCAAGGCCACATTATCTTGGAAAAAAACAAAGCGTGTCAAGCCAAGATTTATCAAACAATGTAGCTGTCTCTGCCCTTATTGTATCTCATGGGATTTCCTACCCCACCTCATTGAAATATGACTTATAAGTTTTTCTGGGCATCTTCTGGGCTCTCTCACATGTGCTCATATATGTAATGCACTCAGGTACTATTATATGGAGCATCTGCTAGTTTCTCTTTCTTTTCTCAGATGCCCCTTGACCTGGGACTGCTATCAGGGCTGCTGGAAGTTCTGAATACACACCTAAACCCCTTCATTCTGCCAATATGACCAGGGATGTTGCATGCACGATAAATGTATTGGGTGATAATTTACTTTTATTTTTAAAATTCTCTTTACAAAGAGTTGATGGATGCATTTAAGTAAACCTGTATCAATAGCTTTGAACATCTAGGGTACTCTAATTAGAAAGTGAAACTTTAGAGGTGATTACTCAAGCACTTGAACTAGGGTTCTCAAAATCTATTCAAGAAGGTTTATTGGCAAAATAGATATTAGAAATAATTTTTTATTAAAGAAATATGGGCCCATTGTTTCCAAATTTGACTACAGTATTGGAATTTTTCCATTTAGTTTTCTTTGTGGTTTTGTTTTGTATTTGTTCTTTTATTGTGTCCTTTCACTTTGGGCTTCTTATATGAGAACCTGGACCTATTGGAATGGCAATGGAATGGCTGTTTTCTTGTAGTCCTGGTCCTGATTCTTTATATTCAGTGCTGTTTGAGCATTCTACTCATTTTTTTTTAACCTCAAAAGAGTTGTTTTTCAGAAAAACCCTTTCTCTCTTAAGCTTTTAGACATCTGCTAGGCCAATCTTATAATTCTTGCAAACATCTCTCCTATATGCCAAGAAATAAAATCCCTACTTTTTAACCTGTCACTCTAGAGGGACAATGAAACTTCTATTTATTCAGAATCCAAGTGACCAGGAGTTCAAATAACCAGAATATGTTTGTTAGAAAAGAAGAAATCTTTAGACGAAAGTATCTCCAAGGGAATATAAAATTATTTTTAATAGAGCTTTACTACTGAGATTTAGTTTTGACAATTGCTCTGATGTTCAACCTAGATAATGTGTTACCCCATTCATGCAGTTCTGAGTAAGGATATTTAAAATCATAAATGTAATAGATCTTTCATCAGCCTCAATTTTACCAAAACCTATTCACAGGATGGAGGGAAGTATTCTTATTTTAATATAACCAAGGGAGTATTATAAAATAGAATGCATAATTAGTATGGGTTTCCAAAGAAAGTTTTTGAAGATATTTGCTCTTGTTGTCAAGCATTTTATGGAATGCATCTGGACTTCTCAACCAATGAAAAATTCAGATAAGCACTAAAAAGTGATACTAGTGAAAATGTCTTAGAATAAAATTGTCAACAAATATAGTACAAGTTTGAGGCTTTTATGGGCCCCAGAAAAATCATGTCCTCAGAGGTAATCCATTCCTGTGAGTATAAATCTATTGTATATGGTACCTTTTGATTTGGTTACTTCAATAAGGTGTCATCCAGGATATGTCTCAATCCTCTTACTTAAGTCCTTTAGAAATGGGATGAATACAAAGAAAGAGACAGAGAGAAACCCACACAGAAGCAGAGAGAAAACCACAAGAGCAAGAAGCTGAAATTAGCAGAATCTGGGAGAGAGAAAGCCATGAAATCAGTAAGCTGAAGGCAACAAAGCCCAGGGGAGAAGGGAGAGACAAACAGATGCCACCATGTGCCTTGTCCTGCAACAGAGGAGTCCGGGATCGCTGGCAGCTAGTCTTCAGAGAGAAAGCATCACCTAATGATGGACATTTTCACGGCTTCAGAACTTTAAGCTCTCGAGTTAATAAATCCCAATTGTAAAAACCAACCCACTTCGGATATATTGCATTTTGGCAGCCTAGCAAAATAAAATAAGTGCTGTAATTTTAAAACATTATTCTCTGGGATTTGAGACAGGATAAGAGAAGGGGAAGTAAAGATCATCAGTTGTAAAGAACAAGCATGCTATAATAAGCAACATTGTAATAAACATAACATGGACATCTAACAAAATCTGAATTAAATCACATTATGATTATTGGGTATATATTACAACTATGTGTGTTTTCAACTGAATTGCTGGGCTTTTATTTAACATACAGGAAAAAATACAGAAATTTTATTTAAAATATGTTTATAATATTTATAATATAGCTGAAATTATAAATTTTAATATGTAAGGGGAAATTTTTCCTTTAAGAGATATAAAAGTTTTATTCACTTTTAAAAGTTTTCTCTAACTCTCTGTGTCAGATTATTTCCTATAACCTTAAGTGCTATATTTAATCAAGAGTAGATTTAATTTGTAAGGTGAAAATGACCTATATACTAGGGAAAAGCTTTGCCTTAATATGTCAATTTTCCTGCTTTCCTTAGCTTAATCTCATTTCTAAAAAAATGGTAATAGTTTTCAATTCAATTGTCCTCAACAATTAAGATATTGAGAGGTTCTGGTTTGAGTTATAAATAAATCTACATAAACACTTCCATTTTCCCTATTGATTCTTTTCACACACTTCTATTTATGCTTTCAGTGGGCAACTCCAACTGCTTCCATGACAAAGTAAGATTTATCCAATCCGTTGTGGTAAAGGAGAAAATGAATCCTACCAAGTATGGAATTGGCAACAACACTTTCCTAAAACAATAGTTAAGAACCTCCTAGACAATGTTGACCTATGTAGGCCCAATAAAATCAGATTCTACAAAATGAGATGGTTTTCTGGGTCCAATAGAGAGGATTTTATCTCTGTTAGACAGTCACATACTAAAGCTGATTTGATCTTGGATAGTTATATCTAAGCATGAATCTTTTTCATGAACAGTTTCTACCCCATCTTGCTTTTTAAAATAATTGGCATATTCATGTGTCCATAGAATAAATAAATTCTCAATATGTTTTAAAGAGGCTGAGAGGATCAGACTCCCTTCTGAATCACTAGTTCTGGAGAATCTGAACTGTCACTAAGTCCCAGGGCAGGGATCAAGAACATGGATTTAGGATCAGAAAACCTGGAGTTTAATGTGGGTCCTTTCACTTTCTGGCTGGGTGACCTTCCCAAGGTGTAGTGATTCCTTATTCACAGAATAGGAATAGTCATTGCTACCTGCCATGTTTGCTGCAGTGAATAAATGAGATTATGTGTGTACAAAGGCTCTTATCATGCAAGATGTGCTCAGATAATGGTAACTTTCACCTAATACCCAAGAATCAGAGCTAGTTTATATTTCTACTGGATCTTGTCTCAGATCTTTAGAGCAACTGGGAACTTGTTTTCTATAAACTCTGCTCATGTAATCATAAAATATCATTTGGCATAGTTATTTATCCTCCCTGAGAGTCAACATCCATTTGAGTACTTGCTACGTACCAAGCACTATTGTGAATGTTTCCACTGGATTATTTTTTTTTTTATTTTTTTTTATTGACTTTGTAATAATATTACATTAAAAATATATATGTGAGGTCCCATTCAACCCCACCCCCCCCACCCCCCTCTCCCCCCCCAACAACACTCGTTCCCATCATCATGACATATCCATCGGATTTGGTAAGTACATCTTTGGGCACCTCTGCACCTCATAGACAATGGTCCACATCATGGTCCATACTCGCCTCCATTCCATCCGGTGGGCCCTGTGAGGATTTACAATGTCCGGTGATTACCTCTGAGGCACCATCCAGGGCAGCTCCATGACCCAAAGACGCCTCCACCTCTCATCTCTTCCTGCCTTTCCCCACACCCATCGTCCACCATGTCCACTTTTCCCAATCCAATGCCACCTCTTCTTTGTGGACATTGGATTGGTTCCACTGGATTATTTTAATAGTCACATAAACCATATGAAATAATGCTTAAACTTACCTCCATTTACAGACATGAATAAAAGCTGAGGGATTAGATTTCCTTCTCTGCCAAGTTTAGAGGGAGGGAGAAATGAGATTGGAATGCAGATAATCTAACATACAAGAGCTCATGCTCTTATTCTCTACTGCCTCTTCGGTTGAAGCATAACATCCTGAGGGAAAGACCACTAGGAATGTTTCTTTGACAACTTTTGAGCATTCCACATGCTGTCTTGGTACAGCATGTATATCGGTTTTTGAGAAATGTTCCATTTATTTGAGGATATAGGATGTGCAAAGATAGTAAAACATAATATACAAGGCTCCTACTCTGTACCAGGTATTGGGTTCAGTGAATAGTTGACCTCATTTAATCTTCAAATTGATATAGCACAATTGGTATTGAATCATGCTCCCCAAAAGACACGTTCAAGTCCTCATCCTCAGTCCTGTGGTGTGAATTCCTTTGTGAACACATCTTTGAAGATCCTGCTCAGATGAGACCAAATAGAATCATAGTGGGCCTTAATCCAATGTAATTGCTATACTTAACAATCAGAGAAAATTTAGAATGGAAGCAGAAACCACAGGAGGGAAGAGGAGACAGATCACCATTGCAACTGAGGCAGAAATTGATTTCTTGCAAGTCACCACCTGTATCATAAGTATTAAAATGATTTGTGTGCTCCCTTGGCATCCATCTTACTTTAGCTGAGCCACCTACCTCAACAGTGACCTTTGGCCAGTTTTTCAGCCCTGGGCCTTAGACTCCCCAGAGCTCACATCTATAACTGTGGCCACCATCCACATCATCTACATCACACTCATACCTCATACAGAGCCCACATTTGGTCTCAAATCATAAGCTAACTATTTTCCCTGCCCTTGGACACCCAGTTCCTTTCCCTTTCCTAGTGTGTCTGCTTTAAAATATCCAGTCTTTGTCTATAATGGAAATCTACTAATTCCCACTCCTGGCCCATCACAGAAGGACAAGTCTATGGGTTTCTCTTGTTCTATTTGTGTGCTGCCCACCTACTGGTTGAGCCACCAGAGCTCATGGCACTTTTGTCAACCCTTTATGTCATCTTTCTGTTTCTCTTTCTGGGACCTGTGTATTAGCCAGTGAAAGGGATGCTCATACAAAGTACCAGGACTCCATTGGCTTTTATAAACAGTATTTATTTGGAGTAGAAACTTACAGTTACCAGACCATAAAGTGTATGTTACTTCTCTTACCGAAGTCTGTTGCCACATGTTGAAGCACGATGGTTGCCAAGGTCCAGCCTTCCTATTCCTATTCCTCTTAAGACTCCATGGTCCCAGCTTCTTCCAATATCAGCTGTAGGCTGGGATAAGTCTCATCTCTCTCCCAGGGTTTGTTTTTCTCTGGGCTCAGCAGCTCCCTTCTCTCCACAAGGTCAGTTGTAGACTGTCAGGCTCTCCCACTCTTCCCAGGGCCTCTGCCATGTCTATGGAACCATCTCTATTCCTCTATGTTCTTCTCCTATGTGTTTATTTCCTGGAGTTCCAGCTCAAAACTCAAAACTCTGTTCTCTGCCATGTCTTTTCTCTGTGAGTCCCTGCCCCCCAAGGAGGTGGGAATGCAATGTCCTATTGATGTGGCCTAATCAAAGCCTTAATCATTATTTAATCAAGTAAAAGTGAAACCTCTAAATCCAATACAATCTAACATGTCCAGAGGAATAGACAAGTTTATAAAAATAATCCAAAGTCTATTTTTGGAATTCATAAACAATACCAAACTGCTGCAACCTGTGAATAACACACTATTTTTTCCTATGCATTATAGCCTTGGTTTTCCACTGTGTCACACCTGACCTTCATTCAGACCCAAATTTAAAATCCAGCTTAACTAATTCAAAACAACCAAGATGCTATAGTCTTCACAGAAAGCATGGCCTGCTAATACCTCGACTTTGGAATTCTATCCTACAAAAGTAGGAGACAAATTCCTATTGTTTAAACTAATCAGTCTTTGGTATTTGATAAAACAACCATGGCAAACTAAGACAGGTATGCTTATCCTTATGTACAAGTCAGGGTTCCCAATTGAACAAAGACCCCACTGTAGTGAGTTTAAGCAGAAATAGAATTAATTAAAAGATAGTCAAGTAGCTCAGAGAATTTCTGAGAAATTCGGAGTTTCAGACTTGTATGATCCTCAGCAAAGACCAGTGTCCAAACCATACCCCAGAAATGCTGCTGGGAATAACACTCAACATGCACTGCTAACCCTGGACTTCAAAATTCCTAACACTGCTCCCCTTGAAAGTCCTGTGACTCTAACACCACTCTCATCAGGAAATAGATTGTTGGCCACATCCATTTCCTCATATTCAAATTGAAATCTCATGATAGTGAGTCTGATTGGTGGAGACTAGGATAGATGCCTGAGCCCTGGCTACAAGGGATGTTGGGAAAGTGAGTTTCTGGCTTTAAATTTGGCGAGGTAAGACTCATAAAGGAGGAAATTCTCCAATTATAGGAAGCGTAGTAAATGTGGCTAGATTGGCCACTATGATGTTTTGAAGCTGTATATACCTCAGAAAACATGTTCTTAAATTTAATCCACTCCTATGGCTCTGAACCCACTGTAAGTAGGACCTTTTGATGAAGTTACTTCAGTTAAAGTGTGACCAACCTAAATCTGAATGGGTCTTAATCTTATTACTGGAGTTATTTATAAGAGAATGAAATTCAGACAAAGTGAGAGAAAGTCACAGAAGCAAGAAGCTGAAATCAGTGAAACCCAGGAGAGAAGGGAGAGACCAACAGACACTGCCATATGCCTTGCTATGTGATAGAGGAGCAGGAACACAGGCAGCCAGCCCGGAGAATGCCACAGTCTTCAAGCATTACCTTGATGATGCTTTCATTTGGAATTTTTCCTAACCTCAAAACCATTAGCTAATAAATTCCCTTTGTTTAACCCAAACCATTTCATGATATTTGCTTGGGCAGCCTAGGAAACTAAAACAATACCCCAAAGATTTGACTATAGGGACTTGAACCAACATTTATACACAAATGATCATAGTGGCCTTATTCACAATTGCCAAAAGATAGAAGCAACCCAAGTGTCCATCAAGTGACGAATGGATAAACTAAATGTGGTAAATACATACAATGGAATATTATTCAGCAGTTATGTATCAGGACCTGATACATGCAACAACTTGGACTAACCCTGAAGACATTATGTTGAATAAAATAAACCAGGCATAAAAGGACAGATTTTGCATGACTTCACTGATATAGAACAATTAGAATAAGAAACTCAGAATCAGAATGTAGGAGTATGGGAATTGGGTGTGGGTAGGGAATGGGAAGTTAATGCTTAAATTGCACAGAATTTCTATTTGTGTTGATTGTAAAGTTTTGGTAATAGATGGTGGTGATGGTAGCACAACAATGTGAACATAATTTTCAACATTGAATTATATATTTGAATGTGGTTAAAAGTAGAAATTCAGATTATATCTGTTATTAGAACAAAAATTTTAAAAAATATAGGACTGTACAACACAGTGAATTTTTTTGTAAACTATGGACTATAGTTAATACTAAACTTATAAAAATCATCTTTCAAGAATTGTAGCAAATGTACCACACTAATGCAAGGTGTCAATAATAGGGGTTATATGGGAACTCTGTATTTTATGCATGATTTTTCTATAAACCTACAACTTCTCTAATAAAAAAAGTGAAAAGCAGCAAAAAATAAAAAATAAACAAAGCATAAACAAGCACTTGGAAAATATCCACTACACCTCCTCTTTATACATGAGACTGAGACCCAGAGGTTAGATAATTTATTCCATACCACAAAGGAAGTAAGCAGCAGACCAAGCATATTTGTCAGCTGTAGGGTATATTTTTCTGTCTCCATGGTATTGTTCCACCACACCAGACTGCCTCCCATACAATCAAAGAGAATGGCAGTGTATCTAAGAGGTCCCAGCAATCAGCAGGATGGGAGTTCAAGGGAGGAGGCTCTCTTCTGCCTGGAGTGATCCCAGAAGGTTTCTAGGAAGAAACATCATTTGGTTACCTCCCCAGGGTTCTAATTGCAAGATTGTAAGAAATCAGTCTTAGAAATGATTTAATTCACATCACTTGTTCCATTGAGAAGGAAAATGAGGCTCAGAGAAAAGAATTCTAAGGTCAAGTCATTTAGTGGAGCCTGTGACATAGGTACAATACTCTGCAGCTGCTGATCTCAGCTGGATGAATTCACCTCCCAAATCACATCTCCAGCAGGATTTTTGAATACACTTTCCTTGATAAGCAAAGCAGGAGAGAAAATTATGTGCTACAGTCTAAACAAGTAAGCAAAGCTTATATTTTTTAGGTGGCTTCTCATAGAATACTTTTGCCCAGCTGTGCCAAGGAGGTAAATTGCTCTTGCTTATGATGGAGAGCTTTCCTTGGCTCTGTACACTCCTTTCCTACTAATGCCAACCACAGAGGCCAAGGAAAGAAAAGGTTATCTGCCTCCCACCTAATGGAGCCCTAATGCCCTTAAGTGCTCACATGGCCCACCCTAGGAAATGTCAGATTGTACCCTTGTTAACTCTTGGTTCGCAGTTAGTTGAGTGGCTTTATTATCCAATCAATGGGTCCACTCAATTTTTGCTTCTCATTTTGACAGCCACAGGCAACAAAACTTAGGAAGGAAAGCATTGAAAGCTTGACCTCTCAGTTTTCTGGACAGTGTGAGTATCCAGGTGTGTCTTCTCTGGCCTTGGGCTTCATAGAGCTTCTGAGCAGAAGTGTGGTATTTTAGAAAAAAATAAGGGCTTGGAGGTTGTTCAGATAGTTGTATGGTGAATCACAGTTCTATCCCTGCTGGTGTGAGACCTTAACTTTTTTGAACAACTCAGTTTGTTTCCCTGTAAAATGAGAATAATGATAAATTTGTACACTTACTGTGGGGATTAGAAATAATGTCACTGTTTGGCATTTATTTGAGACTTATTATACATAAGGGGTTAATAGTGTTACCCTTTACTCCTTTGCTATTTTTGCTCTTTAGACTCTTTTGGCTGAAGCTTGGTCTCATTTGATGAGGTTTATAGGCTCTCTAGAATTTATATTTGTCTAATATAACTATATAAAAAATATACTGATACTATTATCTCATAATTTTCACAAATTTCCTTAAGAGAAGATTTTTGCTACCAATTAGGTAAGACAAAGCTGGAAATTGTGTTCAGGTTATTTGTATTCCTTTCATGGGACTTGAATTGGGATTTAAGACTGAAATTCTTGCCTGAATTCCACTATAAAAAGGACATTCTCCTAAAAAGTTCATCTAACTCAAATGGCCATGGCTTTCTTTTCTGAAAATGGAGGAAGTTGGACTAGATTCCTGACCTGAAGTCAGATTTGGCAGATTCCTTGCAGTCCTCAATGGAAAAGATAAGGAGTCGAAAGGAACCTAAGTGAGGGCCCCAAGATCATCTACATTTACACCATATTATAAATAAAAAACCCCGGGGTCCTGTGTTGACTTTATTTAAAAGAGTGGGGTGCTGGAAAAAATAGGTGAAAATCATTGTATTTTGACATTTACGTGAGCTTTTTTGTTTCTAACATTTTGAGGTTCTTTCTAAACCTTAAACCCCTCCTAGGACAGCAAAACAAATCCAGCACTTCTCTCCTTCCCTCAGGATCTGTTTTCAAATAATTCACCTTTCTCATATATCAATTTAATACTGTTTCTTGATAAGCAGGCATTCAGTGAGTAGATACTCTTCAGATAATACGCATTTCCATTTTGATAGGTTCTATTTTGGAGATAATTCCAAATTCCAAGGGAATCACTTCAGTGGTGGGTATTCCAGTCCCCAGCACCAAGCAATTGCCCTATCCATCCAATGGCTATAAAATGCCTACTGTATTCAGACCAGGGGAGGGACACTGCAGTGTAGAGTAAAAAGAAAACATGAGCCATACCCTCAGTGAGTATACAGCCAAGTGAAGATACTTGCTATGCCATGCTGGCTCCATTCTTTAGGCTTTCTAGGTATATAAGAATGTTGGTTTTTTGTTTTTTATTAACAAATCAATTTTATTAATACATATTTAAAAAGCATAAATCCATCCAAAGTGTATAATCAGTGGTATTCAGTATAATCACATAGTTGTGCATTTATCACTTCAATCATTTTAAGAGCATTTACATTATTCCAATAATAATCATCAAAAAACAAATAAACAAAACACAGCAACTTTCAATCTCTCTATCCTTCCCTTGCCATACATAGCTGCTTTTTACCTTCTCTAGTGTATTTTTATTTATATTTTGTAAAAACAGTCTTATATAGGCAATAGCACCCATATTTGTGTTTAACATGAGGTTTCATTATCTTATACAGTCCCATGTTAGTTTTTAGCTTTCCTTCTAGTAATATACATGACCTTAGCTTTTCCCTTTCAACCACTGTCATACCCATATAATAGCTCTGCTAGTTACAAGCACTATAATGTTCTTTCATCATTTTTATTAAATTCCAAATTTTTACAAACAGCCTTTTTACCAAGTCTTCACAGATTAACCCTCAGCTTTCTATTCTCTACCCTCATTTTGTTTTCTGATTTATATTCTAATTATTAACTCCATGAGTTTTATAATGTATTTAGTTCATAATAGCACAATAATACAGTATTTGTCTTTTTGTGTCTGGCTTGCTTCACTCAACATAATGTCCTCTATGTTCATCCATGTTGTCTTCCTACCACTGCATAATTTCCATCATGTGTGTACACCACAATTTGTTTATCCTCTCATTAGCTGATGGACATGTGGGTTGTTTCCAAGTTTTGGCTACTGTGAATAACACTGCTATAAATATTGGTTTGCAGATGTCTGTTCATGTCTCTGCTCTTAGTTCTTCTGGGTATACACCTAGGAATGATATTGCCAGGTCACATGGCAATTCTATATTCAACTACCTTATGAGCTGCCCAATAGTCCTCCACAGTGGCTGTACCAGTCTACATTCCCACCAACAGTGAATAAGTGTTCCTATCTTTCCATATCCTCTCCAACATTAACAGTTTTCTTTTTTTTTTTCCAAATTCTACTCAATTTATTCATTTTTTAAAAAGATATTACATTAAAAAAATATGAGGTCCCCATTCGCCCCCACCGCCCCCACTCCACCCCCCCCCCAGTAACACTCTCCCCCATCATCATGTCACATCCATTGCATCTGGTGAGCACATCTCCGGGCATTGCTGCACCCCATGTCTCGTGTTCCACACCATAGCCCACACTTTCCCACGTTCCATCCAGTGGGCCATGGTGGCCAGTCTATTAGGTGTGAAATGACATTGCATTGTAGTTTTGATTTGCATTTCCCTAATTGCTAGTGATGCTGAACATTTTTTCATGTGTTTCTTCACCATTTGTATTTCTTCTTTGGACATTGTCTTTTCAAGTCTTTTGCTCATTTTTTAATTGGGTAGTTTGTCTTTTTATTGTTGAGTTGTATGATCTCTTTGTATATCATGGATATTAAGCCCTTATCAGTTATGTTATTGCCAAATATTTTCTCCCATTGAGTCAGCTGTCTTTTCACCATTTTGACAAAGTCCTTTAAGGTGAAAAATTGTTTAATTTTGAGGAAGTACCATTTACGTATTTTTTCTTTTGTTTCTCATGCTTTGGGTATATGATTTAAGAAACGACCACCTACCACAAGATCTTGAAGAAGTTTTCCTACATTTTCTCCTAGGAGTTTTGTGGCTGTTGCTTTTATATTTAGGTCCTTGATCCATTTTGAGTTAATTTTTTGCATAAAGTGTGAGATAGGGGTCCTCTTTCTTTCTTTTGAATATGGTTATCTAGTTCTCCCTGCACCATTTGTTGAGTAGACTGTTCTGGCCCAGCTAGGATATAAGAATGTTTTAAACACAAATTGGGTGCATGAAATTTTATCAGGCCATACTGTTATGGATATGGAATACAGATGATTATGTGATTCTCAAAGGCAGGGAAGAATGTGTTTATTTTTATGTCTCTTTTCTCTGATCTCTTATCTCTGACTTAACCTATATTTTACACATAGTAGGGATTAAAACCTGGTTATTAAATGCCTGAATGGATATATAAAAACTACTTCCTGCTTTAAAATTAAAGTCCATCTAAAAAAAGTAAACTTTAAAAAAAAAGTTTCCATCAATTTCTTCCCTTCATTTCAGTGTCTTATACTTTTCCAAATTAAATTCAGCATTCAATTGTTAATCTCAGCATGCTTCAGGCTGGTTCATCAAAAATATCTTTTCAGTATTAAGACACAATCTACTTCAACTACAAATCCCTGTGGACTTACTTAGCATAAGACACTATCATTTTCATCTTTATTACAACATATTTTAATTATCTGCTTTAGAAATAAGATCCTATTGCTTAATGAAAGTGGTGAGTCTGGGGGACTCCAAAGGGCATAAGGCAGTTTTAAGCTTCAGTTCTGATTATATATGCAATTATAAGTTAGAAAATATGTTTGAAAGGAAATGCCAAGTTTGTTCATCTGTTTCTCCACTTGGAAAATGTAAATATTAATTGGAATGCTGAACTTATTAGTGCTGTTTTCCTTCTTGTCTAGAGCATTGTTTTTTTTTTTTGCAGTGTCCTATGGTATAAATGAGTTTTTTGCATGAATGATATTTTAATATAAAAAACATCTAAACTTACAAATTTTTATGCCTTTCAAGAAAAAACATTCAGAAATAATAAAAGAATTTATAGACAAAATGATCTCAATATGCAGAATTCAAACTTATAACCAAGAAAACTGTTGTGGAACCTTATGTTCTGACTATATAGATATTGCTCTGCCACCTTTAAGACAGAACAGAAATCTTCATCCATAGTTCAAAAAAATGTTGGTAAATTCTAAGCACTTCTACACACTGGTATCTATGGTGAAATTTATGCAGAAATGTTCCCAGTAGATACATAAAAATACTTATTGGAAGAAAGAAGTGACAATTTTACATTTGGTGCACCTTTCAACTTCCTCATAGAGCATAATTCTGAAAATGGGGATGTAGCTCCAGAATTGTCATTTCCATTCCTGCCATTGGAATTCACGTGAGGATAGAGGATTCATAGCTCTAGGTTCACATCCAGGTATAGTAACCGCATGTCCTCAAGAGCTACTAATGTTCTATGAGCCTCAGTTTCAGAGTTGATGAGAAAATTAAACGAGATAATAAACTTTAAAAATCCGTGAGCATTGTTCCTGGCAAATGTTAGTTAGTATTCATATTACTTTGCTTACTTTGCCATTAAAAAATGACTTTTTAAAGTGTTGTACTTGTTCAAGTCCTCATCTATTTTCTCAATTTCTCATTCTTATCAAATGAACATACTTCTTAAGTCAAGGAGAATAGGGATCATCAGATGAGATACTCTCTAACTTTCTATCTTCCAAATATATAGATTTACCATATTGGCCTCTATCTTTCTACCCAAGAGGAACCTGGATACAAGCTCCATTTTAAGACTCATTTCTCAGTCTGGGCCTTTACCTATTCCATTTGACCTTTCCTCCATTATTTACTCTCTTTTTCTAGTAAAGAGTTGAACTTTGTGCTCATTCTTGATTTCACACATTTCCTAAAGCAATTTTTGCTATATTCAATCCACAGATCATCCTTCCTTAAAGTCTATCCCAAGGAAATAATAGGGATGTATCCAAATACCTTTGTTCAAGGATAGTCATCATAAAAATATAATAGCAAACACTGAAAAATGCCCAAATAGCCAAGATTAGAGGTTGAGTAAATGAATTAAAGTATATATTTATGATGGAATGTTTTGGAAATATAATAAATGATACGGGTAAATTTTTATACCAGGGTAAGAGCAGGTTTGAGGTTTGATTTTAACGTGTGTGTGTATAAATTGAGAAAAGATAAAAATATTATTTCTGGTTTATAAAATTAGGATTGTCTGAAATTTTCTTTTGAAGTTCTCTGAATTTTATACATTTCCTATAAGAAACTTAAAATAGATGAGAGAAGAATGAATGTTTTTTGCTGTGTGTTTTTTGTTTTTTGTTTTAGTTAGACCAATAAAAAGAATTTATTGGGAAATGGGGAAAGAACAGAGTTTGCTGAGAAATGGGAAAGAAGAACAAAAATATACACTGAGATTTGGTGTGGGCTCTTTCAGGCAGAGAGAGCCTGAATGATTTTTAAAAACACCTTCTCTTTTCCTTGTGTCCTATTCCAAATAGCACTTTATTTATCTATTTCCCTGAGTTACACAGTTCTTTAAAGTATAGTCTACATCAGCTACCTCCACTTTGCTGCTCATTTTCCCTTTAGTCTAATGCCAATTCATGGAGTCCACACTACAGGTCAAGCACTGGGCAAAGCACCAAACAAGTCACTAAGTCCACAAAGATCCCAAATATACTGAAATGATTATGATGGTCCTACTTTAATAAGCTACTAAAAACATAACCAAATTCTCATGAATCTGATATCTGCCTCATTACAAAATCCATCAATACATACTTAAATTTTCTTTAAATAATTCCAGATTAATTACAAGAATCAACACTTCTTGTTGCTGAGTTTATGACTAGAACTCTAACAAAACTTTTTCATTTCTGTTGCTCATAAGATAAGAAAAATGCTGATTGACAGTAATAACAGATCTAAATTTCTGTATGTTTAGGGTCTTGTTTTAGAAGTATTAAAAATACTGCTTTTCTAATGAAAAAGTAATATACTTTTCAAAACCTGTAAAATACGTAAATATCTAATAAAACAAAGCCAGCCCAAATATTCACTGTAATCACTTTTCTTTCAACTATTTATATGAGGACATATAATATATAACTATATATCCATAGGTATACAAATAAAGCATTTTGGAATGAATATCACAGATGCTATTTTTACAAAAATATCTGAAGGGCAATTTTTAAAATTTTTATTATTGGATTCAATAAAAGGACGAAAATAAATTTTGGCAAGTTGAATATCCTCTCTCTTCTACATCCCCTCTCCCCACTCTGAACACTTGTAGGCAAATACATAAAGGAATGACTAGTTTAATTTTTTACAAATTGCCCCTCCCAATTAAAAATGCAAATATATATGCATATATAAAATACATATGAAATAAACTAGTGTAGACAGTACAATACTGACCATGAAATGGTTACGTAGCAACATCCTAATCTGATGACAGAGAGTCTTTTAAATTATTATATTGGAAGAGAAATATCTGTATTAAATTCAGACTGTAGTCAGGAAGTGACTTTTCCCATTAAGAGACAATATTCTTACTACTTTTCACATATACTAGGTTTCAAACACTGCCTTTATGGATTACAGACTAGTGGGAAAGACCCACAAGAAAAAAACTAACAATGCACCTAGCATGGGCATTTATTTAACCTGCCTTGGGGGTTAGATACATGTTTCTGAAAACAGTGACATATAGATATCTAGGAACTACAGACCTATAAAGAACTATAGAGTTTATTAGTCTAAGAGATGGTCAGGACAGGGTGACTTGACTTGTCCTCAGCCAATATCATTTAGTTAACTGCCCTTGACTTGCCTGTATCCACCCTAGGAACAGCAGAATTTAAAACCAGGTATTCACTAGACAGCAAAGCTGAAGCTTCTCTTAAGATTACCACTCAGTGACATTTCAGTTCCTGATCACATGTTAATGCAACTCATCAGATCATCACCAAGGTTCCCCTTATATGTGGATGCATAATCTAGACTGTATTCTGTACTCTAACTCCCATTCCTCCATTCCTCCCTCTCTCCCTCCCTCCCTCTATCTATCCAGATTAACCACATGTACCTTATAAATTGCAAGGTATCATGCTTGATGTTGTGGTCATATAAAGCTGCAAAACCTCTCCCTTTTGGGAGCTTACAAATTAATACAGTCCTAAATCAAGCACATGTCACAGGTACAAACAGCCCTTAGGAAGTTTAGAGACTTCATATATCTGAGTCAACACGTACCTTGACTCCTCTTTGTCAACTATCCAGCTTTTCTTCTGAACTCACTGTATTTAGTGCATACCATTACTTAAGATTCTATAATTCTTTCCTTTGGTCCCTTAATATTCACTGTGGGAACATTATTCATTAAAGAGTAAAATCTTGAAACTTAATAAAACAAGCATAGAAGAGATTCATGGCTACCAGTGGCCCAATAGTGCCCTTGGGTCAAAAATTTGCTTTACTAAATGCCAAACAGTCTCCAGTTTCTAGCAATAAAACATGATTTCATTTGCTTTCAGCACTTTTAGAATGCTTCTTCTGTAGCCTTTATTCAGAGGAGATAGAATTATGCCTCTACCTTCAGTAATATTGGATGCTGTCAGTACACATTTGGGCCAATTAGAAAGAGGAATGGTTGGAAAAGTACAGCCAACAGAAGGAAGGCTATGGTCCTTTAAATGAGAGGACAAGCCAAGGACAGTTGGTATGTATATTAGGTGCAGGTTGCCTTGTTATGTACATGGTAAAATATCATGAGAAACATTGCCAAAGCTATGAGGAAAACATTTCAGCTAGACCAGTCTGAATGCTGGAAGCAATCATATCATTTCCTTGCTCAAAGTCACCCAACAACTTTGCACTATGATTAGAATGAATCCCTTCAGAGGGATTGGAAGTGTCATTTTAGCACCAGACCACACATTTTCTTACTCCTTTCCATGACCTTGAAAGCCTTAACAATCTGGCCCCTTCCTACTCTTTTGGCCTCATTTCCACATTCTCATTCATTGCACTCCAAAGGCAGGAGCCATCTTTCTGCTTCCTCAATCTTCCCAAACATTCCTCAGTGCCCCTTCAACTTTTGCAGAACGTATTCCCTCTTATCATTCAAGTTTCAACTAAAATGTCATCTCTTCAGAGATGTTTGTGGCCACCCAATCTAAAATAGCTTCCTCTTTCTCCTCACTTTCCTCCCTCACCAACACTCTCTATCCCATTGTCATGTTTGATAGCTCATATCACTGAAAATTATTCTGTTTATTAGATACTGTTTTCTTGTTTGTTGAGAGGCAATAGAAAGCAGTACTTAAGAATAGAGTCTGAAGTCTGCCTGAGTTTGAATCCCATCTCTACCACTTACTAGTTGGGTAACCATGGGGGAGTTACTTAATTTCCCTATGCTTCAATTTCAATAGGATTATTGGTCGTAAAAATGTTATTTACCTCATAGATTCTAAAATAGTATTTACCTCATAGAATTCTTATGAGGATCAAGCCAAATAAATCATTTAGAATAGTACCTGACACACAATAAACACTAAATGTTTATTAAAACTATTACTTGTATCTTCCATTAAAATGATAAGAATAAGGATACTAGTTCAATGCTAAACAAGTGTATACTCAAATCAATATTGACCTCATGGGATTGAAGCCCCCTCTCGATTAGAGGTGGAATGGGCATCACCATCCCAGAATCATCAGGACTGGGGAATGAATTACCAACCAAAGTAGACTTACTGGTATCCTACTATAGACTTATTGTGATTCTCACAATGTAAGAACGTATGTCATTAATATGGAGGCAGTGGCCACTGGAGGTAGCGAGGGGAGAGAGAAGGAAACACAGGTGTAATATGGGGCCATTTTTCAGGACTTGGGAGTTATCCTGAATGACATTGCAACAACAGATAGAGGCCATTATATATCTTGCCATACCTTACAAATTTGTGTGGGAGAGAGCGTGAACTACAATGTAAACTATAACCCATGCTGAGTGACAAAGCTCCAGAATGGGTTCATCAATTGTAAAGAATGTACCACACTAATGAAGGGTGTTGTTAATGTGGGAGAATGTGGGAGAGGTAGGAAACGGGGCATATGGGAATCCCGTTTATTTTTTATGTAATATTTATGTAACTTAAGTACCTTTAAAATATATATACATATATATAAAAAAAAAAAAAAGGAAAAATATTTCATAGGAGAGTGCCTAGAGGAAGATAAAAAATTTGCAGGGGACTTAATCTGAAAAAGCAATTTAAGGCAGTGATGAAAAGAAAGTCATTATTACATAACAATGAGGGCGAGACTAGGAACTGTTAGCACAATTAGCTGTAACCTATATTAACGAGGCCAAGGTGATAGGTTTGACATCTTTGTATGTCCCACTTAGGTTTGTTCTCTACAGTGATCATTTCTTGGCATTCCTGCTGCTAATCAACTGTCTTATGCATCAATGCCTAGAATTACGGAGAAAGAGAATAAAGAAATAAATAACTATCCACCAGGGCTAAGGAAAATCCATCCGAAAGTACATTCCTTATAAAGATTGTGGTAATTCTTGGCACTGACAATATAGCAAGAAACTTCACCACTACCTGAGTTTGAATTCAAACAACCTAGCACACACAGCTGTATCCCCACATTTCCAAGCCTGAAGTCGTCATACTGAAACTGAAGTTAGAATTAAAGAAATCAGAAATGCTTAATCTTCTCCAATCCTGAAATATTTTTAGCTGCCACAAGGTGGTACTAGGTAAGTACATCCAAACAGGCAAATGCACTTTAATTTTATACAAAATTGCAAAAATTATGTTTCTTTAGTAAAACTTCTAAAAACATAAATATTGTATAAGACAGATTCAACATCCCTCTGTGATTCTTGGTTTAGACTTTTAAACCATGTTGATTTGCTCAGGTTTGGGAGAAAACCCCATCTTCTTGTGATTTAAGGCTTTTATCTCAGGGCAGCTTTTGTCTTTCTCAGTAGGTATTGAGGATTTCAGGACCCCAAGAAAGCATTTCCCTATTCCGTTGTACATTTCCCTGACATTTTATCTGTAGCTTTATCTTCCTTTTTCTTCTCTTTTTCCTGCCTGGTTCATATCTACATGTTTTTGCATGCTCCATGTTTACTTATTTATGAAATGGATATTTTTTTTTTTTTTTTTTCTTTTTTTTTTTATTTTATTAATTTTTTTATTTTTTATTGACTTTGTAAATGAAATGGATATTAATAGTTTGTTTATTCATTTATGAAATGGGATCTGCAAACGTTACAATGGGTCCAGTCTCTCATAAATGCTCAGTAAGGTACCTAATCATTATCATTATCATCATTATGAAGTTTTTTGACTAATCTAAGGGTTGAAATCCCACCCGTTCATTTTCTTTATTTGAGAGAAGTTTAACCTTCTTTTAACACATTTAAACAAATATCAAATTGGTCCACACTAACCATCTACAGTGCCAGTATGCAGCTATGAGAAACACCATCAAAAAGAAAAATTTCCATTGTTTGAGCCCAATCTCTTTCTTCACTCTTCTCTTCATTTCTGTCCTCTTCAATTCATTCTTCCTTGTTCAATGCCTAGTACATCTTTTAACCTGCACTAAAAGCATAGACTTTCTCCCTCTGCTAGATTATTGGATGCTAACTTCTTTCCTCTGTCTCAGACTCATATGATTTAATTTAACACGTACTTGCAGGTTGAAAAGCCATTCTCCTCCATATGCCTTCTTGCTAATGTGTCTACTTTTTCATTTAGTTAAGCTTATCTCCTCAATATCCTTTAAAGAAATTATTACCTTTTTCCTTCCCTCTCTTATACTCTTAGGAATTTTCTACCTCAAACTTTTATTATAACCAAATTATCATAAGGAATCAGTGACTTCACAAGCCAAGTATATGCTATTCTTGGCCCAATTCCTTGCACTGTAAACACTTGTGACGACACTTAACATGTTTCCAGCAAAGGATCCCAGATGTGATTACAGGATTCCTACATTATATCATAGGTCTTTTAAATTCCCTCAAGTCTCCTGTAGAAGGAGGGTGGGGGACCCAAGTTGAGGATAGGGCAAAGGAAAGATAGCACAGATTAAAAATATATATATATAAAATATATATAAGAATATCTACTGGCTTATCAATCATATCTAAGTGAAATTGATTCAAATACCTCACCTTAAAAACTCAGTAATTGAATGATCCAATAATATTTAAATCAGTATCATTATATGCACTTAAATAAAACAAACAAAAAAAAGTCCACCTCTCCTTTCTCAACATCTTTAATAACCCAACTTAACAAGTTTTGCAAAGTATGGCTACCAAACACCATATTGTATTATAGCACCAGCTTTTCTTTTTTTTTCCTCTTGAATCCATATGTTTAGCTTAAGGCAATGTGAGTATTTTTCTCATTTCATTTTCTTCTGGGAAATATGGCAATAAGTAATTCATTTATTGTGTTAAACCTCTGTGGGTTAGCTCAGATGAAATCTAGAAAAATCAAGGTTACTAATCATGTGGCTTTGGGAGCGTATCTGATAATCCTCAAATCATAGCATTAGAACTTTCGTTTTTTAAAATGCTCTTCTATATGTACGTTGGAGTTTCTCATTCCAAATTGAGCAAATATGGAATTCCAAGGGAGCTAACCATGTGTGACTGCAGACAGTAGAATTAAAATGGATTTTCTAACAGCTGAGATAAAAACATAATCAGTTTGATTACTGATATTTATATATTAAGGCAAAGGATCATCCAAGAAGCTGTAGCAAGTTGCAAATGGACATACGACTATGAGCAGAACCTCCTCATTAACCTTCACTGAGAAGATTTCTACCTAATTTCTACCTAGCACAGTGAAATTCATTTTTGTTTATTTTAAATATGCCTAGTGAGCCTCTGCTAGCTGCAGAGGAGACTGGGTGGCAAGTTTAAAAGGGTTTGGATTACTTTGCATGAACAAAGGGGACTCATTTGTGAGGAATATTGCTTGGCGGTCAATCTGGCAACTAGCCACCTGATACCCATGGCCTTGGGGAGGGGGGTGAGTAGTTATGTTATCCTTCCTCCTCGTGTATTCTCCTTTCTTCTGCAGTTTTTTAGCTCCACCTGCAGATTGTGCACTCTTTAAGCTTGATAATTCCTGACAACATGCTGTTCCTTTCCACACTGGCCTCAAACAATGGGAAAGGCAGAATAACTTTCCATACTAAGGTGGACGGAGCATAGGCTCTGAAGTCCAATGACCCCAGACTGAAACCTACCATTGATAGCCAAGTGACTTTGGGGAATGCACTCCATTTTTCTGATCCTCCATTTTCTCACCCCATCAAATAGGTCTGAAATTTCAGTAACGGTAATTGGAACCAACTCCCAGTTCATGGTGTTGATGAGATAGTGTCTTAGTTTGATAAAGGCTGCCAGTGCAATAGACCAGAAATGGACTGGCTTTTATAATGAGAATTTGTTAGGTTAAAAGCTTATAGTACTGAAGCTGTGAAAATGTCCAGATCAAGGTCTCCTCAGAGAGGCTATCTCACCAAAGTTCTGTTGCCGACGATCCTGGACTTGTGCAACATGTCAGGACAAAATGGTGGCCAGTCTCTGCTTTCTCTTCCAGGAGCATTTTCTCTCACAGCTCAGCTGTGGGTGATCAAGCACATGGCTCATCTTTCTCCTCTCTGGCTTCCTCTCTTTGAGCTACAGGCTTAAGTGGCTTCTTCTGAGCCTCTTGTTCTGCTGATTCCAGCTCTGTCTCTGCTGCTTCTTTCTGTGTGTCTCTGCTTTCAGCCCTTCATTTATAAAGGATGCCAGCAAGAGAACCAAGACCCACAAGTTGAGTCCTCACAGCTGAATCCTATAACCAAAAGGGCCCACACTCACAGGAATGGATTAGCTCCAAAAACATGATCTTTTCTGGGATCTACAAAAAGCTTCAAACAGTCACAGGTAGCAAAATGTGTAAACCTTTATATTTTTATCACATAGCATCTACCACTGAGCTGGCAGGCAGAGAATATTACTTCTCTAAGTGGAGGAAAGGTTCACTGTATTTAATGATCTTGTTAGTTGTTTATGTTCATTAAGAATTTTGATTGGTGACCACCTTGCTTCATGGAGTTCCTGCTCTAATTGACTAATGTTGTTTTTATGAAAGGTGAGAATTTTGCATTGAATTGAAGAGAAAACCAGCAGGGGAAAAGTAAATCTTCAAAACAGAAAACTCTTGACTAACCATATCCTGCTTTTACTCACCAAATCCACAACAGCAAGCAACCACAGGCCCGAAAACACAAATAAATACTGGCATTGAATCACAGCTTTGCTTACCCACCCGCACCCACCCCACCCCCCGCCTTTTCCAGAAATTGTCAAGAAAAATGTTAAAGGTGATTATAATAATAATATATATTTCACATTTTTCATGTAATTTGTTTTCAGAAAATATGACTTTATGTTATCCAGGGAGAATTGCTAAGAAGTTCAGTTTCACCCTTGATAAGCTAAATATGGATTGTGAAAAGAACAGTTTGAATTGATGAGTTTTGAAATCAAGCTAAAACACATTCCTGAAGTGTGTAACCCACTCTCATCCATGCACAAATTAGGATGTCTTCTTATCTCCCTTAGACACTACACTTTCCTACCAATGGTAACATCCTGAACTACTTCTTATCATCAACCATCATTACAATGAATTAATTATTAATGTAGTTATGTGTTTAGGTCTAATTCACTAACTAAAGGGCAAAGCCTCTTAAGGCAGGTGTCATGTCTATTCAATACTTCATCCCCAGAATCTAGATCAGAGCTGGGCACATAGTAGATCTTTGAGAAAAGTTTATAGAGGCAGAACGGGTCATGGTAAGAAGCCAGTTTTAGTTAGAAAAAACTGAATTTGAAACTAGATAAAACCTTATCCTCTCTGCAAACTTGCATCAAATTGCTAAGTCCCTTTTGGGTTTCCTCTGTTAAAACAAGGAAAAGAATATTTATTTTGTAGGGTTGTTGTAAAGAGTCAAATAACAATGCATATAAAGTATATGGATTTGTACCTGTTCCATGACAAGGGTTTCATCGAGTCTATCATCATTATTAAGATTACTCCAAGTGGATGAATGCTGAGTGAATGGATTAATTAACTGATGATGATGACTAGGCCTTGGACTACTAAAGTCTTTCAATGATATCACCCCACTTCACAGCTCCAACCAGATAGATGCCTTTTTGAAATCTACATCCAGCTTCTAGGTCCCTTGTAAACTTCAAAAGAAAGCGTCTTTCAGCATCAAAGTGTAAGGTCAGTGAAACATAATACTAGGACTCTAGGACTCTGTTTAGGATTCTACCACTATTACCAGTTAATATTTTGAAAACCAAATTATGTTGTTTCTAGCAGCAGTTCATAAACACCAGTCATATAACAATGCTTTTCATAAAATTGTGTGCAAAACCTACGTATGTTTTAAAAAGCCCAGTGCTGGTTCAATATGGATAGTGCTCTCCTGTTGTCATATATGGGAAAACAAACTACATAAATATATGCACATGGAATTCAATTAATTTCAACATTTCTATTTCTCCTTGGTTAAAATTTTTTATTACCCGAGAGAGACAAATTATGTTCATCTAAGTTGCATTTTCAATAATTTGTCAGGTTTAGAACATCTTTATTCTAAAGCCAGAAATCCAGTAAAACATTTTTACTTCTTAATTGTTTTTTATTTTAATTTTTTCCCTTTCATACCCTCAACTTCACCAATGGGGAAGAAAAGCATGTTCATCGTCAAGCCACTGATGCACTTGAGTGTCTACAACTTTGTAGTTCAAGTCCATTGATTAGGCTTAAATATTGAACAAAAGCTAATACAATCATTAGGAGGAAAAAGGATTCTGAAGAAATATGAGAAGAGAGTCCTAAAGAAAGTTCCGAAATCCCCAAGGGAGAGATCATGGCTTTGACCAATTCACTTTCCTGAATATTCATTTTTTTCATACTCAAATTACAATTCTTAGAGTACGAGGACATGACGGGAAGAGCTTTTGGCTTCTTTGTACTTTTAATCAGATATTTTGTTGCTGTTTACTAAGTATTTTCTACAAAACAACTTGAGGTATGCTGGCCGCAGACCTCAAATTCCATTTTAGGAGTAACTATAGAAAGCATGAAGCCTAATCTGTCTTCAGTAATACTTTATAACCACATTCCAGGTATGTAGGAAGGCATTGCCCTCGGCCCAATGAGGATGCAGTGTGGCAACACCTCTTTTACCATTTTGAACTTACATTCAATTTCTTCTTGTATCTTTTTCCTTTTGGGCAAGGGTGGGGAAGGAGGTCAACTTCTATGTGCCAAATATAGGATCAGGTGTGGGAGATTCAATGATAAACCAGAAAAAATGAACAGTAACCAAAAGAGAAAGGTTAGCAAACAGATATCAACCAACATTCTAAACTCCACAGGCTTTAAAAATAAACCTAGGGACACTGTACCTTATTTACCATCCCTTAAAAAAAAAGTAAGGAAAAGAGAAAAGAAACCCTAATAGCCAATAAGAGATAAGAAACTATTTACATATTCTTCCACCAACAGAGTCCCATGCAAATTAAATATGTAATTACATTTTGATGGCACAGCTGCTCTGTTACTCTTCCCTCACAGTATTTATTTGTGAATTTCAAAGGTTTCATAAGGAAACCTTGTGAGAAAAAAGTAAATATTTTGAAAAGGAGCTACAATTTGTCAGCAGTAATCCTTCCCTGGATAGAAAAAGAAAGGCAAATCTAGGTAGATCAAAGAATTGTAACTTTCAAAAATAATAGCATTACCCTGAAATTCAATCTGCTAGCATCATTTTTCCAAGCAATCCTTCTATGCATTCAATTGCATTGTCATTTAGTACAGTAAGAAGCAAAATGGTCCAAGAGAATTGTCTGCAGTAAGCAGAGATATTTTGAACAAAGATGGAATTTGATAGCATGCACAAACATGCGGAAACAAACAATGCATTAGTTATCTGACATTCTGAGTCACCTTTTCATCAGAGAGCTTTCTGTATCTGAGAGTAAACTTTTGAGAGGGAGAAGAAAGCATGTTTATGGGCATGTTAACACGTACAAAAATGTAAACGTGGGCTATGAGACTGGAATCTTGATATTGCCACATATGGGGAGGCTGGAAAGAACTCATAAATAATCGATGTAACTTAACGATGGAATGTGGACATTGTGCCATTCTGGGCTCTGCCATAGTCCAATGACTTCCTGTTGGCATATAATCATGAAATCTCTTTCTGGGCATGTCAGGAAGATGTTCCCTAGTGCTGAAAAATGATGGTCACATGTGCAACAACGCAATACCAGTTAACAAGGAGATGAGGCTCTAATTTTCCATGGCCAATGCACCCATTAACGAAACACAGCTGTACCAACCTTGGAAGATGAGCAATACTTCACAGAGGAGACAGGTTTTTCCAGAGATCAGTTTAGGCTCTTAAATGATGGATTAAATGAATTTAAGGGCAGCAGGGTTAGTCTCAAATATTACAGCTTAACTTAAAAGGAAGCAATCTTTAAATGCCTGATTTATCAGTTCCATTATCAACTCCTCAGGACTATATGAACATAGGTAAAACAGAGAACCCAGGACTGGGCACAGAGTAGGCACACAATGAAAGGTAGATGTTAATAATATCATTTTTATTTGTTTTACTATTATGACTGTTTTTCTCACTAGAATGACATGACCTAAATGGGCAATGCATTATTATCCTTCCCAATAGAGATCTTGATTCAAAATTCCCTCTAATATCCATTCATTTCACATTGTTCTCTATAATTTTTAAAGGCATGAATTGATAACGAGTTCTTTTCTCTAGACTTAAAACTTGTTGGAGACACTTATAAGCAGATATCTAATTATACTGAAAGGGAAAATTTATTACAGGTCAGGAGAGGAATTTAACTGTTTGGTATTCCACTAGTAGGAAAGTCAGCATTTTCTTGCAGGTAAATAGTTTCACCAAAATGCTATATTGCTTTAATTCGATTATGTCATCATATTTTGTGCACATCATCAGTTTAACACACAGTTTTTTTTTTTCCCTCCTGGGGAAAACACTCCATTAAATGTACAGATTAATTGCAAATCATATTCAGATTCTAGAAATATTCTAAGATCATAAACTATGTATTTTTTTAAGTTAAAAGTTGATAGTAACTTATGAGCACAAAGGACTCAGAACCTTACATACTTTTGTGCCATTAATGTTGATAGAATTATATTATAAGAAAAATGTTAGCACAGAACCTAATAAGTCCATTTTATTTATTTTTTTAAAGATTTATTTATTTTTATTTATTTCTCTCCCCTTCCCCGCCCCCCCCCCCCCGACCCCAGTTGTCTGTTCTCTGTGTCTATTTGCTGCATCTTCTTTGTCTGCTTCTGTTGTTGTCAGCAGCACAGGAATCTGTGTTTCTTTTTGTTGGGTCATCTTGTTGCGTCAGCTCTCTGTGTGTGCGGCACCATTCCTGGGCAGGCTACACTTTCTTTTGCGCTGGGCGACTCTCCTTATGGGGCGCACTCCTTGCACATGGGCCTCCCCTTCCTTAACTTCAGTCTTAAGGCGTTCATCAAAAAGTTTAAATGGACTGAGATGCTCATGTAAGGCACTGTAATTCTGGACACCCACTTTAATAACAGGTCTTGCCTAGTTTCCTTTTAACTCCTTTCCACTCAAAGTGTGGGCTCCAGACTGGCAGCACTTGTGTGATAAGGGAGCTTGCCATAGTTACTTAATCTAGACTCACATCTACTGAATCAAAATGTGCATTTTAACAAAATCCCCAGGTGATTTGTGTGCACATCAAAGTTTGAGAACACTACTTGGTCTCTGTTCTACCTTGTAAGATATTCAATCCTCTCCTTTTAAATGCAGCACTCCTGGGAGGTGGATAGGAACCATTGGAATGTGTCTCTCCAGGGGACAACCAGGGTTTGTTGATGGACCATTAATGTTAAGATGGATCTTGGATTTTGAAAGACTTCCATTTACCTTCCAGCTCCAATTCAAGGGTGTCCCTTAACCTGCCATTTGTTTTCCATACCTTACTTAGACCCCATAGACTGCTTCAACATTGCTTACCCCATAAATTTATGGGGAGGGTTGTAGCAGTTTGATATTATTCAATAATTCCAAAAAGAAATATTGGATTCTGTTTATAAACTGATCTTTTCCTCTGGGTATATTAGATTATATTGGATTCAGAAGTTTGCTTGATTATGTAATCATGTAAACCTTTTGTGCCAGTAGGGCATTGACATGGCAAAGGACAGAGTTGGGGTTCCTAATGTTGGAGTTTTGATGTTGGGGGTTTGAAGCCTTAAGCTGGAGCCCCAGGAAGTAAGCTCACAGAAGAAAGAGAAGAAGATCTGGGAAGAGAGGAACCCAGGAAGCCTGAACACTGGCAGATGTCCAAAGCCATCTCGCTCCAACATGTGGAAACAGACTTTGGTAAGGAAAATAACTTATGCTTTATGGCCTGATACCTGGAATCTCCTACCCCAAATAAATCCCCTTTATAAAAACCAACTGATTTCTGGTATTTTGCATCAGCACCCCTTTGACTGACTAAGACAAGGGTATAATGAAATAATTCCTATTTGAAGGACCCAAGAGGTAGCAGTAGTCAGTGACACACCCTTCTCATATATTACTCTATACTTTAATTAAGACCCATATTTTTAGTTTTCTACATTTTAAAAAATATTGTTTTGTTTTTCATTTGTTAGTCTAAGGGTCTGTGTTGTCAGCTCCCCGAGTGAAGGGAGTATATATCTGACTCAGGGTGCTCAGGGCATTGAACAGAATCTGTGCTCACTGAACCTAGCAGAATAGCTTGATCAGGGTAAGCTCTGATAAAAGAAAAAACTTCATGGAATTTAGGATCTCATAACTATATTACCTAATTCATGCATCAGGCAGCTACATTCAAAAAGCAGAAGAGAGCTTTCCCAAGGGAGTGGAAAGGGAAAGCTCATAAAGCATGATCATAGAAGCCAATGAAGGAATCTTCTGATTATGTAGGGGGGTGGTACAAAGTGAGAGCAGGTGTACATTGACTGGTACCGTGTGCTTGTCCAATTAGACAAGCTATCTCTACTGGACTTAAACTAGTTTTACCACCAGGTATTGCTTATCAGCCCCTTTAGGGTGTGTTTCAATTTCACAGGAAAAAACGTGCAAGTCAATTGTTCTTGTCTTCTGGAAAAACCCTTCTTGGATAGCGGTCCCATCCCAGCAATACCCCGTGCAGGTGGCCATTATATTTTACTTAATAGCTTTTAATACATATTTGTCAATTGATCTATATTACCAATGTAAGAAATGTTTGTTTAGCACTACTGTCTACTTCTCTTTCTCTTCCTTCTCCTCCTTCGCCTTTTACTTTTCTCTTCCTCCTTTCTCTCTGTCCCTAATCCCCAGATTGCATGTACTGTAGAGACACTCATGTGTTATAATGCCATGGTGATTGGAAGGTTTGATTCTGCACTAAGTCCTTGAGGGAGGTTTTCTTAAATCAAGTCTTTGATAAAAGACTCTTTTGTCAATGCTTAATAATGAATTGGGATATGTGGGCCACCATGATTTTATCCAAAATAACATGCCTGCATGCAGATGAAGAACATATTAAGCTCAACATTGGATCTCCCCACTAGAAAGCAAGCTCCATGGAGGTAGAAGCTTTGGTTCATGCCCTGCAGCCCTAGATTCTTTATCAGGACTTATAAGGTGGACAAGAAATAAGTATTTGATATGGAACAAATGAGTCTATAAAGGGAATATAATAACATAAAATGCGGAAGGAAGGTCAGCAGAATAACCATCAGAAATTCTGGGATCAGTTTTAGCTTCATCACTAGCTATATGACAGTGGCCAATTTGCTTAACTTCATTTAATTTGGCTTTCTTCATTTGTAAAGGGAGGTTTATAATACCTGTACTTCTTGGCTCTTGAGTTTCTCAAGAGGATCTAGTCAATTAATACAGAGCAAATATCCAAAGAAATTTTTGGGTTCTGTGTCTTTGGGTGACTCCTTTTGTCTTGGCTTCTGTCCTGAATGTGATCCCTGCTCCTCAATAAGCTACTGTCTCAGTCTCTATACCTTTCTTGTCATTATGCATGACTCTGGGAACACAGCAGAATCTGGTCTCTCAGTCCCAGATTCTCTTCTCTTAATGTCTTTTCAATCTGCATCTTTCTCGGTCTTTGCATGCCTTTTTCTTTTCTGTCTTGCTTTCTCCTTTTCATTGCTTCTTTCTATTCTTAAATAATAATAGTTAAAACATCCTTTTGATTCATCATATTCATTGAACAGAGTAACATACCTCTGTTGTTTATGTACAGGCTGATAGATGTGAGATATCTTTATTTTAAAAAAATAAATTGCTATCTGCTGTGGCTACTTTTCTGTTACTGCTTATCTTTGTTTGGTTAATACAGATGATTCTTATTTTATTCAATAAATAATTTGTTTTTATATTCCCTCTTAGTATATGCTCTATGTCAGAGACTGGCAAACTTTTTCTGCTAAGGGCCAGGTATTAAATATTAGGTTTTGTAGGCACATGACCTCTCACAACTAGTCAGCTCTGCCATTCCTTCACAAAAGTGGTCATTGACAATGTGGAAGTGAATGAGTGTAGCTGTGGTCCAATAAATAGTTTTCTACTGAAATAGGTGGACTAGATTTGGCCCTTGGCCTGTAGTTGGCAGAATCCTTGCATCTAAGGCAGAAAATAGCTTTTACTCTTAAATTCTTGCCAAGTTATCAAGATTAGGCAAGAAAAGGCTTTAAAAATAGGTATTTGTTTATTTGTTCATATATCAAAAATTATGTGTCAGGACTTTGTTTTTTGTTTTTCTTCCGGGGATTCTCTGGAGACTAAGAAAGACAAAGTTGCTGTCCTAATGGAGCTCACATTCCAGAGGTAGGAGTCAGAAAATAGAACTCCAGCATACATAAATTCAAATAATCAGTGAAATGAAGAATAACAGCTAGGACAATGAAAGATGCCTGTAGGACTCTATTGAGCTAGCAGTGGCCATGGAAAGTCTCTGTTAGGATGGAAAATTTGAGCAAAAAGACCTAAAAGATTTACAGGAAGGAGTCATGTGCTTCTTTTGAGGATGAGCAAAGCAAATGTAAAGATCCTGAGATAGAGAGTGACATTGCACATTCCCTAAGTCACATATGGCTCCAGGATAGCAGGAAAAAGAGAGGGAGGGGATAAAATCATAGAAGCCGAAGCCAGGTTATATAGCATCTTGTGGATCATGATATTTAATCCTATCTTGACCAGGAAAGTACTCTTTCCTGGGAATTATATGGAAAACATGTTAGACATGGTTCCTGCTTCCATGCAGCTTTAACTTCATATGAAGAAAGAGCAGCATTGTAATGCAGAGCTATGACCTGGGCCTGCTTCATGCACAGGTGACCAGCGCACAGGGTGCCCCGCTCAGAAGGTCAGAGTTTCTCTTGCCATCTTTGAAATCACTTATGGTTTGTATTAGTCAGCCAAAGGGGTGCTGATGCAAAGTACCAGAAATTTGTTGGGTTTTATAAAAGGTATTTATTTGGGGTAGAAGCTTACAGTTACCAAGCCATAAAGCATAAGTTACTTTCCTTACCAAAGTCTGTTGCCACGTGTTGGAGCAAGATGGCTGCTGATGTCTACAAGGATCGAGCTTTTCTCTTCCTTTTAAGGCTCTGTGGTCCCAGCTTCTTCCAATATCAGTTGTAGGCTGGGACAAGTCTCATCTCTCTCCCCAGGGCTTGGATTGCTCCAGGCTCAGCTGCAGCTGTAGACCATCAGGCTCATTCTCTTCCTGGGGCCTCTGTTGTGTCTACAGAGCTGTCTCTATTCCTTTGTGTGCTTCTCCTATGTATCTTCTTCCTGGGGCTCCAGCATCAAAACTCAAACTTTCTCCTCTGCTGTGTCATTTTCTCTGTGAGTCCCCACCCATCAATCTACTTATGTGGCCAAATTAAAGCCCCAATCTTAATTTAATCAAGTAAAAGTGAAACCTCTGAGTCTAATACAATCTAATATGCCTGGAGGGGAACAGAACAGTTTACAACATAATCCAATATCTGTTTTTGGCATACATAAATAATATCAAACTGCCACATGGTTTTTTGTGCTTTTTAACATGGGGCCCCACATTTTCATTTCTCACTGGGCTGTACAAATTATGTGTTTGGCCCTCGTTCTGCTATGGAAAGAATAGGCGGGCTATGAAAACTCAGAACATCTAAACAGATTCATTGAAAGGAGAAGGAGAGGCACGGGAAGATTTCTCACAGAAAAAAATGGATAATCTCTTAGCTGACGTGAAAAGAGAGGAAGAGAGGAACAGGATCCAGATCTATGAAATAGGGAAAGGAATATACAGGTGAGGGAGAGCACCTGAAAGAAGTTTAAAGTGCTCAAAGTATCAATGAAAATTTGTTTTCAACCTTTTTCTGTCTGGATGTTTTAGTAGAGCAACAGTTAAGACATAAATGATCACAGCCTTTTTCTGCCCCCACAAAATGGCTGCAATTATGTTGTTGGTGTCTGGGCAAGCTTTTTTTTTTTTTTTTTTTTAATTAGCTAATTGCTTGTTTCTTTAATTATTCACACTCTTTGTAAAGCTTCCTTTAATGTGTTACAGTTAAGCCCAGAGGAAAATAAAGATTGCAGATAAATTCTTTGAATGTGGATATAAAATATACTAATGGTTTTATTTGGTGATTGGCATGGTGTTTAAAAAGGGTCCTGCTCAGGCTTGGAAAATCTTTCATCAGACACTGAACTGCAAATAGTAAAGAATATGAAAAAGCTCACATTTCTGTCTGCATGAGTAATTTCTGTATGTGTAAATCTCCCTCTAGTAATCATTCAGTACTGGTCATATTTGCAATTTAAAAATGTATTTTAAAACTACAAGAGGGGAATGGAACTCATTATATGCTTTTAATACCTTCTCTGGTAACCAGTAAAGCCTAAGACCTCTGAGCCTCTCATTCAAAAAGGGGGAGGTTTGTGCTTTGCAATTAAATTGTCATGCCTGGGATCTCTAGAAGCCCAGAGTTATTTGATAAAACCTGAACAATAGGATTGTACTACAGATGCTTTTTCAAATTTTATTTTATCAAGGGCTTTTTGTTTACATTTTAAAAATCCCCTACTGTTTGGCTTTCTACCTGATTCTACCTGCTCAGGATTGATAAGAATTTAATTTTACCACCAATGGGAAATTGCCTTTTTCTCCTTAAATGGTTATCCAAAATGAGAAATGACAAAAGTTTCCACCCATATCTCCTTCTGACACTTTTGGAAGTTTAAAATCCATGGCTCCTGCCAACCTTGCCTACCTGACAGCCCCTGCATGTAAGTGAGGCTTGTTGATCATAGCTTGACCTTGAGCCTGCTCTTTATTTTTTTTAAGATTTATTTTTTATTGGTTTCTCTCCCTCCCTCCATTCCCCCCATTTCCCCCATTCCCTCTGTTGTCTGCTCTCTGTGTCCATTTGCCGTGTGTTCTTCTGTGTCTGCTTGAATTCTCATTAGGTGGCTCTGGGAACTGATCCTGGGACCTTCCAGAGTGGGAGAGAGGCGATTACTTTCTTGTGCCACCTCAACTCCCTGTTCTTATTTTCTCTCCTCTGTGTCTTTTGTTGCATCACCTTACTGAACCAACTTTCTGTGTTGGCTGGCACTCCAACACAGCGTGACATTCCCATGTGGGCTGGCACTCTGCGTGGTCCAGCTTGCCGCATGGGCCAGCTTGCCCTCACCAGGAGACCCTGGGCATCAAATCCTGGGCCTCCTATATGGTATATGGGAGCCCAGTTGGTTGAGCCACATCTGTTTCCCTTGAACCTGTTCTTAACTGGCCTAGCATAGTATAGGTACTTGGTAACAGGTGTGGAAAAATAAATGGATGAAAGAATGAATAAATGAGTAAAGAAAAGGACCCATAGCTCAATTCAGCCACATTCGATCATTCATCTCTGATTCTAATGGTCTCAGGGGTCATCTATAAAAGGTTTCAGTTATTTTCTTAAAATCTTAACTCCTCTATAGGTATGGCCATATTCTTAAGGTAGGGCACTGGGACTGTGAGTGGAAAAAATGGTTGCCTCTTTCAGATCTGTCTCGTAAGAACTTCCCACACAACCATCCATGTCCTTTCTCATCCCACTCTGCATTAAATTTCCATGGATTTTCAAGTCCTAGTTTACATTGGAGGCTAAGCATTGAAGATGGTGGAACCCCAGCCAATTTTTGTCCCTCAACAACTTGTGTGGTATAGCACCACCTGCTACTACTATTTGGGCATTATGAAGCAAGGAATAAACAGCTATTCTAACTGCCATTTTCCTTAAGCAAATTCACCCTGTCCTAACCATGATTCCTCCCACCAAAGAGCTTTGCTCAGGCTATTCTGGTGGTGCCCTCTTAATTCCCACCCATCTTTTAGGCCTCAGCTTTAGGGTCATTTCTTCATGGAAAACTTCTTCTTCCTCAATTGTCACATCTCTCTCCTATTCTCCTTGGTATTATATGACCCTACTGTTTAGCACTTATCCAGAGAATCTTCACTGCCACAGATATCACCTGCCACAAGGTCACTGATGAGGTTCAGGCTTCCAAGTGGTTTCAGGAGACATGGGAGTCAACTAGGAGGCCAGACCAAAAGTACAGGTATACACATGTGAAAGACCATTTAGGAAGCCCAGAAAAAATTGAGAGACTTGATTGTTAATGCAGTGTAAGTGGGAATAAATGAAATTTGAGCAAAGCCTTGTTTATATCATGCTTCTAAAGCCTTGGAAAGTTCATTTTATAAGTTCTTGCTGAATGCAGGGCTTACTGACAATATAGTTCCCCATTAAGGAGCCACTAAGCTTATATAAAAATTCTCAAAGTCCATGTTCATTGGAGGATCCAAGCAGCTCCTAGTCATGGCGCATTAATTTTAACTGTGTGCTTGCTCTGTGCCCTTGGATCTTCAAAAGGTCAGTATTGACTTGCTGCGTACTGGAAAACAGAAGCACTGACAAAAATGGGAACATTAGCTGCCATTCAAGAAATCAAAGAATGGAGCCAATAACGGAGTTGTTTTTGTTTTGTTTTGTTTTCTTTAGTTCCTGGAGATTGATAGTTATTCACCACATCGACAAAACAATGTCCTGCACTTTGCTTCCAACTGAGAACAGCCAGTTCGTCATGCCTCATTAAGAATGTTGTCACTTCCTTTTACTCAGGTAGATTCTCATTATCTTACTTGCTGAATCCACTTGTTACACCTAGGGTCCTGTCTCTGAGAAGCAGGAAGCTGCTTGACTGCTCTGTACCCCAGCTTGCTTTCACTTTGCCCACAAAGCTGTCTCTCAGCTTCCCTCTGTGTTTCCCTGTCTCAGTTTGCCAGAGCTGCTATGGCAAACACTACACAGTGGGCTGACTTAAAAGTTTTCACTGCCTTATGGTTTTGAAGGTCAGCTGTCCAAAACCAAGATATCAGCAAGGCATTGTTCTCTTCAGTGAATTGCTGAATTCTGGTGTCCATAATCCTTGTCACGTTGTAAAAGCTCTGTCCTCGATCTCCTATCGCTATCTCTGACTGTCCAAATCTCCTCTTTATAAGGACTCCAGTATTATGGATTAAGGCTCACCTTGGTTCAGTCTGCCACAACTAAATAGGCTATTCAAAGCTCCCATTAACAGGTGAGTTCATACCCTTACCCACTTTAACATATTCGAAGTTACTATTTAAAATACCACAAGAATGCAGATTAAGACCTGAACATATCTTTGGTGGGTACATGATTCATTCCCAATATTTCCATACGTTGTTCTCTTGATCCTTCATCTTATCTCTTAAGCCAAATATTTTCATGCTGGAGGCATGGACTTCTTTAATTTTAGTATATTGAGTGGCTAAATAATGTAAATACAGTGCAAAAAAATTCTCAATCAACGAAGCAAAAGTTATCACCAGTACACATGCTATTTTTGCTCATTATCACTGTCCCATTTCAATGTTTCTTTTCTAACATTGAGAACATTGCATGTTTGATTTTAATTGAACACATGTTTTCTATTCATAAACCTCACTTAATTTTTCACTCTTTAATTAAAACATTCTATCTAATCTTAGCTTTAGAATACTTCTCATTAAGTATTTATCCTGTTGCCTTTGCAATAGAGTAGAATAGCACCTTAGTCATTCAGTTCAATAGGACATAACTCTTTAACTCTTTATCCCCAAACTATGCCTGCTTGACAAAACCAGGAATTTTCATCATATGACTTTATACCACATTGACGTCTAATTTTAGAAAGACTTTTACTATATTGAGGACAATTGGGTTATCTCTGTGTAGAGCCAGTTTCATGAATGTGACACCAGTGTAGCCACATGGGACCTCATGCTTGGAAGACTCCTGCATTTGGTTAATGCTTTGCTGTCACAATCCTAAAATTCTTAATACATTTTAAACAAGGGGCACTTTGTTTTCATTTTGCAGTAAGCCTTGACTGTTCAAACCCACATGCAGAGCACAGATGCTGATCCAAATTACACACAATGCTCATAATTCATAGAAAATAGGTATAGTCTTAACTTCTTATTCAGTTTAATATTTAGGTAGAACAAACACAAAGTACACAAATGTTAAGTGCATAACTTTATGCATTTATATGGACACACACACACATATATACATACACTCTGTAATCTCCACACACATGAAGATATAGAGCATTTGAACCCACCAGATTGCCTACTCATAACACTTCCCAGTCAATTCCTGACCCTATCAGACATAGCCACTACGCTGACATATCACCAAAGCTTTGTCTGCTTTTGAAGTTCATATCATATAATTACACAATGAATAAAGTAGGTTTTTGTGCCTGAGTCTTTCATTCATCATTGTATCTATGAGATTCTTCCTTGGTGTTGTTATGTATTGCTATATAGTGATCTATTACATGACTATACCACAGTGTTTTTATGCATTCTAATCTTGTTGGTATTTGGCTTGTTTCTAATAGTTAGTATGAATAAAGCTGTTATAACATCCTTGTAGATGTCTTTTGATGGGCATGGAATATATATACCTAGCAGCAGAGCTACTGGTTCATAATATAGACTTATGATTAGCTTTAGTAGATATGAATATTAACTTTTGAATGCCCATGGTCATAACTTTGTCAGTGCTATCTCTATGACTTCATCATGTAAGACTATTTTTGATTCCAACAAATTATGTTGAATTGTTACATCTATTTTAGTTTTTTTAAACCCTTTGAGATAGAAAAAAATATCTCTATTTTCACAGATCTTTTTCCATGTTGAGATTTAGAGGTTGGAGAACTAGACCAAGGTCTCAGAGTTAGTAAATGTCACTGAATCTAGTGTTGGTACTTGTCCAGTTTCTATTAGCATGCAATCTAACTCTATTTATTAAATTCATAGATTAAAGAGTAGTCATAAATAGAAAGTCATAAAAAAAGACCAATATGGCATCTATCCAAATGCCTGGCACATATTAAATACTCATTAAATATTCCAGAAATATGTACTGAATTGTGACTACCCCACCAGTTAGAAACAAAATCCTATATAAATAATCTATATTTTTCTGAACATTTTCCTCTAACGTAATTATTTATATTTCAAAGAATATCTTAAATTTGGACTAGAGTAAAATGTTCATCCCAGGAACACAAATATGCTCTAGTATAAATAGTAAATAAAAGAAACCCAAGTATATTACCCCAAGTTTGGAGTGAAGAATCACAACTTTTACAACTTCATTTAAGGAGTCAAGACATTCTTATGAGACATTTTTAAAAGAAATGCTAACAATGATTTGTGGATCTATACCCAATATATCTGGATAATTTTCAGAAAGTTCAGGTAAGGATATTGAATAAATTACTGCATAAGACAATTTGGAATTTCAAGAGTAAAATTTCCATTCTTATTACTCCTACTCCTCATTGTAATTCCAGGTTAATATGCTTCCTCAAATCCCCACAGAAAGAATTCAACACTATTTTCACCAAAAGAGCCACTGCTATCATCAGCACTCCTGTCTGTCTACAACTCACAATGAGAACAATGAGATATGAATTAACTAGAAGAATAAAGGAAACTGGGATTGGAGAAAGATCAGGAGATATTTGAATATTTATTGAGAGTAACCATTACTGAGTGCTTTCTCAAGATATTTAGCACTTTACAAGAACTGCTTCATTCAGTCCTCACAACACACCTAAGAGATATGAGACATGTGATATATTTTACCCATTTTACAAAGAGGAAACTGAGTCATAGAGAAGTTGACTTGTACAAGATCACCCAGCTAGTGAGGGGTTGAACTGCAATAAGAATCCAGCTCTTTCTCATTCCAAATTGGGGCTTTTGCAATACTTTTCTCCTTGGAAATTTTTATTATGTAACTTATTGCTCGACGAGAGAAAGTATTTTGAGGATTTAGATGAGATTGCCAATGCCTACGTAGCAATCTGCATGTGTGCTTCATGAAGACCTCAGTTCTAGCAGTATCTGTTATTTTCCAGTATGTTTTATTTTCCCTGCTCTAATTTGTTTAAATATTTTTTTAAAAGAAGCTTCAGATTCCACAAAAGTTACATCAAAAATATAGAAGATTCCCAAACACCCCCTCCCCCTTCCACATTTTTCCATATTAACAACAACTTTCATTAGCATGGTACATTTGTTACAATAGATGAACACATATTGAACCATTGTACTATCCAAGGACTTTAGTTTACATTATAGCATACACTTTGCACTGCACAATTTTATAGGCTTTGGCAAAATGTATAATGGCCTGTATCCATCATTGCAATGTCATGCAGGACAAATTTAATGTCCCCCTCCCCAAATGCCCTCATGTTACACCTACTCTTCCCTCTCCCTCTCCTCAGAATCTCTGGCAGCCACTGCCTTTATATCAATTATACAGGTTCTTCCATTGCTATAATAATAATAAGTCTACTGGGGGAACATACAGAAGAAATTTTCACTGTACATAAAAGATTACTGATCTTAGTGATGAAAGACAATGAAATTTTAAAAATTCTATTTGTCATTTTTTATTATTATTTATTTTATTATTATTTTCTTTGTTTTTTTTTTTTTTTTTGGCTTTGTTTTTGGGGAGGTTTTGGATTGCAAAAGGGTCACAACTGTGTCAGGGGAGGTTCCCTGGTGCTGGGTGTCGGTGATGGGGGGATGTGTGGCAAGGGCTGCACCAACATGCTTTTAAATCAAGGCACTATTGTGGTATAAAGCTCACTCAGAACTGTTTATTGACACAGTCCAGAGGTTGATATGCTTGAAAATATCTAAGTTGAAAGGATGATAGGTGACAGACAATAGAAGAGAAAGATATGATACAAGGATTGAAAATGTTAAATGTCAGGGAAGAATTCAAAACTCCTATGTACTCACACATATTCATTAGTTATACAGTTGTATAATACTATGAATAGTGAGCATTGACTGTCCATTTATTATGGTCTTTTTTAAAACAGTAAAATGTTTTTTGCTCATATTAAGAAACTAGACAAGTCAGTTTCCTCGAAACAGAAATACCTGTTCTGCTCTTTGACATTCAATGGACATCACCTTCCACCTTTCTGAGGTCAATAGTTCCTTCTTCCTTCTAGGTCTTTCCTATATTATAAAATCTGCTTCCATCTTACTCTTCATGACCATAAAATACATGACTTTATAAGATGCCTACTGTGTATAAAATGTCCTAGAACATGTTACTCACATTTATAACCTCCACTCAGTCTTTAAGTAGGTAAAATTTTTAAGCCACATCTTAGAGACACAATTAAAAGATTAGATCATTTATACAAGGTCCCAGAACTAAGAAGGGAAGGATCAGAGTCTGGTGCCAAGATATCACTTTAACCATGTTCTTCGCAGTTGTTTATATGACCTCTCCATCATATTCATGCATGCTTCCAGCACTTGGTTCTCTAATGGATCACTATGCATCTACTCATAAATCATGTAATGGGCCAGATAGATGTTTTGTCTACATAGATGTTATGGATACCCTAGCTCATATATCCAAGCCCAATCCATACCCTCCACAAACTGCCACTTCTTGGAAACTCTTCTAGTCTAAACTGTACACACTTTTGTGCAGTCTACTACTTGGAAATGGACTTAGGAAAGTGGAAAATAGGGGTCTTAGAAGTAGACTTGGGTTAGTAGATTAAGAGAAGCTAGGATCCTGGATATCCAGAATATGAAATAGAAGTTGGCCTGTGGGCTCTAGGTGGGCATGTCTCATTGACCCTGTGGGAAGGGGCATGGCTGGAGGAGATTCATATGAATGCCTCAAAATCATGATGCCCTTGGATCTTCAGAAGGTGTTTATTGACTGGCTGGCTGGTAAGAAGGAGGGGGAGTGCAATACATGGCAACATTCCTGGAATCAAAGAAAAGAGACAAAATTATGGTTTTTACTTTATTCCTTGGAGTTGCTAATTATTCACCATCTACAAGATTACTTCAACTTACTCCACTTTGATTCCAGCTGAGAAGGGGCAGGTTGTAATGCCTCATTAAGAATGTTGTGATTTCTTTCTGCCTGGGTAGACACAGCTTGCTGAATCCACATGCTGCCCCAAGAGTTCCTGCCTCTGAAAGGCAGGGAACTGCCCTGTTCACACCCCTGTCGTGCCTGCTCTGTGGGGAGCAGGCACTACTCCTACAGGGAAGCAAGGTAAGTAATCATACATCCTTCTAAGAACTTTATGTCAGATATTATGCCCATGAGGCAAATTCGTACGTATTTCTTTTGAATTTCTTAAAGAATTTTAATGTTTAATGATATAAGTAATTTAAATATTGCAGAAAGTAAGGAATGGGAAGACTGACATAAATTTGCTGATTAAATGTATCCCAGTATTATCTTTTTTTTTTTGTAAGAAAATTTATCCATAATTTAACTTTCTGCCAGTTCTCTTCTGCCTCTTCTCCTTCCCAAGATGGCCCTGGATAGAGGGAAATAACAATTGCTCACATGGATTTGATGGGAGAAACTTGCTTTGTGCTCATCCTTGGATTGGTTTCCCTTGCAGGTCACTGTTGTTCTAATCCTTGGATGAGCATTGTTAGTATTTGATGAAGTGTAATGAGCACAGATTCTTTTTGACTGACAATCTCAGCCCACTTTGAATATGCCTTCACTTTGCATTTTTCCCACTCTTCCCACTTTTTTTTCTGTTTAGATTTCTCTTTTTTTTTTAAAAAAAATATTTGCTTAGCTTGGTCCAATGAAAGAAAAAGAGCACTGAAACCTGTGACTTCTAGTTGTGCTACTTCCCTGCTGCAAGATGTTGTGAGCTCCTGAACCTCTTTGAAACTTAGATTCTTTCTCTAAAATAAAGGGGCTTAATGTTTGTCCTTTCTACAACATACACTTAAGGATCAAATGGCCATTGCCTTTTGCTGGTTAAAGGCACTTTGTAAATTGTGGTTTGCAGAATTGTGCAGTAGGAAAATGCAGGATTAAGAATCAGGTGACTCATGCTCAATCTCAGGTTCTGCTAACAACTGACTTTGGATTGCTAATATGTTAAATGACCAGATACTTTTAACTTTCTTTAAAAGTCTAATAAATCATGAAATTAAAATATCAAGTATTTAAAGAAACAATTTAAATTCACCTTTTAAGTCAGGAAATGAAAACTGATCCCTTTAGATTTCAAGACTTTAAACATGATAAAGTACATATAACAGAAATACTGGATATAGGAGATGTATTCCTTTAAATGAGTAATATTCTCAGAATGGAAACATCATATGGGATCAATAATAATTTCATTTTTTTGTTCAACAAACATTTATTGAGCATCTTCAAATGGCATAGGAATATTACATATGGCTAGATATGGTTGAGATATATAAATATGTGTAAGCTGGGATCTTTCTCAGGTATTTACCACTCAGTCATGGAGATAGGCTCAAGAATAACTAAAATAAGTGGGACTTTTAAAGAGCCTTCCCAAAGACAGCTACTTTTAAAAATTCCACTGCGCTGTAAGGAAAGAAGGAATGTATTTGCTCTGTGAAAAATTTAACTGTGCATTGTTGGAAGTTTCACAAAGAAGCTGACAACCATCTGTCAAAGATTCAGGAAAAAGTGTGTTGCTATGTTGGATGAATGTGTTACAATTCTCTGAGTCTAATTTCATAAACATCGTCTATATCTGAGTGAGTATTCATGCAGTTCTTTTCAAAGGCAAGTTTTCAATTTGGGGATGAATGTGTGTGTGTTGGCACGTATATAGAATATTTTATGTGAATCTTTGTATCTTTTTGATCTTTTTACGAACACGATTATACAGAAAGCCCTGTGGTGGACTGAAAGAAGACTACGACAGACTATCTGCCTTCAGAGAGCTCCTGGACCAGTTGGCAACGTAAAAGCCAAGGTAATAATCTTTGACTGGTTTATGCCAGGCCCTGTACATGCGTGCTCCCACTTAACTTTCACACTTAACTGCAAAAGCCAGGCACCAATTAGACGTATTTCCCAGAGGAAAATCCTGGGGCTTAGAAAGGCTAAGTAACTTCTACAGTCCTGCATTGTTAGTAGTGAGTCCAAGCCTCACGGCCATGATTACCTAATACTTACATAGAAATTACCACACATTTCACAAAGAGCAACTCATTGTTTAATCTTTCCAAGCAATATATAAGTAGGTATTAGTATTTCCCCGTTTCATAGATGAGGACACTAAGGGACAGAGACTCGGTGACTTGCCCAAGATCACGTAGCTAATAGGACTGGTACACGACTTGTGTTTGAAGCTGGGCAATCTGACTCTAGAGTTTTGCTCATAACCACTTTGTGGCTCCTTCTCGAATCCAGCTTGATCTGACTTCATTGCCCTCATGATTAACCTGTGTGGCCTCTTCTTCTGGCCTCTTCTTCTGTGTTTCCGAGCACAAACGACTGTAATACATCGTCAGTGACATAGACTAATGCATCTGTCTGCATACAGATTTTTGCCTCTGCTTGTGTTCAGGCAAACTACCGCCGCAAAGCCCCCAAAATCCATTCTTCTCACACAGACCTGCACTTTACCGCTTCTTTTCCTGTGGCTTTAATTAAATGTTAACATTCATTTGCCCTTTTTCATTGTGTTCTAGACAACCTTTGCTTCCTGTCGCGTCTAGATAAGCTTCACTCCATGACAGGTACCAAACAGGGTCATCTTGATATACAGTAAAGAATGGGGACTCTTTGATCTGCTTGGCTGACATATTTTAAAATTCTGGTATGAATATTTGTTTTGTACTTATTTCTTTTACGTAATGTCAGGATAATAAATTATTTCTGGATTCTGCAGTAGCTACACAGTTTGTGTTCATTTAGTTCTATTAAGTGTCTGTGACCCTTCCTAAGAGTCAAATAGACTTAGAGCTGAAAGATTTTTTGTTTGTTTGTTTCTAAGTAGTTACAAATACACCATGGAGAGGGGCTCTGGTTGGTATTTAGAGTTCCACGACTAGCTGATTTTAGGGGGAAAGTATGACTTCTGAATGTTTATTCATATACTCTCTCCATCTTTTGGGAATGGAATCTTGGAAGGCATGCTTGACTGAGAATCAGGCCTGGATTTTTTTCATTTTTGCCACTGACATATCATGTAGCTGTGGTGGTTTTAAGCTCTATGTACCCCAGAAAAACATGTTCTTAAAGACAATCCATTCCCGGGAATGTGGACCTATTTAAGTAGGGCTTTTTGATGAGGCTACTTCAGTTAAGGTGTGACCTACTTCATTCAGGATGGCTCTTAATCCTATTACTGGAGTTGTTTATAAAGGAAATGAATACAGAGAGAGTAAAACAAAGCCACAGAGGGAAGAAGGTAAAAGCAACAGAACCTGGAAGAGAAGGGAGAGATCAACAGATGCTGCCATGTGCCTTGCCTGTGGAAGAGGAGCGAAGGATCACAGCAGCTGGTCTTTGGGAAGAAAGTTTCACCTTGATGATGGCTTGATTTTGACATTTTCTTGGTCTTAAACTGTAAGCTAATAAATTTCCATTGTTTAAACCAACCCCTTTCATGGTATCTGTTTTGAGCAACCTAGGAAACTAAAACGGTGACCTTGAATGAGTTTCTTATTTTCTCTGTGCCTCAGTTGCCTTAATAGTATTACATAAATACTGTGCATCATTATTCAGACATCATTGAAGGATGACTTTGGGGCAGGCATTAAATATATATTATATGATTTAGTCTACAGAGGAAACCTGTGAGATGAATATTTTCATCCACATTTACAGAGAAGGAAACTGATTCTTTGAGAGGTTAAATAGTGTACTCAATGACACAACGCAGCTAGTAAGTAAGGTGGAGCTAGGATTCAGATCCAGGGCTGTGCAATTTGGAAACCTGTGCTCTTAACCAATTCAGTTCCCCTTCCAATGTCATTGAGCTCTATATAATACGACTGTAATCATTGTCCATTTACATTTCATACATTTTGGTGTTGCCACTTTTCCCCAATTATCTTCTATAAATGACAGCCGTTCATTGAAACTTTGTTACTTCCTTGGCAGAAATTGCTTTGCTAGACTCTGGGAAGAAGACATATTCCAAGCTATTCAGTTTTGCCACTGGTTGTTCCTGTAAATTTCTCTTGAATTTTACAGTATGAAAGTGTTTCCACAGTGTAGGATTAGGAGAAATATTGGTTTTACTTTTACAGGTTATGGTATATTAGAATAAAAGTATTTAAAAATAAATGGGAATAAAAGAGATACCTTTATCTTGATAAAGATAAGCTGGGAAAGTGAGAGATGGTGGAAGACAGAGAACTATTATAAATGCTTCTTACAACAAGTAAATATATACATAGAGATTTGACAAGGAAAAACACTCCAAAATGTTAACAGTATTTATCTGTGATCAGTGGTACTGTCAATGTTTTTCATTGTTTTCCATTTTTGAAAACTTTGTTATATAATTTTTCCACAATAAATATACATTACTGATGTAGTAAAAGTAAAGGAATACACACACACATGCATGTCTAGAGCAAGCAAACCATCAAGCAATCTCAGGCTAGCTAACATCTAAGGCAGCAATTAACTTTATGGCAACATGATAGACTAAGCTAAATTCCCAGGCAGTGGTAGCATCAAAAATATATGTCCTTTTGTTAATATGTCTGATGTCATCCATTATTTTCAGCCTCATTCCATATTAAATCATCAGTGTGATATTTTCCTAAAGTAAGGTACTTCTTAAGTAACTATATGACAGAAAGTCTACAGTGGAAGAACATATTTCCAACAGTAAATTCTTTCCATTTTTTAAAAAAGTGTATGTACTTCAGTCAATTGAAAGAGAGCAATTAAAATACATATAATTCATGAAATGAGTCTTCCTTTCTTTATTCTTACTTTTTCCCTCCAATATGTTTGCCTAAACCTCCTCTTCCCATGCATAGGCTATTACACAGTTTCCTAATTGTTTTCCCTGCTTCTTATGATTTTTAAGCATGGACCATTGGCACCAGACTGATCTAAGACATTCAGGTGGTTCACTCCTGCCTTAAAGAATATACAGTACTTTCCCCATTACATATTAGATCCTTTCCAAAATAGATAACAAAATATTCTTTGTAGTCTGGTTCCCTAACTTTTCCATTAAACCATATTGCTTTGGCCTCTTTACACGCATCAATCTACCTAGTCTCGTTGCCCACAATCATGTCTTGTCCAGCTACTGGTATTGTGCTATGACTCTTAATTTCTCTGAATCATAATAGTCTTTTACTTCCTCTCTGCTTATCTTCTTTCTAGAGGGTCTCCTTTTAAAGCCTTCTGCAATTACCATGGATATTTAACTCATTCTTTCTAATCATCTTTTAGTAATTAAAGTCTTTACCATATTGTCATATAATAAGATTTATTTTACTATTCTCTAGATCACATATATATCATTGGTGCTCCAATAAGGATGCAGTTTTTGAAAGACAGGGAAATAATATGTATACTTCTTTTATAACTTCATCAGTGTTTTGTACAGTGTTGAACATGTAGTAGGTGCTTGCTAAAAATTCACTGAATTGTAATTAAGTTCATCATAGCTAATTGAATTTAATCATTCTATAAAGTAAATGCTATAGCAGTACTTGTATATCAACTTTTTTTAAACTACAAGATTCTTCTAATTAAAAAAAATAAACAATATTCAACTTATCTGTATTAGTCAGCCAAAGGGGTGCTGATGCAAAATGCCAGAAATTGGTTAGTTTTTATAAAGGGTATTTATTTGGGGTAGGAGTATTACGGATACCAAGCTATAAAGCATAAGTTACTTCCCTCACCAAAATCTATTTGGAGTAAGATGGCTGCTTACATCTAAGAGGGTTCAGGCTTCCTGGGTTCCTATGTTCCTGGGACTTGCTTTTCTCTGGGTTCAAGGTTCCTTTCTTCCTGGGGCTGGCTTCTCTTTCCTCTGTGAGCTTACTTCCCATGGCTCCAGCTTAAGTCTTTAGCATCAAACTCCAAAAAAAAAAAATTTCCAGCATCAGAAACCCTCAACACTGTTCTTTGCCATGCCTTTTATCTCAACGCCCTAATCATAACTCAGTCATGCCCAGGTACAGATCAGATTACAAGCATAGTCCAATATCTATTTCTAGAATTCATCAATAATATTAAACTGCTACATTATCTATTATTTAAAGCTACTAAAAAGGAGAGCATTCATCATGTGCAAATGTTCAGTGAGTTGAAATAGACCCATCCTCTGTCACTTTTTGTCAAATGCTTATATAAAACTCTCAGGTATATCACTTTAGGAGAATGACACAAAGGTGATTTAATATGGAATGGTGCCAAAATAATTGGTGATAGAAAGCCTATTAATAAGAGAACCTATATTTTTTTTGTCCCTAAAGGCTCATGGATGATAGGAAAGTTACTTTAAGTTGCCTTGCTATCTGGTAAAGATCGTTGGTTCCTTAAGAATTGTTGCCTTTTCCTCTTTTTACTGCTTTGAATATTTTTTAGCCATATTTTGTATTTAGCTGCCATTTTTATTAAAATGCCAAATTCAATATGAGGAAGAGGTTGTACCTTTGGAGTATGGTGTTCTGATCTGCGTTCTCCCCTGGTGGGATTTCTACCATTAAATGAGACTAGAGAATTAATTAAGAGATTAAAACAATAAGCTTTAAGTCTGCTGTAAGTTAGAGGTCCATTATTGTATAAATCAAGATATACAAATGAAAATATCCTATATAAAATAATTACCAGTTGCATTCTGATAATCATTGCCCTCTAAAAACAAATTACTTTTTAAAAAGGCATTTGCAGAAAATTGCTGGAGGTAGCATTTATCTAATAAGCATAAGAAGGATAAATAAAAAATTCAGTTCAATTATCTTTTCTCAATATTTATACCCTTTATGCATAACTTCCTAATTTTATTATAAATATTTCTCTTAGTGTTTCTTCCAAGTATCTGCTAAAAGGGCTACAATTCTAAAACATTCCATATTACATCCACAAAAACAGATCCTATTTTTTTTCACATTTCTTCTAACTATTTTTTAAATGAAGAATTAAACTGAATTTCAAGTTTTAATCAAAGATCAAATGATATCTCATTAAAAGTTTGAGACAGGAATCATCAACATAAAATGCACAATAAATTAACAAGTCTTTAATGGAGAATGACTAAAACTGAAACTGAATAAAGTTCCCTTATAAATCTTGAGGACTTTTAAAAAGTTATTAGATTTTATGCTTAAAAACAGGATTTGTATCTATTTTGGCTGTCTCTGAAATACTGCTGAGATGTGCGTAAATGCAACCCTCCCAACTCACTTTGAAGTCTCTTAGCCATATAAACTCATTTGTCTTTACTGTTTCCCCTTTTATTCATTGCCTTTTTCTAGTTGTATAACTAACTGCTGCTTGGCAGAAATCCCTTGGTGCCAGGGAGGCTCATCCCTGGGAGTCATGTCCCACACTGGGGGGAAGGAAATGCATTTACATGCTGAATTTGGCTTAGAGAGTGGCCGCATTTGAGCAACATGGAGGTTCTCAGGAGGTAACTCTTAGGCACCCTACAACTCTAGGCCTAGTTGAAATTTCCAGCGTCATCAGTATCAAGGGCCCATTACTGGACCATCCTTCACTGGTCTTTATAACTTTGCACTTGGGGGATTGTTGCTGTTCCACTGGGGAGTATAACAGAGTTTCCCATTATGTCAATACCCAACAAATATCCGAACATATCTATATACCCTACATGCATCCCCTGGAGAACTCTCTCCTACCCATGCATCCCCCATCAATGACACCCCCCATCAGTTTCCTCCTCTGCCATAGTTGAACATATGATCCAAAACTTCTTCAAAAATGAAGTATAATATATTGCCAAATTCAATTAATAGGAAAATGAAATAGGAATGATAGGTTTAAACATTAGAAATAGAATACATAATAATTTAGAAAAACTAAAATAAAGTAAAAAATAAATTAAGATGTTAACAAAATGAAAAATATCATAAAACTTATTTTTGATGTTTTGCCTTTCATCACTGTAATAGATGTTTCCCTGTATGTACGGTGGCAATGAAATCTCTTCCATTTCTTCCTCAGTGTCTACATTCTTTTTTTTTTTTTCATGTCTTCAAAAAAAGTTTTAGGTCACAGTCAAGTCACATAGAGAATATAGGGGACTTCTATATACTCAAATCAAACCCTTTCCCCCCTTCCCTAACAATGATCGTTTTACATGTAGATGTTATATGCTGCAACTGATGTATAGATATTGAAACATAGCTACCAACCATGGTTCCATTATGGTTTACATTATGGTTTATATTTTAGACTATATACTTTTATAAATTTTTGGTGAAGTTTAACATGGCCTGTAGCCATCATTGCAGGATCATGTAGAATACCTCCATTGCCCCCCAGTTACCCTGTCTTTCAACTATTCTATTCCTCTCACCCCCTCCTCTCAGGGCCCACAGTGACGACCATGCTTCACTGCTTGACGGACAAAATTGCTAGATACTTGCAACAATGCTGAGGGCTTAAAACACTAGTCTGTCCTCCCTGACTGGGAACCACCCATGCTCTCGAAAGACACCTTTCCCTCTTTTTGGGAATACCAGGCCTCCTTAGGATGGTAATATAACACCTTTCTGCTCATTGGATGGGTCTCCACCCACTGATATAACACACTATGGTATGATGAGGGCTATCCAGGTCCCACGGTCATGTCAGATGGCTCTGGAGTTCAGTGCCTTGCCAGGGGGCCCTACTTTGGAATTTGTGCTCCTGAGAGTGATGGATTTGGACCCAGATGTGACCTCTCCACACAAGCCTCTTCTGTCACTTTTACTGAACCTGTGGTTGGTGCTGGGGTTGGTGTATGCTTGGGAAGCTCAAATCTCTGGACTGACTGTGTGCCAGCTGGACTTCAAATCTCAGCAGAGTTGCACCTATTCTCCATTTCATTGGACTGGCCCATATCGCCTAACAGGGAGGTGGGAATGGTCAACCACCATACCAAGGAACCAAGAGAGTCTATGACTGCAAGCTGGAGAATTCCATCCATCAGTCCTGTGAAATCTAAGCCCCTTCTTGGGTTGGGAGCAGAGTGGGCATTGCCATCCCAGGGTCCTCAGGATGGAGGAATGAATTATGGATTAGAGTGGATGTGCTGGTATTCTACTATGGAATTATTGTGACTCTAGCAATGGAAGAAACCATATCACTGATGTGGAGACAGTGACCACAGGAGCTGCTGAGGGCAGAGAGGGAAGAAGAGGTGTGATATGGGGCATTTTCAGGATCTGGAGTTGTCCTGAATGGTATTGCAGGGACAGATGCAGGTCACCATATGTCCTGCCATAACCCACTGAATGGACTGGCAGGGAGTGTAAACTACAACATAAACTATTAACCTTGTGGTGTAGCAGTGTTGCAAAACGTATTCATCAAATGCAATGAATGTGCCACACTGATGAAAGAATTTGGTGATGTGGAAGGAGTGGGGTGGGGTGGGGTGGGGAGTGAGGGTATATGAGATCCTCTTATATTTTTTAATGTAACATTTTGTATAATCTATGTATCTTTAAAAAAATTTTAAATCTATTTTAAAAAACTTAAGGAACAGTATGTTTTAGCTCTAGATTTAGAAACAGAGATATTGGATTTGAATTCCAGCTGCACAACCTATTACTATGTGACCTTGGGTTGGCCACATGACCTCTGAGTTTTCTAACTTTTAAAATGGGGATAATAATGTCATTTCTAGTTACTTCACAAAGTCATCTTGCAGATTGTAAATGTGAAAATATTTTATACTTATTGTGTGCTCTAGATATATGTTATTATTCCAGTATTTATTGCTTTACAAAGTATGTGTGTGTGTTTTTAATAATTTTGTGTTTATGGAATACTTTAACCTGGTTGTATTTTGGAAAACATAGTTGCATAGATTGAAAGTACAATAGCTATCATTGGAAGCTAAGTATAATATATGCTGGGCATTGTATAGGCATGATCTAATTTAATCCTCAAAATAAGGCCTGCACCTAAATTAGGTGCAAATTTTTTATAGAGTTTACACATGAGGTTAAATACTTCAAAGAGGTTAAATACCTGCCCAGGTCAAAGCATAAATAGCAGAGTTAGTTTGAACCTAGATTGTCTCCTTACACTGTCCTCTTCACTCCCATACTGCCTTGGAGTTTGCTTTCACTATAAGTTTTATAAAAGGGAGAGTCCACTGCAGGGAAGGACCAACCCCAAGATAAAGCCTTGGAAAGAGAGAGGGAAGGGCTCAAGCCACTTCTCCTAAGATGACCCTGGCAGTCTGCCTGTTACATCAGTTTCCCAATGAGGCTTTTGTTACTTCTTGCCTGTAAATGGTCCTCTTTGTGATTACTCTGCTGCCTTGTTGTTTTGTTTTGTTTTGTTTTGTTTTTGATGCTCTAGAGGATAAGGGAGCAAATAGGCAGACCAAAAAAAAAAGAAAGAAAGAAAAAACAGCATAAAGGCTGACTTTGAAAGCAGCTACATATGGCAATAGGGGAAAGTAATATTTTCTAAATTCCTTTTATATCTTTGATTCTGGGTTATCTTATTTAATATGTTAATACAACGTTCCTACATATGTATTATCACCCTTTTGCCACTGAAGAAATCTGCACTCAAAGGCATTAGGTAACTTAGCTTGGAACTGAGTTTAATCCCAAACTATCTGATTCCACAGTGTCTCCTTTTCCCCTTATAAACCAAATGCAAAGCAAGGGACTAGTATAGCATAAGGCATTCACTCTCCTGGGGCCATATCACTCCCAAAGGGTCAAAGATTGGTTCATGGTAGAAAATTTTTCTCTGTATTTCCCTTCCTCCCTCCCTTCCTCCCTCCCTCCCTCCCTTTTTTTCTCTCTTTCTTTCTCTCTCTCTCTTTCTTTCTTTATAAAGCAGATATACATACAGTATATAAACAAATATACAGTATGTCGGGGGAATTGCAATTTCATGGGGGTGGGGATGATTTGAAAAAAAGTCTGAAAGTGTTCTTAGGGGGTCAATAATGAAAAGAGGTTGAGAAATACTGGCATAAAGAGAGAAAAAATGGCTAAATAAATTTACAAGGACTTCTGTTTCTTGTCAAGGTCATCTCCTATGTTGAACCAAATGAAAATGACCATTTCTCAACTGTTTCCATCACATATTATCATCACATATTATCCTAGAACACTGGAGTAGGGTGGAGGCATTTTTCTGTCTCTTTCCTGGAGTGGTGAAATTCATCCTCTCCAATGGAAGTACAAGAATTGGCAAGATCAAATCACTGTGATTCTGAACAACCCATCAGAGAATCAGGGGGAACTAAAGTCTGCACCATGTGAGGGCAAATGTTGTCTTCCAATGGGTTCCCCTCTCCAGTCAGAATGTCCCCCTGCTGTGATCTGACTTTCTTCTATCCATCTACAGGAGTTGGTCCTAGCTCTACTCCTCCAAGATACCTTTGACTTCCAGCTTACCTTCTTTTTCTGACTCCTGGAACATCCAGTGGACCTGTAGGGAGCACCTTATAGCCCAGGCATTGCATTTACAAAGATTTGGCTCTGGAGTAGGTGTAGCTCAAGGTTGAGTGTGTACTTCACATGTATGAGGTCCTGGGTTCAATCCCAGCACCTCCTAAAAAAAACTTAAAATAAAATAAAATAAAGGCCTGGCTTTGAATCGTTACCATGCAATTTATCTGAGTGATTTGGGGCGATAGACTGATCATCTTATGCCTCTATTTTTCAACTGTAAAAGGGAACCCTGATATCTATCTATTACACTTCACCATTTGTGACAAGAGGATATGTAAACCATTGGCATGGTGCCCTGTCCATAGTGCATGATTGCTAAATGAGAATGCAACTGTATCAAACACTAAGTTATTCTCTCCTTGGATCTGGAAACATAGATAGTGTGCCCTTGATTAAAATCATGTAAACCAGCTCAGATGTCACCTCCTACAGGAAGCCACCACTGCAGCTCTGCCTATTCTAACTCTGTCCCTTGAGATGCTTCTTTTGTTATACTGTTTTTCTTTATTAGGAAAGTTGTGGGTTTACAGAACAATCATGTATAAAACACAGGATTTCCATGGACCACCCCACCAACAACCCCTTGCATAGGTGTAATGTGTTAAAAATGTGTAGTTTGTCTCCTTTACTAGAGGGACTTCCTTGTGGAAAAGGATTTTATCTTCCACAATTTTCTATTTTCAGTGCCTGGAATAAAGGTTTTTATTTTTATTTTTTAATGATGAATGTTGATGGAGTGTCTCCACCAGTTTGACTTGTATTGCATGGCTATAGCCCATCTTTCCACCAATACAGAGAAGAAGAAACAACATTTTATCCCCATATCTTGAAGCTGAGGCACACATTCTTACCATAATTTAATTTTTCCATTGATTTAAAACCTGACTATTCTGTAAACCTCTTGAAATGTACAGAAGCATAGATAAAGTCCACACTTCTTTCTTATCTCCTGTTGTTTTCTCATTTATTATTAAACTTTTCCATACACCTGGGCCTAGCTCTGGGGACAGACAAGCAGGAGGTGATTCATTTACATAGTCTTTCAGGTGCTCCAAGGCTAATTTTTAGCGAATGCCATGGTTGGACTTCTGGAGGAGATTTATGATATTTATCTTGTAACCTTCCGTTATGAGTCCCAGGAGCGCAAACAACCAAATATCAAGGGGAAGAAAGTACACTGACATCCATGCACTGTGTACTAACTGCTCTCATTTAAGAACTGTAGTACCACTAAATCCTGTAGGTACATATTGACAGCTAATTTATCTAATTGCTCACATTCACAAATTAAACGGAATGATAAAGGAATGTAATATCTTCATTCTGAAATGTTTTAGAGGTCCTCAATGACACATATTTGATCATTCCAAGGATGAGCTAGAAACAATGGGGCATCTTGGGGTAGTATAAAGGATCTTATATATAAAGGATGGCTTGTAAAACATTTTCATTTACATGCTGCATTTTTATTTTAATTAATGAACTTACTTCCATTAGCAAATGGTACGGCTTTGTTGTAATAAAAATGTGAGCTTTTCTATGGTTAAACTCAGTAACCAATGTTATAATCTATACTTCATTGAGATTTAGCCAAGACATATTCATTGATTCAACTAAATGAGCATTATTTTCTTAGTAATACTTTTTCTCCATTATCTTTAGAAATTCAGTGTGCATATCACTTCCTCGGGAAACCTTCCAAGAGTCATTTCATTTGTGATTAGGAGAAGGCCCCTTCTCCATGTTACTCCGTCCATGCAGGGGGCATTAAAATATTAAATTGCAATCTTCTAGCCCCTCAGTTCCCAGGGGACCAAGGCTGGTTGCCTGACACAGCCTATAGACTAGGTCTTGCGTCAGGGATTAGGGCTACAAAATGAATAAATTGGGAGCCTCTTCTTGGGGGGATTACAGTATACCATGTTTCTTAGTTTGTCTGAGCTGCTATCACAGAGACAATAAACTGGCTTTGGGTTAACAAACAGCATTCATTAGCTTCTAGTATTGAGATAAGAAGAAGTTCCAAATCAACATAATTGGCAAGGGTCGCTTTTTTCCTCAAAGACTGTAGCACTCTGATTCCTTGGCTCCTATCACACATGATGATATCCTTTCCTTTCTCTCTCTTCTGAGTTATCTTTATAAATCCTCCAGTATTCTGGATTAAGACCCACCTGGCTTCAGCTGGTCACACCTTAACTAAAAATAACATCTTAAACAGAGCCTATTCATAACAGATTTATGCCCACAGGATCAGAGATTAAGATTAAGAACATGTGTTTGTTGGGGCATATAATCCAGTCTACCACAGAAGGAGAAACAGAAATGTAAAGTAACAATTATATTCCAGAGTTAAAACCTATGGTCAAGGTATCCACAACTGCAATGATTTCAATGACTAGTGAGAAATTACTTTGCATTGGTGAGAGTTTCACAAAGATCATATTTCAGACTACTGGTTTGTTCACTGTGAGAAACAATTCCATGTATAATTTTTCAATGTAATTATTAGATCATAAAAAGAAGATAACATAGTAGCAACCATTTATTTAAGTAGCTGTTATCTTTATATAGAAATGTATCTGGGCAATTTTTATTGCCATTTGATATCACTGGGTGTAACAGAATCATTTAGTTTGATTCAGTATTTTGTAAGCATCCAACTATTTGTAACTCAGTGTGCTAATTGCTGCAAAGAATTTGAGGCTGGGCCAATTCGTCACCTGGGGGAGAATGTGGAGGAGGGAATTTACTTTGACTGGACCATCCCTATAGCTAAGCACTGTGCTAGTTGATCATTCTTTGTCAACTTGTTCAATTCTCATGAACATACTGGAAGAGAGTTGTTATTTTCCCATGCAAGATTAAGAAATGGTTGATTAGAGAGGTCAAATAACTTGCTGGTTGTCATAAGCTAAGAACTGGCAGAGCCAGAACTCAAAACCATGGCCTTGTACACCAACCCTGGCTTCTCTCTACACTAGAACCTGATTTCTCAAAGGAGTTACTATCTAGTTGGAGAATATCAGATATGTACATAAATACCTCAATTATATTAATATGTAGATTATCCTAGATCAGTATAAACAAAGAATACTGATAGTTAAGGGAATGTTATCAGTATAGCTTTATGGAGAAAATTGCAGGGAAACTGAAAAGACTTCTGACATGCTGACATGGGGGTGAGAATATCAGAAGAATACATAGTATGTGTACTTTTGGTAAGCTGAAAACAGAAATAGGGATCTATTGACACACAGCTGATGGTTTCCACAAAGCAGTTAGAAAATATGTGTGACAGGGTGGAGTATGCCAGAGGAGAGGACAGGGTTAATTATACCGTTTTGAAAATGATACTGAAGTGTGCAATATTAAGTCAGTTAATGGCTCACTGCAGTGAAACTTTTGGCCACACTCTATGTTTTGTGTGGTTTTCCTCATTTAATCTTTTGGTAGTACTTTTTATTCTGAAATTATGTATCTAGTCTATATTTAACTTTTCAAAAATTATCTATATTCTTTTCTGTGATTACAGGGAATTGGACCATCTTGTTCATCACTGTATTTCTAGGTCCTAGAAGAATGCGTGGCATATAGAACTGATTCAATGCATATTTCTTGCATGGATGAATGAATCGGTCTTAGATTTTATAAGGAAGAATTTGTTCTTTATCTTTTACAGGTCATTGATACTTATAAAAGCAGAAGGAGATCTATGAACTACCTGCTTTAGAAATGGACACCTATTACAATTTCTCATGCAGTTACAAAGGATTCATACATGCTCTGAGGCCCATGTCTTAGTCTCCATGGAGTCCAAGATCAGAATCTGTGGTATCAGCCAGTGTTCCTTTTACTGAAAACATGCAAGAGGTCTTAAAATTAGGGTTGCTGCTATATCATTTATAACTGATTTTAAAATATCCCAGGAAAAATAGTGTGATGAAATATATTATGGGTAACTCTAAAGCACACCCCACAGGAGGATGGGTAGTGTTTGAAGTACCCAAATCAGGAACTCAAATCCCAGAGCAGACAATTCCAAATCTTGACAATATATATAGGACACCTTAAAATCATTTTCTTTGATAGCATATTGTTTCCAAGAAATAAGTCAATCCGGAAGACTGCAAAGACAACTATTGCCCTTTCATAAGCAAAGTACACATTCCAACAAACCAACAGCTTGTCAGTCCAGGAAAAAAGCTCTCCAGATAGGCTCAGCCTGGTCTATTTTATAGAAGGTCTCAGAAACCTGGGCCTCTGGAAGATTTAAAGAAGAAATTTCAATAGAGTGGTGGAATAGAAGATTTTGGAATAAGGGATGATTTTAAGGCTTATTCTGTGCGAAATACTAAGCCAGATGTGATTGGGAAAACATGATAAATAAGACAGATATTCTAAATCTAAGGAATTTTTGAGGTAGGGATTCTTTCAACAGCATAAGAATGCTGTGAAAAATATTGCCCAAGAATGATGAAATTTTAAAAAGTTATTTTTTTGTTTCTTTATTTATCTGTTCAGTTTATTGACCCTTCTTTTGTGGTAAATACTGCCAAATTCTATTTTAGGTAAGCATTCTTCCTCGATTTTCACCATGCTGATATAGAACATGACTGTGAACTATAGATATGGCCCAAATTGGGTTAAGACAACTGATATAATTATTCCAATGACATTAATTAATTCATGGATGGCGCCATAGCTCAATTCAGAGCAATGAGAGTAAGGTTAGGGAATTTTGTTAGGCTAGAATAGTTCTCTCCTTTTTTTTTTTTTTTTTTTTTTTTTTTGCAGTTAGTAGGATGTGAATCTAGAACTAAACCCTTTTGCTGATACTTGAAACTGAGCCTATAATAGCCAAAAGCCCTCAGTTTGGAAGGCATAGAAAAGAAGAAGGAAACTGGAACTTGGGCAACAAAATTTTAGTTGCTAGACTTAGTTGCTGAATAAAGACTTACCTGAAGCTTCAGCAGTATCTCTAAACTTTTCAGGTACACAAGTCAGTACATTCCTGATGTTATTTAAATCAGTTTAATTTAAATGTTCTCTCACTTACCCTTAGAAAAAATCTTAATAGAGAAGAGCCCGCAGAGAAGGCCAGAGCAGAGATGAAAGTTTATGAAGGCAGCTAAATCTAGAAGGATAGATTGGAACCCAAAACAAGGCCCTCAGAAGTACTCCAATTAGCTAGGGCTTGGACTTTGAGATAATTCATTGTTCCTTCTCTGTGCATTTAAAGCCTACTCCTTGGGCCTCCATTTGTCACTGATGCCATCAGTATTAGAGCTCTTTGTTCAAATGTTTCTTTTTTCTACTAGATTATAAATGAAACCTCCTTGAGTTTTCTTGAGGGCAGAAGTGATTTCTTACTCATTCTGGTAATCCCATGTGCCCTAGGGAAATGCCTGTCACAGAGAAGGTAGTTATAGCATTATACTGAATGTATGATCAGGGAGGGATGTGGTGAAAATGCCTTTTTTGTCAGAATACTCTGGTAGTGGGTTGAAAGACTGGGCATGGATAAAAAGGACTGGGGAGGAAAGCCAATGAGGTATGCGTTTTAGTATTCCAGGGCGCAATGGAAAAAGACTCAGAGAAATAAATCAACAGAATGCTAAGATCTTTAGCTAGGCAGCCACATGAATAAAATTGACATGGCCACGCAAGTATATTTTCATACAGTATTTCTTTTTCTTGTTCTCTTTTATTCCTATGAAGTTCTTAAAACCGTTGCCCATAGTAACATCATTGGAAAAGCTAGCCAGCATTTGGATGCATCTATCAGATCAAAAATGATGGAAGAGCCCTGTTTCTTTCTTTTTTCTACAGTCAATTGTTCTAAATATAGACTGGAAAAATTTGTTAGAGTAATGGAAGTGACCCTGCAGTAAGCAGGCAAAAACAAATTCTAGAATTGGATTCCAGGACTTGTGGTATTCTTCCACTTATCCCCAAGTGTAAGCAACCTTGAAATAAAAAATAGTGTAACCTCTACTGAGGGCTATAGAGACCCACAGGTTCTATGGTCATGGCAGATGGAGTTGGCCCTACTTTGGAGTTTGTGTTTCTGTGTGATGGAGCTGGACTTAGATGTGATCTTTGTCCACAAGCCTCTCCTGTTACTTTTACCGGAACTGTAGTTGGTGCTGGGGTTTAGTGTATACCCAGGGGACCTGAATCTCTGGACTGACCATGTGATAGCCAGGCCCTGAGCCTCAACAGATTTGCAACTCCTACACTCTGGTTTATTGGCCTTACCCCACTCATCTAACATGGAGGTGAAGAAGGTCAACCACCACACCAGGGAGCCAAGAGTGCCTACAACTGAAAGCAGGAGAATTGCATCCATCATCCTTGTGAAATCTAAGCCCCCTCTTGATATAGATGTGGAGTGGACACAACCATTCTAAGGTCCACAGGCTGGAGGAATAGAGTATGGATTAGAGTGGACTTACTGATATTCAATTCATGAACTATTGTGATTAGTAATTGAAGAGGGTGTGGCATTGGTGTAGAAAGGGTGGCCATGGTGGCTGCTGGGGGTGGGGAGTGGGAGAGGGAGGTGTGATGTGGGAGTGTTTTCGGGACTTGGAGTTGTCCTGAGTGGTGCTGTGGGGACAGTTACTGGACATTGTGTGTCCTCCCATGGCCCACTGGGTGGACTGTGGGAGAGTGTGGGCTATGGTGTGGGCCATTGGCCATGGGGTACAGTGGTGTTCAGAGATGTGTTCACCAGGTGCAGTGGATGTCTCGTGATGATTGAGGGGGTTGTTGTGGGGGGAGGGGTGGGGTGGGGGGGGTGAATGGGGACCTCATATTTGTTTCATGTAACATTAAAAAAATAAAGACAAAATAAAAATAGTGTAACCTGAAAGAGGTAAGCATTTAGGACACCCCAGATAGCTTCCAACTGTTGTTGTGTTTTAGTTTCTCTCCTGGCAGTATGATGCGACTATAGAAAGAAATGCACAGTTTAAGGAAGCATTTGCCATACAGAAACTTTAATGCATTTGAATGAGAGACACTGCCTTCTAGAGCAAACTTTGGAAATAGATCCAGTATTCATTTTCACAGCTTTCTGAGGATATTTTCTACAGATTAAATCTTGTAGGGCAACACATACTTCATCCCATTTATAAAATAAAATTTCTTTCATATGTCTAATTATTAAGGTAATATTGAATCACTTTAGAAAATTTGGGAAGTAGAGAAAATTAAAACGGAAAGAAGAATAGAACTGCCCATGATTTTCTCTCTTAATATAACTATTACCAATATACCTTTTAGTATTTCCTTCAAGTGTTATTTACATGAACATAACTATTTAATATTTTTCATTCTTTAGGGTCTTCCTCAACTGTTACTTCCCTAGAGAAGCCTACCTTGCCCTCTAATTTGTAATTTTGTACCTTCCCTGCCCCCACTATTCTTTCTCACAGCACACTGTCTTATACTTTGCATAACTTAGCATAATTTCTAATAGAAATTGCTTATTTCTTATTTCCAGTATGCCACCTGAAGATACAATGATCTTTTGTTCAATATCATATTCCAAGATGAGTTAGTACTTGGCAGATAACACACAATCAAGATAAACTATTTTTGATTATTTATTCAAATATTGAAACGTTTCTCAGGCACTAAGGTAAGGTGTAGTGCTTTAAGGCAATATGATAAAAAAGGAAGTGATGAAGAAAAAGGCAATATGATGAAGAAGCAGAGAGAGAGAGATAGAAAGATGTTACGTCTGTAGTTGTGAGGATGGAGGATAAGATCAAGAGCTAAGGTAGCTTCTAGAAAAGGCAAGGAGCCAGGCCTGCTGACCCATTTTAGACTTCTGACCTCCAAAACTGAAGAGAATAAATTTTGTTGTTTTAAAACATTTAAGTTTGTGGCAATTTGTTACAACAGCAACAGGAAGTCTGAAGCAAATTAATCACACTCTCTGTGTCTCAGTTTCCTTATCTGTAAAATGGAGAACAAAGCAACACTTGCCCTACAACATAGTTTAAATCTGCTAATACATGCAAAACATGTAGATCAGTGTTTGGTATATCCTATGGTCTCAATAATATTAAATTTTAAAAGTAGAGTTTGCCAAGAATATATAATGACCATCAATTCTTGATTCTTCACTTTGAAAAGTCAAACTATTGATGATGTATTTCCCAAATTTACTTAATGACAAAAAAAACCACACAACAACAACAAAAAGCACAAAACCCTCAAAAACAAAACAAAAGAAGTGTGTGTGTTTTTCTATACAGAACCATCTTCTGTTTCACTCTTTGGTTAACTTATCTGCTGGGAGGAGGGACAGTCCCCAGTTGTCATTTTCCTTTGATTTACCTTTAGCTGTCCCCTCCTTGTCCACATTGGCTGCTCTGGTTTACCCTATGAAATCTCCTTAGTCTACCCACTTATCAGCCTTGGAACATTTCTAAGCTCCTTCACTTTCCTTCCATTTCAAATGAAACCAAGATCGTTTGGTTTTATTGGTCTACATCTGGGTTCTCTTTGGCTCTCCCTCTGTTTCTCTCTTTCTTCCTCTCTTTGCCTCACGCTTTCAACTTCTAGGATATGCCTAGCTCCTCAAGGTGCTGTCCTCATGTTGCCTTTTGACCAGTTCCAGAGTCTAATGATGCTCTGACCCCATATCAACCACAAGTTCCCAGAATCTCTAATAGTCCCAGTTTTCACTTGTGCTTGGATAGTAGCCCTCAACCTAGGATATTAAAATGAGAACAAAGAATATCTTTTCACCATAATTATAGTTAATTCACAGTAGTTAGACACTGCCATGCATCTGAATCTCAGCTCTACAACTTTTTTTCCACAAGTAGGTTGACCATATACCCCATATTGCCTGGTACAGTTGCAGAATTAACTGCTGACCCTGTACAATTATTGGTAGTGTACCCTGTTACTCTCAAAAGTGGTCTAGCTTGTACAATGGATTATGTTATTACTCAATGTTGGGGGTCTCTGGATGGGCACTTAATACAGTTGAGGTTTTATTCCTCATCTGAAAAATGAGGTGGCAATATTACCTTCCCAGGATGCAAGGTGAAATAAGTTACAAGAGTGATGATCATGGTAGACCATACGTAATCACTCCGGGTCAGTTTTCTACCCTTTTTCGAATCTATTGAGCTCCCTAAACCCAAGAGAATAAATACAGCCAGACTGGGGACCAATGAAAAATTTAATATGAAAGACAACATCTAAAAATAGGATTTGGCTAAAGGCAGAGTTACATGCTTAGTCAATGTGCCACTGCCTATTGCCTTTGCAAAGTCAGGAAGGCTCACCAGAGTCCCAGAAACTCAGAAATAGAAAGGACCTTACTCATTATCAATCTAATTTCTCCCTGATGCAGGAAACCCTCTGCAACATCCCTGAAAGGCTCACCATCTAATTATTAGTATTTATAGTTAATATTTATAGGGTGTTTGTCATACCCAAAACATTGTTCTAAGTGTTTTACATTATCTCCAAAAAGCTTTATAAGAACCTGTAAAGTAGGTATTATGAGTATCTCGATGTGAACATAAGGATATTCAGCTATGGTTACATGTAATCTTCAAATTTATATAGTCTGGAACCTGTCTCCTACTTCCTAATAGGTTTTGGTGACCACATAGGATTTTGGTAAAACATGTAAAACCCTAAAATTTGAAGAGCAGAAAGTTCAATATGCCCATAGAGCTTCTAAATAATTTACAAGAGTTTCTTCATCATGAAGGTTGCATATTTTATGTATTTTATTTTGCAAAGGTTAATTCATATTTGCTCATTTCTTAATCATCATCAACTGCTACAATATGTTGAAATATAGGGAAGTCCTCTGTAGTTACTGGACAATGACAAAAATGATATGTATGAGTTTTTTTCCAGAACAGCAAACTGGTCAATGAGGCTGGGAAGTTATTTTATCTGCAGATCAGCAAGTTGGGAGATTCCCAAGACAATGACTTGCTAGTTGATGGAGAAGCATTGAGGGTATAGTGGAAAGTGTGTAGGGTTTTGCAGGCAGGAAGACTTTATTCTAGTTCATCTGAGAGATCTCATTATGTGACCTTGAACTAGTTATTTTACTAATCTATGCATCAGTTACTCCTGCAAAACAGAAGCTTGACTAGCTGATCACCAATACCCTTTCAAGTTTGACCAGGATCTGAATCTCAGAAATATGGCCTAGATTCCATGCAAATTGTCACTTTGGTAACATAGTCTGGTGCTTAGAGAGAGCTCAGGGCATTCAGAAGGATTCAATTTTATATTTCACAGATGGAAATTAATTGAAATTCTTTAGGTAGATCAAGTGTAACAACCAAAGCCTGCACAAGCCTGTAGCAGATCCTTAGCCCAGAACGGCATCAGATTGTCAACAGCACTGAGCATGTTGCAGTGAAATCCGTAATCATCTGTCTTTCTTAGAGAAAGTCATCCCTGAGAGCAGAGTTACGTTGGGTCAAGGGCACCAGGTTGCTTATTTTGAAAGGGATAACTCTCAGGACCTTAGATAATATTTAATTTGGTGCAAAGCGAAACCATAGTCCCAGAAGGGAATGATACCTCTGGGTGGTCCTCACTATGCCCCACAATTTCAAAGACAGTTTCAAGTTAATCTCTCCTTTATGTCTGAATCTTGAGACTTTTTCTCTGAGGGCTTCTTCCTCAAAGTTTGAAGCTTGGAAACCACCTGCCCTTTCTTGCTACCTTTCACTGCTCTACTTTCTTTTGTAGAATCTAATGAGGTTGTGTCTTGCCAACTTGCCCGTAACTTTGCCTTTCTCATAAACTTCAGTCTGGAGACTTCTACCCCAATTATTCAAACTGAAACTGCTCTCTCCCCAGTAAAAAAAAAAAGAAAAAAAAAAAGACCATTTAATTATCAAGGTCAATTCCATTCTAACGATTTATTGAATACAAACATTGTGTTCTAACCCATGCTTGAAACGGGGTCTCAGAAAGAATTCAGATACACCCCCTTGCACAGAGAGCTGTCAAGGTACTGGATGAGAAGGCAAATAAACTATCCTTTATATCAGTGTCATCATGCTTGGTTCTATAGAATACTGCTTCTCAAACTGCCAATGGTGAAGGATCAATTTCTTTTTTCCCCCCAATTCATTGCAAGCTCATTCTTTTGTAAAATCCAAAATTGCCCGGATTGCTGCAGTAGTTCCTTAATGCTTACAATTTCTGTACTTCATGATTATGTACAAGTAATCAACAGTTTGCAAACCAGCCCCAGATGGCAGACCACAATTTAAGTAGCACTCTATATAAAAAGCTTAAATAAAATGCTATTGGTTGCTGTGGTGGTTGACCCTCTTCACCTCCCTGTCAGTTGGCCAGGTAAGGACTGGGGGAGAGTGTGGACTACAGTGCGGACCACTGTCCATGGGGTGCAGCAGTGCTCCAGATTGTATTCGCCAGGTGCCGTGGATGTGCCGTGATGATGGAAGAAGTTGTTGATGTGGGAGGGGTGGGGGGTATATTGGTACCTCATATTTTTTTAATGTAACATAAAAGAAATAAAGAAAAATAAATAAATGAATGAATGAATGAATGAATGAATAAATAAATAAATAAATGCTATTGGAACACAAAAGTGTGCACATTTCATCCTGGCAGGGGCATGCAAGCAGTCACTCAGAGAAAATCTTCAGGGTCCATTTTCTAGTCGTCTCCCTGAATCTTTGCTTCAATGAAGGCCAATGAGTTCCTCCATCTTGCAAGTTTGATTTTTTTTGCTTTCGTTAAATTGCACTAGATTTGGTCATTTCCTCCCATCAAAATCATTCTTGTATTCTTTTATTGATATCAATTTTTTCTCTTGTCCCTTACCCAGTCATGGTTCATTTTGCAGTCATGGGCTTATACTCTACGCCAACTCCCTAGCATCTTCTTCGGATCCTCACTTCACTGGGCCATCCCAGCTCATCACACAAAGGTGGAGCTTTGAACACACTTTTCCTCTCCTTACCCTCCTATAAGGAATATCTTCTCTTTCCCCTGACATGCAAGGGCTTCGTGACCTAATTTCCATCGAACTTTCCAGGTTCTACACACACACACACACCTCCAACACACCATGACCTAATCATGTTCACAATGCTGCATAAAAAGTTATTATTTTTCACATGCTGTCCTTCTACCTTAAAAGTTCTCCCCCCACTTCATTAGTCTGAGAGTCTCAACCACTTTCCCCCCCACCCCAGCCCATCTCTACAAATAACATCTATTTCTCAGTGCTCAGCTTGAATGCTGTTATTTGTCAGGAAATCTTCCTTAGACATCAGTACTCAGTTGGAGTAATACCTTTCATTCACCTAATTTCCTATTCTATTTATTTCACATCTCCTTTGGCACCAGGAAAAATCTGTCTCCAAAAATAGTGATTTGTATGCACATCCCCTATCACACATGCATGCTTTTTGTGGGAAGACCTAGCACTGTGCCTTGGTCAAATCTCTCATTCAGTTGTTTACTTATTTATTCACCTATACAGAGTCTTCTAAACCTATTACCAGCTGGACATACCTTTCCAGACTTCCAAGAACTCACTCTATTGGGAGAAAACAGATTCAAACACAGGAAATTAGCAAACTGTTTGGTAAGGTCAAAGAGAGTGCTCTGCACTGAGTAGTATAGGAGAGGAAGACAGGATGCCCAGCTCAGAAGGAAGTTGAATGTCGAGAGAGTGTTTCTTTAGGAGGTGCTGACTGGTGAGAATAAAAAAAATGAGCAAGCCCAGGAAAGGCCTACAGGAGGAGGCTCAGGGGAAAGTATTTAGATGGGACAAACGGGCATGGGCTCTGAGTCAGGAACCAGCTGCATGGTGTATGCAAGGGGTACAGGCAAGTAGAATTGCTGGAAGATAACATGTGAGATGGAGACATGGCTTGTCAGGAAGGGGGGAAAGGGCATATAATTAAGCATAGAAATATTAGCATATAGCCCACATGCAGAGCTGGCCTGCACAGAGAGCTGGCACAACAAGATGATGCAACAAAAGGAGACACAGAGGAAGGACAATGGGAGATGCAGTGAACCAGAGAGCTGAGGTGGCTCAAGCGAACGAGTGCCTCTCTCCCACATCAAGGGTCCCGGGATTGGTTCCCAGGGTGCCTCCTGAAATAAAAGATGAGAAGAGAAAACATGTAGACAGAGAGCGCACAGCGAATGGACTCAGAGAGCAGAGAGTGAGTGCAAAAACACAATGGGGCAGGGGTAGTGGAGATAAATAAATAATAAATCTTAAAAAAAAAAAGAATTAGCATAGAAGTAGAAACTCTTGCAAATAAAATAGTTCTATAATCAAACATTAAAATCAGCAATATTAAAAGTACACGTGAAATTATATCCATTCCAATGACCATTGTGACTTATTGGTACTCGGCAGCTATCTGATTACTTTTCCCATTTATTCTACTCTCTGGCATAGTTTTGAAAGTCTGAGTGTGATTTCCTCTCTGAGTCTTCTTTGTATACATACCAGTAACTCTACTCTGCTTGTTGCTGAATGGTTATGTGTCATCAATTAACTATCTGTTATTTCAAATAAAGCAGTTTAGCAACCCAAATAGTTCAGTCATATAGACCCTTATTCTTAATTTGGCCTAATTGTCCTGGATAAGTCTTCCCCCTTATTGTCCCAGATGACTTAATTTCCACAGAGTGCTCTGCTGAATTTCACAAATTAGAGGCATGGCCAGATTCTCTTTTAAAGGACTTTGCATTTCTTCTTGTTATCTCCCTTAATTGCACTAAAATTAGGTAAATGAATTTCATTTAAAATTTAAATAAACTCATTTCATCACATTCTTTAAGTGCTTTTAATCAATGTATCTACTCCATACAAAGTAGTTCCAGGTTTAGTGCACATTTGTTAAATTTGACTCAAGATGTTATTCCAAGGCACAATGCATAATTGATCAAGAACAATTTGCTTGTCTAGGGAAAATATCCAAATATGTGAATTTGTACAGCTTACATTTTACTCAAATACCTTATTTAATAAAGATAAAGATTCCAGTTTCTAATTGTTCTTAGAACTGTGTCTCAGTATTGTGTTGGCTTTCAGAGGGATATAGATACTTATCCCTCCCTCTGGTTATGGTGGGCTGCCACGGCTTCTGCTCAATGTGCTCACCATGTGTATTTACAGGAAGATTTGAGGTGATTATCCTTCTCCTTAAATCTTTCTGCTCTTTCTTCAAGGTACTCCTTTATCATTCAAGTCATGTGACAGAGCTAAGAAGCCATTTGTCAGAAAGTAAGGGAGATGGTGGCATGGCACTTGAAGCTACCACAATGTCAATAATTTGAGAAAGTTCAGGCCTGTTTATCTCTAGTGCTCAAGTGGTAGAGATGCCCGACTTTCACAATTCGTGGCCAATGTCGAGGCACATGTACTCAATCAGAGGTTAAAAGAAGGCTGAGGGATAGACAAGGGCACACATAAAGAATATGTGCAGGTTAATAATGCTTTCTCAATGAGGTGAAATTACCTGTTCTTTACTGCAAGGTCTGCATTTGACAGGGAGCCTTGATTCACTGTTGCTGATAAATTGCAGGGTAGAAACAAAGCCTCTGTGCTCAGGCCCTGTCAAATATGGGAAATATTTTTTTCCTTTCCTGGTTAGTTCAGGTATAAATTCTTTAACAAAGGTTATTACTTCAGTAGTGCAAAATGTCAGTGTCACTGTGTAGGAGCTGTGCACATAGAAGAGCAATGCAATTAATTTGTTGAGTTAAAAAAAATGGACAACAGATACAATGTTTTAATGAAGACATATTTTAATCTGTTAATAAATGTTAATAAAAGGAATTGGATAACAATTGCTTATAACAATTGGATACTGGGCTTGCGTCCAACAGGCAAAATATGTCCAAATTTAAGCATTATTTTTATATATTATTCAATAATTTTAATTTTTGCTTTAGTTTATCTATTTATTTATTTACACAATAGTTTATTATTATGAATAAAATATAGCTCTTTCAAGAAATTTTATTTAGCCCCTGCTATGTGGTAGGTGTTGCTCTAGTCCTGGGGTTTAAATAATTTTTTATTGAATTCTAGAAGAATCTTCATTCATTCATTCATTCATTCTTTCATATATTCACTCCAAAGCCTCCTTGGAGTATTTATCCAGTATATATGGTGTTAAGAGTTTGTCCTTGCTTTCAGGGAGACTTCCTAGTCTAATATAAGGGTTAGATAAGCAAATAAATGTTTAAAATGCAATATAATGTATATCGCATATAGGGGCAGCAGAAAGAATGATTAGTTCTGGTTCAGTATAGGAATGAGTCAAAGGGACAAGGAAGGTAGAGAGAGTTTGTTGAAGAGGCAGTAAGTATCTGGAATTTGGAGGGTGATTAGAAATTTGCTAAAACAGTGTTGGAGATAAAAACATTCTAGTAAGAGGGGGGAAATGTGTGCAGTGAAATAGAAAAAGGAAACAGGAACTAGGATAACTAGTTTGATCCCTCTGACCACACAAACTGCGGTCACCCCTTGGGCTGAAGTGTGGTTTGCTGGCCTGGCAAGGGGCGGCGGCCGCGGTAGGCCTATTCCAAGCCGCTGCCCCCATAATAGGGTGGTTGGTCGGGCCCACCGCCACCCCTGAAGGAAGCTCGGCATGGGCGCAGAGTGCCCTCGGGTCTCCCCTTCTCGGCAGCCATGCTTCCGCGGCCGCCCCTCCTCCCGGATGGCGCCACACGATGCCTTGTGGGGCGGCACCCTTCTTCTTCTTTCTCCCTGCGCAGGCGCAGGGCGGAAAAATCCAGTCTGCCCTTTTCCCCTCCCCCGACAGCAGCAACAGCCAGGCGTGGGCGGGAAACTCAAGTCTGCCCTCTACCCCAGCAACAGCAGCCACCAATCACTAAACCCTGCCACTTAACCCAGCAACAGCGACAGCCAATCCCTAATCACCACCCCTCCCCCGTCCAGTACCTTCCACTGACCTTTCTCCGGCAACCAATCAGAACAGGGCGTGGCTTCGACCAATCAGCCTTCCCCAGCCCCTATAAAACTGTTGCCTCTCCCTCAATAAAGTGGACCTGCGTGTTTACCTCGTCTCCGCGGTAGTTCTTCTGCCGTGCGCCCTCCAGTCCTGAGAGCCCCCGACAAGGGCCTGGCCTCCCTTGTCCCCAGTTCGTCACCTGCTTCTCCGGGCGACCCCTTTGTCGCCGGCTTCGCCGGGCAACCCCGTCAGCCGAACCGCGCAACCCCTGTGAGACCGACCCCTCGTCTGCTGCCGGACCGACCCCTCATCCCAAGCGGGACCGACCCCTCGTCCCAAGTGGGACCGACCCCTCGTCCAGAGCTGGACCGACCCCTCGTCCGCAGCCAGACCCCACCTCTACTGACCGAGCGAGCCACCGCACAAACTAAGCAGGGGTGGAAAATAAAACAAGTGATAGGTAGGGGTCAAGAAAGATGAAAATTGAAAAATATTCACTGGATCTGAGATTAATGAAGTCACATGAGAAAAACCTATTTCAATGGAATGGATGGGACCAAAGCCAGAGGATAGTGAATTGAGAGACTATACAGCCCAGGAGGGGACGGTTCCTGCTTACAGTGCCTGAACATACTATAGTTGGTGTCTAGTAAGTGTTTGCTGACTGATGAATTGATCCATTCACAGAATTTTAATATAAATATAAGGGTATAGTCTACTCTTAAGATTTTTGGCAGTGAAAGAAAGGAGACTGTGTAGGGCTTGAGGGAGAGGGAGAGACATAGAGTTGAGGGAGAGTATTCTGTGTTTCGTTAATGGGAAACTTGTATGTATATTTATAGACTTGTCAGTGAAGAGGAGGAGGCTCAAGATTCAGGAAAGAGGGAGTTAATACTGAAAAAGAGCAAGAGCTCGTAATATGTGGCTAAGAGCAATCAAAAACAATGGTAGAGGAACAGAAAGAACACATTTCTTCTGAGGTCAATTCATCAAGACACATAAATGAGGCACTTTGTTCTGGTGATTGTGCAAGATGCCTTACAAGATTCACAGTGTATCCAGGATGCATCCTACCTCTTTTCAATGTCACCACTGACTCCACTTTAATACACTGACCTTCAAAGTTTGCAATTATGATCCACAATAAGAGACACATCTTACATCATGACCAAAAAAACATTCACAAACACATTTACATAAAATTTTCACAAAACAGTACTTATACTTCCTATGTGCCAGTATCACTGTATCATTTCTATTTTATTTCATTTCATTAAAACATGCTAGTTAATATCTACCTTATTTATTTCACTACTGCAGGGGTTCTTAAACTTTGTTTATACCATGGACATCTTTAGCAGACTGGTGAAGCCCATGGGCACCTTCTTAGAAAAATATTTTTAAGTGTTTAACAGAAAATACATAAATGACAAATGAAACCAATTAGGTTGCATTACAGGTATCAAAATGTTTTTAAAAAGACACATTAGCAACAGGCCTTACAAGTACCATAATTTCAAAGTAGTAGAGACTACGAATGAGATTGCATCAACTGATAGCAATATGGCATGAAAATGTTTCAATGTCTGTTGGTTGTAAAGTGACAGGTGCTGCTAATAATACTGTGGTTGGTTGTCCACATTCATAGTTAATACAAATGCTAAACTGCAGTTAGGGTTAATGAGAATAAAGATGGAATGATGTTCCCATCTGGGTTCGAGGAACCCCTGAATGCCCTGGTCCACCAAGATTAAGTGCCTCTGTGAGTAGGACATTTGAGAAGAGTTGGCTCCTGGCTGACTCTCTGCCTCATTTCCTTTCACTCTTATCCTCATGCACCCTGCTCCAGGTACATCATGCTTCTTGCCATTTCTCAAACACTTGCAGCATGCATCTGCTTCTGCTCCATTGCACTTGTGGTACCCTTCTCTGTCTATAATGTTCTCTCCCCAGATATTCATGATCTGCTTCTTCTGGGTATTTAGGTATCTAGTAAAATGTTCCTGTTTGGACATGCCATGTCTGACAAGCCTAGAATAGTACCCTCTCCTCAATCTATATTTCTTCTTTCATTTCTGTTCACAGTACTCATTTACTGATATTGTATCATCATGAATCTATTTGAATATTTGGTTAATAACTTCCCTGCTAGAATATAAGGTCTATGAGGCAGGAATTTCTTTGGATTAACATCACAGTGACAGACATATAGCAAATGCTCAGTTAATATCTGTTAAAAAGGGCCTTTTCAACAGGATATGGTATATGTTTAGAGTGGGGCATATCCAATGTACTAAGGGTCCAGAGAAGAGGGATGACTCCTATTATCTAGGTATACTCTTGATACATCTGAAACTGTAGGAAAGAAAAATTGAACACTTCAGCCAGAAACATGTTTTTGGTTATCAACTAGGTTAGGTCTAAAGTCATTTTAATACAATAAATGGCTTTTTCAATTGTACCTTAATTTTCTTGATTTTTCATTTTCTCACCTCAATAAATTAAGTATTTCCTAAGAAGCAACTCAAACCATGACTATATAAATAACACAGCTAGAAATATGAAATTCACATTAGGAAAGGAAGGATGAGTTCCATTAAGGAGGGAATGGCCAGGTGGGATTTATATAGCATGTATATTTATAAAAGCACATTATTTTTCATAACGGAAATTTGATATAATTTTCCAGTAAAACAACTCAGATCTATCAAGACAGGAACATAACATTTGAGCCTTAACTTTCAAATCATTGATTCCAATGACTTTTTTCTAATTCGTATGGTTTTGAATTCTTGTTTTAACCAGATTGAGACAGGCATAGTTCTATGCTGATTTAGAGACTGTTTCAAGATAAAATGTCAGCAAGCTATATTTGAAAATGCCAGATCTAATAAGTTATATCTGGAACTAAAAAACACAATTTTAATTAGCCTTCAGTTAGTCAACAAAACTTAATAAATGGCCACTTTAGTTTGCCCTTTAAGATATGCATTCAGTGGATATATATTTTCCTTTAAGTTATGTTCCTTTGTCCTACAAGGGTGTCCCATAAAATAATGGAACTCAACATATGCAGGCAGACATATACAAAATAAACTACTAATCAGTGCACAATTTAGTACATACTGAAAATGCACATTAAAGGGGACAGAAAAAGAATCCTTTCATTTATCCTACAAATATTAGAGAGATCTAAAGGAGAGCAAGAAATACAAGGTGACTGTCTCATGAAGCTTACCTTTTAAAGAAAGGAGATAATGAAAAAGCACATAAATAAGATGCTTTCAGATACTTATAAGTACCATGACAACAATTAAAGAGCTAATAAGGAAATCTCCAGAGTGTTTTAGTGAAAACACAATCTATTTTATTTCCTGATACTATTAAGCTCTAATACTTCAAAAAGAGCTGTCTGTAGAAACAAGGAAAATCCCTCCATTCCTTTACACATACATGCAATTTGCAACAGACAACAGATCACAAGATGCAAGTTGATTACTCTTTGGAATTCAGTCCCTGTCAGTTACTCATTCCAATAAAATCAGCAGAACTTCCTGTTGATACTGCTACATCCCTATCTTTAGCCACAAGTCCCTGTTGATTTGTCTGAAAAAAAAACTCCAGGTGAGGTATATGAGTAATTAAGGAAGTTGTAGTGGGTTAGAGCTAAATACCCCAAAAAAAATATTTTAAAAGTTATTCAGGTCCTGTGGATGTAACGCATTGTAAGTAGGACCTTCTGATTAGGTTACTTTACTTAAGGTAGGTGCACCTCAATCAGATTGGTTCTCAATCCTATTACCGAAGCCCTTATAAGAGAATGAAATTCAGAGGGAGGGAAAGGCACACAGAGAGCATCCTAAAGCTGAACATCAACAGAAGAGGGAAAGGGAGAGTCCAAGATATGCCACCATGTACCTTACAGTGTGACAAGCTAAGGACCAAGGATCACTAGCAGTCAGTCCCAGAATGCCAGTCTTTGGGAAGAAAGCATTGCCATGGTGATGTCTTGAATTGGACTTTCTATTAGCTTCGAACCTGTGAGCTAATAAATTCCTGTTATTTAACCCAACCTATTTCATAGTATTTGCTTGAGCATCCTAGGAAATGAAAATAGAAGGCTTCATTTCTTCCATGTGACTTAAATTTGGAAGGAGATGGCAGATAAAATGAAAAATAGGGACTGTTCAAAAGCCAGAGAGAGAGAAAAACAACTCACTTTCCAATGGTGTGGCCACCACCAAATTTCTATCTTCACTATTACTCACAGTTCAGGAAATGCCACCTTGTAGAGATCCATTCCCTTTGAACATTGTTGGGATATTTTTTTTTTTCCTTAACAAAATGCACATTTCCTTCAATGTGAGATTTTTCTTCTCAATATATATACTAATAACAAGAAACTCAACCAGATATTTATCTGGAAGGATGTGTATTTCATTGTTATTTACCAAAAAAAAAAAAATTGAAAATAATTACCTAAATAAAACAAAAGAAGAAACTTGTTGTATAAATTAAAGTATATACTGATATGTTCATACATGTGGAATATCACAGGGGCATTAAAATGGCATTGCAGAAAAATATTTAATGGCATGGGGATGTGTTAATGGTATAGCATCAGATGAAAACAAAAAGGAAGTTTACATATAATATGTGTAGTACAATCCAAATTGTGGGTATATTCGCTGAAAAAAAGATCACTGGGCAAATATAAAACCAAAAACTAATGTAGTAAATTGGTAATTTGAAAAAAACAGCTAACAAATTTTTTTCCCATGCTTTTCTAAAGATTTTTCAGAATTTTCTAAAGTCAACATGGGATATTTTATAGTCAGGAAACCATGCTATTTTGAAAAAATGTCTCATTTTAATTGGTAAGCATTTTTTTAAAACACCACAGTTTCATCCAGCGACACTTAAATGGAGGTTTGAATCAAATCAGAGGCTCACAGCCAAACCCCTAGGCAGAGAAGGTGCAGGCAAAAGGCAGAAACTCAGAATGGAGCTAATCACTAACCCTGGTCTTTTGTAAGGGAATAAGCTAAGTGGAGCGTGAGGGTGTGGCAGTTTGGCATTGTTTATGAACTCCAAAAATAGATATTGGATTGTGTTTGTAAACTAGTCTATTCCTCTGGACATATTAGATTGCATAAATTCAGAGGTTTCACTTTTACTTAATTAAATTATGACTAGGACTTTGATTAGGCCCTGTCAGTTGGACACTGATGGACAGGGACTCACAGAGAAAATGATATGGAAGAGGAACAGTTTTAGTTTTGATGTTGGAAGCCACAGGAGAGAGCCAAGCTGTTTGCCTGATAGTTTACAACTGGCCTTGTGGAGAGAGCAGAGCAGCAGGGCCCAGAAAGAAATGAGCTCTGGAAAGAGATGTGAGCTCTATGCTCATTTGAGATTGGAAGAAGCTGGACCCATGGAGCCTTAACAGGGAAGAAAGAAGGTTGAACTCTTGCAGACATCACCCGCCATCTTGTTTCAACATGTGGCAGCAGACTTTGGATGAGGAAGTAACTTTGAGTTGGACTTTTTAAGGCCTTGTGACTGTGAGCTTCTATCCCAAATATACCCTTTATAAAAACCAACAGATTCCTGGTATTGTGCATCAGCACCCCTTTAGCTGACTAATACAGAGGGGCTCTGTCCAGAAATCATAAGTGAATCAGAGAGACCTCAGGAAATTCAACATGTAGGATTTTACACTGTGAATGGCGCCTGGTCTTTTGTGTGTGTGTGTGTGTGTGTGTGTGTGCGCGCGCGCGCACGCACTTATTTTTGGTTGATTTTTTAAAACTCTGTGAGAGAACTGAATGCAGCCCAGGGTTAAGAATGACCATTTTGATGACAAGAAGTACCAATTAGAAGTTCCAGAGCCTGAGCACTGGACCTCCCTATAGACCAGCACTATAAAATATGGTGCTGCACATTTAACTTCTATAGCTGCAGGCTCTTCCTCTGGGTCATGGGATGAAATGTCTTCCTATTGTAGCAGTTTGATATAGCTATGAATTCCAAAAATAGATATTGGATTATGTTTGTAAACTGTTCTGTACCTGAGCGTGATTAAATTATGATCACGGCTTTGGGCCACATCAGTAGGGTGCTGAGTACCCCGCCCCTTGGTGGGTAAGGACTCACAGATAAAAGGCATGGCAAAGGACAAAGTTGGAGATTTTGCTGTTGGAGTTTTGTTGCTGGAGCCCCTGGAAATAAGCACATCGAGGAGCTTGGTTGTGAGGAAAGAGAAGCAAGTCCTGGCAAGAGAGGAACCCTGAGCCTGCAGAGAAGCAAACCCTGAGAAGAGAGGAACTCAGGAAGCCTGAACTCTTGGCAGATGTTGGCAGCCATCTTGCTCCAAAACATGGGAAAAGACTTTGGTGAGGGAAGTAATTTACACTTTATGGCCTGGTTACTATAACCTTCTAACCCAAACAAATACCCTTTATAAAAGCCAGCAGATTTCTGGTATTTTTTATCAGCACCCCTTTGGCTGACTAATAAACTAACCTTCCTCTACTTTCAGGGTTTTGAGAAGTGCCAGATAAATGTGAAGTACTTTTCTGAATGCATATTATACATTAATAATCTGAAACAAACAACTGACCAAACAAACCTGTTTAAGAAAAAACTATGTAATCTGTTAACCCTACTTGGGTGAGACCTAGAAGAAACAATATATCTTTTTGAGACTATGCTTAAGTGATGCCATCTGTAAAATGGAAACACGAGTAGTAACCACCTCACAGGTGGTGATGATGATTGAGTATACATATTGAATACACATTTAATATATACACATATTTGTATATGTGTATAAATACAGTGTCTATCACATATTAGTGCAGAGTTAGCCATTATTATTTACAATAATGTTATTGTTATCAATAACATAATAATTCTTATTCAAGAAATTATTACTTTCTTCAAGTAATTCATTAAAATACTGTAGCTCTTTTTTTCCTTAGTTGCATTTATTCTTTGAACAAAAATTATGACTTTGTAGTAGAGTTCTCTCTTTATGATATACAGTATTTTCACTAATTTATGGTAATATTAGAAGTTTCAATAATGATTTAAAAATAGGGGCTACTTTAGTTATTATGGAATGGTTTTAAATGTAGATCAAGGGTTACTTTTACTGTTTAAAGATGAAAATGAGAAAACAAATTTATGTTTTGGTGGAAATTTGTTTACTCACAATTATTAGGCAGATGTCATTGTGTATGAAACCTGCTAAGAAAACAGTGACTTTCTTAAAACTGTCCCTGTGTCTATCCCTCCAGAGGATGATTAGAACCTGGGAATATCAGGGCTGGAATAGGCTCTGAAAGTCTTCTAGTCTACTTTAAACTGTTGCATAAACCCATAGATGGAATACATCCAGGAACTAGAAATTCACCACTTGTAATTACTGGTTGCCTTACCTACTTCTTGCAACATTGCAGGAAACATACATACAAACAAAAACAATTAAATCCTTATTCTGGTCCTTCAGTAGATGGTCATATAAAGCCATTCATATCTTTTCATTGTCTTAGCATAATAGTACTGATTATTTCAAAACCAAAATCAAAACAAAACCAAAAGCTGATTTTTTAGCATACTTCTAGCGATGAATCGCTGGAGGCCTTGATATCTGATGAAAATAACCTCTCAGTGAAGTTACCAAGCCCCATGGGCTACGAGTTTAGACCTCATTGCAGGATTATTGAATTCATTGAGATATGAAGATCTTTAGCAAATTGTAACATGGATGAACTGTTAGTGAGGCAACAACTTGCTGAAATAATTTTCCTTAGAAAGGAGGAACTTCATATTGGCCCATTTAGTTAGCTCCATATTTTAATGAAAAGCTCATTTTCACTCATCTATTCCTGAATGTGGAAGATAAAGAAATGCTGGCAATCTAAGTATTTTTTTTTAAACTAAATAAAAAATATATTTAAAAAAGTAAATGGAAAAAGAAAAAGAAATGCTGGCAAAGAAACAGTATTCCTCCATTCCACTTTCCACTAGAATCAGGCTATATGTGGCTAACTGTTAAAGTCACCCTGAAAATATCTTCCTTGTAAATTGTTCAATAAACTGAATACTACATTGTTGTTTTTTTGATAGACAAATGTTTACCAGCTACAATGCTATAGCACAAAGACAGTGTACATTTACACAAGTAGGAAGAATTAATTTTGGAAGAATCTTCAATTGGCTATGGATCTGTTCTATTTATAATATTGAATATAAACATACTAATCCCACAGAGAAGAAAATGTCTTTTCAGTTGAGTTCTCTATCAAGCTGAGATGTAGAATGTTAATTCTGCATCAATGTTGATGAATTCTGATTCTAAAAATATTCATTTTAATGCATCATGAAATGCTCAAGTTTGAACTTTGTTGAAACTATTAGAATATGTTTCAAATTTTAGAACGAATGTTTTATTAAAATGCACATTTCAATGAGATACCTCTCTGAGACCTGATACTTTAAGTTGCTAAGTTCTCAATAACAATAATTAAAGCTTACCTATCATTACTAATAAAAAGGCAAATTGAATGTTGTTTTTGCGCTACTAAAATTCAAGTTTATTTTAGGAAAAAATATTCCTGAATGTCACTGAATCAAAAGTCAACATAGATTGGTAATATGCACAAATCTATTATAGGAAGGCCATTATCAAACTATAAATAAAAGAGAAGGAGAAATCAATTCCTCTCTACCTTATGTGAATAACAACCTAGAGCACGGGCATCCTTGGGGTGAAAAGCTGGTTTCATACATCTGCATCTCACTTGCAAGCCGTGATGGATAATTTCATGTATCATTTTGGCTAGGGCATTGTGTCCAATTGTTTAGTAAAACATTAGTCTAGATGTTGTTGTTGAGGTATTTTTTAGATGGGATTAGCATCTAAGATCAGTTGACTTTAAGTTCTAGAGAGTTTCCAAATACCCTGAAGAGTATTATAAACATCTGTGAGGGTTTGAAGCAGGATAGAACCCAGAAAATTATGTTCTTAAGGCTAATATGGATGTAAGCCTATTTTAAATAGGGCCTTTTGATTACATTACTTCAGTAATGTGTGGTCCAGGAACCTTTTGTAGAAGAATAAAATTCAGAGGAAAAAAAGGAGAGAAAACCACAGAAACTAGAAGCTGAAAGCAACGAAACCCAGAAGAGAAGGGAGGGACGAGCCGATGCTGCCCTGTGCCTTGTCTTGTGGCAGAAGAATCCAGGATCTCTAGCAGCTGGTCTTCAGAGAAAAAGCATCACCTGGAGATGCCTTGATTTGGACATTTTTCTCAGCCTCAGAACTGTAAGCTTGTAAGCTAATAAATATCCTTTGTAAAAGCCAGCTCATTTCTGGTATATTGCTTTTGGCAGCCTAGCAGACTAAAACAGTACTAATAGTTAAAGTTCTGTTCTTAAGTTAGACACAGACCAGCAACTCTTACCACTTAAAATACAATTATGAAAATAGAATAAGTAATCTCCCATTTCTTTTTGTCCTCCACCTAAGTTTCTCTGCATTATTTATTAATTGGTTCTTGCAGGGATCCCAAGAGATAAGAGTTATATTACTAATATCCTGGCTGTGGAGACCTTAGTAGCTTACCTAGAAGCAGAAAACATGAGCTTAGAAAAAAAAAGAACAAGAAAACGTTAGGCATTTCATTGAAAAAGAATTTTAGAATCGGAAGAGATTCTCTAAGTCATCTAACCCAATGTTTACATTATATAAAATAAGATCTGGAGAGTGAATGACTTGCTTAAAGATAACCCAGCTATGCATAGACAGGTCAGATTTCAAGACCACCCCCATTTCAGGTACATCTCTCATTCTTCTGTTAGCTATTCCACACCCCATAATTGCCTAGCTATTTAGGGGCAAGTACTGTGCTGGACACGGCTTACTCAATGAAATGTGGTTCTTGTTCAATAGGACCCTTCAGTCCAGTGAAGGGCACTACAAAGAGTTAAAATTATTAGAGTAGAAGTGCAAAGAATAACAGGAGTCCAAAAAGGGAAGTGGTAGTTCAGAGATTGGTTACTAGAAATCAGTCCCAACATGCATGGAGAGGGAAAATGTGGCAGAGACATTTATAGCACAATGACAGATAGACACTCTAAGACAAGTCAAATGCCAATAGGGGTTGGACAGCTCGCGTAAAAGGGTGAGGCCTATTGGTATGAGTGTGCTTACAATATTGGGAGTGGTGAAGACTGGTCAACTGAGGACGCCACGTCCCATTTAAAAGGTGAACAGCCATTCTCAGGTCTACCTTATTGCTGCCTTGGATGCCCATGTTCCCAGGTTTCCAGATTTTCAGATTTTTTCTCCAAAGAATCCAACAATGTAGATGTATAAAGTTCCCTGCACCTATTAACTTAGCTGCTAACCTCATATAAGGAAACGTAGAGTAAGTTAAGTCTAACTAATTAACAGTTACAACTTATAAAGACCTGTACTTTAATATCATTTGTGCTTAAATTCACTCCTCTGCCATGGAAATCTTGCATAGACTTGTTAATCATCTTTTTCTGAATATCTAGTTGTTTGTAAATGATTGCCTAGGTTACCCAAAACTTTAATAGCTGAAGATTTTCCAATGGTTTGTTGTGGTTTTTTGGTTAGGCAAATGGAACTGGAAAGGCATGTGTGAATATATGTTGTTCTTTTTACAGCAGTACCTGAATAGCTAACTGGTGCCCTGGGACTAATCTGCTCCATAAAAGGTATTAACAGGGCCCAGTTACAGAAGTGGCATGCTCAGCAGTTCTTGCTACTATGTACCGTTTTGATGGGCCAAGTATAGATCAGGTACAGTGCAAGTGCTTTACACATAGTGTAGTTTTAAGTTGCTAAAAACTGCAAATGCAAAATACCAGCAATTAGTTTGGCTTTTATAATGGAAATTTATTAGGGTAAAAGCTTGCAGTTTTGAGGTTGGGAAAATGTCTGAATCCAAGCATCATCAGAGATGCTCTCGCACCAAAGATTGGCTGCTGGTGATACTAGACTACTGCCACATGGAAGGCAAAATGGCAGCCAGTCACTGGTTTCTCCAGGCTCACTTTCTTCCCAAATTCAGCTGTGGGCAATCAGGCATATGGCCTGTCTCTCTCCTCTGAGTGAGTTTCATTGTTTCAGCTTCTGGCTGCTCCTCTGATTCCAGCCTCTGGCCTCTTTCTCAGCCTCTTGCAGATTCTGTCTTTCTGCGGTTGCAGGTGATCCTGGAGTTCTCAACCACATGGCAGGGTAAATGGCCACTCTCTTTCTCTGCATGTCTCCGCATGTTTCTCCCATTTATATAAGACTCCAGCATGAGGGCCAGAACCCACCCTGGGTGAGATCTCACTGAAGTCCTCCAAATGAAGACCCTCAACTGAGTTAAATCCAATCAAAAGGCCCCATGGCCACAGGAAAGGACTAATTTAAGAACATCATTTTCTGTGGTCCACAAAAGACTCGAACCAGCAGAGGTTGTTACTATTTATCAAATTCCATGAGAAAAACAAGGCTCATGGAAGTTAGAAGCCTTTCAAAGGTCACACATTCATTTAGTGATACAGTGATAGAGGACATGAATATACTGATTTTAAAGTCAAAGCTTTTGCTATCGTATCTCCCTACAATGTCATCACAATTGATTGACTAGTGAAAAATTTAGAAAGTACCACATGCTTTCTCTGTAAAATACTGACAATCTACTGAATAAAATAGCTTTTAAGTTTGGACTAGAAAATGAAATTTTCTTTTAAGTCTGGACTGGAAATGACAAATTTTTCTGACAGCTTGTGCACAGAAGCTAATTCAGTAAGAGGGGGAAAGAGGCTGAAATTTTCACTTCATGGGGAGGCAATGATATTGTGTATTCATTTATTATGGTAATACGGATAAAGATAGATAAATAATTGATAGATTGAAGAGAGAGAGAAAGAGATCTCAAAAACAGGTATGACTAGCAGAATTGATAAAAAGAAGCCTGTAGTTTGAATAGAGGTGTTATATTTCAAATTAGCATTCCCTACTATTATGCATTAGTGATAGTTTGGGATAAGGAGTTGGTGGGGAGAGGGTAAAGCTAACTACGTGAGTATATATAACAGGGCCCCGCTCTTCCACACTTGGTGCCAGGCTAAGTTGTAAATATATACTCCATACCTTGCTAACTACATGAACTTTGGCAAATTATTAAATAACCATTTTAAATGTCATTTTCTGACTCTGCAAGATTAGTGAAAGGATTGAATGAAATAATGGATATGAATAACAGAGTGTCTAGCACAGAGTAGGCACCTATAAATATAATTTCTTCCCTTTCATGTCCCTCTGCTGATTCTCTGTTCTTTAAAAAAAAAAAAAAGTGAATTTTCAAAGCAAGGGGATTTGGACCAATTCTGTTAGGGAAAGCTAACCAAAATGGCCTCAGGGATGCATTGAGTTGATGATAAGGATACCTAGCACTTATTGAATGCATACTTTACTTAGACACTGTGGCAGTTTGATATTGTTTGTGAATTCCAAAAGTAGATATTGGATTATGTTTCTAAATTGGTCTGTCCTTCTGGGCATATTAGATTATATTGGATTCTGAGGTTTCACTTTTACTTGATTAAATAATGATTAAGGCTTTGATTGGGCCACACTGAAAGGATGTTGCATTCCCACCCCCTTGGTGGGTGGGGATCCAAAGAGAAAATGACAAGGCACAGGAGTTAGTTGGAGTTTTGAGTTGGAGCCCAGGAAGTAAGCACACAGAGGGGCACAGCAGCTGAGCCTAGAAATACAGAGCCAGTCACCTGATAGACTACAGCTGGGCTTGTGGAGAGAGCAGAGCAGCTGAGTCTGGAGAGAAACAAACTCTGGGAAGAGAGGAATCCAGGAAGCCTGAACCCTGGCAGGTGTCAGCAGCCATCTTGCTCCAACATCTGGCAACAGACTTTGGTGAGGGAAGTAACTTATGCTTTATGGCCTGGTAACTGTAATCTTCTACTTTAAATAAATACACTTTATAAAAGCCAACAGATTTCTGGTATTTTGCATGAGCAACCCTTTGGCTGACTAATACAGACACCATGCCAAGTACTTTGCTTGTCCAATAATAATTTGCCCTCATAGCAAAACTGTGAGAGGGTTACTATAATTTTAGCCATTTCACAGATGAAGTTATGGTACAGAGATGTTAAGTGACTTGTCTAAGTTTGAATTGTCAAATAAGTTGTGGAACTAAGACATGAACTTATTTCTGTGCTGAGAGACCTAAACCTGGGCACAATAGTAGAGAAAAATAGTATCTGGCTTCTTAGCCTTAGTCAAGGTAACTACAGGTACCCAGAAATACCTTAGATTTTTGTCTTCTCTCCTGTCAGTGAAATATGAAATAATCTAGGTTTTATTCTCAGGTTGTATTTATTTCTGCTTTTGCCTCAATATCTCCCCAAAGGCTTTGTTTTACTGTCAGTTAAATTCATTAATATGGTAGGATTATTTGAAGGTGCTCATTTAAAATATGCACAGATACTTTTATTGAAATTTGATCACTCTTCAAATATGCATGTTGTTCCAAAATGTAGCATCATTTTGGAAATGAAAAACTGAACGTACCATGGACTTGACTTAAAGCCTGTGCAACAATGTTCTGTGAAGGGGTTTTTTACCCTCACGATATTCAGAAAGCTCATGGCTACTTGTTTAATTATTCTTTCTTGGCTTAAAGCTTACCATTAACAAACCAGCATAGTCTTTCAACCAAGTTTATTTCTGTATATTTTTTAATAAGGAAAGCTTCCGGGTGTTGATTTCATCATATCCCTTCAAGCTTTTAAGAAAAGATCTTATCAAAGCAATAATTTCCTAAAAGTGCAAAGAGAGCACCACTAAACTGTTCAGAAAGACTGAAGGATTTCATTTCTTTCTTAAAATTTTTTTCTAGGAAGAGTTCTCTAGAAGACCACAGGTAGTCATAAAAACATCCAAGCAACTAGACTCTTACTTAAAATTCCAGAAATGTAAAAAATACATATATATCTACATAGTCACAGATAGTCATAAAAAAATAACAAACAAACTGCATGGACTTGGAAAGTTCTATGTAGTATAAAACTTCCTACAGTTACAGTAAAACTCTTTTTTATATTCAGTTCTGAAATTTTCATCTGCAAAAATGACAATAAGTATTCTGCTCTGGTGGAGAACTAATCCTTTCAATAAGTGCCAAGAATTAGAAAAAAACGCCTATCTTGTGAAGCAGAAAACCCATTATTTTGCTGGTTTACCTCAGGTTTTCTAGGAAGAATATGTAGGATACATAATTCCATACTGACCTCGATAATATATCAAGAGTGATAGTTATATAAAAATAGATCTGGTATTAAAACTTTTTCTAAATTAAATTTTTACATAGTTTTTAGATTAAAAGCAGAACTTTATGTTCGTGTTTGGCAGTCTTATGGGATGGACGGTTTAACTCAGATGTGCTTCAGAAATAACTGCCTGACTTTTATTTTTATTTATTTATTTTTTGTTTGGCTTTGTTATTTTTTTATTTTTAATTATTTTTTCTTTATTTACTTTTTTAATATTACATTAAAAAAATATGAGGTCTCCATATACCCCCAACCCCCTTCACTCCACTCCTCCCCCCATAACAACAATCTCCTCCATCATCATGAGACATTCATTGCATTTGGTGAATACATCTCTGAGCACCGCTGCACCTCATGGTCAATGGTCCACATCATAGCCCACATTCTCCCACAGTCCACCCAGTGGGCCATGGGAGGACATGCAATGTCCAGTAACTGTCTCTGCAGCACCACCCAGGACAACTCCAAGTCCCGAAAACGCCCTGACTTTTAAAGAAACATTGATGGTCAGCAACTACCTTAGGAGATTCTGAGCTTGTAGATACTTTAGGCTGAGGCTTAAGAGGCTGTACTATTTGTTTTATATCTTTCCCAGAAAAAATAGCAATATCTATCATATGCTAAAATATGTGAATTATATATTATAAATATATATTAATATAGCATATTAATATATTATAAAATTTAGGATATATTTTAAAAATACATATATAAAACACAGCCATACTTTACTTCAGAAATCCCTCTTCTACAAATGTATTCTATTTCTTGGCACACACATATATATATACAGGACTGTTCATTACAGTCCCTTTTAAAAAAAATATTGAAAATCTAGAAAGAACCGAAATATCCACCACCAAGGGATTTGATTAAATTTTGAGGCAGCCAAACAATAGAATACCATATAACAAAAATTTACATATCAGATTCATATAATTGAAATGAACAAAAGAAAAGTTATCCATGAAATATTTTAGAATATGATATACGTAGTGCCATCTGGAAATTTTAGACAAATTATACTGAAAAGGAGGTGTTCAATTTTCATCATAAATCTTTCTGATTTTATTCTTTGCATTTTTATTTGTGTCCAATACTTCATAATTTAACAGATAAACAAAAAAATACACAAAGTAATTCTGATGTTCAGTCAGTACTGATGATGATGGGGTGCTCGAATAAAGTTTAGCGGCTAGGGTACTGTTCAATCGAACCAACAATATAATAAAGGTTTTGTCCAGGGTAAGGAAAATTTTTTCTCCTTGTAATCAAACCAAACCATACATTAGTTACGTTTTAGTTAGGCTACATGCTTGAGGATGCTTTATAATATTCTTTATTGTGACAATGCAATGAAATGTGGTGAGAAAGTGACCCATTCCACTGTACCACCAAAGGATAGCACCTTATAAAGACCTGATGACACACTGACAGTATTAACAAAGCTCTGTGATTTCTAACAAAAGCAATAATAAAAAATGATTGTGAAAAATTTCCCCATGTTGTGAATCAATAATAATATCATGACCCTGACGAAAAACCCAATCCAGGCAGTTGAAGGGACTAAATTGAAAATATCCATCTTCCGCTGTTGGCAGATCCTTTTTTGTTTTTATAGTAACTGTTTTATGCCAACCTTATGATGAAAGGGCAGGAAGGTAACAGGACCAACTGTGAGAACTCTAGAAGCCAGAAGCCTTGGGTCCTATCGTAAAAGACTAAAAGATAAGCCTTGGGTCCACCATTTAACCTCTCAGCGTTTTCGCTCCTGTCACCAGTGAAATAAGAGTAATATTTGCCATCCACCCCACAAAAGGGTTGAAAGGACTGTGAGAAAGTCCACGAAAAGCACTTTGAACCCCTTAGAAGAAATCTTCCCCAGAAGTACAAAGCCTCACGTCAAAGGACATGTTCATACCTTCTTGAGACATCAATGAGCCATTCATGAAGAGGATAATGTATAGACCTGGCATTGAGTGTTCCTTTTTATTAAAACCATTGCCAGAGCAATTTCTTTTCTTTTTCACCTGGACATTATTCATGTACAGTCTCAGCAAATCCTGACATCTCTTCTCAGATCCCTGCAAGGGGTCTCTGAGGCTCAATTTTGTCTCATTCATCTGTATTGTTCAATCAACAGGTATAAAATGTGTTACCCTCTACCTCTCTTTAGGCATTGCTAAAAGAAGTCTGGGAAGATAAAAGTGGAATGTTCAGAGGGTTATTTTTTAATCCATTTGCTATGACCGCACTTGAGGCAAGACAGGCCTAATTCACTCACAGCAATTATTCTGGAATCATGGCTCTCTTTCCAGCTACCCATCCTGCAGTATTGACTACTACCATTACAGTGAGCCCAGCAGAGGGATATTCCATCAGTCCTAAAAATGAATTTTCCTGTTGAATAGTGTTAAAATATGTGGCAATTCAAATCTTGACATGTTTTCTATTTGAGCTGGGGTTTCGAACCCTGATCAGTTGAATTAGAATCTCTGTGGCTGAAGTTTCCACATACCGAGGCTTTTAAGCCAAGTATTCTACTGAGTAATTTAGGTTGAGAACCATGCTTTAGAGGGTCAAACATGGCAAACTTCCATTGTTACTGAACAGTGCTGATTCCGTATTGTCCAACTCTATCAGATCTTGCCATTTCTCAAAGCTTTTCTCAGTGTGGTTCTTGGATCTCTTAGAATCATCTGGAGTGTTTCTTTGTTACAATGCATACTTACAGATTCCACCACAGAACTTCAGACTCAGATTCTTACAGGTGGAGTTAGGGCAGAGTGATACATTTCTTATTATTTTGCCAAGCAACTCCTCTACATTAAGATTAAAAAACCATAAGAACCTTATGGTCTTATGGACCATATGGTCCTAGGACCTTTACTTACTTTTCCCTTTATACCATTTTTTGAGCTTTTCTCATGAGCCAGTTCTTCTACTAAGTGCTTAGTACTCATCTCTTTTAATCTCCACAATGACAGCAATCTTTTTTCACAGAAGAAATTAAGTCTGAGAGAAAGGAAATGACTTGCCCAAGTTACATACTTTAAAAAGATTAAAACCAGTAAGCAAACTGAATTCTTCTTTCCCAAAAACTCATACACTTTATACCTAGAAATTTGCCTCATCTTCTCCAATTATCAGGTCCTGGACTTTCCTTATTCCACTGCCTCTATCTTCTAATATGGTCCCAGGAGTGATCTGTATTCATGCATTACACTCACCAAAAAACTGCTTGACTCATCAACAAATCAACTATTGTTTTCAATCATCCTTTATTGACTACCCAAGGCCTTTCTAAGTTTAGGTGGAGGGCTTTGACCTGTCACCTGTGCCCTATCACATCTTACCTGAGATGGAATCAGTCTTGGATGAACTCTGCTAAGATTTCTTTCTTCACTGCATTATAACCTTGCGCTTGTCCCTGTGCATCTCTCCCAAACCCCATGAGGAGGTGTTGCCTTTCTTCTGACCTCATGCCTTTTCACTTCATGAGGACCCTCAATCCTAAGCTCAGGCTCCCTCCTTGACTCCATCTCTACTAGCTCCAATCTTTGTTTAAATCCATTTCTAACTGCAAGGAAAAATAATATCTGAGTTTTGAAAAGTTTTATTTCTGTTTTCTTAAACAAAGTTATCTTATACTCATCCTCTTTATTTACTCATTACCATTTCCTTCCTTAATTCCACTCTCCTCTTGATGTTTTTCTCTTCAAAGTTATCTAAAATCCATCTTTAAACCAACTCCATTTGTCAATGTTCAGCTCCTCCTCAGCAACTGCTTTATCTGACATTTAATCTTCTTAAACTCTCCTTCCTCCACCTTTGGGGTAGTTAGCCTTTATGCTGTTGCTGTTCATATGTTCCTTCTTGTTCTTTGCCTCTACTTGGACAAGTCCCTTAAGCATCTTTACCTCTAAAAGAGGAAAAATAATCTAATTTTTATGCTTTTGCTACAGAAGCATGACCAAGTGAAATGTCTATTTATTTAGTCATTCAATATTAGCTAAGCATCTATATTGTATGGATAGCACTGGATTAAGCACTGGGATAAAAAGATGAAATTGGCAGGGTCACTGACATGAACCACCTGCAAATTGATTTGAACAGACATGTTAATAGCCAATTAGAGGGCATTTATTTATTCATCTCTTCAATAAATTTTAACTGAATTTCTACAATATTCCAGCTACTTATATATGCACTAGAGATATAATAAAGAACAAGTTTAAATCAGTCCTTACTGTCAAGCAGTTTGCATTTTAGTGATAGTACAACTCTATATTTTATGCAAAATAAATGTTACGTGGCAGTGAAGATATGTTAGAAGTGGGAATATAAGTGTCCTGACTTGAGTCTTTTGTGTATCCCAGAAAAGTATGTTCTTAAGCTAAGGCATTCCTGTGGGCATGGGACCCTTTTATTGAATTGGATTTAATTGGGGCCTCTGATTGGAGTACTTTGGTGAGGCATGACCCACGGTGTGTCTTGGCTGTCTTGCTGGAGTCTTTCATAAATCAAAGAAACATTCAGAGACACACAGAGAAAGAGAGCTGCCATTTTATACTGCCAAGTGAGAGAGGACACGAGGATGACGAGTAGCTGCATGAAAGACAGAGAAGCCTCAATTGGTTGAGTGAGATGCTGGAGGCTGGAATCAGCAGTGCAGCCTGGAGGAGAGAGATGAGCCCTATGTCTCATCACTCACAACTGAGCTTGGGGAAAAGTGAGCCTGGAGGAGAAGGGAGAGATGGACCACCATTTTGCCTTGCTATGTGGCAGAAGTCCAGGATCTCCAGCAGCCAACCTTTGGTGAGACAGCATCTCTGATGGTATTTTGATTTGGACATTTTCACAGCCTCAGAAATTTAACATTTTACACTAATATATTCCAATTATAAAGGCCAACCCACTTCTGGTATTTTGCAGAATACCATTTCTGATATTTTACATGAGCAGCCCTTTGGCAAATGAAGACTATAAACTGCTACTCTGCAGAGGAGACATATAAGATATTCAAGAAGACTCTTAAGGGAAGAGGGAACTTCAAAAGCAAAGGCCTGAGGTTTGAAAGAAGTGAAAATTTCTAAGAGACAGAAAGAAGACAAAGGAGCTTTTAGAATGGTGAAAAGAGAAGTAAGAGAGTTTGTAGAGGTCCTGCACACCATGCTAATTAAAACTAGTAAATAGAAAGCTACCATGAGGATTTAGGAAGGAGAATGCTGTGATCTAATACGTGCTTTAAAGGATCACTTGAAGCCTGTGTGGGCAATTGTACTTTGGGCACAGTGGAAGCAAAACGAATCATTTAAGAGTCCACCTCAGTAATCTAGGGAAGAGATGCTGATAGTGGATATTGGCAGTGCAGGGGAGATGGTGAGAAACTGACATAATTTGGGTATAGTCTTTATTTTGTAATATACTCATTTAATTGTGTTTCATATTTTAAATCCATTGAGCAGTGGGTCTTTGTTTTGGATGTTATTCTTTCCCCAGTGTCTAAAATAGTACACAGCATACAGTAGGTGCTAAGCAAATAAGTATTTAATGAAGAGATGTAGGAATGCCTTGGATATGGGTGCTGAGATCAACTGCTATGTTTTTGGAGTCTTTGTTGAGTGTGTCATCACTGAGGTGGAAAAGACTGCAAGAAAACAGGTTTATGAAAGGAAACCAGGAGTTGATTTGGCCACGTGAGATTTGGGATGCCTCTTAGAGATCCACAGAGACCTGCACACTTTTATTTTGCATGTGGTGATCAGAGGCCAGGGTCTGGACTTGGCTGTGCCCACAGTATTTCCACTCTGTGATCCTGGTTCTTCCCACAAGGCTTTTTTGGTTCCTGGTCCCCAGTCACCCTTCCATTACCCTTCCTTCCCTTGACTTTTACAGGGCCACCCTGCATCATCATTAGACCTGACCCCCAGGATACTTTCATCCCCCTGCACTAAATTTTTTTCATTCACTGAAGCTTTGTCTCCCCATTTGGTTCTTCATGCTCGGCAAGGGCAAGAGCTGCCTTCCCGTCTGCTGTGTTTAGGGTGCATCCCACACACCAGCAGCCACAGGTCACCTGGGCCAGAACAAGCAAATCAGAAACTCAGGGCAAAGGATCCAGTACGGTTTCACCAATCCCTCCGCATGCTTCAGACGCACACTCAAATCTGAGAACCTCTCAGTTTTGGAATGTTTAGTGTAGTAAGAAAAAAGAATTTAATGATGAATGGGTGGGTTGGGGCTCCTATTCAGTTTAGAAGAGGGGTTTTGAATTTTTTTTGTTCCACAGACCTCTTAGGACCCCTTCCTAAGCCCACACTATACTGAGTATTATTTCATAAATAAATCACACCCGCACCAACACGTCCCCAAGTGAATAATGTTTTTTTTTTAATTTCAATTCAAATTTATGGACCCATTGTTAAGAACCCGTGGTGTAGATTATATTCCTATTTTTTTTCTTACCTCTCATTTTCAAATCTCCCTTGATCATTTAGTCTTTCTTAGTTGCTTTAATTACTTTATCCAAATCATCAAATTTTTCCTATTCTTTTAAAATACATAAAAATGGTAATAACAGAAGTTTCCAAAAGTGAGTTTAGCTTTTCAAAACACTCTCACATGTGCCATTTAATTTTAGCTTTGCAGTGCTATGAGATAGTAAGGGTAAGATTTCTAGCCCCACACCACATGTGAATATATATAGGCAAATTCTTTTTAACCGAGTCCCTGGAGATCAGTTTTGGGTAGATCTGAGACAAAAATTAATTGCTAATGTAGGGAGAATAAGCCTTAACCTTGAACTTTCCTCATAATACTCTGATAGGACCTACTACATAAATATGCAATCAATAAATATTCATTGACTGATTAATTCCTGAAACAGATGCAGCTGGATCCAAGAAAATGCAGACTAGATTTATCCCGAAGGAAAAAAAAAGTATATGTATAGAAAGTAAGCAGAATTATGTGATAACTCTGTTCACTTCTTTAATTAGAGCCTGTAGCAGTTTGATATGGATATGAATTCCATAATAGATACCTGGGCATGATTAAGTTATGATTAAGGCTTTGATTGGGCCATGTCATTAGGGTGTTGAGTCCCCACCCACCATATAAAAGGCATGGCAAAGGACAGAATTAGGGTGTTTTGATGTTGGAGTTTTGATGTTGCAGTTTGATGCTGAAGCCTTAAGCTGGAGCCCCAGGAAGTAAGCTCACAGAGGAAAGAGAAGCAAACCCCAGGAAGAAGCAAGCCCTGGGAAGAGAGGAACACTGCCCAGAGAGAAGCAAGATCCTGGGAGGCAGGAACCCAGGAAGCCTGAATCCTCTCAGACATTGGCAGCGATCTTGTTCCAACACGTGAAAATAGACTTTGGTGAGGGAAATAACTTATGATTTATGGCCTTATATCTGTAAGCTCCTACCCCAGATAAATACGCTTTATAAAAGCCAACCAATTTCTGATATTTTGCACCAGCACCCCTCTGGTTGAGTAATAAAGAGCCCTAATAAACTAGCTCTTCACATACTATCCAGCAGCATAGGAGTTTTGTTGGGAGACCTAAATTAGTGACTAGTAATTTTTTCCTTATCTTTTAAAGATGCTTATTAATATGGCACCCTACAATTCTTGATGTTTTACTCTTCTCATACTGTCATTAAATTTTGTATTTGAAAGTGTTTCAATGCTCTTATATTTTGACCTGCTTTTGAATAACTTGAGCAATGCAGAAAACTGGCAGCATCTCCATCACGCTGAGACTGCTTCTTGCCAATGTTATCTGCCTCTCTTTATTTTAAAACTGAAAACATTTCCCTGCCCTTACTGGAATGTGTTTAGCTTACCAGACCAGTGATAATAATGAAACACTCCTACATCTGCATAAAGCCTTAGAATTTTCAATGTGCTTTCAAAATACGTTGTCTCATTTAACTCAATTTAGAAAACCCTAGACACGTTTTGTTTTTATCTTAATAGACATTTAAAACCTCAGGAGGGAGAATTACTTCATTCTGTGGAGAACTGTAACCGTACTGGTACTGATAATGATAATAACAGCAAACATTTTTTGAGTCCTTATTGGGTTCCAGCAGTCTAGCTAAATGCTTTAAATGGGTGATAACGTTTAACCCTCATAACTAAACTACAAGGGACTATTATTATTGTCTCTACTTACAGATGCTCATACTATAGTTCAGAGAGTTTAAGTAAACTCTGCATTACACTCATAGTAATTAAACTGAGATTTGAATCCAGAACTGTCAGACTCCAAAACCTGGAGCATTAACCATTTTCTACTCCTGTCTCATTCAAACAATTAGCACCACTGGCTGACTTCAGAGTTAGTGGTTCAAATACTGAGGAGATACAGTTCATCAGGTCACATGGAGTGAGGTGTATAGGAACCTCTTATATTTTTTTAATGTAACATTTTGTGTGATCTATATATTTTTTTTAAAAAAGATAATAATTAAAAAATAAAAAATACAGAAATAAACAAAAGCCAGTGCAAAACTTCAAACAACAAAAAAAGTGCAATAGGCCTATTTTAATTGTACTGATAATATTTTAATTGTACTGCATGGGTGTAAACACATCTGGCTGGAAGAGCAAAATGCCTTCAATTACCTGGTTTAAAGGCTAGTCACAAACAATCACCAGTTCATCCAATTTTGGTTCTTCACACCATTTAGTCCCAGCTCCAATCTTTCAGTTCTGAATTCCCGCACACACCCATCCTGCTTCAATTTCTGCTTGTAGCTACTGGTTTTGATGTTGCAACTCTCATTCTTTAAAACACACACACACACACATACACACACACACACATTTCTGCATTTATTACATAGCAGTAGGCCCCATTTGGGGCATGATGGATATAGAAACGTAGAAAAGCAATCCCTTCTACAGGGCCTTATGGTCTAGTGGGGAAGCGAGCTGTATAAATAAATAAGGTGTTTTGTCCTTCTATATTTTAGCCACAGTTCTTTGCAACTTGTCTTGGCTGTCACTACGGGCATCAGCTGCCAAGGTCCTTTCAGACAAAAATGCCCTGCTTCTTCTCCCATCCAAGAAATAGCATTCTGTATTTGGCAGAGTGCCCCAGGAAGAACAAGCTTGTGCATGCATGTGTGTGTGTGTGTGTAAGATATTTTGAACAGAACTGCTTTAGTGCTTTTTATCAGATCTCGGTATAAGTGACCAATTTAAAGCTAAAGAAGCATAAACAAAATTTATGGTGATTTTATATAAACACCTAATTCTATATAATTATATATCATTTAAACAATGGCAGATTGGTCAGAAATATACTTCTGAGAATTTTGGCTTGTCCTCAGTATGGGGTTAGGCTGTGTGAATCATATCTCCATCTAGGCAGGTTTGTCTTGCTGTATTTTCTTAGATAACTATTTAAAACATTCTGGGGTATTAATGAACCAATAAATTATGGCCAAAAGCTCCTATCCTGAAACAATGAGATTGATTCTATTTTTTATTTTTGGACAATCTGGAGAAGCAAGGTCTTCTGCAGGAGACCACATGAAGCTATTGACAAAATAAGGATTGTGGATTCCTTTATGCTAAAATATCTTTAATTTAAACCAGAGATTTCAGTGGATACATGCTTAATGTTTTTGAGGTTTAAAAAATGACATACACAAGATCCAGTTTCTGGGAAAGGAAAAACCATGCAACGTGGAGCTTGAAATGAACCTCAGATGCCCCACCCTCCTCTGATGTCCATGGTATACAGAGCTTGTTCAAAAGTACATGATTTTTTGGAATCCAGAAATGGTCTCAGAATCTTTCCTGACACGGTCCTTCAAGCATTCATTGACAATGGATATAGGTGAGCCCATGGGATTGAATTTGTCATTCCTACCATAACCCCAACTCTAATGTACAGAGGATGATACTGATGCTCAGAATGGTGTGGTCACGAATAGAGGCAGCATGTAACTTTGGTTGTGGTGGAAACTTGACTACTTATATGCTTCTATTTGTTAGCCCGACTGCTTGGTAAATTTTAGGCAAAGGGGTAATTTTTTATTGAGTTCTCAGTTGTTCTTCTTACAGCAACATTAATACAGGTTTCCATTAGCAGAATCCCTCTCCATCCGAAAGTAATACCCCTCACACACCCCATGGTGACTCTAGAGTTAACTGCTAATCCTTTTGGAGTTCACTGTATTTATCGCTGTCTGCTCCTATTTTTTGCAGGGACTATTCTTTCTATATCCATGAGTTGATTATAATATCAAACACTAAAGAAAAGAGATGTGTAAAACAGCTTTAGTGAACATACCGAAAGGACTCTGACTTTGAGGTTTTGAATCAATTCTTAGTTTCAAATAGGGAAGCAAATGGTATTTCATAAAAAAGAAAATCTTAAGTATGATTTACTGCTGGGAGAAATGGGAATGATTTTCCAAAAAAGTACTTATTCAATAGGATGTCTCATATAAATCTGCTTATACATCATGTAGAGTATTAGAATGGTGCCATCTCATAAGTGCCAGATCAGAGTCAGCATAAAAAGAGCAACCTCCTGTGCTAAAGCCACTCTCTTCCACAGAACCAATTACACTCCTTTGTCATGAATATCACCAAAAGTCCTGGATTCAACCCTGTTTGGGAAGATACCTTGCAGGCTATTGATTGACTTTAGCATTATCCTCTTCTGACTGGTCTCATGGTTTTTTGTTTTTTTTAAAAAATTTTTTTCTTATTTTTAAATTATCTTTTTTTTTAAAGATACATAGATCACACAAAACATTACATTAAAAAATATAAGAGGTTCCCATATACCCCATTCCCCCCCCAACTCTCCCACACTGACAATTTCTTTCATTAGTGTGGTACATTCATTGCATTTGATGAGTGCATTTTGGAGCATTGCTACACAGCATGGATTATAGTTTATGTTGCCGTTTCTACTCTCTCCCAGTCCATTCAGTGAGTTATGGCACGATATATAATGTCCTGCATCTGCCCCTGCAATATCATTGAGGGCAACTCCAAGTCCCGAAAATGCCCCTATATCACACCACTTTTTCTCTCTCCCTGCCTTCAGCAACTCCCGTGGTCACTGTCTCCATATCAATAATATAATTCGTTCCATTGCTAGAATAACAATAATTGTATGGTAGAATGCCAGTAAGTCCACTCTAATCCATATTTTATTCCTCCATCCTGAGCACTATAAGATGGCTTTTAATTCTTTCAGCATCAGTAAATGTCCATCCTATCCATCTAGTTACTATGCCCAGAAATTAAAGTTTATGTTTAATTCCTTCTGCACACACAATTCATCTTCAAGTCCTATTGACTCTACTTTTACAATATACAAAACTTCCATCCACCTCTCACTATTTCCACTATTCTGTGCTGTCACCTCTCATCTACATGGCAACAATGAACTAGACGACGGTAGCTCTGCTTCTCTTCTCTCCTTCTTCCAGTCCACATTCCACATGATAGAGTGATTTTCCTACAACCTGAATCAAATAACACCACTCCAAGATTTGAAAGTTTCAAGTCTCCTTGCAGTCTGAATACATCCCAATCCCTTTAAACGGCCTATGAAGCCATGCATTTCTTGGCCCTGCAAACTTTTCCAGTTGTGTAACATTCTCTCTTTATGATCCTGGTGCACAGGTCCTTTCAATTTCTTAATGCTGTTCTCTTTGCTATCTCAATGACTTTCCAAAAAGTTTCTTCTGGGAAACTTTTTTTTTTTTTTCTGTCCTCCACAAACTGGTTCCTTCTCATCTTTCATGTCATCTCATCAGATACCACCACCCGTAAAAGATAATGGCAGTACTCTTCCCATGTCACATTGGCTTGCCCTCCATTTTTTTGTTTAAAAAAAGATCCCAGTGTGCTTTTCCCTGAACTGCCAAGTTATTTGCATCTATTAGTTTGAGGACTACTTTCTAGCTGCCAGAATGTTTTTGCCAGGACCTGAGACCCAAAAGTGTCAGGAAATTTGTACCCCCCTACATTCAGGAGGGCAGTCCTGCTCTAATGACAGACGGGTGAAGATAGAAATGTTCCAGCTCCTTTTCCTGGCAATGGGTTCAACTGTCAGCTCTGAAGTTGAGCTGCACTGCCTTCACAAATCCCCTGCATGACTGAGCATGTTACCCTCTGGGTAGTTTGTTTGATATTATGCTCTTGCTTGGCCTCTTTCCATTCCCAACCCCATCCTCTCCTTCTTTGTCAGCTTTCTCAGGAGCACTTTCTAATAAATCTTGTTTACACAAATTTTCATCTCAGAGTCTGCCTTGGGGGAAGCAACCTAAAAGACTCCCCCAATTTTCACCCAATCTTTTCCCATCATTTTCTTCATAGCACTTGACAAAGGCTGTTATTTCATATTGAGTTGCTTATTCACTAGTTTATTGTCTATGTCTCCCTTTGGACTGAATGAATCAAAGGCATGAACTGTATTTTCTTCAGCTAGTATATCTCCAGCACCTGGCATAGCATTTGACCCTCCTCTAGTTTCATGATATCTATAAAGTAGCTTCTGATTAGAAATAGGTTTTCATGAGTATTCTATGTGAGAATTCCTATTGTTATAATTTGTTATCATCCTTTGAGAGTTTACTAAGAACTGAGGTACACATTCATTTTTTTAAAAAAAAGGGAAAACAGATTTGGAGAGTTAGAGAACTTGTCCAAGACCACCCAGCTAGGAAGTGGTGAAAGCTCTAGTAGAACCCAAGTCTGACTGCAAAGCCCAAGCTCTTAACTTTTTACCAGGCTGCCTCTGTCCTACCTGGGGTTTGCTTAGCTTGAATAATCAAGAACTGTATCAGTCAGCAAAAAGGGTGCAGATGCAAAATACCAGAATTCTGTTGACTTTTAAAAAGGGTATTTATTTGGGGTAGAAGCCTACATTACCAGGCCTTCCTCACCAAGAGTCTGTTGCCACCTATTGGAGCAAGATGGCTGCCAACGTTTGTGAGGGTTCAGGCTTCCTCTTCCTCTTTAGGGTCAGTGGGCCCAGCTTCTTCCAATATCAGCTGTAGGCCATCAGGCTCTCTAGGCCGTGTCTCTCTTCCTGGCATTCAATTCTTGATCCTCTCTGAGCTCAGGCTTGCGTCTCTCCACAAGGTCAGCTGTAGACTATCAGGCAAACAGCTCATCTCTCTTCTCAGGGCCTTTGCCATGTCTGTGGAGCCATCTCTATTCCTCTGTGTTCTTCTCCTGTGTGTTCACTTCCCGGGCTCCAGCTCAGAACTCCCAACTCTGTCCTTTCCCATATCTTTTCTCTGTGAGCCCCTGCCCACCAAGGAGACATCCTACTGACATGGCCCAATCAAAGCCTTAATAATTATTTAATCAAGTAAGAGTGAAACTTCTGAAGCCAATATAATCTAATATACCCAGAGGGACAGACCAGTTTACAAACATAATACAATATCTATTTTTGGAAATCATAAAAATGTCAAACTGCTACAGGGACTAATCAATTTAAGGAAAAGTAATCAAGTGAAAAGAGTGAGCTCCTGGGCCTTCAGGGTAGAAGGAATGCTGTGACCTATTTGAACAACTACCCAACTCCAGCTGACCCTGTTGCTCAAAATGCCACCACCACTTCCTACACTTGCCAGAGCCAACTCTACCGCCTGCCTGTGCAGCCCTACAATTACAACTCACTCTCTGCTAGGGATAAGGGGGCTTCTTTACTTACTTTGCCTCAAGAAGAGTGGTGAGATTAGGGAGGGAGAGTATGAGGTATGTGTGGTAGGGACAGGAGTGTTGATTTTGAAAAAAGCTGTTCTTAGACCCAACATTCCACAAAATAAAATGTGAACTTGTGATTGAAAGACAGAACAATTTGGAAGCAAGAAAATCAAGAGAATGATTTAGGGATAGAACTGAATTGATAATTTATTTAGCTACTAATATTTATCTAATATCTACATATGTCAATTACACATCTGATACAAGAAAGATAAAAATAAGAATCAGACATAGTACTTACAACACTAATGTGGAAACAGAAATGTTCAGCATAGTGGATAAGATCCTAATGCAGATGGTAAGAGCTTAGTCTTGAGGGGCTAAGCTGAGTTTGAAACCTGGTTCTGTAGTTCTGCTGCTTCTTTTTTTTTTTTTTTTTAAGATTTATTTATTTATTTCTCTCCCCCGGCCCCTGGTTGTCTGTTCTCTGTGTCTGTTTGCTGCATCTTCTTTGTCCACTTCTGTTGTTATCAGCAGCATGGGAATCTGTGTTTCTTTTTGTTATGTCATCTTGTTGTGTCATCTCTCCGTGTGTGCGGCGCCATTCCTGGGCAGGCTGCGCTTTCTTTCACGCTGGGCAGCGCTCCTTACGGGGCACACTCCTTGCGCGTGGGGCTCCCCTACATGGGGGACACCCCTGCGTGGCAGGGCACTCTTTACGCACATCAGCACTGCGCATGGGCCAGCTCCACACGGGTCAAGGAGGCCCGGGGTTTGAACCGCGGACCTCTCATGTGGTAGGCAGACGCCCTAACCACTGGGCCAAGTCCACTGCCCTGCTTCTTACTTCTTAACTGTGTTACTTAATCTATCCATGTGTGAGTTTCTTTGCATGTAAAACGAGGGTAAAAATATTACTTCCACCCCATAGAGTTGTCCTGAAGAGTAAATGAGTTCTTTTTTTTTTTTTTGTGGTACCAGAGCCAGGGATTGAACCTGGAACCTCATATGTGAAAAGTCAGAGCTCAACCATTGAGCCATATCGGCTTCCCTGAGTTAGTGTTTTTGTTTATTTTGCTTGTTGCTTTTGTTTTTGTTTTTCCAGGAGGTATTAGGAACCAAACCTGGGACCTCCCATGTGGGAGGGGGGTGCTCAACTGCTTGAGCCACATCTGCTCCTGTGTTAGTTTTTTGAAGTGTTTGAAACAGCACGTGACACATAATGGGCACCAGATAAGTTTGTTAATGGATAATTGCAAAGAGATTAAAGCTAGAATAAAATAAGCCTGAGGTTCTATAAGCAGGCAGGAAAGGAGAACTTAATGCAGCTGTGGGTGATGGTTTAAGGATCAGGCAATGATTGGTTCACCAATGAGAGAGTGGAGAGAGGGAGATGAGGCAGAGGAATGGCTCAGGCAAGAGCAGGGAGCAGGGAAACTTCTTCCTGTCTGGGTGTGGGTGTATTTGTTGAAGGAGTGAAAGGAGGGAAGTGGTGAGAAAGAAGGCTCTCTGTTCACAGGGCTCAAACCATCAAGAAACTTGTAGGGTAAATGGAGTTTTGACTTTATATTATAGATGAAGCACCATTCGCGAATTTCAAGCAAGAACAATTTCATGATCAGATTTGCAATCTACAAAGTTCACTCTGACTATAATGTGGAGGATGGAGTTTGTTGAGTCTAGAGCATGGAAAGCAATTATTAGGCTGTGGGAGTAAGCCAGGCAAGAATTGGCAAGAGCCTGAAATAAGTCACTATTATGGAAAGAGATTTCTGGGAAATAATAGCTAAAGATGAACCAATTTTGCTTACAAGGGTCCAGTATGTAGTAGCTTATTTTGAGTAAAGGTATTGACGTCTGAGGCCAAGAGATAAAAGCACAATCATAAATAGCTTTAACAAAATATACCAAAAGTAAGCCATGGACCATAGTCAGTGGTAATAGTCTGATTTTGTTTTTTCATAATCTGTAACAAATGCTCCACAACAATGAAATTTGTTGGTAAAGGGGTGATGTATGGGCATTCTGTATATTATGCATGATTGTTTTGCAAGTTCACAACTTCTCTCATAAAAAAATATTATGTATTTATATTTATAAATAGCTTTCACAATCAGAAGTTGATGCTCTGAGCGAAAAGCCAGTCTTCACACATCTGATGTCTGGGAGAGTGTTTAATTACACACAGCTTCTGATTTTTCAATGTATGGAATTTAACCATCTATTTTTTATGCTACTTGGAACAGTGAAGAAACAATTATATATTTGATGGGGCTAAGGAACTTTGTAAATCTCTAGAAACAAAATAATTGTGGGGGAATGAATTCAGTAAGATTATAACAATAATTGCTACAGTTTCTTGAAGAATTGCTTAATTCCACCTAGCTAGGCAATTTACACGTATTATTTCATTTAACCCTCACAATAATCCAATGAGGTATGCATTATTATCCCACTTTATAGATGAGAAATCCAGGACTGAAGTGATTTGAGAAAATGGAGTGGCAGGACAGAGAGCCAAAGTGTTTCTGCCATTACTGAGTCCACACAAATTACACTCATAGTGTCAGTTCTTGTCATGTATCTATTTGAACTCAGGCATCCTTTATAATGAAATGAAAATACAACTTCTCAAAGCACACTGTGGAGAACAAGGAGATTCTTTTTTCCCCCCTCACATTACAGTCTGTTTTTGCACAAATTATCCTTCCGTTTTCATATAATAATATTTTCTTAACAATATTTTCCTTAAAAACAGAATGGCAAACAAAAAACAAAATGAAAACAACACTGGTGACAACCCAGATGGACCATTTGATAACAGTTCTTTGTTAAAGGGAAGTGGTATATCACAATGGTCACAGCTGGGAATATCAAGAAGTAGCCATAGGGGAAGCGGATTTGGCTCAATGGACAGAGCGTCCACCTACCACATGGGAGGCAACCCAGGGCCTCCTGACCCATGTGATGAGTTGGCCCATGAGCAGTGCTGAGGCACGCAAGGAATGCTGTGCCACACAGGGGGGGTCCCCGGCATAGGGAAGTCCCATGCACAAGGAGTGCGCCCCATAAGGAGAGCCACCCCATGCGATAAAAGTGCAGCCTGCCCAGGAGTGGCACTGTACTCATGGAGAGCTGACGCAGCAAGATGATGCAACAAAAAGAGACACAGATTCCCGGTGCTGCTGACAAGAATACAAGCAGACATGGAAGAACACACAGTGAATGGACACAGAGCACAGACAACTTGGGGGGGGGGGGGGGCGGGGGAGGGTTTGGAAGGGAAGAGAAATAAATTTTAAAAATAAATATTTTTTTTAAAAAAAAGCAGCAGCCATAGTGAAATGTGACTGGATTTACTAGTAGTCAAGATCTTGGGCAAGTCACATTGTTTCTCTAAGCTTCAGTTTCCTTCTCTGTAAAATGGGGATAACAGCTACTGCCATGCACGCTAGTTATGGAATTCAATGAGATGACACAGAAAAAGTGTCTCACTCAGCTTAGCTATTCCCATTGTAGATAGGATGATACGGTGATAATGACAAAATGATGGCTGTAGACTCGAGTTTAGTTATATATTTTTCCCAAATATGACTGACTCTTAAAATTTTGTGTTTCTAAATTTGTTTAGCTAGGAGAATATTCATAGTAGCTAGTCTCATGTGTACTTTTTTTTAAAAAAGATTTTAGTTTTATTTATTTCTCTCCCCTTCCCCCATTGTCAGCTCTCTGTGTCCATTCGCTGTGTGTTCTTCTGCATCCGCTTGCATTATCTGGCGGCACTGGGAAACTACGTCTCTTTTTTGTTGCATCATCTTGCTGCTTCAGCTCTCTGTGTGTGCAGCATCACTCCGGGGTGGGCTGCGCTTTTTTCATGCAGGGCGGCTCTCCTTACGGGGCACACTCCTTGCACATGGGGCACCCCTACAAGCAGGTGCCTCTGCATGGCATGGCACTCCTTGCGTGCGTCAGCTCTGTGTATGGGTCAGCTTACCACATATAGGTCAGGAGGCCCTGGGGATCGAACCCTGGACCCTCCATATGGTAGATGGACGCTCAATCAGGTGAGCCACATCCATTTCCCGATGTGTACTTTTAATTGAATTTGGTTTTCAATGAAGAGTGCATTAAATTATCTTAATTATCTCACAAGGATAATGTCATAGAGATAATGTTTGACTAATTCAGGCTAAAATGGAAAAAGTAGTTTTGAAAATCTTTTCTGTAGCTATTATACCATCTATCCTGTGAACTATGTAACAATCCCACAGCTAAGTTCCACAACAAATTTTAAGGATCACTTTTAATGAATTCAGCTTTTCATGTATTACTCTTCCTACAATTTGCAGCTTCTGGAATTTCAACCAAAGAGTTTTCTCAAACTAAGTAAATAAATATTCAATTCTCAGTGTGTGTATTTTGAAATGACTATTTTCGTGATAGTGTTTTTAAGATGAAAACAGAATCTCTGGCTGCACATAAACAGGTTTTACTGATCTTTTAATGAGACTAACTGAAGCATAGAGGCCTTTAACATCAAACAAGCACTCTCAAAGTTTATGAATGCTTGCATAGGGATGCCATTTCCATTCTAATATTTTGTTACTTTAATACCAGTTACTACTAGATTTTCTTTCACTAATTAGCTATCAGTGTTCTATAAAATTATTTTTGAAGACGGAGGTCACTGATAGAGTTCTAAGTTAATGAGCCTGACTTTGTCTTTAGGAAGGCAGGGAAGGTAAGAAGTCATAGATATGCATGGAGCAAGCATTAGACTGCTTTAATCAAGAAGAGGAAGAATGCTTCTTTCACATGTGGTCTTTGTATCTGTGGGATCTTTGAACCATTCAATCAGCCATTATTTTTGTAACACCTACCTTAGGTCATGTAATATTTTAGAAATAGGTTGGAGGTAGGCAGGAGATAAGAGAATGCACAAGACAAAACAGTCCCGGCCCTCAGGGGTTTACAGTCTGGTTATGGAGTTTGAATGGAACAGGCATACCTTTGGGTACCATGGGAGGACATTCTTGAGTCACCTATAAATTCTTGGGGATGGTTCTCAGGGAGGGCGTCCTGGGCAAAAGCCATGGTCAGTTAAGATATTAAGAATAAAGAGGGCTGTCCAAAGGTGGGAATGGGACATATTTAAGAGGTAGAAGGAATAGAATTTAGAAATGCCCCTAGTTCAGGTAGATCATAATTAGGGACCTGCATGTAATTCAGTATGGCCGAAAAGTAGAGTATACAAGATGGCATGTCAAGACATTATACCAGAACAATGAACTGGGGCTTTGTCTGACCTGCGAAAGAGCCTGGCCATGACTGCATTGAGGGGAGTGATACAATCATATCTGGACTCACTGAAGGAGTATTGAATCAAAACATGATTAGGATGTCAAATTGACAAGGTTTGGTGTTTGACTGGAGGACATAAATAAGGACAATGGGGATCCCAGCTGTCTGGGAAACCCCATGAAGTCTAAAAGAGTTTCACTGCCTCCTTCATTCCCATTTTTTTTTTTTTAGATTTATTTTTTATTCATTTCTCTTCCCTTCCTCCCCTGCCCCCCAGTTGTCTGCTCTCTGTGTCCATTTCCTGTGTGTTCTTCTGTGACCGCTTCTATCCTTATCAGCGGCACTGGGAATCTGTGCCTCTTCTTGTTGTGTCATCTTGTTGTGTCAGCTCTCCATGTGTGCGGCACCATTCCTGGGCAGGCTGCACTTTCTTTTGCACAGGGTGGCTCTCCTTACGGGGAGCACTCTGCGCGTGAGGTTCCCTTACACAGGGGACACCCCTGTGTGGCAGGGCACTCCTTGCGCGCTGCAGCACTGCACATGGGCCAGCTCCACACGGGTCAAGGAGGCCCAGGGTCCCCTTTACTTTTTAGAAAGCCCTGGGTGAATCCTGCCATGACTCTCAAAAGGCCAATTGGAAATTTGCAAGAAGGAAAGCAGGAATGCATGGTTCCAAAGTTGGTGGAGGCCAGATGGAAAGAACAGGGGATTTGTTGGTCAGAGCTCAATTTGGGCACTACCCCCATTTGCTTCATGACTTTCAGAATTGTCCTGCAGCTTGGCTGTGAGATAAGAAAAATAGAGTTTTGGCAAAAGATCCTCAATTGAATACACCCTATTTCTGCCCTGTTCCTTTTCTGTTTAGAGCAAAGCTCATTTGTGTTTATCCTATGAGGACCTCATATAATTAAATATTCCATAATTAAATCAGTTGTGTTGGGAGGGGAGTGTAGGTGGAGAGTTTTCATACTCCAGTAAAAAAGTTTAATGACCAGGGAGTTTCATGGGCTCGAAGCCTTCAAATCCTAAACAGTGTTCCTCAAACTTCTAGTGATAGACTCTGTTGTCCAAATGAGCTCTCATAAGGAAATCTAAAATAACAAATATGAAAAAAGATGAAACTAGAGCTGCTTTGGTTGAAGCAAGCATGAGGGTTCACCCTCATCTTCTAAGGAATAGCAATTCTGCAAATCCCACAAGGACTGCTGATACCCATTTACAGGCCTAAAGAGTGACTGTTTGCTGGAAAGGGGGCAATTCAAATGTGTTCAGATGGCAGAGTATCTAGAAACCATGCTACTATGGTAAAACAGTCAAAATATTCCTAAATTTAATTCTATGAAATGGAGCAAGGCCAATTTTAATTGCAGTAAACAAGTGTGCACATGTAACAATTGCCTGCATGTATATGGGGGAAGAAATCTAAAACCACCAAAATATGATGTGCCAGGTTTCCTTGTTTCTCCATTAATAAGTTTTTGCTATTTGCTCATTCAATTTATGTTTTTTTAGCACTTGTTAGCAGACACTAATAATTTAAGCACAGATTACAGAAGAAATTCTAAAATTATAGAAGTTCTATCCATGTGTTCTTTCCATGAAAAATGGGAAACAGCTGTAGTTTTCAATTTGGGGTGGAGGTGAACATGTTGATGCTACCTGGAATACTGGTACTTTCTAGTAATATGGTTTGGAAACCAGTGTTCTAGTCTGACCATTTGATTTCAATATATAAAATATAAGGCATATATGGGATCTTTTTATGAGGTCATTAAACAAAAACTTGTGGTTTTTTTGTTCTTATTTTTATTTTTTACAGAAGTGTCAGCCAGATGGTAGTCAGAGACTGAAGAGTCCAGATTCATGGTATAGCACTTTATTCTTGCTTTGATAGAGCAGATAAATCTGAGAAATTTTGATGAGCTCCTATTCTATTCTTATCTTTTCAGGTAGCATGGAGAAGATCAGAAAGGAAAGAAAGATTTCTTATCTCTAAATATCTGTCGAGCTTGCAGTTGAAACAAAGCAAAAGCATTGGTAATCAGTCAAACGAACTGAGTCATGCTTTGAGACATGGAATTTTAGGACATTACTCATACAACCAGGGCTCATCTGCTTCATTAAAATGTATTATTTATGATTCTGAGGGTGCCAGTGCTTATAAATAGTTCTTGTAAAGAATCATACTAGCATCATCCGAAGGACAGATGGAGCCAAAAGGAAGGACCCAAAGGGGAATTTTCTTTCCGCAGTCATGGAGATAGGGGTAGATTTGAGGTGAGGGTGGTCTCAGCCGCATGATCACAATGCTGGGTTTTGAGGCAAAGGTCCAGAAAATGGAATCAATGGAAGAAATAAAATATTTCAGTAAATTAAGCAGAAGGTTGATAAAAGGCTCAGGACTAAAGGGAATAGGACAGATACTATTTCTGAAACTGGTAAAGGAAAAGAAATATCAAGTAGTTTGGCAGTAACTTATATAGAAGGGTAAAGCAAATCAAGAGCAATCAGAAGACAGCTCTTAGATGGGGTGAGGCAGAGAAACAAAACTGTTAGAAGTACTCACACAGTGTTTATGCTTTTACTTCATCAGCACTCTATGCATTTTATTTATTGTAATATTTTTAAAGAATCATCATCACCTAGAAACTGTGGAATTAGAAGAATGTCTTCTCACTCAAATACCATTATTATTTTGGGTGATTGCAACACTAGCAATTCGTCTTGTGGCAATTATGATTTAGAAGTCATGCACATGGATTCAGAGCCAGACTTCTGGGTTCTAATCCCAACAAGGTATCTTTAGGACATTTTTCTTAACCTGCCTCTGCCTTTGTTTGTATCATCTATAAATCAGGATAATAGTAGTACATACTCCATAAACTTTGGGGGAAGTGTGAATGAATTATTACATGAAAAGCTCTGAGACCAATACCTGGAATATTATAAATGCAAATTAAAAGTTGGTTATCATTATTTATTCATAAGCAAAACAACATTAAGTTATAACAATAGTTCATACTTTTATGGTTACTGTGAGAACAGATATTTTGTTGAGCATGCCGCCTGCAAGTGTATCACTGGATTCTAACGGCAATCTACTAGACAGAATTGTTATTATGTTATTTACATGTGCATGTTATTTACAGATGAGGAAGGAAAGTAAGCAGCAAAACCCAGACCTGGAACTCTTCATTACCACCCTTTACATCAATTGAACATGAGTTTTGATCCTTTTTCCAAACATTTCAAATAGTTTTTTTTCCTCTTTAAGATCAATTAATTAAATAAGTGTACTTTATAGGTAAGAGCTAAACCAAGGAAAGAAAAATTAAGGCAGGCTATGCTTATTTAATTCAGCTCAACAGTTCATACCTTTATAAGTCATGATACTATTCTCATTGTATTTCACTTTAATGACATTGTTTTACTTGGTGATTTGTGCATATAAATATTTTACACAGACTCTTCTCTTTGTGCCATTCAAATGATGCAGGGTTTATATGCTAATAGAATTCTAAAGTCCTCTAATTTCTAGTTAATGCCAATAGCCAATTATCTCCAGTGTCATTATTCTAAGATTAAGCAAATCTTCCTTTCGTATTTTCCTGGTAGTATCACCTTTATTTAGATGAAACACTTCAGTTGCAAAGCTTATAGGTAACACGGGTAGATTACGGTGTCTCATTTCATTGTGTCTTTGCCAAGGACGATGCAGAGAGCTTCTTTAGGTGCTCTTTTGTTCACAATAAAGTTGCCACTATTTGTTGTTAGTCTTAATTATTGCTGATAGTACACAAAAAATTGAAAAGAATGGACTTTAGTTAACAGCACAACTATAAAAACATTCCTTCCTGAATTATAATAAATGTACTGTAGACTAATGCAAGGTGACATTACAACAACAGGTGCAGTCCATTACAGATCTTGTCATCATCTACAAAATTGTGCAGGAAAGATGTAAACTATAATCCATGCTTCGTGGCAATTCTCCAAAATGTTTTCATCAATTGTAATGAAGGTACCGCACGACTGAAGGGTGTTGTTAATGTGGGAAAATGTGGGAGGTGTAGGGAGCAGAGCATATGGGAATCCCCTATATTTTTATGTAATATTTATATAATCTAAATATCTTTTTAAGAAAAGAAAAAATATATTTTAAAAACTGAAAAAAAATTAATAGGGTGCCACATAGGGAAAAATATACCCCAATGTAATCTGTGAGCTATAGTTAATAGTACAATTATATTATTTTTTCACCAATTGTAACAAAGGCACCACACTAATGCAAAGTGCTAATAGTGGAGGGGAGGTATATGGGAATGCTGTATTTTCTACATAATTTTTCTGTAAACCTATCACATCTCTAATTTTAAAATTTTTTGAAAATTCAATTAGCTAAATTCATGGACTCCCTCAATCTAACATGGCCCAAAGCCTTACTTATAGTCTTTTCAAACCAAAGATCCACTCCTCATATAAAACTACGGCAGAGTTTATTGTTTATTTATGAAATTAAACTCTGGAATATATAAGCCCTGCCTCATAAAATGAAATATGCTAACCGATTGCCAGCAACTAATCAAAACCTTAAAGAAAAATGAAACCTTGGTAGAAGAATACTTTTACAGTGCTTTCTAGGGAGACAAAGACATACAAAACCACAATCATTAGCTCAGTTACTCTGTATATTGGAAAAGACAACTCTATAAAGAAAGGACCCTATCAGGTATTTTTAACCAACCCACGTGCAGCTAAGTTGAAAATATTAATTCTTGGATTTGTATTTCTCATTTAAAGAAAGCTCCCAGCCCTGCCTGGGAATCCATTCCTACTGGAGACCTAAAGCTCAAAATTACCAAGGATCAGAAGTATATGACATCTGATACAGACAGCCATCCCAAGACCCGGGACCAGACCTGTGTAAGTTATACTTACTGGTGATCTTAGGCTTATGTCACCCAGAAGTAGACAGCCTCTAATATGAATCGCTAACCCAAGAACCAGGACCAGAATTGATTTTCATCAGAATGCAATGAACTCAATAACACTGCTATAGTCTTCATTATTACACTATTAGCTCTCTTATGCATATTTTGTTCCTCTCTCACCCTTTCTTTGTATCCCAGTCCATCTCTGTCCCTCCCATAATGAATTCTGACCCCTTTTAAACTCCCCATCCTCACCTTTACCCCCCTCTTCCTGGTTCTTGCCATTCACCATCCTTTTCCTCCACCATACAAAAGACTGATGACCTAGGCAATCCATCAAATTCCTGAGTTTATGCTAATTTAGACTCCTCCGAAGGGCATGTTTATTGGTCAAGCACATAGGCACTTAATTAGCTAAATCTTAGATCCTGGAGAGACTCAATTTATAGCATATTTCAAACCTTGCTAATTCCTTTTCTATAAAATCTCCTATTCATTGTCTCATCTCCAGAACAACAGCTGCAACTACCTCCTGAGTCATGCTATAGCACCAAAGCCTTTATTTTTTTTTTAAATCTTACTTAGTTTTCTTTTTATATATATATGTATATATATTTATTTATTTATTTTTAAAAAGATACATAGATCACACAAAATGTTACGTTAAAAATATAGGAGGTTCCCATATGCCACATTCCCTACACCCTCACATTTCCCACATCAACAACTTTTTCATTAGTGTGGTACATTAATTGCATTTAATGAATACATTTTGGAGCACTGCTACATAGCATGGATTATAGTTTACACTCCCTCCCAGTCCATTCTGTGGGTTGTGGCAGGATATATAATGTCCTGAGTCTGTCCCTGCAATATCATTCAGGACAACTAACTCCAAGTCCCAAAAATACCCTCATATCACACCTCCTTTTCTCTCTCCCTGCCTTCAGCAACTCCAGTGGCCACTGTCTCCACATCAGTGATATAATTTCTTCCATTGCTAGAGTCACAGTAATTCTTTAGGAGAACACCAGTAAGTCCACTCTAGTCCATATTTAATTCCCCCATCCTGAAGATCCTGAGATGGATATGCCCACTCCATCTCTCAATTGAGAGGGGCCTTCGAAACCATGCAGCAAAGCCTTTATTTTGATACTTGCACTTATAAAACTTATTTCTCTAGTGATGAAACTAAGTTTAATTACAATTAATACCTAAGAGTCATCACCTGAAAACTTTCTTGTTGCTTAAATGTGTCCTCTCTCTAAGCCAAACTCTGCAACTAAACTCACTACATTCCCCTTTATGTGGGACATGATTCTCAGGGATGAGCCTCCCTGGTACCAAATGTCGATCAGTGATGTTTTCAGAGAAAGATCTTGATCAGAAGGGAGGAATGTTAAAAGAAATAAAATAGAGTCACTACCACTAACAGAGTTAACATGGAGTCAGGAGGTCTTTCTGGAAGTTACTCTTATGCAACTCTAAGCAGATATCACAAACTACCAAAGTATGCAAAACCACAAGTAACAATGTTCCTAAAATCCCTAAGGACATCCAGACATCATAAACAAACCACAAGATAAAGAGCTCAGTAAACAATTATTTACCTGAAGTACATTTGGAGTACCCCAAATGCCCACCAACTACAAACAACTTATCCAATTTTCTTCTTTTCCTTTAAAAAATCCTTGTCTGCAAATGCCAAAATGGGACAAAGTTTGGTTGCTACCTGAATCTGTTGTTCCTGAATTGCAATTTTAATGCACTAAATAAATGAATTAGTCACCCTGCAAAAAAAAAAAAAAAAAAAAATTGAAAGGATAAGGGTAGTATTTTCCTTGTTAATTCTACCTCTCCTAAGAAAAGTACAAGATACCCCTGACTCAATTGTGTTACGTGTCTGTCCTACTACACTCTAAATATCTGCCTAATCAGTCCATTACCTAACAAAATAGTGATCTATAACCTATAAAATCTAGAGAATTGTCATCCTAATTGTGGATTGGTACTAATGGACATTATGTTGGGTAGAGGCAGCATAGTGCTTTGGAGAAATTGCTGCTAAATTATCTCCTCAGAAGCCCTGACTTTCTCCCTGTATTACCTTATCCCTATCTCAACAAAGGCCATTTCCATTCAACTAGTCACTCAAGACAGCAATCTGAGAGGTAAATTTTTCACAGTGACAGTAAGAAAGGAGGCCTTATGAGGGAGTGGCTTGATTCCCCTATAATCTCCATCATAATGTTCTTTCCACATTTTGTGATATGGGTAATTGATATTTACTCAATTTTATGTAGAATGCTATTCTAACAGATTTAACACAAACACTGTGATACCCATTTCTACCCAAATCGTAGAGCTCCAAGCTCCACCAATACTGAAAATTTGAAGTTGCTACTGATCCTCCAGCTTTTTTTCTTACTATGCCCAAATCCCATGGACATTTGATCACTCATTTCCATATTTTACAACGGTACCTGGTACATACTTATATTGTTGAATTTTAATGCTATTAAGTATGCCTATATTGAAAGATGGTTATATGGATATATTGTTCTTATATGTGTGTCTCCTGTTGGACTGGAGCTTTCTGAGGACAAGGTCTTATTTATCCTGTATAATAAATAAAAGCATAGTTCCTAAAACATGGTTGGACAGGGAGTACTCAATAAATCCTTGCAGAATAAACACATGATGGGTAAAATAATGAAAAGACTAAGGTTTTGCTTTAAAGTCTTACATAACCTTAGAAATATCACGTAACTTCTCTTTGCTTAAACTTAGTCTTTCACCAAAAAGAGCAACAATAATACATATCCTGTGAAACAGATGTTCTTGTGGAAATCAAATGAGAGAATGCTTGTCAAAACCTTATGTATGCTGAGAAGCACTATGATAGTGTGTGTGAGATTAAAATATTGTGAACCTAATAAGGGAGAAATGAAGAAGGAAAATCAACTTTAGAAGCTTTCCTCCAGATGTGTACTTTTCTGAAACCATGTGTCAGGTAACAATCAACAATGTAAGGAACAGCCTTAAGAATGTAATCACAAAGAGTAGAATCTTTATTTCTTCCTTTGGGATATGACATTTTACAAATTAATTTAGAATCCTTTAAGACCCACAGAGCTAAGAGGAAATTCAGAACACTTGTCCTAATCATTTCTAACTTCAATGTAGAAGGTCAAAAATCTAAAAGGTTACTACAATGGAAAAATTCAATTACTAGGGACTCCTAACGGGCTTTAGTTAAAATAGCACAGGAGCACTGTAATGTCTTCAATTCCAATGAAAACAGTCACATTTCCTCAAATACTGTGAATGATTCAGTGCTTATATATTGTGTATATATATTTTATATATATATATATATATATATATATATACATATATATATATATACTCTGTAAGCACTAATTCCCAACATTTCCAGAACTCAAGGGCCAAAAGTCCAAATATTCGAACATTGCAACAAGAGTTTTAAATGGGTTGATACCACTAAGTTTACTCAACTGAGTTTTCTGTACTTGCATGTTCCATTCACATTTGATTTTTCAAAGGGAAAGAGGATCTTCCTTCAAAATCACCATGATGATTGTTAATTTGATTCTTTTTTCTACCCTTAACAAATGATTATTTTAGAGTCTTTTATTTAAATAAATGGCACGATATAGATCCAAATAATTTTAAAATTTAAAAGAAATTGTTCATCTAATCCCACTGCACTAAATTCCAGGGCAATTAGTAAAAGGTAGTTAGTTCTGGGTTCTGCAATAATATTTAGATTTTTGTCGGTCAGAAGCAAGACTCCGGATTTAGTAAGTTTATCAGGTGCCCTTCCGGATTCTGATATGCTGATTCACAGATGTGTATTTGTGTCTATGGATTTTTTCATCAGCCTTTTCACCTTATAGATAAGAATATTGAAATGCTGAGAAGAAAAATAGTTTCCCCAAGACTTCCCCAGACTCTTGCAGCAGATAGTGGCAAACCTTTGACCAGAACCCATTCAAGAGCTCCTATGACCCACTACTTCCTAGAAGGACACACGCCTGGGCATCGGTGTTCAACATACACTTTCTGGAGTCATACTATATGCCATAGACCACAATAGATCACTAAGGGTTAATAGATGCAAAAAAAAGAGAAAAAGAAAATGAACCTAAACTCGGGGGACTTCGTAGCAGAAATAAATGGACGCTCAAATTACTCAAGTGTTCATACTTTTAGTCATGAATGTTGTTAATACAACTCCCATTTATTAACTTCTAGTATCTATCCGGTCCAAATGAAACGTGCAGGTCTTAATATAACCCTTGTAAAAATCCTGTGAGGTAGGCATGGTTGTTATTCTAAGATAAGAATCTGAGATAAGATATGAGGGTCTCAGGGCAGGTAATGCTAATACAACTTGACAAATAGTACAGGGCCAGGGCAGGATTAGAACTTTTCTCTGTTTTGATATTTCAACCATTCACCCTGTCTTCTCTCTCCGGTTGTGGGAAAACAAGATAATTCAGGGCTTGGTATTTTTCATGAACTCTCTGGAATGCTAGATGCTTAGTCCAACCCTTCAAGCAGAGAGACAGGGTAAGCATAATGTTACTACTGTTAGAACTTCCTTGATTACTTCCAAATAAATGATGCCACTATATTCAACCCGATCATAGGAACAAACTACCTGAGGAAAATAATAGTGTTATTAATAACAGTCACCCATCCCTATCATTCTGCTTCAGGGGGCAGGTGAGAGGCACAAACACCTCCTAGCTGTGTGAGTGATGTCTTAGCTCTTCTGTAGACCAACTCTGAAAAAAGGCACAAGAGTGCACACTGACTCTGATGTCCTATTGTACCAGAGAAAGATTCTGTCCAGTTTGTAGTAGTAAAACCTAGAATGAGCATGTCATTTACGAATGAACACATATAGGTAGATCTTTATCCTATCCCAACAATCTTATGAGTGAAAAAGATTTCTTTACTAACCATGGAGTAAAACAATCTTTTGTGTCCTCTCCAAACATGGGAGGAGTTCATTGTTATCACAAATACGAATGAATTGAATCTTAAGGGAGAGCTGGAAGAAGCACAAAACAGAACAGAGGTTGGGGCACTAAACTTGCTGTGGATAATGGTGAGGCCTTGACTTTGATGCTTTCAGGGAAAGGTCCAAGGAACAGCAGCTTTTCCTTCATCTCTGCTCCCCTTTCAACATCTGATCCTGGGAGGTTTGAAGTTCTGGAGCCAAGTGGACTTGGCAGCCTTGAATAGCTTGAGCAAGTCTCTAGAACCTATATCATAGTCCTATTGTGAGGATTAAATGGAATGTAAAATGTAAATGCAGTTATTGCTTAGAAGTTGGTAGCAATATTTTCATGATTATACTCTAATTAATATGTATCAAGGAAGTGGATGTGGCTCAGGCAGTTGGGCATCCACCTATCACATGGGAGATCCTGGATTCGCACAAGCAAGGCAGTGAGCTGGCATAAGGGGCTGGTACAGTGAGCTGCTACAACAAAATGAAGCAACAAAGAGACACAAGAAAGAAACAACAGTGAGAGACACAATAAATAGGGAGTGGAGATGGCTCAAACAATTAGGCAACTCCCTCCCACATGGGAAGTCCAGGGTTCAGTTCTTGGTACCTCCTAAAAAGATGAGCACACAATGAATAGACACACCAAGCAGAGAGCAAGAAAAATAAAAAATAAATCCTAAAAAAAAAGTACACATCAAAGGTCATTAGTCAATTAACTGTAGCCTATGAATATATTCCCTTTGTATTAATATAGGTATTAGGATTTTAACCATAAAATGTACAAGGGGCTTTAGAAAAATCCTCAACAGTCTTTCATAAGCAAATGAAGTTTATTGCATAAATTGATAGGATGTTGGGTCATGAAGGAAATAAATTTAAACATAAATAAAAATAAAATGGACCATATGGCAGGAAATATGAGTTTTTAATGCAATTAAATGATCCCCACTGTGCCTCAGACACGGCTCACAATACTTCATGCATATAGCCTTAATTCTTATAATAATCTTAAAAGATAACTCACCATGATTCACATCTTGATTTTACAGATGTGGACATGAGGCACAAAGGTGCTAAATGAACTTGCCCATGGTCACCACAACTAGCAGTGGTCAGAGACATGATTTGAACCCAGTTAGTCAGACTCCAGAAACTACGTTCACAGCCAATCTGTTGAAACACTATTCTAACTAGCTTTGGCTTTCCATGTGCCCGACACTGCAGTGTGTGTGTGCCCATTTAATCCTCTCAGTCTCAGGGAGTAGATAATATTTTTCCTATTTCACAAATGAAGAAATCAAGGGTTAGAGAAAGAACACGACTTATCCATGATCCTTCAGCCTATTAGCCTGAGCATGTCATTTACAAATGAACACACATAGGTGGGCTTTTATCATATCCCAACAATCCTGAGAGTGAAAAAAGATTTCTTTTCTGTCATTTTACTAGGGATCTTTAGTTTCCTCTAGTTCAGTCTAAGTCCTTAGAGTCTAAACTTTCAGAGTAGGGTGCCAAGAAATAAACAGAATCTTCCAGGTTTGATCTGCTGAGAGCAGAGCAGGGCAGGAAACTGTATCCTGGACACCACATTTTTTATTTATTCAGAGTAAGATCTCATTAGATACAGACAGTGAAATCACATTGTTCATTCATAATATACCCATTATTAGTAAAAATTCTTAACATTTACATGAGCTGAGGCTCCTCTGCATGAAAGTCCTATAAAGTCTGCAGATTTTAGCAACTGCTTTCAAATCCCAGATCTACACTTACTAGCCATATGACAGTGAGCAAGTTCTTTAAGCTGACTTGGTCTCAATTTCTTCATCTGTAAAATGGGGTTGCTGAAAGTACCAAACTCATGAGGTTCTTGTGAGGGGAGCTAACAGAGGGAAGCTAGTCTCTCCATCCCCCTCTGTCTGTCTGCCCCTCTCTCAATCTCTCACACATAGAGACTTTCAGAATCACTGAGTGCTTGTTATATGGTAAGTGAAAAATAAATTTTAGTTAATATTTCATGTATCCATGTGAAATTTCATTATATTAAATTTCAAATTCAACATTCCCTTCTCACCCTCTTGCCTCTTATGGAGTTTGTTTTTTCCTTTCTGATTTTCCATCCATGGTATTTCTTTCATCACCTTCATTTATTTTCTATGTAAGAAAAAAATCATAATCCTAATTACTCATTCATGAAGGTATCATAGTTCCTAGAAGGCTTTTATTTAATGGACTGGTCTATAAAAATTTAAACCCAATACTAGAAGAGAAGAAGTTGTTCTAATACAGGGAAGAAGAAATGAGTATTTTGGGAAGAGTTTAGTGGAAAACTAGGAGTGGGAATAGACTAAGACAGAAATCCTCCAAGGTAAGGAGCTGAGGAGGACTTTGGGAAGCAGAAAGTTCTAGTAAGGAGATCTTAAATTTTATCCTTGGAACCAAATGTATATATTGAAAACTCTTTTTCTCACAGAAGCTACAATAGAGTCAATATTGGTCACCAAGGTTAATGTTTTTTGTGAGTGGATAATTTTGATGGCCATGTCGAATTTCCCATCTGGGTCAGTGAGTCGCAGAGGGGCAGTACACAGGGTAGAGTAGCCTGTTGTCCATGGAGCCAGGAGAGCATAACATGCTAGGAATTCACAGGTTCTATTTTGGAGGTCTAAGACTACAAAGCCATGACAACATTCCCATCCATTTCTCAAAGGCCACTGCTGACACCTGGATTATGTGTAGCTTGGTAAACACATTAGTGTGCCTCATCTGAGTCAGGCCTGAAGGAAGACAGTTTCTACTAGGAATCTGGAATGCAGCTGGTCACCACTCAAATTATCCTTCTTTGGGTACTGTTGTTTAACCCCTTATCTAATCATCTCATTGCAAAATCCATCTTATCCATAACAGGTTTTAAATGGCTAACTTTTATCAGATGCTTGTGTTGATTAATTTCATATCAGCCCTATGGGTCAGGCACTAATATTATCCCCATTTTACAGATGAAAAACATTTATCAACTCACCTAAGATTATGGAGCTAGGAAACAGCATAACAGAGACTTTACTAGGAAAACTGATGGAGCGAATGCACCCAGACACCACACTTTACTGCCTTAGTAGGAACTAACTCCATTTTTAAACTGCATATTCCTCAATTTCAAGGCTAAAGGCACTTAAACAAAAGGTAATAGGGATTTTAAGATTTCATTTTTAAAATAAAACCATGTTAACTTTCAGGAATGCATTTATTATATTTTATTAGTCAAAACAAAAGGAGTGCTGATGTAAAATACCAGAAATCTGTTGGTTTTCATAAAGGGTATTTATTTGGAGTAGGAGCTTACAGTTACCAGGCCATAAAGCACAAGCTACTTCCCTCACCAATGTCTATTTCCACATGTTGGAGCAAGATGGCTGCTGAAGTCTGTGAGGGTTCAGGCTTCCTGGGTTCCTCTGGGCTTAGCTCCTTTCTTTGCTCCACAAGATCAGCTGTAGACTATGAGCCTCTCTAGACTTTGCCTCTCTCCACAAGGTCAGCTGTAGACTATTAGGCGAACTGCTCTGTCTATCTCCCTGGGGTTTCTGCTGTGTCTAAGGAACCGTGTCTATTCTTCTGTGTTCTTCTCCTGGCTCAGGTCCTCTCTTCCTGGGGCTTGCTTCTCTTTCCTCTGTGTGCTTACTTCCTGTGTGCTTACTTCAGCATCAAACTCCAACATCAAAAACCTTCAACTCTGTCCTTTGCCATGCCTTTTATCTGAGTCTCTATCCACCAAGGGGTGGGGACTCAAGACCCTAATGATGTGACCCAATCAAATCTCTAATCATAACTTAATCATTCTTAGATACAGACCAGATTACAAACATAATCCAACATCTGTTTTTGGAATTCATAACCATATCAAGCTGCTACATATATGTTTCTTAATGTTCAATGCAAAAAAAAAAAGATTAGATTGACAGTAAAAAATAGGACTAAACTGTGTAAACAATGATGCCATATATTGATGCATTTATTTAAAAAATCCTCATGAAAACCTATTATTTGCCAGACACAATATTAAGTACTAAATTTACAATGATGAGTAAGTTTCAGAGCCTGTGCAGAAGGAGATTATAGTCTAGTTAGAGTGGAGTTTGCTAACTCTAAGGAAAGCTAGGGAGCACAGAATCTTGCCTGGATAAGTGCTTCATCAACTCTCTTATAGCACTCACATGGATGTACTCATATCTTCAAGTCAGATTCAGATAGTTTGATTCTAAGATATTAATAGTACAGACAAGTGTATTGGGCTTGAAGCTCTTCAACTTGACTTGGATAAAGTGTTTCAATTATTTTATTTAATGTATCAATATTATCTTCAAGTTGACTTGGATGAAGTGTTTTAATTATTTTATTTAATATATCAATGTTAATTTTTCTATTTAATGCCCATCCTCCTTTCTTCCTTTCTAATAAAAGCCTGATTTTGTTGGGTATGACAGTAACTCAGTTAAAAACCTCAATACCCCAGAATCTCTTCAACTCAAATGATTTTATAATATAGTTTTGGCCAATGTGATGTAAGCAGATTTCTGGCAGTATGTTTTTTCTTGCTGTTCATTCATTCATTCATTCATATATTCATGTATTTTAATATATGTCCTACTTTTTCCACCTTCATTTTTTTTTTTCCTTCCTCCTGTTTGGAACATGAGCATGAAGTTGGAGTTGGAGCAAACATCTTGAGATCATGACAATACATATGATAAAAGTTGTATGTTAAGCCTGGTAAGGATAAAGTTACAAGGAGCCTAAGATATTGATGACATCATAGAGGCTCTTGATAAGTCCTTCAGCGTTTGTGTTGAGTGTGAGGCAGGGGAAAACTCATATGGCTAAGCAATTAAAGTTAGATTTCTGTTTCATGCAGCCTAACTCAAATTTCAACTGATAAATGATAACAGATCAGCTCTAGCTCCAGAGAAAGACCACAGAGAGGGACATTCCAGGATAGTCCCATGAAATGGTTGGACTTTAAACTTATAATCCTAAAGTGATAGTCATTAATAAGGTCTGCTCAGTCACTCATTGAGGCAATCAGGTTATTCCCTCATTCTCAAATACACATAAATAGCCCAGAATGAAAAGGTAGAGAACAAACAAGTAATAAAATGGAATTCAGAGAAAACAGATTCAGATTCAGGAAAATGAAGTAAATTTTAACAATGTAATTGATAGCCTCAGATAAAATAATAAAGGTCACAATTATGCAAAAGAACAGTTAGTAAAAGAAGAAAATCGAGTTAATAAAGAACTTCAGGAAAGTGGCTGTGGCACAATAGTTGGGCTCCTGTCTACTATATGGGAGGCCCTGGGTTCGCGTCCCAGGGCCTCCTTGTGAAGGCAAAGCTGGCCCGTGTGCCACGGAAAGCTGACATCCCATGCGCCGCAGAGAGCTGGCATCACAAGATGACGCAACAAAAGAGAGATGAGCAGATACAGAAAAAATGCATAGCAAATGAACACAGAGAAGAGACAGCAAAAAGAAAGGAACAAGCAGCAAGGCGGGGGGGAATAAATAAATAAATAAGTCTTTAAAAAAAAGAACGTTGGGAAATGAATAAATGTGTTCGCAGACATCAAAATAAATGTATAAAGAACAAGAGAAAATAAAGTTGAGAGAATCTCACATATAAACCATGGAGAAAATGCTGGAAAATAGGTGAGAAACAATTAGAAAATCAAAAGATCAATTCAGAAGCCCCAATATTCGAAAAACAGAAGTTGAAGAAAGAGAGAGAAGAATCAGTGGAGGAGAAAAACACTTAAATGAAACAAAAGGATTCCTCAGAAGTGGGGGCCTAAACTTTCTGAGTGGGTCCACCAGAGACACACAACAGTGAAAAGCGAGAAACCCACAATGAAGCACAGTATTTGGAATTTCTGAACAGCAGCGATAAAGACAAGACACAAACAGCTTCCAAGAGGGAAGAAGAAACAGATTAGATGAAAAGAATAACAGCAGGTTTTAAACAAGATACTGGACTTTTGAAAACAATAGAGTAAAACATTTAAAATTCTGACAGAACCGTTTCCAAGCTGAAATTCCAACATAAACTCCCAATCACATGCAATGGCAAAATTGAGTGAAAAACAAAGAAAAAATTGAGTGAAAAACACTTTTAAAAAATTACGCTTCATGCATCCTTTCTCGGGAAATAATGGAATATGTACTCTCCTAATTCGAGGGAGTAAACAAATAAAAGAAGCTGGGATCTAATATAGGAGATAGGCAAAGGGAATTACAGGCTGTGTGTGTGAGTTCCAGGAAGAGGGCGATGCAGGAAACCTGGGGAACATCAGCTGCAGATGGGGATAAGAGGGGGGGATTATGGAGGGATTTCCCAAGAAAAAAAATGGAATTAAGGATTTTCAAATATGTCTATGAATACTGAAAGGAGAATTACAGTTTAAGATTGGGAAGGATAAGACATAGGTACATAGAAAACTAAGCAAACGAAAAACAGAACTGATGTTATTAACTCTAGGGGAACAGGAAAACAAATTCAGTCATTGTGCACTACCTAGAAGAGCTCTGAATAATATTTACATGGATGCAGTAATGTAAGCCCTTGGATGCTGAGTTAAAAAATATTTTAGAACATCATTGGGAGGAATAAGGGAGGGGTGCTGAGAAGGAAGGTGCTGTTAGAGAGTGGAAGCCTTGTTTTCCATACCAGGAAGACTATACGTAATACATGAAATTGAAAAGCAAAGAAATACGAGCAAGAACATGTCTCCTCTAAAAGTCTATACTGGAAAAGGCAGTCAAAAGCTTCAAAGAGATTGCATCTGGGGAGCAGAATTCAAAGGTAAGGCAGTGTGAAGCAAAGGGCTGCTTTTTCAGTTGTTCATCTTGTGAGCAGGTTTCTTTTAAAAGGTGGAACCATTTGATACTTTTTAAAAGTTCATGTATTACTTTGATAGAAGTGAATATTAAATAAAAATATTTGACTTTGGATTTTACCTCTTAAAAACTGATTTTTTGTGTGTGTTGGCCTATTGTTCCTCCGTACTGAACTTCTGAAATATCCTACATATTCCCTTTTTACCACTATGCATGTGAAGAGCATCCTTTCTACATCTTTATCAAGTCATTCCCTGTGATGGGTTGAATTGTGTACTCCAACACAAAACCTGTTAACCTTAACCGTGTGTAACAGGACGTTGTGAAGATGCTATTTTTAGTTAATATGTGGCCAATGGAATCAGGGTGGGTAACTTAATCTGTATTATTGGATACCTTATAAAGAGAACAAACAAGAAAGCAGAAGTCAGAGATGGCTATAGGGAAAGGCTGGAAATGAGCAGAAACCAGAGAATAGGCAGAAGATGAGAGAGATCACCACATGATGGGAGGCACAGACTCAAGCCAAGGATTCCCAAGGAATGTGGCAAGTTACAGATTGCTACAAATTTTGGGGAGAAAGCAATGCCTTTCTGATGCCTTGATTTTGGACTTCCAGCCTTTTAAGCCATCAACCAATAAATTCTGGTGCTTTAAGCCAAACAACTGTGTGGTATTTGTAATAGCAGCTCTTGCAAACTAAGACATCCCCTCTCTGTTATTTTAAATCAGGTTTACGTTATCTCCCCATTTCTGTCACTTACAATTATTAACTCATTCATTCAATTATTCTTCAAATATTTATTGGCCCAAATACTACCCCAGGACTTGGGAATACAACAGTGGACATAAAATTACCCGCTTATGTGAAGCTTACATTTTGGTGTGAAGGAGTTGTGTGGTCTTGGTCAAGTCATATAATCAATTTGAGCTTCAGATTCCTCATCTGTAAATTCAGCAAAATATTCTTTTCCCCACGTATTAAAAAAAATCATGGGGAAACGGACTTTGGCCCAGTGGTTAGGGCGTCCGTCTACCATATGGGAGGTCCACGGTTCAAACCCCGGACCTCCTTGACCCGTGTGGAGCTGGCCCATGCGCAGTGCTGATGCGCGCAAGGAGTGCCCTGCCATGCAGGGGTGTCCCCCGCGTGGGGGAGCCCCACGCGCAAGGAGTGCGCCCATGAGGAAAGCCGCCCAGCGTGAAAAGAAAGAGCAGCCTGCCCAGGAATGGCGCCGCCCACACCTCCCGTGCCGCTGATGACAACAGAAGCGGACAAAGAAACAAGACGCAGCAAATAGACACCAAGAACAGACAACCAGGGGAGGGGGGGAAATTAAATAAATGAATCTTTAAAAAAAAAAAAATCATGAAGACTAGTCCAGATATAAATTGTTTTTCAATGTTAAAGAATCATCTCGAAAGCAAGAGTTGGATTCCTCTCTTAGAGCTTCACAATTATTTCTAGCACCCACCAACTGAGTTATTAGAGATGAGGCCATCAGTACCATTAAACCCTTGCCATATTCCTCCTTAGTGCCCTAAGGCAGTTTGCTGAATTCTGCTTCTAGCTGCTGAGCTTTGTCTAAATATTGCAGGGCTTTTTGATGTTGCTATTAGAAGAACATACAGTCCACATCCATTCAATTCTTTTCTCTGCCTATGAAAAAAAATCAAATGAAACTAGTCAAAATCAAAATGCACTCAAGTGAGAATGATGCAAAGGAATGATTCTGCTGAACACAGCAACTATGTAATGTACCCCATTCTCTGCTCATCAATTTGGATACTGAGACTATTTTGTAAATCTGCAGAGACAATTATTTTATATATTTATTGGAAGGTCAAGAGTTTGGAAAGTATGGAGGTATAAGGCAGACAGGAAAATTTTACCATATAGTCATTAAAAATTATATTGGAAACAGGTCTGTGCCAGACTCTTTGCAAAGTACAAAACAAACACCTGTTATCTTGACCATTCTTGTCCACACTACCACCATCACTTCTCACTTCCATAACTGCAAATGCCTCCTAACTGGCTTTCTGTCTTCTGATGCAAAATACAGAGTTAAAAAGCAATTTGAGGGAGGTGGATGTGGTGCAAGTGATTGGGCTCCCATGTAATACACGGGAGGTCTGTGGTTTGGTTCCCAGTGCTTCCTAAAGAAGACAATGAGCTGGCACAACGGGCAGGCAAGGCAAGCTGACACTACAAGACACACAAGAAGAAAAACATAATGTGAGACACAACAAAGCAGGGAGCAGACGTTCTCAGTGCCTCCTAAAGAGGATGAGCAAGATGGCAAGCTGGCACGATAGGCAGGTTCACTGAGCTGATGCAACAAGATGACACACCAAGAGATACAAGAGCAAAAATATAATAAGAGACACAACAAAGAAGGGAATGGGGGTGGTTTAAGTGATTAAGCACCTCCCTCCCACATCACAGGTCCTGAGTTTAGTTCTTGGTGCCTCCTAAAGAAACAAAAGATGAATAGATACAGCAAGGGCAAACAGTGGGGGGTGGGGGGGGAAGATAAATAAAAAAAAAGCTTAATAAAAAAAGCAATTTGAACAATGAAAACCCATGTACTAGTGGAAGCCAGGCATGTGGTATGAGCATGGACTCTGGGAAGTTAGGAGGAGTTGTTGTGGGCTTCAGTGGTTCATGATCATTTTATAACAGACCTAAGAATGGGGTGGTGTATGTGAATGCCCTGATCTTCATGGGCATTTATCTAGCTAAAAGCAGTAAAGGAAACACAACATACACACCTGGAAATCCCAAATCTCTGACTAATATTTCCTTTATTCTCCAAAATATATTTTAAATACCCTATAAAAGCTAGAATTCTCTATATTATTTAAAGCCAGATATTTCTTCTGATGCAGTAGCAATACCCTTATGTAGATATACATGGAGAAGACACATGTGGGAGTAAACTAAGACACTGACTTGATGTGTCAAATTTAGAGCAGTGACAAATCCATCTTCAAAATGGTAGTAAAGCTTGAGCTCAAGTAAACTATATTATCTAGAATCTGACAAACTGCAATATGATTAAGTGGTATCTTTGCACATATAAGGAACAAACCTAATTGGTATTCTCAGTAGTCTTGAGATCCTGAATTCACATATGATTGAAAAGGGAGAAATTAAATTATGCACAGCGTCAGGAAAGTGTTGAGTCTATTTTATTGCATTCTAATTATTTGAAAATTGGTAGTTGGTACTTACGGCAACTTTCCATTGATCTGAATATTGAATTAACTTGAATATCCTGGCATTACCAACTAACTGAATAGATGTATCTAATGAGATAGAGATGTGGAATCTCTAATGAGATGGACTCTCCATTACAGTCTGCAATTTTTCTGCAGATTCTTGGCAAAGAAAGAAGAAATACAGAGTAGAAGAGAGTTTTTCCATGTCACACCTCTCTCACTGGCAAACCTTCAGACCAGATGATTGACTACTGCTTGAATATCTTCTAGAATAAGCTGATTGGTTCCTGGGCAACAAGATGTGATCACCAAAGAGACATGAAATAGTTCAATAAAAATGTTCTAAAATATCAGGGGTTTCTCTTAAGTAAGAGATACTTTCATTTTAGGTAAAGCTTTGACTCATGTTTCTCAGACATCAGTTATTCACAAAACCTTTAATAACTCTGCCAAATCCATAGTTATCTTTTCTAGTATTTATTTTTAATTAATTCATTTCATTCATACTGTAAACACATTATATTTAAGGGAAACACTGTATCATTACCAAATGGTAAATAAGTTTCATTTGCCATGAAAAAGAGGTCACTTCAAATATAAATAAAATAAAAAAATATTGTCTTCATGTTCTAGTACCAAGCTCAGAACTGTTATTTTCTTTGCAAAGAAGAGAGATAAGTGTTTGTGATGTATTAAAGACAGGCAAAAAAAGAAAAAGGAGACTACCTCATTTCTATAATCAAAGGATTAAACTGGGATTAAAAAAGGTATAAATATGTCACACTGACACAATGTTAACAATGAATGCCCATGTACCACCTAAAAGCATCTCTTGTGCCATCAAAATACTTTATTCATGCTGAGAAATCATGGGAGTTGTTTTATTTAACTGCAACCCACTGTTCACACATGGGATAAAACAAATACACACACAACTGAAATAAATGTTTTATGAAACAGCACATATCCTAACAATATATGATACAGTTTGAAATTTTCTATTCTATTTTATTGTTTTATTTAAAATGCAGATGAAAGCCCAAAAAAATAATTGCTCAATTCAGTAATGATGAATGGACACCGGTTTTTGAAACACTGATTAGACTGATTAGAAGAAGTGGGACAGAGAGCTGTTATCCCCATTTTATTTGGGATGTTAACATAAGGCAACTTTCCCTAATGGAAGAATGAATCACAGATTTGATGAGAAAACAAAGAGATGCATTAATTTCAGAAATCTCTACATTATCCTTTTCATACCAAATTTTTTTATAATTCCTGTCCTGGTCTTCAAATCAGAACCTAGTATGTATTTGTTTTATATGCATTAACCAAATCATGTCCGTAGAACTTCAAGTCAATGAAATGTTAATAATCTTAATTAATAAATTAATAAAACCAGCCTCCATGGTCTTTTTTTTCCCCATGAAATGTTGAGTTAAACAAAATTTAGATAGGCCTTTAAATATATTTTTAAAATCTATATCTTTACTACAGCCCTTTACAGAACTTTTAAAATAGTAATGAGTATTGTTATTTCCCAGAAGGGCTTATGTTATGCAGTGTTTCACAAACTGGTTTGAATTTGAAATCTTTCCTTGGTAAAACATATTAGAAGATGTATATGTCTCTAAATATGTATCAGAAAATTGTGTTTTTGTTGTTTTTCATAGCCTTCCTTGCATCTGCAATGTTGTTTGTTTCTACTAAATGACTTAGCTACTCTTTCTTGAACCCAAGACAAACTTTTCATCTCCATTCTTAACTTGTAGAATTTCTTTCACTGGGAACACCATGCTGGCTTATTTTTATTTGTTAAAATCCATCTATTCTCCACATATAGACTTGCACACAATATAGTCAAAAAGTAGAACTAACCCAAATGCCCATCAACTGGTGAATGGATAAAAAAATATGGTGTATTCATACAATTGACTACTACCTAGCAATAAAAAGAATGAATTGCTTATATATGCTACAATATAGACGAATCTAAAAAATATTAAGTAAAAGGAAGCCAGACACAAAATATAGCACTGCATTGTCCAGAAAAGGAAAATCTATAAAGACAGAAAGTAGACTAGTCGTTACATTACCTGGGACTGGGGGTGGGATTGGAGATTGACTTTAAAAGGGTCAAGAGGGTTCTTATTAGAGTAATGGAAATGTTCTAAAACTAGATGGATGCAAAGCTTGAACAAGTTGGTAATTTACCAAAATTCACTGAATTTCATACTTAAAATGGGTGAATTTTATGGAATGCTAATTATACCTCAATAAAGTTGTTTTAAAAATCCATCCAGTCATCTAAACATCCAGCTACCAGCCATTCAAAGTAAAAAAGGGTATGCACATTGCAGAGCAGCCAGTTTCTTTCTTGCCTTAATCTGGATCTGACCTTTCCTTGTCTTGAACCAACACAACATTTTGTTTTCACATGACCCTTATCATGTATTTCCAGGACCTCCCTTGTATTATTTTCATTTAACTATTTGTCTAATACTCCTCCCTAATAGACTGCAAGTACTTTGGTTTCATAAACTACTCTGGACCTAAAGCTTACAAAAATAAATATTTGTTGACTTTAGGTATATGAGCAAATTCCATTTAATGAGGTTTAATTGTAATAAAAGCAAGTGAAAATGCCTATTAGCAGGTCTTCTTAAAATTGGCTGCTTTCTGAAATCTGCACTTTAATCTTTGTTATTTAACTACAAGTAATGTTTTTAATACCTCAGTGTATTAGCTATTAATTTAAAAGAATCAGAATAACAGCAAGGACAAAAGGTAGTTGGACCAGGAGTAACTACCTTTATTGAACACTTGCTTTGGTTTGGTGATGGTAGGGGCACTTCTCGTTTTGTGGATTTTATTTCAGATAAAGAAATAGAGATGCAAGGAGGTCTTAGGCTAGGTGCCCTGGATGCAGAGCCTGGGGCAGGATTCATGTGCACATGGCTTATGGAGAGAGCACACTCAGGAGAAACTAGAAAAGAGGTGTAGGGAGGAGAGAAGGCTAGAGGAAAGAACCAGGATGCTTCAGTGGCAGCCTGGCTCCAGTCCAATCCTGTGGGGTACAGCAAAAGAGTCGATCCTACCTTAAGGAAAGGCAGTGGGGTTTTATAGGCCTGCCCCAGATTTGGGGTGGATGTGTGTGGGTGTGGCTTCCAGGCACCTTGGGCTCAATCACTCAAGGGTGACCCTCCAGAGAAAGTAACGTGTATAAGCTCTCGGTGGGCACCTACCCATGGAAGAGAAAAAGGAGTTCCAAATGACCAGTGTGGGCACTAAGAGCATCTGCTAGAGCTCTTGGCCCCAAATCAAACATCTACTATGGACTCCAACCATAGTAGCTCTGATGCGTCCATCAGCGTGTTTAACTCCCAACTTTTTTTATTCTATGCTATATCTTGTGTAGGTTGTATCCTGAAAACCCACATTCTTCTAAGGGGTGTGGAGTTCTTCCTTTTTGGAGTAAAATCCACACTCTCACCCACACATGCCCAGACACCCCTGGTATAGCCTAGGCCAATTCATTATTATCTATTTTTAATTTAAATATTAATTCAAACTAGGACAACAAAGTCAAACCTATTTGACAACCTTCTTTAATCTTACTTTTAATGAATAGATAAAAATAATGTATAATTACATGCATTATTTAAATAGTGTGTGAACAACTTTGAGGTTGCTGGAAAACAGTTGACTTCTTCAAGCATTTTAAATATTCCCCACTCCAAATCTTTAGACTAACACATTTCCATTCTCTATGAATAATGATTCGCTCAGAACATCATTTCAGATAATGTCCCAACAATCACCATACGTTCCAAATGAGACAGTTGGATTTTTCTGAGGAATTACTGTGTCGCCTTAATTTTCTTTTTAACTGAGATAAAAATCATACAGCAAAGTAGAATTTGCCTGCCAAAGAGAAACAATACCAACTAATCACATTCTCCAAACAAAACAAACACAAAACAAAAGTGTCCTCATGACATGATGCCTCCCATCCAGCTCTGCACAAAAGAGCTAGCTTCGTTCAGTTCATGGCATGACTTATTGCAATAATGCAAAATGCCGTTGATAAAGGATGATGCAAACAAAAATTGCTTGCTACAACCTCTGGAGCCTAATGTTCATCCATTTCCATCCTTTCCCCAATTCAGTATCTTTCCATTTAAATGTAGATATACAAGAGGATTTTAAAGTCCTCCACTTAACTTGCAGACCTCTCTTTTCCCCTTTTCTCCCTTGTTTTGCCTATTTGAAAGCTGGACTCACTGTTCTCAACTGTAAAATAAGTATCCAATAGGTCAGAACAGTTGGAATAAATAGAATATTTGATTGGATGACATTGTGTGTGCATTTCACGTAGATAGTAAAATGCTGCTTTGGATGCCAGCATGTGGTTAGGCCACAGTGTCCTGTAAGAATGGCACAATAAATGCCTGAGCAAGTGAAAATTAACATTGCTTGTGCAAATTTCCATGTGATAAGCAGCATCACTAAGTGGGCTGCATTTTAAGACACAGAAATGATATAATATGGATATACGGTATATCCCTTAGAGTAAAAGCAAGTGTGAGGCTGAGACCAAGTCCCTGGAAGAATTTTCTCTGAAAAAGAATTATTCTATATAGTGAAATATGTTACTTCCTATTTTAAAACATAACCAGCAAGAGTTCTCCTCAATGAGAAATTTGCAAGACAATTCACTAGGGATTCCTACTGTCCACAGGAAACCCTCTCTGTAAATTTCTTCCATCCATTGGAGAGATAGGAAGGGAGGTAATATTTGGGACATGTGCCTATGCTTTCCATTCTTATTTAATTTTCACAGTAAGTCTTTGAGCTATTCCTTATTATCCTTATTTTAAGGATAAGAAAACGGAGACTTAGAGGAATTAAAAATAAACAAGAAAGAAGAGGGAAAAATAACACAGAATAACTAAGGAAGGCAGCTGGAGTGAAATCCAGACCTTTGACCCAAATGTTCATGGTTTTTCTACTTGTCATGCTGCCGATAGCTTAATACGACATTCCCCGAGTGTGTTCTGTAGGATGTTAGTAAGGGGCAAACATTGTTTAGGCAGGACTTATCATTGCTTTTAAAATGTCCATGTTGATTTTGAGGGCTCAAGTGGTACAGTGTTTCCAAACTCTACTGACCACAGAAATCTTTTTCTCCCAGCCATCACTTAACCTTCAAATACTAATGAAAGCCCTTTAGACAATGTTGCTCCTGTAGGAGAAGAGGGAATAGAGAGGGCTAGAGAACTTCATTTTTATTTCATAAACTTCTGGAATTTAATGAGATTGCATTAATTTGAGAGATAAACAAAGTATTATCCATGAGAATTTCAAGTATACCATGTGCATTTCCATTAAAATGTGTTTATAAATATAGGGAAATAAATATGTACTAAACAAAGTTTCATATCTCTTATGAACATTACACAAAGGGAAAAAGTGAAAATATTTTCATGTAGCATCTTATGAGTATTATAACAATAGCAAAGCAAAATACACAGTTATGTAAGGCCAAGCAGACACTGTTCTAAGTGCATGGTATATGTTGATGCATTTAATCCTCATAAATACACTTTAAGACAGAAATATCCTCATGACAAAGGAGAAAGCTGGGGCACAGGTAGGTTAATTTGCTTCTCCAGATTCCCACTAGTATCTTGCCCAAGCAAGTATGTGGTTGGATCTGGTAACAACTGATTTTCGACTAAATTCCATACTGCTTCCAACCCTCTCTTAATACTGTGTTAAAAGGAGCCCAAATGCCTTGGAGGGTAATCTAAATAAAGAGCTCAAACTATGATACTATTCCTTCTTTAACTTTCTATCACTGTTTTCCACTCCTTTTGTGCTTTCTTTCTTTGATAATTTGCAAATATATATATATATATATGTATATATATCTATCTCAGAAAAATAGTTTAGAAGGGAAAAAGTACTATTGATTTATAGTCATTTTTGTCTGATTCCCTTACCTTTCATTCATAGCTATTTGCTGAGCATCTACTAAGTACTGCTACAGTTCTAGTAGCATGAGTTAGAAACTCTTCTTGCCTGAAAGTTGCTTGGAGTTTTGTAGAGAAGACAGGTAATTGAACACCAGAAGCTGGTCTGTTCCATCAGCGGCAGGGGAGGGTTTTTGTTGATCCCTGCACAGCTTCCTTGCTACCCAAGACACACATGTGTCATTAAGATTAAACTTAGCATGGGATCACAGCACAGCTACCCACTGAGGTGACAAATGTACCTGTAACTTGCCTGTTTTTCTATGAGGCTTTAACCATACACAGCTGGATACTTAGACCATCCATAGGCAAACCAAATTTAATATAAAACTGCAAGGAAAGCAAGCTAAATTAGAGGCCACTATTATTATCATACACACAAAAAAAGCAAATAAAGAAAAAGAATGGACTAATTGATTAGAATAGACTTTGAAAAAACAACGGACAATATATTATTATTTTTAAAATTTTAACAAACACCTATATTGAAAAGTGCTTACCTTGGGCCAGGTGTTGCAGGTGTTTTAAATATTTTAACTCACTTTATTCTCAGAATAACTTTACGAGATCAACAGCGTTATTATGCCCTTTATAAAGATGAGGAAACTGAGGCACAGAAAGGATAAGCAGCATGTTCAAGATTACCAAGTGGGTAAGTGCCAAAACTGGAGCTCACACTCAGGCAGTCAACTGCAGGCATCCTTCCTCTGTGACACAATGTCTAGCTGACTGAGACTGGTCCTTCTCTGACATCTACTGCATTTCACACTGTACATGCATTAGCTCATTATCCTACACAAGGATGCTACAAAGTTGACTTTATCCCACTTTGTGGAGAGGAAGATTAAGATCAGATAACCAGCCATTGGCTGAGTGTGGGTAAAAACCGAAGACTATTGGATCGCAGCGCTGATTCTTTACACAGCACAAACAGTTTGGCGGAGTCGACTTTGGACTTGAGTTCCATGTAAATGCAGGTCATATCTTATTTACTTTGTTTTCCCAGACCACAGTATAAAGCCTGGGATGTAGTAGGTACTCACAGTGATCTTTTGTGTGCCTAAAATTGCATTAATATGAATCAAGTTCAGCCTACTCTTCTCATCTATTTTACATGAAAGGTTTTTAGTACTGAAAAAGGGAAATTATGTGGATCATTCCTATGGCCAAATTTTTAAAAGAAATTTTAAATGAAAAGAAAAACATATATATGAGAGGCACTCAAGAATCCTCGCTAGTTTTGTACTAGTCTTAAATGCTTCCACGTTCCCCTTGAAGCCTCTTTCTATCACTCGTTTCCTTTTAATCTCTTCCCTGTATTAAATAATTCTTACCTAGGTTTTCGCATGAATGGAGCTCAGTCAGATATAAGCACGCTGCTGCATGGCAAGAAAATTACTGAATCCGAAAAGTGAGAGAAGCTGAGAATTGCCAAGAAGCAGCAAACTCCCCCTCTGTGCTCTCCTTCCGAGACCCCTCCTTCACACATTTCACACACCCATTCTAATTTTCCCTTTCAGAGGAAACGAAGCAAAATGCATCGATAATGTGAGATGGTTCATTCCTAGGAGTATTAGAACTAAAGCTCTTCGTAAGAGCTGCAGAAAATGAGCTCCTCTTCTTTGGTAACTGAGGCTCTTAGGCAAAACATCAATATCCAGGTGCTTGATAAGTTCTTTGACATAGAAATATTTATAGATACAGCACTTTAGCAACTATTCTAGAAACTGTTTGACTTGAGCTTGAGAAAAATGACTCCAAAGCATAGAAATGTGTCATTAGTTCTCAGATCTTTTATCTGAATTCTCTGATATTTCAAGATAAAACACAAACACACAACTCCGCAATCGTAAATGTTTTCCGAACCCCCCAAAATGTGTTTTTTTTTTTCATATTAAGTTGATATATTATGTCCCAAAGGACACGGCTTTACTACTATAGGAAAAAAATAATGTACCTTTCATATTGATACTGTTTTCCTTCTAAATTTAACCTCTGAAGTTGTAAAATAAAGCTCAGAGAAGCTCTTTTTTAACCCTCTTTGCATACGTTTTAGATGGGATCAAGCATGGGAACATGCTTTCTTTGAGAAATAGGCTCTGAACATTATTTCTATCCCAGAGATATTTCCAGACTATCAGGATTTAGGCTGCTGGGTTGATGGGAGAATGTATTAATCTGCAGACACAAACAGGGCTTTTGCCAAAACTGAGTGAATTCAGAATTGAGGCATGACCAAGAGTCATAGCACTGACCAGGCGAGGGAGGAACCCAGTGGCTGGGACCTAGAAAAGGCAGCCAGGAAACCATATGGGTCAGGACAGGGCCTTGCCAAGCTCAAGAAGGGAGGTGCAGGACCTGGTCAGCAGAAGCAGAACTTACCAGCACCCCTTACTGGGCACTAACCAGGGGCTGGGGAGTTATCATTTTAAGTGCTTTATCACTTTTTGGCTATTATATATGTTCTCTCCAGGCATTGTGAGCTAGATCCAGATGAGGATTTTTCACAAGTAGAGGGTTGAAAGGAAAAATAACTTGCCTGATGTACATGGCTAATTAGAGCAGGGACTGTTGTCAGGGCTTATTAGTGTGTGTTCCACTTCAACATAGAGCCAAGCTTCATTCTCCATCCTGTGGTCTTTTTCACTTTGAACCATGTACAAAGGCCTAACTATAAATCAGTTTCCCAAAAAAAAACCTGCCATAGGGTCTAGCACAAACAAACTGGGGTCCTTTAATAAGCTCAAAACACAATAAGAGATACATTTCATGGAGGGTATATAGTGTGTTTAAGTGTGTACACCCATGGGTCTATGTGTGTTTATATAAATATATGTATTTATGCATAAGTGTGTATTTATACATGTGCATATAAAATCATATACCTCATTGATTTTATTTTCACAGCCATTTAGTAATGATTTTTGAAGGCAGGGAATCAGAGATGAGACTAGTAAGATATTTTACTTTCCAAAAGCAAATAAGAAATTGATGACTAAAAGCTGCAGACTCAAGAAAATTACAAATATATGGCCATTATAAATATCTGATGAAGAAATATTAATGTTGGAAAACCAGAACTTAATCAGCAACTTCTATCAGTGTACTTGAGTCTTACTCATTTGTGAAGACACAATGTATAGACAGAATTGGAAAATTTATGTTTTGTATAAGAGTGATCTGAGAGTATTTTCTCAAACATTTCTGGCATGGCAAAAAAATTAGCATTTATGTGTTATTGGATGCCCCTCTCTGAGCAATTTTCAAAGCTATTTTGATTTATAGTACACCCTTCTGGCCACACTATTGTGATATCAAATTTTAAAGCATTGGATTCTCTTCCTTATCACATTATTAGACAACAGAATTCCCACCTGGTTTGATTCCAAGCCTTCTGTGATTGTACTACCATATTCTGAGTTGCTATATGTTTTTTGCATATTTGGAAGTTGTAAATTAACAAATTCCTTCTAATTCCTTCCCTTCCCCCTCCTCCATTCACTATCCATTCTTACCTTCTTTTTTGAGCATGCCTGGTAAGAATTATCATGCAGGAACACATCCAAGAGATGTTATCCTTTACAATTATTACCATGAGTCTCAAATGGACACTAAGCACTGCCTAACCATCTTCTCATATTTGCCTGGGAATTTTACTTCTCCAGGCTCTGAAAAACTATATTGAACATTCTCTTCTTAAACATCCTCTGTACCCCACTCTGCAAATATTCTTCATTCTCTTCTCATCCGAGAAGAAAGCAAACAAAACCAAAATCCCTCAACTTTCCATTATGGATGAACTAATTGATTCCTGTGTATACCCTTCTTCTCTGCCTTCCCTCAGATAACATATAGGAAAGGGGGGTTCCTGCTGCAATCAAGTCTATCTTCTCTACAACAGCAGAGACCTCTGTGGTTTTGTCCCCATGGCATCCCAGGCAACTAGGCCAGCACACTGGAGAAGCTCATTAAGTATAAGTTGAATGAATGAATGAATATCTACGAATCTGAAAGGGAATATCTTCTCTAAATGCAGGGTAGGATGAGTGCCCACACAGACATTTCTAGGGCAGTGTCTTAGTCTCCTAGGGCTGCTATAACTGAGAACCACAAACCAGGTGTCTTAAAACAACAGAGATAAATTGTCTTATAGTTCTGTAGGCCAAAAGTGCAAAATCACAGTGTCTACAGGGCCATAGTGTCTCTAAAAACTGTAAGAGAGATTTCTTCCTAGTTTTTAATGGATTGTCAGCTACTCTTGCAGCTGCAGCACTTCAATCTCTGCCTCTGTTATCACATGTCATTCTCCCCTACCTCTATGTATCCCTGTCCAAATTTCCCTCTTCTTATAAGGACACCAGTCATATTAGACTAGGTCCACCCTAATTCATCTTGGCCTCATCTTAATTAATCATATCTTCAAATTTCTAGTACCAAACGTCACATTCAAAGGATCAACAGTTAGTACTAGAACATGTCTTTTGGGGGACACAGTTCAACTGGTAACAGATGGCACCCAAAATCTATAACACTAAAGTCAGATCCTTTCTAGATATCTATATATAAAATTTATGCTACATAAATAGTAGATGATGTCTGCCCTTGCTTCATTTCCTCAGTCTTTGTCTTATCTGTCTTATACTGTTTCCAAAATTAAATGGTGCATTTACAGAGCAAATTTATAGAGCCAAACATTGTCCTTTCCTCTTTTTTAGTCTTCACAACTACGTCCAACTGACATATGATGAAACCAAGGGTCAAAGTGGTCAAGTAACTTGGCCAAGGTCACCTAGTAAGTGAAAGAGGTAGGATTCAAATCCATGCCAGGCTATTGCAAAATCCATTGCTTTCCCCAATTAGCTACGCTGCCAGTCTGCCCCTGGGACCTTCCTGCAAGTCCAGGTCCACCTGTGTTTCTGGGCCAATGCTGTGGGGAAATGCCATGCTGCCACATGATCTTGTCTTCACTATGTTGGGCTGAAATCTGGGTAAGCTGTGGAGACTGACATAGAGACAAAGACACCCTTAGTGGGAATGTTATAGCTAACCTCCTATCTCGGAGGATTGTATCTTGCTTTCTGTGTTCCTAGTCATGAATGTTAATTCTGTAAGGAAAGACAAGATCTTATAAGATCATGGTTATGTGGGGATCAAAGCTTATATAATTTGGGGGAAAGGCATCTGCAAGAAAAGCGTGAAAAGTAGTAGAGCCAACATTTGGTATAGAAACTGATATTTATTTAGAAAACAAACAGGAAGTGGCTGATGCACTTTAGGGACTCTGAGTTTAAATTTCAAGATAATCCTGCTTCTGACCATGAAGATGTAGCCCTCACTGGGAGACAGGTACATGATTCTGGAGAACCTGTGCTCTGCAGGTAGACAGCTTGGATTTGAATTCTGCTTAAGCACTTCTAGTTGTACAATCTGTGGCCAGGGACTGAAACATCCATAGCCTATGCTTCCTTACTTGCTAAATCATCAATTATAGCTTGTTCATAAAAACTGCTGCCAACATAAATAATGGATATAAAGTGCCGACCATAGTAACTGGCACATGCTTAACAGAGTCCACGTTAAGGTGTTACTGGTATTATTGGCATCTGATGCTGTCTTATGGCTTACCAGTTTTGGGACTTCCTTACCTAGGTACCACTCACTTTATTCATTTTTCTTAACTTTTTAAAAATCGAAGTTGATCATTCATATATGAATATCCCTAAATGATAAGTGTGTAGTATAAGTTGTGAACTTAGAAAACAAACATGCATATCATCGTACAGTGATCCCGTGCATTACCCCACCACCAACCCATTGCATTGACGTGAAACAATTGTTAAAACTAGGAAAGACGATGGCCAAAATATTTCTAGGAAGGGTAGCCAATATCTTACATTCGATATATTTCCCTATATTTATTTGATACCTATTTAAATGCCCCAGCACAAGGCATTTGCAATTGTATCTGTGTCTCTACTGGTAGGGCTCTTTGGCAATGAGATCTGGGCCCTAACTTCCTGCTGCACCCAAGCTTGCTTCCCAACCTTACTTAGCCTGTGTCATCATCACATTTCGGCATTCCTCACCAATTTTATCACCTCATCTGTTTCTCCCTGTGCACTGGCAAGTCTCTCCATCTTCCTGGACATAAGCCAAAAAGCTAGAAAATCGCAATATGAGGAAAAAAATAAAAACTATTCATAATATATTCTTAGTAAATAAAGAGTCAGAATTCCTGTAATTAGGGCTAATAAGATTATTCTTATGGGATTTTGCAAAAATTAGACAAGATAAATACGTAAAATTCTTAGCTCCTTGCCCACAATATAATTTATTATAATTGATGGAGTTTTTACGGTATCTGTGTCACCAATTAGTTTGGTGATCTCTAACAAGTCAATTAACCTTTCAAGGCCTCAATTTACACATCCATAGAATAAGAGAGTTGGACAACAGTCGCTACGGTTCTTGCTAGTTCCAAAAATATATTTATTCATATAAATATTTGAGGGTATAAATGTATTATTCTCATTCCAATTTGGAATTTGTTCAATTTTAAGGTTCAGTTTTGTAGCTAATATATGGGGGGAAGAAATATTTAAAGGAAAATAACATGACTTTCCTTTTTGTGAAATTTGCCTTTTCAGCTCTGCTGTCATTACACTCTCAATATACCTGGTGCTCAAGGAGTATTATTTACTGACTTTTTAAAAATTCCTTTTCTAGTAAAGTCTCTTTAAGACCATTCACATTGCTCCTCAAGAGACAATTAAGGGTGGGCTTCTTAACCCCAGGTTCTTTGAATATTTTGATAAGGACAATTGGGAAGTGGATCTGCCCATGGTGGGTGGTTACCACGAGGGTAGACTTAATGTGAATAATGGGGATGGGCTTTGAGCCTGGGCATATGCTAGGCGACTGGTACTACAGGCAGGTGGTCCAGATCAGGGAGGCCTGACAAAAGGTGATAGATGCCTCAATGTCCCGGCAGAGCCTGGGACAGTCAGGGGCAGTGTGGAAAGTGACATCAGGGCCTGAAAAAGAAGTTGGAGTTGCTGTGTGGAGACTTCCTATCCTAATCCTGAGTGGCTTTCCAATAAACAAAGATTAACATGGGAAGCCTTTGCAGTGGCTCTGCATAATGTGACCTTGGCCATCCCTCTATTTCTCCTTCCATTGTCCCTGCTTATTCACTCTGCTTCCACTCTACTAGATTTCTTGTGTTCTCGGATATACAAAATACACTTATATTTCAAGATTTTTGTACTTACTAGCTCCCTCTGCCTGGAATCCTCATATCCCAGACTCAACTATGCCTTACCCACTCATTTCTACAAAATGTCAGTTCTTCAGAAAGACCTTCCATTTTTTTTGTCTCCTATTTTTCCTATTGTCTTCCTATTTTTTGTCTCCTTATCATATTTAGCTTATCTTCATGGTGCTTGGCACTACCTAACATCAGCTTATATATTCTTGGTTTGTCTATCTTTTTGCCTTACTCCCGCAATGGTATATAAATTTCACAAGGGCAGGGACTGTGTTCTCTGCTGTTTGCAGTGCTTACATAGAACAATGCAGGGATCACAGTGAAGGCACACATATTTAGTGAATGGATGAATGAATTCTATGGCAATTATTCTGTGCCCTGCAAATTTCTGTAGCATTTAGAATTTGTGCCTAAAAATTGAGTAATATAAACTCTGCAAATATAGAGGATTTGTCTGGCTTACTGTTACATCCCCAGTGTGTAGAAGAGTGGATAACACATGGGAATCATTCAAATATTCTTAAAGTTGGTTTATTATGTAAAAGCAAAGTTCCTCTACTGTAATTTGAAGAAAAGAAATGACTGATGATCCTTTGATGATAGTAACAAGTAACCACCAGAACTAGTTTTAAGCCCAACCCAATCCATCAATGACAGCTTTGCATTAGCAACCACTCTTCAGAAAGCTTAAAACCTAGAAAGCATCAGCAGTTGCTTTGTTCTCAGTGACTGTCCTACAAGCCCAGCTCTCATTTGCTTAGGAAGAAATTAACTCAGTTTTTGTTTTGGTTATTGATTGTTGATCTATTTCCTTTAGAGGGAAGGATGATGGTGCCCAGTCATAATGGCACATCATGCAAACAATTTATTATGCTCTAGATAGGGTTCCAAGCACACACAAATACTAACCATATCAATCCACAAGATAAACAGGATAGGGAGGTGCTCTGAGCAGTCTCATTTAACAGCTAAAGAAACTGAGGTATGAGTTTATCAGACTCTTTAACAAGAAGAAGATTTATTTTTATATCCTGTAATATTTAGACTGTTTTGGAAATAAATTTTGTTATAATTCAAAAAAAAAGGAAGGAAGGAAAGAAGGAAGGAAGGAAGAAGGAAGGAAGGAAGGAAGGAAGGAAGGAAGGAAGGAAGGAAGGAAGGAAGGAAGGAAGGAAGGAAGGGAGGGAGGGAGGGAGGGAGGGAGGGAGGGAGGGAGGGAGGAACTGATGTATGGGACGGTTGGGGTGCTTAACCAAGATCAGAGACCTAATATGTGTGACAGCTGGGATTCAATTATTATTAAATACAGTTATATTGGCTTCAGTTTGTGCTCTTAGCGTCCACACTCTAAGGCCTCCCTGTAAGAACTGAGACATACAATTGATATAGTTTCCTCAGCAAGGTTCATCTTGATGATGAATTTCCTGACCTGTGCAAATGGTTTTCAAAGACCAGCCTCCATAAGACTGGACAGTGAAGGTGAGTTTCAAAGAGAGGGATCAGGGCAGGCCTCAATAAGATGATGACACCAGAGCCAAGAGTGAAGGGAGTGAGGGTTTTAGCTTCCTGCTTATAATAATCAGGGTGATTAACAATTTGAAAAACTGACCTTGTTATTTGTATATGTATCTACTGGGTATTGCGCTGAGGCCTTTGAGAAATTCATCCATTGGTCACTAAGCAGCTGTCAGCCTTCCATGATTCCCAACCACTGAGTTTATTCTGACCAATCACAAAGGTGACAAATACTACAGTTTATTGCCAGGTCTTGCAGCACTTTGTAGTAGGATTCTTTTTCTTAGGACTGACCTTTAATGATAATACTGTTCTAGAAAGCAACCTTACCATCTTCTAAGCCTAGAATCCCTGGACTTGGAGTCATTAGTTAACCTGCAGAATAACTTAGGAGAGATGCAATTTGGATAAGTATTTTAAGGAACTTAGGTTATATCTGAAATTTACTTTCTGAGTATAATCTCAGCAGTAAACAGCTCTGTCAGGAACATGTCCTTTGGCAAGTCATATCATCTCTCTGGAGTTCAATTTCCTCATTGATGACATGAATAGTTTGAAACCTGTAATTTCTGAAGGCCCCACTACTCTATGAAGCTTCGATAAGTCAGAGCTTCAATTATGTGAATTACAGATGTATCTTGCCTTATCTTTTCCTCTTTTTCATTATCTTAGCTGTGCCTTTAGCAATGCCTCTACATAGAGCTATAAGAAAAAAAAGTCAACTTGAAGAAACAACTATTTGTCTATCTTTATAGGCATATTCTATAGGAAACATTTATATTCTATGGTTTTTATGTATCTGTGAATGCATTATCTTCTTTTTGAATATTTATTTTCTGTCTTCAGAGTGAATGTTATTCATATTACTCTTCATAGTTCCACTATGAAGATATTGGAACTAATCCAGATTTCTTCACTTATTCTCTTGTGATCTTGATATTATTCTTTCTGAATCCCTTGTTTATTCATATTTAAAATACTGGAAAGAAATTGGCCTTCATTAAACATTGTGATGTGGACACACGATCTGTGTTGTTTTCCAGTTTTTGATTTATTGGCATAGCCAACACATCCATACCTCTATCAATAGCATTGGAGAATTAAGAAGTTGGGCTCAAAGATTCAGTTCCATGCATCTGATTAATACCTTGTTTAGAACTCTTGAGGAAGTATTACAGATAACTGCTGAATAAATACAAAAGGAAGTTAATGCTCATTATAGAAAGGTCTTAATCTACCAGTTGAGTTGTCTTTTTACTGAAGACAATTACCAACAAAAGTGATTATTTTTAAGTCATGTGTGTTAACTGAATGCATTTTAGTGAAATTTTGACTTGTGATAAGGTTAGTGGTAGAGAGAAGGATGGTTCTTTCCTAATTCAATAACTGCTTCAGCCTGATTTAATACATATTTGGATGAAAAATAGATATCTTCACAGCCTAGTGTTGCATATAGAGATAATGAAATAACTCTGCCATTAAAATTTTGATTCAATTTCTCCCTGGAATATGTTCGAAAACCACTTTCCTTTTTATAGATGGAAAAGAGGCAATTTATTGTTGTGAGGTTAGAGGAGTATTCCAAACCGCAAAGTCTTCACTAAACAGAGCTCCTGTGAATTTAAAACACTCACTGCTGAGCACACATCATGTGCTATCCTCAAAACTTTGTTCAAGTTAACACTATTACTTGCATACTGAATTGGTATCAAGATTACTTTTCTTTAAAAAAAAAAATCCTCTAAAGTTTAACTAAAGTATCAATGGAAAAAACAACAGCAACAGAAAACTGAAGTCCTAAAAGTTAATAAATTATAACAGGATGTACTTATTTATTATTGGAACTCCATGTAAGTTTTGAGAAACTATCATGAGAACGCTTACAATAGCAACCCCAAATGTCAAATTCTAGAGTTACATGGAAGGACATTTCTCTGTTCTTCAGAAATACAATGAACCTCTCCCTGAGGTATGATGAATTTTCCCCTTATGGAAAAGGAGTAAAGATTAGTTTAGCAGCTGCCTGTGTGCGAATTCCAAAGTAGGTCAATGATACCTATTTCATGAGAAAGGATATGTCTCATGAAACTTATCACATTTTAATTACCTGATCGATTCATAGAGTTTTTGAAACAGAAAGTTCCATGGAGATTTTCAAGTTTAATTTTCTCATTTTTGACAAACTAAGGGCTAGTGGGATAAAATATATACCCAAGGTTTGAAAGCAAGAGAATGGCAGAGGAAGAGTAAGAATCTGTCCTCCCACTATTTTTTTTTTTCATGTCAAAGAATGTCACCTGCTAAATGCAACCCACTTTTAGTTTATAAATATATGGCATGGTTCTATGTAGAGCATTATGTGTTTATGTGCATCATACATAAGCTGGAGCAGAAGAACCTGTGACATCCAGGATCCAACTCCCAGTCTTCTACATGGAACAGGAGCTGAAGTTACTCAAAGATAAGCAAATACAGGAGCTGAAGGTACTCAAAGATAAGCAAATGCAGACTTTAAGGCTACCAACCAACTTATTTTGGATTACACCTATTTGAGACATAGTATATGCAAGATAATAAGTTCATTATGCAAACAGCATTTATATGCCCCTGAGAACTTGCTGCATATGGGATGTTAAATAATACAAAAAGAGACACTACATTCTGAATGATGACTACGCTGTAAAACTGGTATCGGGTTAGATGACAAAGTAGAATTGGTTAGGGAAGTATTTCAAAATCATACCTGTAGGGCTTTAACCCAGGTTCAAATCTTTCTATTTAATAATCAACTTTCTTTGATAGAGTATTTGTACAGACAGAATTGAGAAAGGTGAAAGAAATCATTATTGCTAACTTATATATGTAAAAGGGGTTCTGCTATGTGAAAACAAATCTGAATAAAATGAGCATCGATGTTTGTTTTATTAAGAGATTTAAAAAAAATCTATAAAGATGCTATTTTGATATTAAATGTTGTTTACCCTTTTCATTAATTAAAACTAGGCTGTAACTTTAGAATGTGCACATGCTGATCTATAGATTTAAACTTTATACAATGGGGTATAACGTATCAATCATTCATTTGCTTTATCTGTCTAATGAGCAAAGTACAGGGCCAACTTATATCTTGTTTACTGATTCACTTTGGAGATTTGTTTTGCAAACTTCAAAAGAAAGTTCTATCTCTATTAACTTTTATGTATTAAATAAAATTGCTCTGTAATGTGATTATCAGCATTTTACCATTCAAAAATTACTTTCTAAAAACCTGAAAATCAAATATGGACTTATGCTGAAGTTTATGAGAACAGCTTTTCTGTAGCATGACTATAATAATGGCTTAGAAAACAATGATACTGTGAGGCATGAAAAAGGAACTTATGTGAATAAAAATCAGTACCATTTTGAATAAAAGTAATAAGGAAAAAGAAAAAAAATCTTTCTAAAAGCTTAGCAACCTTTAGAAGAAGACACTTATGTATTCATTTATGAGCATGACTGTGCTTCTGAAACAAATCAAACCAATATCAGACCAGGGTTCATCACAAATTTCAGAGTAAATGTACTCAAAATAAGAGTTTAAAGAAGGGTCACATGTCATCCATGAATTAATGTAAAACAATCCATCTACAGAGCTAAGGATTGCTATACTACTCTATATAACTGCCAGTCTCAGAGAAAATAAAACCCAGTAGATTAAAATGGGAGGTACCAATCACATTTGTTAGGTAAAATAACACACACTAACAGAGAAGCCAAATTAAATTATTGGTTTCTTGGCAGTGCATAAGATAAAGTCAATTTTAAAAACAGTCACCACTTCCAGACTTTATGATTTATTATCTTTTTAGAACTACAAACGTTTCCAGCAGAGAGCTCCAAATAGCATTCTGAAAACTTATTTTAAATTTACTTTAACAAATCCTACTTTCCACCTCTTCCCCCACCCCCAGTGAGTTACAAATGTAGGTTTCCAGTAACCTACATCAGAGTGACACACTTAATTTTAATTCGATGCTTGCTATTTGTAAATCTTATTTATGTCACACCTGGAAACCATCTCTGGAGGACTGGGCTAGTTATGGATGTAAATACATTTTGCATTTGCCCTCAAGTTTAAAATTTGAAGCAAGAAGAAGATAGTAAAGCAGAACTCCTTGAAATATCATCCAGGAAAGCTTTAAAAAATTTCCCTGGCAACTTTAGAGAAACAATGACTGGCTGTGTGCAAACACTCTCAAACATGTTTGGGGCAATGAGAGAATAATAATCTATATTTACTCAGATTCTCAAAGGAAAAATTCAATTCAGGTAAAGAGGCAGGCAAGCACACACCTCACATTTAAAGGAAGAAGGTATCCTGTCATTAAGGAGAATAGGAGAATGAGTACCTGGTGAATGTAAACAGTAATACTTGGTAAACAGCAACGCTTGAAAAACAACTGGCTATTTGCAAGGTATATAACTGTCCTAGGCATGGGAGTTGGAAACTCTTCTCTTAAACTCTCAGTTGGTTTACAAAACAGGTAATATAAATCCTTCAAGATAAATTTATAAAACGCTTATTATTCTTAGGCTCTGATTTTAAACCACATCTATGTCCATGAATGCATTTGCATATTAAGGAAAAAAAGGTGTACCTCACAACATACCCAAATAAAAATTGCTTATACAACAAAAAGGGATATTAGATAAAACAGTCAAGCATCAATAGGGACTAAATGCTATCAATGTAAGCAGACATGTCCACTAGAAACACTTAACTCCCTCAGTTTTGGTTCTAACATTCTGATTTAAAGTGTTTCTTATCGTTTTAACATTCTTTTGCTGTGAAAACCTCACTGCAACTTACAAAAAGTTTATTTGATTAATCTTTCACACCCTGAAAAACCTGCCTCTTCCTGACCATCTCAGAGCAAGATTACTCTGATTTCATTCAGCTGAATCTTACATTTGCTTAAGAAAAAAAATTTTTTTTTTGCAAAACAGAATGTTTAGAAGTCACTAAAAAGCACTCCCTTACCTTCTAAACCTGCTTCAATCAGCCCAAACTGTTCCAATAATTTAACAAAAAGCACAATGACGATCAGAACTGCTATCATTTCAAGCCCTTCCAAGTTCATGGTCAGCTAGTCATGGTCCGACTAGAGCCACGGAGAAGTGATCCTCTGGCTTTCTTTGTAAAGCCATTAAACTACATTAAGAAGGCTACTGCTGGAGAAGGGAGGAGGAGACCGAGCGTGAGAGAGAGCGAGCGAGCGAGAGAGAGAGAGAGAGAGAGAGAGAGAAAGAGAGAGAGGTGGAAAGAGAGGGAGGAGGGCAACGACGAGACGGAGAGGCTGCGAGCAAGGGCGTGAGTGAGAGAAAATGCATTCATCCGGTCGGCGCGAGCAGAGGCCAGAAGTGGCAGCCCGATAAAGTCGGGCCCGTCAGAATTATCGGCTTCCCCGTTATCACTCTTGCACAGCAAGACAGCCACGCATGAAGGAACGCGCAGATCATCCGAGGACCCATGAGGTCACTAGGCATGTCCCGAGGAAACAGGACGCGCGGCAGGAAGGCTCCGCGGCCCGGGACCGCGGCCGCCGGCGGCTTTGTGGGGCTGGTCGGTTGCCGTGGAAACCGAAGCTAACAAGGGCCGGACTACGCTGCGAACACGGAGCGGAGCACTGGGTCTTGAGAGAAGAAAAACCTGAAAATGCGGAGAGGCGGGGTGACTGCTTGGCTCCAGCTGCTTCAGAAGCATTGTTTACTAATCAGAGAAAGCAACGTGTAGATTTTGTTGTTGTTGTTGTTCAGAATTAGCAGAGTGCAGAGAGAAATGAGGCTTAAGGAATTATTCCTTGAATATTGCATTTCTTCTTTTCAATTAGTTCCCTTATCCTGATGCTCAGTCTTAGTCATTGTGAACTAATATTCTGGTTTGAGTGGTCACTATCATACAGTTTTCAAAGCATGGGCGTGGTAAACTAATACATACTCTAAATATTGGCATAATATTTTAGAGTGTACCAGCTATGTCCTTATGTATCAGCTCATTGCCATTCAAAACACCAAAATCCATACTTTTCCCAATGTGCACCTCCCATGCATGTTTTGGTTTTATTTTGTTTCGAGTCAAGTAAATTTGGAGCCATAAAGAGTTTTGAGAAGGAAAAAAAAAAACAGTCAAAAACAAAACTTGCTTGGAGTTTCTCTTTCTGTCTTGCACAATAGTTCAAGCAAAGACAGAGTGGGGTGGAAGGCAGGCACCCCAGGACTTTGGTTGACTTCCCAGGTAGTATGGTACAATCATTCAGATATGAATTCTGGAGCCAGGCTACCTGGATTCAGCTCTAGCACCTGTCACTTACTAGTGTAACCTTGGTTAAGTTAGTTAACATCTGTGCCTTAATTTCCTTATCTGTGAAAAGGTGATAACAGCACCTAGCTCTTCCACTGTTGAGGAATTAATGAGGGAGGTTTTTAGAGCAGGGTGAGTGCTCAATCACTATCTAGTTTTTATTTTATCACAAATCTCTCCATGCTTTCTTCCATGGTAGGCGGGGGATCCTAGACCAATTACTCTGAAATGCAGTCCTGATCTTATCCTTCTCCTGATCAAAGACCTTCCATGACTCTGTATGTTCTTCTGAATAAAGTCCAGGCTCCTTCGAAGAGCATACTGGTGTCTCTATGATATACCAGCACCGGTAGATTTCACCTAATCGGTCTTATTTCTGTCCCTCCAGTCTACCTGACAACTCAGCCTGCTACCACCTCCCTACAAAATAATCCTGGGCTTCCCCATCTACAGGTCTTTGTTCAAACCACTCAATTTAGGAAACCCTTTTCACTCCAGCTCTGCCTGTCAAGTTCTTCAAAGTCTTCCAGGAAACTTCTCCATCCAGAATTGGATGGAATTTTTTCCTCTTTTGTGCTTTTGTGTCTTGTTATCATGTGGTGGATTATAGACATTTTTGCACACATCTTCAGAACTATAAGCTTCTAGAGGGTGGAAATTACACCTTCCTTACCTTGACACCCCCCTAATGCCTCCAAGGAAAGTACTTTGTACTTTACAGATGCACAGTATAGCTATTTTTTGGTGAATGTCACCATTAATTAGCTCATTACCACATACTAGATGCTTTACATCCACTTTTCCCCTTTCAACCACTCTGAAAGTAGGTATAATTAGCCAGGAGTTACAGAGGAAGCACTAAAAGAGAGTTTAAGTGGCATGCACAAGGTCATACCACAAGTGGGAAATGAGGCCAGGATTCAAACCCGTTTGTTCAACTCAAATCCCATTATTTCTTTCCATTATTCTGCACAACTTTAAATAAATTAAAAATCCAAATATGGGCACAAGTATTTATCAGCACAGGAATGAAAGTTCCACCCAAAATGATACTCCTAAACTGTTTTATGACATTCTAATGAATCCATGAACTCCAGTAACTCTGTGACACTGGAAGTTTTCAAATTAGTGATTAATTGAGTTCATAGATTTTCCTTCCTGCTTGTTTTCAAGATTATTATTACTTCAAACAACATCACCCCCAGTCTCCAAAGGGAATTTTTTCTGATTTTCACCTTAGGCGGCTCAGTAAAGCCCTTCAGCCTGCCCCATAGTGAATGTCAGGCCTTCCCTGTTTACATTTAAAGTTGGTATCATTGCGCTGAGAATGGGTGTAGGCAGGGAGCTCCTGAAAAGGGCCACCTAGGAGCCTTTCCACTCCACCTGGAGGTTACAATTCCAGGTGCCCTCCAGGTGCATGGTTCTTCATAAGGCCTGCAGGTTTTCCCTTCAGGTTATTTGCTTACCTCATAACTTGAGGCCTTCGTTTATCCCAGGTCTCCCCATGAGTAAGTGATTTATTTAGGGGTTGGGCAACATCCCGATCAGAGAGAGGGTTAACTGTACTATCTAGAAGAACCCCCTTTTCCCTGACCTTGGAGTCCCTCCTCTCTAAACTGGCATTATTTCCCTGCAAAGCACTGTCATGGTCCTGCATTTGTTTCTTTGTTTATCTGATATCTTTCCCTTCTAGAATGGAAGCTCTACGAGGGCAGATTTTTGTGCTCCTTATTCACTGTGATATCCCCAAACCTAGAACAGTGCCTGGCTCACAAAAAGCAGTGACTAGTTAATGAATGAATAATTGAGAAGATAACTCCCCTGCCCTCAAATGCTACTTATTCTATCCAAGATTTAGCAGGACCCAGTTGCCTGAAATCTGAAGTGTGAGCATGCCTGTGGACTGGGAGGATGTTTCTGCACACTGAGGAAGCCAGCTGTAGCAGGGCATCTTCCTGTTGCCTCTTTGTAAGATAAGCCCTGACGCTGCAACCCTGGAACACTTGGACTTTGTTCTTTCCCGGGCGTTTAAAGTGAGTAGGATTTGTGGTTCCTGCTGATGAGATCAACAAAAGCAACACGATGCATCAGAGAAGGCCTCCCTGCCCAAAATATCTCAAAACTATAGGTGTGTAGGGTGAGAAGTATCGTGGCTATCGTGCGCTCCCATCCTTTGATTTTCAGCTGAAAGAACAATGAAATCTAACTAGGCAAAGTGACTTAGCCAATGTATTCAAGTCTTAGAGTCATAGCTTGGACTCAAATTAAAACATTAATCCAATATATTTTCTTCCTACAGGGCTGAAAGTTCCCTTTTAAAAGACAAATACTATAGTGTGGTACATTAGAAAGAAGAAACTGATCTTTGACTTCATTCAAATTACTTACCTCTCTAAACCAGTGTTTCCTAGTCTTCAAAATAAGGACAATAAAATTTCCCTCAGCAGGTATTGTAAGGATTAGGTGCAATGACATTTGTAATTGCTACCTAATCTCAACAGAGCACATACTTTGCCAGATACCATGCTAAGCACACTGACTGTCACTCCTCACCATCATTCTTTGAGTAAGGTAAGATGTTCATTCTTACCTTACAGATGAGGAAACTGAGGCTTGGGAAGAGTTATTAAATTACTGAATGTCTCAAGACATCAAGATGCCAGGCTGACAGCTGCCCATTTGATTGTTAGATGAAGTGGGCAAATATATAGCAGTTACATGATAAATGCAGTAAATTCTTGTTATTTGCAGTAGGTATATTCTATAAAGTCACCTCGAACGCTGTATTAGCGAATACTGAACCATTGCTCCTGGGGAAATGCAGGGTTAGGGGCTTGCTAGTCTCTGGTCACAGTGTTTTTATCAACTCATCAATTCATAACCTTGTTTTACCATGAAAGTCACCTTTTTTAATATACACTGTTGGCGCATTCACATTGCACTCATGCCTGAAGGAGTCTCATCTAACACATGTATTTTCTCTGTAGCACATACGGTAGCCCTCTTGTGCTTAGGAACACTAGAAAGCACTTCACCATTATGCGTGGGGGCCATCTTAATTGGAGAAACTACGAACAAAAAGCACAAAAATGTGATAAACACGACACTAAGTTTATGTAAAAGACACAATTTTTTAACATATATGACAGTTGAAACAAGATAGCAGTGTCATCTTGTTCAGCCTCAGCAGGGCACTTACATGTTAGACTCAAATTTTTTACCACTCCACACATGTCTACATATGAATGATCATGAAAGCTCTAGGGCTATTGATTTGGGGGTTATAAAGAAATATTAGTGAGTAGGCAAATTCCCAAATATAGAATCCACAAATAATGAAGATTGTTCTATCACATGGATAAGTAACCAAACCTTTCTCTGTGATTAAAAAAACAGAAAGGGGAGTGGATATAGCACAAGTGGTTGAGCGCCTGCTTCTCATATACAAGGTCCAGGATTTGATCCTGTACCTCCTAAACTATAGCCCATGGTCAATAGTAATACTTCAATATGTATTCATCAATTGTAACAAATGAACACCAATGAAAGATGTTGTTAATGTGGGAAAGTGTAGGAGGGGGTGGAGGAGGAGAATATGGGCATCCCCTATATTTTTAATATAACAGTTATGTAGTCTAAAGCTTTAAAAAAATTAACACTAACCAACCAACAAAACAAAAAACCCACTCTCATTGGGGAGTGGGTGTTGCTCAGGGTTGAGCTCCTGCTTCCCATGTACTAGGTCCTGGGTTCAATCCTTGGTATCTCTTAAAAATAAAAATAAAAAAGATCGCTGGCCATTTCTGGACTGGGGAGGTTTAAAACATAGGAAAGCTTTGTGACCTTACCCCAGGGGAGGGTGGAGAAGGGAAGCAATGAGTGGGAGGGAAAGATGTGAGAAGAGAGAAAAGGCGTGTTGTCGGAATAGCTTGCGAAATTCTGCTTCGTTATGTACCCACAAAAAGTGAATGAGAAGGGTTAGAGAAAGATCCAGGCCTCACCATTTTTTGTTTTGATTTGTTTTTGTTTTATTTTAAAGGAGTTTTAGATGACATAAATGATGCTTCAAAAATACCCCACCCCACCCCTCCTACACTTTTTCCTGTTAACAACAGCTTTCATTAGTGTGGTACATTTTTCACAATCGATGAACACATATCGAAGCATTGCTACTAACCTTGTACGTGGTACTCCCCCAGGACAACTAATAAAGTGATGATGATGGACAGCACCCAACCCCCAAAACAGAGTATCTGCGGCTGCAAGCAAGACAGTTCTATCCATCTGCCCCAAGGCATCTAAAGCCCCTCTCAGTCAAAACAGATTGGTCATCACCATCTCCAAATCCTTAAGATTGGGGAATGAACAAAGGACAAAAATAGATATTATTATTCTATTATAGCCTTTTTATTATTCTAGAAATGTAAGAACTTTGATCATTGATATAAAGGCAGTGGCCACCAGGGTCTCTGAGTGGAAGAGGGAAGAAGAAGTGTATTATGGGGCATTTGGGGGCCATTGGAATTGTTCTGAATGACATTGCAGTGATGGATACCAGCCATTATTCCGTTTGTCAAAACCTGTAAAAATATGCAGTGTAAAGTGTAAACTACAATATACATTTATACCACCTCACCTTTTAAAAGAAGGTCCAGCAAAGGCACTCTGCAGTGTCCTTCCACTCTGGTTCTGCTGTCCCTTTACAGTTATCCTTTGCTTGTCTCCAGAAAAAATGAACACACCTTACTAAAAACACTCTCTTGCACTTCAGAACATATCCACTGTTTATCCGTGCAGTTTACTTGAAATCACCATTTACTGGTAGGAACAAACCCCTTTTCCGTTTTGTTTTCAGCAACATAGCTTTTGGAAGGCAAAAAATGTTTGTTTTTTTCCCAAATGAGTGATGCCACTGCCTCCTGATGATGTGAGGGAGGGAATCAGGGGATTCTATTAGTTGTGTCTTTCTGATTATAGGTTGGGGAAGGCATTAGAAGAAAGGGACAAGCTGTTATCACACCCTTGTCTCAGAGCCTCAGTTAGTTGGCTTGGCCAAAAACTAAACTTCACTCAGTTTGCTTCTGAGTATCCATTATTTATTTTGCTGCCTAATACTTTCTGATGCATTAATGGTCCATGTAACCTGGAATTATGCAAGATGGTCTTGCTGATAAAAATCCTTTGCCCTGTCTTTGGGTAGCTTGAAATCTATTAAAACAAAATTTAGATGCTAATAGCAAGATTTGTAGAATAATCACTATTTGACAGATTAGGATATGAAGCACTTATGTTGAGTGTCTCCCTAAACATAAACAGTATGAAATAAGTGTCATTAGTATCTCCATTTTGTAGGAAAAACTGAGGAACAGAGGGCTCAGTGGATTGCACTAGGAAATGTCCAACCCATGATTTAAACTTGGATCTGATTTTGGAGCATATGATTAGACTGTGTTTTAGAAAGAATCATAAACAATTATAATCCCAGGTAGCATGTTATAAATCTTTGAAGAAATATGGAAAGTACCAAGGGAGAAGGAAGATCCTACTTATGTTTTAGTTGTAGTGGAAGGAAGGAGAATGAAGTCAGGGATGGCATTATAAAGAAGATAACACTGGGCTTGTAACACATAACTATTAGGTGGTTTTTATTTTATTATTATTATTATTGTTTCATAGCAAAAGTAATCTACATTTTATGAACAGTGGAGAATAATACTGATCTTGCCAGAAAATTACTCAGGGCCTGGAAACCAGTCAAAACCAGCTAAATGTCTTGCTGGGATGCCTCATGAAGCTTCTTTCTCTCATTTGTTCAGGCCATCTTCCATTCTCTCATACAAAATAAGCATCAGGGGCTTGTCTTAAATCCTTTCTCTTCCTTTGGAAGTTGCTTCATCTAAGAGAAGCCTGACTAAATCTTCTGATTGAATAAATCGTGAGCATATTTTGGCCCTTTAGCAAAGCTGAAATGAAAATAAGCAGGAAGACATCAATCAGAAATTTATTTCAGTAATAATGACCCACATTTATGGAAGAGACAGTAGTATAATGCAGTGTTTAAGAGCTTAGGTTCTAGAAGCAAATTCCCACTGTACTTCCGAAGAGCTGTGTGACTTTGGGCAAGTTGCTAAGATAATGCATGTAAAGCACTTAGAAGAGAGATTGTAAAATTGTAAAGGATCAATAAATGGTCACTATTATTATTACCTTCAAGCTCATGGTACACATCAAGTGCTGTTCCAATTTCTTTACATGAATTATCTGAATAAATCCACAGAACAACCCAATGAAGTAAGTACTATTACGATTCCCAGGCATCATGTGGATCAAAACTAGATCACAGTATCTTTAACTGAATTGGGATTATAAAGATAATACATTGCTCATATACTCATGAGGTTTACCACCTCTTTCAAGTACTATAGGAATAATTTATACATTTTTAATGAGTTGGCTTTTAAATTGCTATTCTTATGAAAAATGGAAATCTAAGAATCCCTGAAGCAAATATAAAAATGTACGTGGCACTGAGATAACTGTCCTGGGCACTGCTTTATGAGACTATCTTAGTCACCTTCCATTCTGGAAGAACCCACAGGATGAATCATTGCAGTGAGGTGTTAGCATAGCATTAGACTAGAGACACTTTGCAGGTTCGACAGGGTTTTCAGAGCCTTGTCATCTGCTAAGAAAACCCGCCTTCAAGAAACAGATTTCATTGCTCCAGTCCCACAAGTCTCAACCATGAGTCCCACTCAACAGTCCATGACTAGACAAGATTCTCAATGGTATGGAAGCACCACTGATCCCCAACCTCACCCACCCAGACGGTCCTGAGGAAGAATAGTAAGGCATTCTGTTCAACCGGTGAAGATGGCAAAATGGCGGGACAATAGGCAGTGCCTCCAAAACACTTTGAACCAGTATGGAAGATAAGTGGGGGAATTACAAATTGCAGCAGTAGTAACCAGCACTGGCAAGATAAACAGAAAACTGGTTGATAAACACCCATATGTGCATACATTATCCATAAATAAACTGGTGGTGCTTAAATTTTACTGTGTATCAGAATTAGCTGGTGTCCTTCTTAAAAATTCAGTCCTCAGAGATTCTAATTTCATAGGTCTCATGTAGAGCCCATGAGCCCCCATTTTTATCAAGCATTCCAATGATTAAACGCAGCATTTCTCTGGACCACATTGTGAGGCATACTGCATTAATCTATTTAAACTAGCCTTACCCTTATAAGTAAGCACACCTCCAGAGAGACCTTTCTCCCCTTACCAAGTACTAGTGAGAGTCCCGTGTTTTACCAACTCAATATGGTTAAGAATAGATGGGGACTCTATCAGTTTCACAAACTTCTCTAGAAAGCTTTTTCTGCAAATAGAAATAAGATTTTAAAAAATCACTTGTGAATAGATACAAGTTTCCATTCAATGTTTTCAAAAGTATTTTTATTGTATTTTTTTGAAAATATATAGATCACAAAAAATGTTACATGAAAAAATATAGGAGGTTCCCATATACTCCACACCCCACCAACCCCTATTCCTCCCACATCAACAACCTCTTTCATCATTGTGGCACATTCCTTGCATTTGGGGAATACATTTTGGAGCACTGCTGCACCACATGGATAATAGTTTACATTGTAGTTTACACTCTCCCCCAGTCCATTTAGTGGGTTATGGCAGGATATATAATGTCCAGCATCTGTCCCTGCAATATCATTTAGGACAACTTCAAGTTCCGAAAATGCCCTGCGCTTAGTGAGCTCAAATACAAACTTAAAAGGAGATAGGGCTTTCAACCACTCCATACTTTTCTGCATGACCATATATCCTATCTCCCATGCCAGATTTGTTCCTGGAGCATCCTCCTTTAGGACCAAAAATATTCATCTAAGTGAGGAACAACACTGATACGCAGCCTTCTTACTAAACAAAGAAGTGAAATAAATTGCAGTTGATGGATGCAAATGTCCATAAGGGTAAAGCTGATTTAGATAAAGTAGATACTTCAGTTTGAGATCTAATAAAAAACAAAACAAAACAAAACAAGCAGCCACATGCAACTCTTTCATATTTTTCTACTGGGACTAATCTTTACCTAAATCAATACTTTAAAAATAACAAAAGATACAAAGTTATATGATGCTTAAGTTATTCATTTTAAACTCATATAGGACTCAAATAATTGGAACAGGCTTATTTATGTGATCGTTAAACCCAGGGACAATTTCTACAGATTTTAGCCCTGCTTAATGGAAACCTTATTTGCAAATATATATTTAGCCAGATTTCATTTCAAACATTGTTCCTAACAATAAATTATCCCTCATTACAGTTGACATGTTGTACTTCCTCACTGTAATAGAGAGTAAAAAATTGTTTATTCTCTTATTTTATTGCATCAGAGAAATGCAAAGTATGGAAAGTAATACACAAAAATCTCCTTTACAATTATTCATGCTACTCATATGTTGTAGCTAATTACTAACCACTCTAACTTAATCACTTATTAATAACCTTGATTTTCAACAGAAATATTTCAAATATAATAGCCATGATAATTATGTCATGCTGGAATCAAATTTTGAATAATTAAGCTTATGTTTTATTTAAAACGCACATGCAAGTCATGCCTTTAGTAGGACCACACTCAAAAGAAAAAAAAAATTATGAAACAAAGGAAATATATTTCATTGAATGATACCAAGTGACTTCAAAGAGGTATAGATGAACCTTTATGGATAACTGAGGGCATGCTATGTTAAATTTATTTATACAAGGAACTATGAATAGGCTAAATGTTTTTCAGAGGGACAGCCAAATACACCAGCCAGGCATGACCTGCTGGTTTGATGACTAAGGATTGCACCTCTTTAAACCACGGTAGTGGTGTGCATAGTAGTTGCTACTATCGCTGAGAAAATTATCACAAAGTTAGTGGCTTAACTCAGATTTATGCTCCCAGTTTCCATGGATCAGGAATATGTGTATGGATTAGCAGGGCCCTCTGCTCCTGGCCCCTCTAGGATGAAATCAAAGTGTCAACTGAAGCCATGGTCTAACTGAAGGTCTGGTTCTTTCGAGATCACTGGTTGTTCACAGAATTCATTTCCTTGCTGTTATTTGACTAAGGTATTTATTGTTTTGCTGGCTGTTGGATAAGGACCACTCTCGGGAACTAGAACTTGCTCTTAGGTCTTTGCCAAACTGTCATCACCACAATATGGCACTTTGGTCCCTTAAGAGGAAAATCTCTCTCAAAACTCCTTTCAGGCAGCGGACTTGGCCCAGTGGTTAGGGCGTCCGTCTACCACATGGGAGGTCCACGGTTCAAACCCTGGGCCTCCTTGACCGGTGTGGAGTTGGCCCATGTGCAGTGCTGATGCGCGCAAGGAGTGCTGTGCCACGCAGGGGTGTCCCCCACGTAGGGGAGCCCCAAGCGCAAGGAGTGCGCCCCATAAGGAGAGCTGCCCAGTGCAAAAGAAAGTGCAGCCTGCCCAGGAATGGCGCGGCACACACGGAGAACTGACACAACAAGATGATGCAACAAAAAGAAACACAGATTCCCTTGCCGCTGTCAACAACAGAAGCAGACAAAGAAGATGCAGCAAACAGACACAGAGAACAGACAACCGGGGTGAGGGTGGGGAAGGGGAGAGAAATAAATAAATAAATAAATCTTTAAAAAAAACCCTCATTTCAGGCCTCACCTGATTAAGTCAGTCCCACTCAGGATAATTTCTTTTTTATTATCTCAAAGTCAGCTAATTAAGAAATTTAATTATGTCTACAAAATTCTTTCTGCCATATAATACAACATAATCATGAGACTTAGTTCCCATCATATTCATAATTCCCACTAATGTATAAGAGAAGGGGATTATACAGGGCATGAACACCAGTAGGTGGGAATCTTGGGGACCATCTTAGAATTCTTCCCACATCAGTTTATTTCTGTGATAACCATTGAATAGCAAGGCAGGTCTCCTGGGATCTGGACAAGTCAGTTTTATGTTTTGTTCAAAGTAAGTCTGGAGGAGTCCCAGCATAGAGCTATTGGCATTTGCCTTCTGAATGCTCAGGAGTGAACAGAGAAATGTGACAGCCCAGAGTGGAAGCTGCCTACAAGTCACTCGACAAGAGGAAGAAGATGCCTAGAAAAAGCGTCACCAGCATAGCTGTGCTCTGGTTGCAGTTTGCATGTTGACTATTTAGTTTCAGTCATGGCAGTATAAAGACAAGAAAGAACTACTTAGAAAGGGTAAGAACAATTTAGAAAAGTATTTTGGGGCCCTAACACAATAGTTGCCAGTTTCCATTACTTTCAGAACCTGATCCTTCCTGGGATATTTTTTTTCTTCTGCTTCTTGTTGCAAGGGTGACAGTGACCTAGCTTTGTTCTCATCACAGTCAGGGCTGATCTTAAATTATGTTGCAATTATTATAAAGTTACTTTACGGTTATTTTGCTCTCAAACTGCACCCAGACTCCAGTGCCATGTCTAGCTCAGGGCATCCACTCAACATGTGGTTAATAGGGAAGCATCTCCTCCCCCTTTTACCTACCCTATGTCTATATTGTCAGAGTGATAGGAACACATCATTCCCAGCAACTTTGATGGCATTCCACTGATTACAGAAATCAACTAAAAATAAATCATAGATGCAGGAAGAAAATAATTAGAAATCACATATCTGATAAATATTTATTATCCAGAATATATAAAGAACTCGCACAACTCATAATAAAAATATAAACAACTCCGTTGGAAAAAAAAATGGGCAAAGGACTTAAACTGATATTTCTCCAAAGAAGATATGCAAATGATCAGTAAGCATATGAAAAGGTGCTCAGCATCATTAGCCACTAGGGAAATGCAATTTGAAACCACAATGAGACAACTTCACACCTACTAGTATGGCAATTATTGAATATATAGATAATAAAAAGTGTTGACAAAGAGGGAGAGAAATAGGAATTCTTATACATTTTTGATGAGAATGTTAAATCATGCGACTGCTGTGGAATAGTTTGGTGGTTCCTCTGAAAGTGAAACATAGAAGTACCATATGACCCAACAATTTTTTTTTTAGATATATATCCAAAATAATAGAACATGGAGACTCAGATATTTGTACACCAGCGTTCAGAGCAGCATTATTCACAATAGCTAAAAGGTGGAAACAACCCAAATGTTCATTAGCAGATGAACGGATAAACAAAATGTGGCAAATTTCATACAGCAGAATGTTATTCAGCTACCAAAAGGAATGAAGTTCTGATATATGTGACAACATAGATGAATAGTGAAGATGATGAATCACCACACCTAGTATCTTGCTACTAAAGATTTAATTTTTCATATTAAGTTTTACACTTGTCCTGGAAAAACCTTCAGTGGCAGAAAGGATTAATCACTAACACTTTGGAGTGAAAGAGTTTTACTCAACATTTTCTTGCAGAGGAAGTGAGACACATTGGCATTTGGACACTTGATGCATGATGGTACTAATGCATGAAGAAGGAGATATGTTAAGAGCCATCTAGAAGCCAGTTAAGTAAGAGGAACCGATGGAAGATCTAACTGAACTGGAAAATCCAGAGTGATTCTAAGATAATACAAAGCATTCTCAGACAACTGTCAAACTGCAAAATTGTGCTTTCCCTCCCATTCTTTATTCCGTTTTTATTGTATCAAATGCCAAAATTTATTTACTTGAAATAGTAATTTACTAACCTCAATGATTTATGCAGCCTCCCAAATTCTGAAATCAACTCTATAGAAGTTGGCTTCTGTGCTGGGAACAACTAGCTCAGGGTTTTACATTTCGCCTTTTTTTTTAGAACACTTAAACCCCTTACATGATAAAGTTAATCAACATAAACATAAACTTTATTAACATAAAGTTCACCAACACATTTTGAATGATTAACATAGAATCATGTTTGATTAATTAGTATAGAAGTCATAAGATATATCTGTTATTAAATGTTCAATAATACTTTTAATTATTTTTCTAAGGTTCTCTTTCATTGGGAAGAAAATGTATTAAAGCTCATGGAGAAAGTCAAGTGGGCAACAATGTTTATTTACATCAACCAGGTTGTTCTTTTAAACAATTAGTTTTAACAACTTGGTTAATGAACAAACTCTCATCTTATTGTACATATAATATGAAAAGGTGTGGCTATAACAGAAATGACAAGTGTGTATGTGTGTGTTTCTGCCATGAGAATTTGTATATCAAATGGGTTTTCTACTAACTTAACCAAATTGGGAAGATGTACAATGGTCCTGATGAAATTATCTTTCCTCAAACATTTTTGGAACCTCTCTTTGGGAACTTCCATTAAAGCCTATTTACGAATTATCCTTGCCTGTCTGCTCCAGCCCAGCCACGCTGTCATCAGGCTCAAGTCTTCCAAGCTCTGCCCCAGTGAGAGTCAGAATGGATGGTGTTTTGAAAGCCATCTCCTCACTGGCAAGTTTATCCCTGGGGATGTGCTGAGAACCTTGGCAGCTGCTGAGCTTTACATGATAATTTCCCTCTTGCAGCTCACCAAGAGTGTCACATCTGGCTAGCCAACAACACTCCTGAGGTTCCTGAAACTTGGAGTGACTGGCCAAGTTCCACCTGTAGGTTGTTTCCATGAACTGAAACAGACAGAGCCTGTTTCAGCCCGAAGTTCTCATGTGACCCTACCACCACGAGCTAAAAAAAATAATACTCATTTGTACAACTCACGGGAAAGGCATAACCCTTCTCATCACACTTGGACTATACTTTGCTTGTAAACAGCTTCATGAAAAAGGAACATGCCAGGAAAGTGATGAAAGGATTCATGGGCAATTTGGTTGTTTTTTGCTGGCTTATGTCTAGGATTGAGAGGGACGGACACTGAAATCCATGGTTAGAATGAGCCTTTTGTATTATCGTTGAATTTTATTCACACGTTATCTTTGCCTACATTAATAGGGATAATTGAAAGGTCACTGCATCAGTGTGGATCAAAGAAATCCTAATCATTAATTTCTAACTACCCAGGGTAGAAATGAACCTCTAGAATTGCATCCAGTTTGGAAAAAGCATCTTCAGTTCACCATTACTTAAGCTCCTGGCTTTGAAAGTTTAAAATGGGATTTTGAAAAGATTACCTTTCTATATATTTTATCCATTATTTTCCTTCATATATTTGAGACTTATGCATTGTTTATATAACTACTTCACAACTTTTGAAACATCAAACAATGGAAGAGAAAATAATATTCAACTCTACATTTTCCCTCTAAAATTCTATTGCTTTTGTAGTGCTCCTTGATATGTATCCTTAGGAACTGTAAATTTACACATGAACATAGTAACTCAGGGTTCATTTTGTTGAAGAGACTGGGAGAAGCTTGTTTTTCTCTTCATGGGCTCAACCCTGTGTTTTTACAAGGTTAGTAAAAATGCTCTCAAACTTATATTTTCCTGTCAAAAACATGAAGGACCATTCAATCAGAAACTGTTTGAAAGGGAATTATATATAGTTCATTAACAAATTACAATTCCTCCTGTTGTAAAAAATGAACTCCAGAATTCACTAAATTGATAATGAAATAAGTTAGGAAAAAATAAATTAAAGTACATTCAGAATGGTGTAACTTCTAATGTATTTAGGATCTGCTCTATTCACAGGGGTAAAAAAAAAAAAAAAGAGAGAGAGAGAGAAAGAAATGAAAGATAAGTCTAAAGCTGGTCAAGACCCCTTTACTTCCCAAGATCTACCAGACATTTCTTATTTAGATTGTTTTGCTCACAGCCAGGATCATGTTGTTGCAAGTGGCAGGTATTTAGCCCAATTTTATCTGGAGTCAGAACAGCCTTAAGGAGCAACAAATCAACCGGCCCATGACATCTTGCCCACAGCCCTGCTGTGATCTTATGCTCCAGTTCTCACAACTATTTTTTCTCTTATATCTGAATCTGTAGCTTACCCCTAGTACCTGCCTTTCAATTATGAATGTTCTTTTATTTTTGCTTAAAAAATTCCCAAATGCAACTGCCTCTCTGGATCTGAAGAATGCCTTCTCCTGGATGTCCAATTGTGGTAATCTTGCTTTCTGCCTAATATCAGCCCCATTACTTCTTGCTGAATTCTCCTAATCCTTGAATTACCTAGGAATCTATTAAACATCAGTCCACAGTAGGCAATATTCTCCCTAGCAAGGTGAACTTCCTCTGACCTGTGGTCAAGTCAGTCTGTCTCCTGACCACCCTACACAAATACACACACAAATCTCAGCTAAAAGATCACCTCCATCAGTTTAGTTCCACTAAAAACAATCTACTAGAATGTCTTTTCCAAAATGGATGTATCATACTAATGAATTAAAAAATCAACTTAGTGGGTTAATGGTCAGAAATATTAAAACCAGAATAGAAAAATAAAGAATTGAATATACTGGAAAAGAATGGGATGCATAGGAATGGAATGAAATAGCATAGAATATGCAAGTGCTTTGAAAATGGAAAGAGTGAATACTGTTTTCCACTTTATGTATGTGTGCTTTGTGTATATTTTAGGCCATGATAAAAAATGTATTTCTTACTGTAGTTCATGGCCAAAAACGTTTTATAAGCAATGAATTAGAACACCTGGAGATTAAGGTGACTTGTCTACATACTACCTTAATGAAATTGCAATTTTATGACCTGAAACAAATAACACATTAAGCCAGTATTTCCTGTTAGACACAAAAACAAATACAATTTCATCTGATAAACTTACTATCTTCAAGAAAGCAGATAAGCAGAGCTTTGAGGGAATGGAGTACTAGATGAATAAAGTTTGATGGCAGGATAAAGAAATAATAAGGTCTGTATGTGAGTGGTATAGTGGTGTTTTGTCATGCAATACCTGGGAAGGTAGGAGATAGCACAATGAGAACACTGGGAAACTTGGAAGAGGGAGACCAGAAGATTTGAGGGCAGGATTGGGCAAAGGGGAGTGTCATATACAAAATAATAATTTGTATTGAGTTCAACTAGGTAAGAATGATGATGGCAATATCTTATATTTGACTATGTCGTCACATATTTCAAAATATTTTAACACCAATTTTATTATGTTATCCTCATGAGAAGGGCTGCAACTAGGGTAAAGCAAGTGAGGTGCCAAAGGTGAAAAATTTAAAAAGATGCTCACTTTTTGGGTCAGATAAGTGTCCTCAGTATCTCACTGAAGTCATCCTACCCTGGGTCTGGCTCATAAGATTAGATATTATTAATCCTATGTTAGATAAGAGGAAATCGTGTCCCACAAAATTTAAGTGTCACAAATGGCAGTGAAACTGGTTTAATCACTGGGCCTCTGACTCCTGGAGAATGCATTTTTCATCTACATAATCTGCTGCCATATTAGAAAACCTAAGTCAGGATTTATTCTGCATTAATTTGCAAAGCAATAGAATGGCAAAATAATAACCATACTACAACTATTTGTTATGAAATGTTTGTTCAAATGGAAACAATGGCAAAATGTAGCCTTCAGGATTTCAGACTTGGATTCTTGCTTTTTTTTAGTTTGAGGCACTTCCGTTCCAGATAGACACAGAGAAATTGGAAATCATTTATGGAAGGGTGAAAAAATGATTAGTGAAAAGAAGGGTTTGATTTGTGAGACCAGAATAAAAGAGATAAATGCCTATTACTTGACTTTGTGACATCAAGGGAATGTGATACGAATCTACAAATATTGGGAGAATGTAAATATGGGTAATAGAGATGACTTCAAAATGTGCTACAAGATGGAATTATCAGGGATGGAATGGGTTAAAAAGTAGGAGTTTAGGCTAAAAAGAAGGGTTTTTTTGGTAGGGAGATTCATTAAGTTGGAAAATCATTCTATACATAATAAGGAGGAGGAGAAAGAGATGGAAAGGAAGAGATGAAAAAGAAAGAGGGGGAAAGAAAAGGTAAAGAAAAAGAGGATGAGTAAGAAGAAGAAGAAAGAGAGAGGGAAAGAAAGAAAGCCATTTTCTTTTTCGTGCATATATTTCTCTATTAAACACACTATCAAGATTGATTTTGGTTTCTGAATAGAATTTTTCCTTGAAAAGATAAAAAACAGTAATCAGAATCCGATTCTTAATCAATGAATGTCCACTGGAAGCTTGTTAAGAATAGAATTCCAAGTGTGTAAGGAATACTTCCCTAAAACAACTGTGTTGGTGAGGGTGGCAGAAGTCACCAACAAAAGAAAAAGAAAAAAAAAAAAGTATATATGAGAGAAATAGGTCTTGTTCCACTGTACGTCATAGCAGAGAATATAAGAAACAGATTTCTGGCAGTTCTCAGGCAGAATGAGCAACTCTCCAGAAACCTAAGCTGGTCAAGGAGATGGCATTGACGCCCTACCTCAGGCGAGAAGGCTGCCACTAAATCAGAAACAGACAGTAATGGGGAGCTAATGTGGCCGGGCAAAACCATTACTGCTATTAAATGCAGGGCCTGGGCACAGAGAATTTGCCAATCTTTGGCTAGCCTACTGCACATAACAGTTACTGTAATTGAAACTGAATTATAATGCTATCCTGGCATATACCCTCCTTTAAGAGTCCAGCATATAATAACCCTATTAAAATAAGGACACCTGGAAAACAATGTATAGTCCCATTGTCTCTCTGTAGCTGGCACCTGCCTTCTTAAGGAATCCTTCATTTGTTTCATCTACTATTAAAATGGTGACGTGGTAAAAAAAAAAAAAAAAGGTGCTTTTAATTTCAGGTGAATCTCAATGTTAACATTAATTGAGCATCAAGCAGATGCCAAATACTGTACCATGAGGATGCAATTCATATTCTCCATTTCAATGATTTAAAAAACAGGTCAGCGAAGTTAAGTAATTTACCCTAAATCATTCACATAGTTAGAGAAAGAGCCATGATTAGAATTTGAATCTGATTGTCCTCAAAGTATTTTCATTATACATAACACTCAGCAACTCTTCCAACATACATCACATAGTAAATACCTAATTAATATATGTTGAATTGATTTGAAGGGAATTAATGGTCTAACTGAGATCTGGAAAGAATCACCAATGACTTTAAGCCATGAGTGGCTGAAGCCTTTTAAAAAGTTTCACCAACTGTTGAATTGTGTGTGAGCCAGTTATGGTCTCATGTCTGTGAAATGGCATCTCTTAAGGATGCCTTCCTTAGTACTTATATTACCACAACGCTATGCGAGATTTCCTCAGTTTCATATAAGCAGAAAATGAACTGAATGACTGGGGTTTTTCAACAAAGGCTAACTTGGGTAAAACTCATATAATTACTTCATTTCTTACAGGAAGCTTTTCTGACTGATTAAAGAAGACTGACAATCAATACATGGTATTTCATTAACTACACTGTAAAAAGCATTACTCTCTATGCTCCCAATGGGATACAGAGAAACAGAAGCTTATATTTCTATTGTGAGGGAAGATATAAATGCATGAAAAGCTAAATAATTCAAGCTTTAAATAGACATTTGAGATTATTTCCCAATAGTTTTAATTCAACTAATATTTATAGAATGTCTACTGTGATGGTTAGGTTACGTAATGTGTCAGCTTGGCCAGGTAATGGTGCCCAGCTGTTTGGTCAAGCAAGCACTGGGGTAATTGTAATATAAGAGAATTTCATAGGCTTTAGCCATCAGTGAGTTGATTCCGTCGATGGCTGGTTACATCTACAAACAACTAAGGAGATTACAGTCAGCAATGAGTTGAAGGCCTTAAAAGGGAGATGATTTCAGCATTCAGGGAGAGAATCTACATCTCTACTTCAAACAGCCACTGTCTTATGGGAAACTCAACAAAAACCTTCATTGGAGCCCCTGGTTTGCAGCCTGCCATGTGAAATTTGGACCTGTAAACCCCCACAGTCACATGACAGAATTTTATAAAATCTCATACTATTTACAGATATCACCTGTCAGTTCTGTTTCTCTAGAGAACCCTGACTAATACACTTACTATGCACCAGAACTTGTGTTAGGCATTGACATACAAAAAAAAAAAAGAATAAGATGGGATCATTGCACTTAAGAATCTAAAGAATTCACACTCTAGAGTGGATAAAAACTTACAAATACACAGTTCCAAACTATGTGATAGGTACTTTAGAGGAAGATATAGGGTGCTATGGAATGCAGATGAAGAAAAGTTTAATTCTGTAGATTGTGAGTTTTAATGTTTATTAAGGAAGATTTCACAAAGGAAGTGAGACCTGAAGATAGTTAGTCCTGGAGTTTGTAGGTGTATGTCCAAGAGGACCTGAAGATAGTTAGCCCTGGCATTGGTAGATGTATGTCCAAGAGACTTGAATCTCAGTCCATGTGCCAGCTGGGCCCTGAGCCTCATTGGAGTTGCAACACCTACTCTCCAGTTCATTGGACTCACCCAGGACAGCTAACATGGAAGTGAGGATGTACAACTACCACACCAAGAACCAAGAGAGTCTACAACTGCAAGCAAAAGAGTCCCATTCATCAGCCAATTAGAGGTGGAGTGGGCATCACCATCCCAGAATCCTCAGGATTGTGGAATAAAATATGAACTAGAATGGATTTACTGGCATTCTACTATATACTTATTGTGATTCTAGCAATGAAAGGAATTATATCATTGATGTGGAGACAGTGGCTGCTGGAGGTGCTGAAGGCAGGGAGAGGAAAAAAGAGGTGTAATATGGGGGCATTTTCAGGACTTGGAATTGTCCTGAATGACATTGCAAAAATGGAGTGGGAGAAAGTGTAAACTACAATGTGAACTATGATCCATGCTTAGTGGCAATGCTCCAAAATGTGTTCATCAATTGCAATAAATGTACCACACTAATGAAAGAAGTTGTTAATGTGGGAAAGTAGGGAGGTGTGGTGAGTGGGGCATATGGGAATCCCCTATATTTTTTTATGCAACATTTTATGTAATCTATATATCTTTTAAAAATAAGTAAAATATATATTTAAAAAAGAAGAGACAACATAATAATGAAGGAAGCAGATATAAAAATTGTGGAGATTTTGAGACTTTGATAAGTAAGAATAACAAAATTATGAATATTTAATGGAAAAGATGGTATAAATACAACCTAAGAAATTGCAATTTTTTGAGGTGCCCTACAATGTCAATAAATCCTGGATGAGTTCAAGTCTCTTACGTAGGACCTTAACATTCCAACCATCATACTGGCAAATTCATTAAACACAATATATTCAGAATAATTCTACAGCATATCTGCCTTCTAAGGTTAGTATACCTAATTGTATGAGGGCCGTTATTAGCATTTCAATCATCTATTAGGTAATTTAAATGCTCGATAAAGTGTTCAAGAGTCCATATGCTTTTTGGAAACTAATCTTAATTGCAGCAAATGCATCAGAGTGTATTTGATTAATTCAAAGCTAAGGAGTAGAATCATTTCTTTTAAATGTACAATTAGAGCTTTGCATACATTGATTAGCATGAATATGTTGCAAAGATATGTGAATCTTAATATCTCTTAAAATCCCAGAAATAGTGCTGTGAAGTATTCTTTTGAAGCACTGAAGAACACAGTGGAATGAAAGCTATCACAAGTAAAGACAGTAACGTTTATAGCTATAGAATTGTGATCATATGGATTCCAGGATGAAATAGCTGCACTCTCCAGTTTTGTGCAAAAGTACACTTGAAAACTGAGTGACTAAATTCATTCTGACAGTTTATAAGATTAGGAAAAGTTTCATGTATTCATTGTCTCAAAGTGAAATAAGGAATAATTCCACATTTAATCCTGAATATTTGAAACATCATAAAACATTCCCCACATGAATGGTTTTCTCTAAATAGGTGATGTCTTTAAAGAATAATGAACGCTACTGCTTCCTCCTCAAACATAATCAGCATTGTTACTGAACTTGATCACTCCTACCTCAAGTGAATGGTCACATTTTGTAAATGAATTTTAGCAGAATCTCCCTGCTGCACCCTCAGCCATGTCTTTACTTCTCTCCATTTCCTTTGTTGTTTTTTGAAAAGAGGTCACCTTTCTCTGAGCTATTCTTTCGACCATCACTGCTGGCAGAGCTCAACTGCTGTTTCAGAAAGCAAAGACATGTCCAGTCAAAGGCAAACCTGAATCTAGAACTGCAGTTAAAGTAGATTAACTCTGATTTTCTCCTGTGCCTGTTATCCTATTGACTTTTCTTTTCCCAGTTCTTGATAATCTGTCCTGTCTCACTTGTAAGGATCTGTATCCTCCTCCTCCTTGGTTTAAGAATTGCTTTATTTGACTTCCTATCACAAACTTTGACTTCAGTCTTTGACCATGTCTTGCCTTTTTGGCTAAAACCAGGTACTGTTTCTCCTTTCTGAGCCCAATTTTTTTATGGTTTGTTTTTGAGGTTATGCCCTGTGTTACCTTGGAGCAATTTCCTTTAATGCTCCTTTCCCTCAAGATACTTTTTAGAAATTATTATTTTTTAGCCTCTCTCTTTCCTTCTCACTCTCCCTCCTTGCATTGTCTCCCTCCAAACACACAAGCATGTCACACACTTTACCAAACTATCAAAGGTCTGTTTATATTGGCTGTAGGAATTTCATAAACAAGTGTACATTCCATATCTCCTATTGAGATATAAAATCCATGCACAAGGAGCCTGTGTATGCCTTTTATCCCAAGTTGGAACTCTATCAAGAGGGTTGAGTAAGCAAAATTGTTCAACTCACTTACTAATTACTTTCATTAACAGATAGTTACTGAGTGCTTGCTCTATGTTAGGCCTTAAATTAAGTGCTACACCCAAAACTTGATTTTTCCACATGAGATATCTCATGCTGTTTCACCTTCTCTGCCTCGTATGTAGCTCCTCTATGGAGTGTTCTCTCCTAACTTCTCTTCCTAGCAATCGCTGCTCATCCTTCATGATTCAACATAAATATCAGGTTTCTCATGAAATAGTATTAACCTTTAGAGGTTTATCAGTCCCTCCTCTTTAAGATCAACTTAGAATTGGGCATTTACCACACTTCATAGGAATTGTTCACATGTCTGTCTCCTTCCAGTTAGACTCACTCTACAAGAAAAGACTCACTCTATCTCCCCTGTACTTGTAACAATGCCTGGCCCATAATAGGCCCCCAATTCATATGAAATAGTATACATCATAGTAAGAGCATTTACTTGCTCAACATTTAGTGTAAAATCAACATTCTGCCACTTCATAGGATTATCCATAAACAACTCTAAACTAATAAATTCCATGGACCGCTAACATTTTAAAAGCTGTAGTGTCAAATCATATTAGATTTATTTTTAAAAATATGGGATCACAAACAAGATACAACACATTCTGAAACCTTTCAGAATTTGTCTTAACCCTTCTATTGTGGACATAGCAGGTATTATAGGTTAATTAATGTGGCAACTTATAAGGAACTGAATCCAAGGATTCAGATTCATTATTATTCAAGGAGTAGAACTTCCTCACCATTTGCCTACAGTCATTCAACTATCAACCATTTTTGTGGTGATGACTCCAGCTTTACATTTGCAGCTCAGAAGTTCCAAGCTCCAAATTTCTACTCCATTTCAGCAACAATCACCTCCTCTGGCATATCTCAGAGACATCTCAATTTTAGTGGTCTTCTTTCAGTTCCTGAAACACACCAAGTTCATTACCTGCTTTTGCACATGCTGTTCTTTATCCTGAAATGTTCATCCCCCTCCCTCGTTCCATTGTTGATTTCTTCTCAACATCTGGATCTCTTTAAAATGTTATCTCCTCCGAGAGGCCCTTCCTGACTATACCATCTGACAAGCCATCCCCTCTCCCCACACCTCCCATTGCACCTACATTATTAGTCATCTTTTTTCTCATCATTTTATTTGATGGTTTAACTCAACACAACTGATATTTTTCTTTAATAATGCTTTTCTTTATTTTCTTTCTCATTTGTATTCCCACTAGAATATAAGCTTTTTGCAGACAGAGACTCTGCCTCTCTTATACAGCCTTTTATCCCCAAGGACCAGCATGGAGCAAAGTACGTTAAAAGATATGTGTTGATCAATAAATACAATAAAATAATTATTTTAATAATAATTAAAAATAAATGAACTCAGGCATTTATCGAACACCTCCTCTATGTACATGGTATTTCCATGTATTCATATACATTTAATCTTCACAATAGCACTCTGAGGTACATAGGCATGTTTTTATTTAACTACTGAGGAAAGTAAATCTCTCAATGACTTACTATCATTTGCAGATTTCAACCTAAGCATCTGAATCTAATCCTAGTGCTTTTTATTTCCACTGCTTTTTATTTCCACTCTAGACTACTGAACTCATTGTTTAATCAAAAATATTTTCTCCCTCTTGTTGGCAGTTTAAAATGAAATTTGTTCCATTAGGTAAATAAGAAAAAAAATCAAGGGGAAAATCTTACAACACACAGAGCTATTCTCTCTGTGAAAACAACCCAAAACCCGTAAGTAAAAATGCACTACGTAAAACTGTCACCATAAATTAAAGATGTGTTAAAGAGAGAGAATGGATGCTTCTGGAGATTAGGCTCATGGCTGGTGGCCAAAAGACAATTGTCTTACTTGTTCTTTAACAATTCAGTTCAAAAAAACTTTGAGATTTTTATGCCTCTATTTTATTGTATCACTTTGGGGATAAATCATAGGATATAACGATATTATTTTCCTAAATGAACTAAGACCGTAATAGAAAGAGTTCTTAATACAAGTGCCCATGTTTGTTGCAAAGCCAGTTCAGGAAGGTAGTCATGAAAACTTGCCTTTCTTTCATCCAACAAACATGCAAGAGTACTTAATAGGCAAACAGTGGCATTATGGTTAAGAGTTCAGTCTTTAGAGATGAAAGGTTCAATCTTTTCTTAACCCCTTACAAGCTATCTTACATTGAACGAATGACTCAGTTGACTCACAATTAAAAGAGGGTTAATAATAATGTCTATCTTACAGGTATGCAAGAAAAAAATGCTAAAGTAAGTAAAATGCCTACCAGGCATTTACTAAGTTAGGCATTTACCTAACTAACTCCAAAAAGGTTAGTTAGTGCTGTAGAATAGTGTGTCCTGAAGATCATAAGTTTAAGATACCCTGGAATTTGAGAATGGAAGTACCAGGGGAAAGGTAGAAGGGTGGCTGATGCAGTGGATAAAGTTAAATAACCTTGGCTTATTAACAGTACCTCTCCACTATTTTTTTAAATACCTTTAGTCAGATGTAATTTACATAGCATAAATTCAGCTCTTTTTGTATACTATTCAATGACTCTCAGAAAATTTACTGAGTTTTGTAGCCATCACCAAAACCAACTTTAGACCATTTTAATCACCCCAGACCATTTTAATCACCCATGTTCATTTGCAATCACTGCCCATTTTCATTGTCTGCTATTGGCAATCACTAATCTACTTTCTATCTCTGTATATTTGTCCTCTCATATATTTCATATAAATGGAATCATACATTATGTGGTCTTTTGTGTCTGGCTTCCTTCACATCACATAATGGTTTAGAGGTTCATCCAAGTTGTAGCATATAACAAACAGTACATAGTTCCTTTTTATTGCTGTATAGGGTTTCATTTTATGGGTTAATCACATTTTGTTGATCCATTTACCAGTGGATGGGCATTTGGATTGTTTCTAGTTTGAGGTTATTATGAATAATGCTTCTATAAAAATTTGTATCCAAGACTTTTTGTAGAAATGTTTTCATTTTTCTTGGGTAGCTTCCTAGGAGTGCTGTGGCAGTTTGAAATTATTTTATGAATCCCAGGAAGGGAAGTATTATATTAGTGAGTTAATCCATTCCTGTGGATGTGAGACCCTTTCAATTAGATTATACCAGTGAGGTGTGACCCAGGTTGAGTCTCCATCCTATTGCTGGGTCTGATAAAAACAGAGACCCAGAAAGAGACACACACAGAAAAATGGAGCCACCATAACTGATCCTGCCATTTGAGAGAAAGGAAAGGCTCAAAGAGCTGAGGCCTGGGAAGAAATAAGCCATATGCCTGATAGCTTGCAGCTGAACTCTGTATCATTTAGTGACTTTTTATTTCACCAGATATTATGCTTGGTAGATTTACCCACAGTGATATGTGATTTCTACTTTATTTATTATTCAAGTACATTTTTTGTACTAATCACAATTATTTATCCTATTTCCTGTTGACATATATTTATGTAAATCCAATATTTCCCTACTACAAACACTTCAGCTCTAAACATTTATTGTGTACAGATAAAAATTGAGGGCTTTCTCTAGAATATTTACCTAGGAATATAATTTCCTTATTTTCAGAAATGGACATATTCACTTTTCTATTTATAAATAAACTTCCTCCCAATGCTTGGGCTCCATTTCTCTCCACCCATCTGGGTATAAAAGTTCCATTTCTCTCAGACTTCACCCCTGACACTTGGTATTTTTAGACATTTTAAGTTTCTGCAATCACGAATTTGATTTTTTACAAATAAAATTTGTCAGTCATCGAGTATCTCCTCTACACAAGCCTCTGTGCTTCATTCCATATAGAATGCAAAGTGAGATGCAGTAGAATTACACTGGAATCAGAGTAATCTAATATTGAGTCCTCACTACTTTAAAAATATTTATTTATTTACTTATTTATTTATGTACTTAGTTGCCATCTGCAGAAACTTCTTTGGGCCTGTTTCTTCATCTATAATATGATGGGCTGAACTCTGGAAGAAAGCAGAGCAGCTAAGTCTGAGAGAAAAGACCCAGTAAGAGACAAACCCTATGCCTGGTTGCCCACAGCTGAGCTCTGGGAGTCAGTAAGCCTGAAAGGGAAGGCAGAGACTTTGGCAGGGATCACCTGCCATCTTGCTTCACCACGTGGCAAGCTGACTTTGTTGAGAAAGCGTTATTTATGGTGCCTTGAGTTGGACTTTTCATGGCCTTGGAACTGTAAGCTTTTACCCCCAATAAATCCCCTTCATAAAAGCCAACCTATTTCTGGTATTTGCATCAGCAGCCCTTTGGCAAACTGAAACATGTGTCCCTTTCCCCATTTTAAGTGATGAATCTTCCCTCGAGAATGCCCCAGTGGGACTTGTTCTAATTCCAGATGACCATAATGATGTGAAAAAACTGTGTTGACTCTAGTTGCTGTCTTTTCCCCCAATCACCATGTGACCTTGGGAGAACACTGGGCCTCTGAGCCTCCAGGTGTCTCTGCTTAAGAACCAAAGGCAAGAACTTGATATTCTCTGAAGTGGTTTTGCCTTTAAAATGCTTATTAAACTTTCAATTACTAAAGAATTAAAAAAACAAAACAAAAAACACCACAATCAATGATCATCTCTTTTCCTTCTGGCATTTTCTGGGCATGACACTATATAGGAGACTAGCACTAGCTGCAAAAAGAATGATTCTGGAAGGATTTGTATCTCTCCTGCTGCAAGCAGAATCCAGGATTTAAAAGCTGGCACTCTAAATATGTCTCATTAGCCTTTAGGGTTCTTTGCATATCACTTAATTCCCCCAAACATATTTTGCTAATGCAGTCATTTCATTCAAAGTTAACTGGGCATAAAATAAACACTGCTAGAACAGAACAGAATGGAGTGTCTTATTTTTTCAGGCATTTTAGAAGATTTAAATCCAAGTACCTATCATTCCTTCAAAACAGTTATCTCAGTAGTTACACATTTTTCATTATTCTGACATTGCTAAGAGCGTTATTTGTGTATTTCATTTTGGAATTGCCCCCGAGCCAGTGGCATAGCCAAATCTTAAAATTCATTTTTAAACTTCATTATTAAGTAATTAAGGCAGGGGTTTCATAACCTTTTTTCTTTCGTGAAACCCTTTGTCAGTCAAGTAATAACCATATACCCCTTACTAAGTCCATACTATACTGTGTATTATTTAATAAATGTATCACACCTGCACCAATACATCTCACAAGAATATTGTTTTTTTTAATTTCGATTCAAGCTCATGGGCCCCTTGTTAAGAATCCCTGACTTAAGGTATAGCAAAAGATATAAAGAATTAAAAAAAAAATGAATGTGCATGCAATAATAACATTTATAAAAGAAATTAATTACCAATCTCCTGCAGCCTATTTGTACCCCTCCTTGATCACAACTTCCTCTGTTCAACTTCTTTTGCCCTTGGTCCCAGTACTCTATATGTGAATTATTATTGCCATGCATATCTTTATACATATATATGCAATATATGGCATTGTTTTGTAGATTTAAATCTTTACATAAATGGAATCATACTTTATGTATCATTTAGTGATTTTTATTTTCACTCAATATTATGCTTGGTAGATTTACTGACAGTGATATGTGATTTCTACTTTATTAATTATTCAAGCTATAGAATATTACATTTTTTTGTGCTAATCACAATTATTTTTCCTATTTCCTGTTGACATATATTTATGTAAATCCAATATTTTCCTACTATAATCACTTCAGCTCTAAACATTTATTGTGTACAGATAAAAACTGAGGGCTTTCTCTAGAATATTTACCTAGGACAGAATTTCCTTATTTTCAGAAATGGACATATTCACTTTTCTATTTATAAATAAACTTCCTCCCAATGCTTGGGCTCCATTTCTCTCCACCCATTTGGGATATTAAAAGTTCCATTTCTCTCAGACTTCACCCCTGACACTTGGTATTTTTAGACATTTTAAGTTTTTGCAATCACGAGTTTGATTTTTTACAAATAAAATTTGTCAGTCATTGAGTATCTCCTCTAGACAAGTCTCTGTGCTTCATTCCATATGGAATGCAACGTGAGATATAGTAGAATTACACTGGAATCAGAGTAATCTAATATTGAGTCCTCACTACTTTAAAAATATTTATTTATTTACTTATTTATGTATTTAGTTGCCATTTGCAGAAACTTCTTTGAGCCTGTTTCTTCATCTATAATATGATGGGCTGGACAAGAATATTTCTTAGTTACCTTTTGCCTCTGATCTTATCTGATTCTGTGACAGCTCCATGGTAGCTATGGATCCCGTAGGAGAAGCAGGGCATCCATCAGTAATTTTAACACCAGGAAAATATAAAATAAGGTATTATGAAAGTCTAGGGGGATGAATTCCAAGCTGGACATGGAGAGACACGGAATAGTTCATCTAAGAGGTTTGGGTGATACTGGCCCAGGATCGTGTGGATGACAATTTGGGGAATTAATGGATCAAAAGAAGAAGGGCCTGAGGAGAGTCTTAGAGGTGGAGAGTGAAGGCAGTGAAGGCAAAAAGGTGGGTGTGACTAGAGCAGGAGATATTAAGGTAAATGCTGAGGAGAATGAGGCTGGGTATATTGTGTATTTTTATCATGTCAAGGTGTCATAAATCATTGTTTTGTTGACAATTTGTTTTTAAAACCTCCAAAGGCAATTTGGAATTAATATCTGTAAATAAGGCATTTGGTCATTTCATATTCTCTTTAAAGTGAGCCCATAAAACCAGTTTCTTGTGAGGCTCATAAACTAACTCTACAAACAGTTCTCAAACAGCATTGGCCAGTGTTTTTGAGAGATGAGAGGAAGCACTGCTGAAAGAAAATTGTAGCCTCCTAAGGTGACTACTTGGAATGAATACACTACTTTACAGTTTTGAATTCTGGTAGGCTTGTTTAAAAGACCTCATTATTTTTATAGTTGTAACTATAGAAAATACTCTGATGTAATCTTAGTATTCCCACTCAAAATCTTTTTATGAAATGTAGAGAAAGTCTTATTGAAGTTCTGAAAAAACAATTTCTAAAAGACAGACTTTTCCAGAAACTGTAGCTACATAGTACATTGCATCGGTCAAGTTAAAATGTGCATTAGACACAAATACAAAAACCATGAAATGAACCACCATTCCTCTTCAACAATCTGAGTAAAGATAAATGACTAAAACAACATGGATACCTTGCAAAGGATGGGCTCTTTACTTCAAGCACCATAATAAGAAAGGAGCCCAAATAGATGAGTGTGCCTAGTTACATACCCTGAATTGAAATTTCAGCTCTAGGAATCAGAGCATTTGAACATATAGCCTTAACACATATTGTAAAAAGGCACATGTGTCAAAGGAATAGAACCAGCAGTATTCAAAAACAGCTTTGTTAACTCAGCAGTAAAACATTCTACTCCATGTCTCTCTGTTGTCCATCACAGAATACACTGGTAGCAATCTAGAAATGAGAAAATAAAAGAAGAAAGAAAAGAGGAGCATAACCTCTTATATTTTCTGTTTAAAATTAAACAGATTGTTTTCTGTTTTATTATTTTACAGTTGTACCTGGTATAGAAAACATTCAGAACCTGATGGAATCTTAGTATACCCACTCAAAATCTTTTTTTTGAAATGAACTGAAAAACAATTAATTATGTTATTTGTTAGCATTTTCAAATGATATTATATGTGCAAGAGATGAACTCAGAACAAACGTCTATTAACAGAGGCCAAACATAAGTGAATGTTAACAGCCTCACATAGTTTTCCCATGGTATCCAGGAGGATACCACTCCCCCCAGGCAGAATTCTTAGCCAGATATTTTAGGAAATCATGAAGATAATCAGTAATAAAGCAAGAACTCTTCTCATCCAGAGATCTATAAGTAACTTCACTCCACTTCGTATAAATAATCTCGATAGGTGTGGCACTTCCTATACCTGGCTGCATCAGGGTGCTCTGTAAGGATTTGCACATACTAAGGGAGAATAGCCGAATGCCCATCATTACACTGAAGTATTCTATCATCCCTGCCACGACTTCATTAACAGCATATTTCTTATTATCTGGGTTTCCTTGAAGTTTCCTATAATTGTGATTTAGCGGGCAGATAAAAGAGCTGTTTGGCCTGGTAATTAAGGCCCAGTCACCAACAAGCCATGGTTTTAGTTCTTTAGGAATCTTTACTAACATCAACTCTGTTCACGTTCATGAATGTTTACTCCTTGCAAGAGTAGGCTCAGGTGTCTCCCTGGGGTTGCTACCATCTCTCACCATTTCCAGGTGTTTTCTGTTTGTTCCTTTATGTTTTTGCTTCAACATTTTTTTGTTGCAGACAAGATGTCTTCTTTCCTGGGGCAGCTCCTCTCATCTTTCCCTCTACATATTGTTCCTGTTTCTGCAGTTCGATGTCCTTGTATTTGTGTACTCTACTTTCTGGAACTCATTCATTCCAGTTTTTAATCCAATCACTGCAAAGCAGTGTCTTTTATGGCAATTGTTTGTCTTTTATGGCAATTGTGACACACTTTGCTTCATAAAACAGAGGCCCCTGAAAACATAGTATTACCTTCCGAGAATTTAGTTGTCAGGTCTTTCTTTGGCACCATTTATAAGTGATTCACTCCCGCCTCCTTCCACCACCCCAACAACTACCAGCTACTCTCTATCCCACTCAGTTCAGTGTCACATGCATTGCCAGGACTGCCAGCTCTACATTCTGCCACTTGAAAGTTTTAAAGTACACAAAAATCGTTATTTCTGAGAGGAAAAATGCATTCTGAGAAGCTCCAAATTTCTGTGCTAACATGGTTAGAATCACACTTTGAAAAATAATTAATGTATCGTATTTCAAATACATTATGTTATTATAGTTTAAAAGCATGAACTTTGCAGGCAAAATACATAGGTTCAAATTTTGACTCTACCATGTATAAACAGTGATATTTATCTAAGCAAGTTATTTAAGCTCCATTCTCAAGTATTAGAATTGGGTTTGGTTACTTATAGCAAAATACCTAAGCCAACCTCAATGTGTTTAAATCACTGATATTTTTTTTCTCATGTCATAAGAAGCTGGAGGAAGGTAGCCCGGGGCTGATACAGTGGCTCCATGATGTCATCAATGACCCCAGATCCTCTATGTTTTTTCCCCACCATTCTTTTTATTTATTTATTTTTCTTCTTTATTTTCTTTTAAATGTTACATTAAAAAAATATGAGGTCCCCATATACCCCCACCCCACCCACCCCAACCCTCCCACATCAACAACCTCTTCCATCATCACAGCACATCCACTGCACTTGGTGAATACATTCTGAAGCACCGCTGCACCACATGGATAGTGGTCCACACTCTCCCCCAGTCCACCCAGTGGGCACAGCAAGACACACGATGTCCAGCATCTGTCCTTGCAGCACCACCCAGGGCAACTCCAAATCCTGAAAATGCTCACACACCATATCGCTTCTTCCATCTCCCTACCATCAGCAGCCACCATGGCCACCCTCTCCACATCACTCTTACAATTTCTTCCCTTACTAATCACAATAGTTCTCCTACAGAACACCAGTAAGTCCACTCTAACCCATACTCTATTCCTCTGCCTTGTGGACCTGGGATGGTTATGTCCAGTCCCCCTCTATATCAAGAGGGGCCTTAGATTCCACATGGATGATGGATGCAATTCTCCTGCTTGCAGCTGTAGGCACTCTTGGCTCCCTGGTGTGGTGGTTGACCCTCTTCACCTCCCTGTCAGCTGGCCAGGGTAAGTCCAAAAACCAGAGGGTAGGAGCCACAAGTCTGCTGAGGCCCAGGGCCTGGCTATCACATGGCCAGTCCAGAGATTCAGGTCTCCTGAGTATACACCCAAATGCCAACCACAGGTCTGGTAAAAGTAACAGAAGAGGTATGTGTAGAAAGGTCATATTTGAGTCCAAATCCATCAAACTCAGGAACACAAATTCCGAAGTAGGGCCAACTGACATGGCCCTGAACTCCAGAGCCATCTGCTATGACCATAGAACCTGTGGGTCTCTGTAGCCCTCAGGAGAATCAGCACCTGTGTTTCCATCTACCTTGGCTGTCTCTGGTACCCTGCTGACACATGCATAAGCATCACCCCTCTGATGATGACCTGACTCTTTTCTGGAGACTCATAGCCATATAAACTCACTTGTCCTTTCCATTTCCCTTTTTTATCCAAAGTGAAAAAGCAGTTTTTAACACCTGATATTATATGTAGACTGAGATATTCTGCGAGTCTGAGTTAACCCCTTTATGCAAGGTCTTTTTCTAGTTACATCATCAGCTGGCCTCACCATTTTTGATATGTCACCTTTGAGCTCATGGTTTTTATATGACTCCTTTACCAGTAAGCATTGCTTCTGAGTTTGAGGCAGAAACAAGGGAGAGGGTCCCAAATCATTCCCTTTCTAAGATTTCGTCTTTTTAGTCAGGAAGGCACATCCACTCAAGGGATTTTTGTATTAGTTTTATGAAACAAAACCAAGAAGCATGCTTATACCTTGCTTCACGGAAGCCTCGAAGACCAAATATATTTCCTGAGTACATTGCTACTCCAAACAAAATCAGTCTTCTCTTAGTAAGGAAGGTGTTGAAACGAAAATTTGATAGCTAACTAACAATCTCCACCATATCTCTTCATTAAAGTGTTATTTTGAAAGTAAAAAATGACAGTCTTAGATAAGCATCCAATAACTCTTAGCCAAAATGAATTATTTTAATGTACCACTAATATGGTTATATCTAGTTCTTCAAGGACGTGTTTATAGCCCAGATCAAATGCCACAATTAATTACTAAGATCATTCTCTGATTCTGCTAATCAGATCATTTCTTTACCACAACAGATTATACTTGATAAACCAATCGGACAAGTAAGCAGCAAAGAATTGCATTGGAAAGATGCAGAATTATTGAACTGGGAGGAGAGCTGAAGAGAAGGTCATGGCAAAGGCAGGAACTGAAGGAGACTTCCTAGGGAACTACACCATAAAAGGCACGCCACAGAAGGCATCTTGTTTCAGCACTCTCCTAGGTACCACAGCCATGATAGTAAATTAAGATTCAGTTTTTATTATTGCCATAATTTAAATTCCTATGCATTATCACCTGATTGACTGACCCTGTATCATGTCTATAATTAAAACTGCTAGGGGGCAAAAAGAGGAAAATTCTGAGCCCTTGAGCTACTGTAGGAGAGAGTAGAGCCCTGCTTCCCACAAGAAGTACACAATGGAATTGGGCCTACATAGTTGAATTATTTTGTGGCTAGGAAAGAAGACATGATAGCTGCTTACTATAGAGTCAGATACACATAATAGTATGACAGCTTAGTGTTCTCCAACTGCAGAAATGGCTGTTGTTTATCCTAATTCTGCTGAGTATCTACAATAAAAATGAAAGGAAGGTCATTTCAGAGAAAATGGTGTGAACCAACATAGAAGCAGTAATATATAGTTCTAATTTGCAGAATGACAGGTAAAATGCTTTAGTTTGAACATACGTTATAGAACGGCAATTACCTACAGCTTACCAAGCAGAAAGCAAAGCAATTTTATCAAGAAATGGAATATTTTTTAAGGTAGTGGCATGTCAAGTTTAGGGCCATGTGTTAGGTGTCTTCATCTGGTATATTGGATGGATAGGAATACAAAAACAGTGATTTCCTGAATATGGGCAATAGGTCTGAATATGAGATCTGAAATGAGAATAGACAGAAGGGGAATGAGAGAGAGAACTAGAGAGGCATAGTAGTGAAAGGGCAAAAATTATTTTTAGGAAGCAGTGATGGAAGTATTGAAGATCCCCTAGGATTTCAAGATTGGTTATAGCAGGCACCATTCTATGATAAAGAAATGAAAGAGCCAAGGGAAGGAAGATAAGTTACATTTTGCAATGTTGAGTTTGATATGCCCCTGATATCACTGAAGAGCTAGGTAGAATTCAAAATACAGAAATGGTGCTCATGGATAGACAGGGCTAATAGTAGAGACAGTCTTATGCCATTTCTCATAATATTCTCTTGATCTCTAGTCTTACATTTTCATCTTCATCAATTTCTTACTTACTCTACATATGTCTAGTTCTGTGTTGTTTCTATGTCCTTTTCTATAATATTCTCTCCCACCACACTCTCAAACAGGTTACCAACGAGGCATATACTATGGGCATTATTATTCCCATTTTATAAACAACAAACTGAAGCTCAAAGAGCCTAATTTCCTAATTTTATTTTTGACGTTACTGACGAATTGAAAGGAAATGCTTCTTGCCCTTTCTTTCACCCTATTTAGTGAACTATGAATAAAATTTTGGGTCCATGTGACACCATAAGCATTTTTTTAACTCTAAGTCTTCTTTACAGATTTATGACCTGCTAAAACTTTCCAAAATCCATTATCTGACCTTTTGGCAGATTTTTAAAGAATGAATTCCTTCTCATTTGAAAACAGTTCATTTACATTTCAAAAATCTTATCAGTATTAACCAGATTATTCCTGCTAATTATTCTTGTAGGACTGATTTCAGAAAACTATTTGAAGCCATCTGTTATTTAAATTTAAATTTGTCGCACCTGAAAGAACAGAACCTGATTTATATTAGCTGTGGTTTGTTCTAGTATGTATGGAATAATAACTTGGCAGAATCTCACATGCACAACTACAGTACGGTGCAGGACTGCAGTATTACTGCCACTGAGATTCTTTTTCTCACACATCTTCAAAGGGCATCTAAAGGGCACAAAATTTTCAGAATTCTTTCTATTGTTAGCACACACCCTGCTGATACACAAACAATGTACTCTTATAAAATTGTATATCTCTGTTCTTTATACAATATTTCAGCTAACCTATAAGGTTCCATTCTAGTGTGAGACTCAATGGCCAAGTTTGTTTGTGGGAGCTGAAGCTTTAGCAGAAAGAAGTATTAAGTGGATTCATCAGGTTTGCTTCAACATGATCAGTGCCATACATTACATTGTCTACATTACATACAGATAAGGCAGGTGAAGGACTCTAAATGACGAACTAACAACACTAACTTTATTTGCTTCTCTTAAATAAGCAGAGAATCACATACAATGACAGCATCTCCATACTGAGCCCCTCCCCCAATACACATACCTAGTAAGTAAATTTGCAAACACATGGAAAGCACATGTATTTGTATATCTTTAGGCAAAAGTATTTTGGGAGTCAGAAATAATTAAAGAGAAATGCTGATCTAGCTTTAAAATGCAGTTTTAAGTAGTTTCCTTTAACAATTGTTGCATCCTTAGATGTGCAAGGTGCTGTTATCGGGGTCCTGTAAGAAGAGTGAGATACAGTGACAATATTTCCTTTCTTGCCACACTTAATGTAGTTAGAATAACCTGGATCTTCTGATTCTTTCTGGTCACTCCTCTTCCTCAGTTCTTCTAGGTCCTGGAGTATGAACTTCCTCTTGATTCAGTTCTTGACCCTTCGCTATTGAGTCCTTCCTTGATGAGCTCTTCCTCCAACATAGTTTCAGTTATCCCTAAAGTTCTCATGACACCAAATCTATAATTTTATTATTGATCTGATTTGTAGCCTTGTTTCTTTACCTGCTTTCAGTAGTTGACTAGCTTTTCATTTCCAACTTTACATTGTGCAGAATGCAGTATCAGTACTCAGCAAGGTGGTATTTGGTAGTGTCAATTAAGTTGTGTTTGTGTTTCTCTTCCATTTCACTAACATTCAAGGAGTTATTCTCCTCCCTTGTTCCACACTAATAAGAAACAAGGATTCAGAGAAACTACCGAACTAAGAGGAATCTGGGCGGCATGCTTCCAAAGCTTACTTTTCTCCTTGCAAAAACCATCTACGACTGGGAGTGGGATGGTGAGGTGGGAGGGAAGGGGAAAAGGTGATAACTCCAGAGCGTACAGGAAAGACTGACCAAAGGAGCAGACTTAAGAAGGCAGGGACCTCAGCATGGCAGGAAAAGAATGTTCCATCTTAAGGATGAAGTAGGGGATGGAAGATGTCCAAAGAACTGAGTCATCTTCTATGGATAAATGACTTGAACTTTTTGCAGTTTTTTAATATATAGAAAAAATAGCATTACTTTACAGTTTTCAAAGCTATCTTCACATTATTTCATTTAATCCTCAAAACAATTCTATGAGTTAATCACTGTCACCATCCTCACTTGAGTAAATCAAAATCTTAAATAACGTGCACGAGGACACACAATTGCTAACTGCTAGTCAGAACTAGCATACACTTCCTCTGATTATAAATTCATCATCCTCTTTCAGTTTACCTTTGTATATGACCCTTGATTTTTTAAATTATTTTTTCGCCCTCAGGAACACTTGAAAAGTAAAATTACAAACGCTTCATCCAACCACCCAAAGATCTTTATAATATGACCCCACATTTATATTCTACCCTTATTATCTATGAATTTCATATATGTAATATCTAATCAGGCTGATATACTCACAGGTTGCTTTGTTCTTTGAAAAAAAAAGATTCCTTGCTCACTCATGCATCAGCAAAATTTGTCCCTCTGGAATGCCCCTTTCCTGATCCAAGGCCTTCCTAAACTTCAAGATTCAAACACATTATCCTCTGTTCCTCTTCTTGGCAAAGAGGCAGTATTATCACGTGATGGTGCATTAAGCCCAGAGCCAAGAAATTTAGGTAGGTAGCATCAAAAGTTCTGAGTGAAAAAGGTTCATCTTTTTTGAGCTTTGAGTGTCCCCTGAAGGTCTGCTTCCCGCTACCCACTCCCCTTAGGCACTGCTTTAGCTTGCTTGGAACCAGCGATATGTGAATAGAGAAAGGAAAAGTTCATGAAATATGGACCCAATTACAGCAGTCTGCATTTTCTTAGAATACTAGTGACAGCAGAGAAGTTGAGAAGCAGCCTTTAAATGTATGATAAATAGACTTAAATAGAAAGAGTTCTGCAGGTCCAAAGTCAATAAAAAATGTACATAATGTACTTGGAGTTAAGGTGGTAAATGAGGTCATAAATGCACTGAAAGTTGAAGAAGCACTGAAAAGCCAAGAGTATATTTAAGTGGATACTCCTAAAATGAAAAAAATAAAAATGTGGGAAGAGAGACCAGAGGAAAATAAGAAAAAAAATCCATGTATTAATAAACCTGTATCTTTCAGGGAAGATGGCTCTTTAGGGAGTTAAATATCTCCTTCTTCCAAGTATATTATCTTTCTTCAGTCAGCAAAATAGTTTGTATCATGATGACCCCCTACTTTATTGTCCTTAGAGCAATTCAACCAATAGAATTTTTTTTAAAGAAGATAGCTCAGGACATTTCTCTAGGAGTACTAATTCTCAAACTTTATTGTCCATGAGAATTGCCAAGGGAGCTTATTTACACTGCACATAGTCTAACCCCAGGGATTCTAGTAGGAGGAATTTCAGGAATCTGCCTGTGAACACCCCCCCACACCCCCCCACACCCCCCCCCACTCCCACCTCACTAATTCTGTTGGGTGAGGGGTGTAATGATTCGACTTCATATAATAAGGACCATGAGAGGAATATTAAGTTGCCCAAAAGAAAAATGGCTTGGTATTTACTAAGGGCAATGAAAGATCAAGGGAGCTGTGAGACTTCAGAGGATAAGGAGAAAAATAATTCCTGAGGCTATCTGTGAATTTGGCATTAGATCCACAGGCACACTGCTTAACAAGATTTTAAATAGCCAAGCGTCTTGGAAACCAAATTGTGGAGATTAGGATAATGTTGTAAAATACAATGGGGCAAAGAAATTATATTTGTTGAACTAAAACAACAACAACAACAACAACAACAAACCAAATAGCCACTAACCTAAAAGAGAAAAGAGGGATGTGAGTGAGCCCTTCAAATCATGACAGGGCTAGTTATGACACGTGAAGGAGAAGAGATAGATAAGCCCACGGCAGCAGGATACTGGTCTGAAAGTCTTTTCACATCCATTATTATCTCATTAGAGTATCACATTGTTCTGAGACATAGGCAGAGTAAATATTAATAGTTCCAATTTCTAGAAATTGGAACTCCCATGCCCCACCAAAAATTGAAAAATAAAAGATTAGATAATTTTTATGGGCACATTACTAGCAACTCTAGGTTCTGGGTCTGAAATCAAGTCTCCTGACTCCTACATCAGTGCTCTCTTCACACACACACAAAGGCACAGACACTAAAGAACTCAAATCTGAGCAAAAGTTCTAATGTTCACTGTAGCCACTTATTATGTAGGTGTGGTAGTTTTAAAGATATATCCACAAATTCTTTGTATTCTTGCCATCAAGAGGTGGAGTTTAATGAATTATTATCCCCTTAAGTGTGGGCTGAATGTGACTTGCTTCTAGCAAATACGGTACTGCAGAATTGATGGGATATCACTCCTGAGAGTAGGTCATCCAAAGACAGTAGCTTTTCCAATTTGGGTGCACTCTCTCAAACTCTGTCTTGAGCCTTCGTATGGAGGAAGCCAGCTGTCATGTTATGTGGCAGCTCTGGGGAGAAGAAAGCCAGCTGGCGTGTATGAGGACACTCATGTCCCATGGGGAGGTCCATTTGGCATCAAACTGAGGTCTGCCAGCCACCACTAAATGAAAGTGGGTTCTCGCTTGGCTGAGCCTTGAGATGACTGTTCATCTGGCAGACATCTTAAATGCAACCTCATGAGAGAGCCTGAGCCAGAACCTCTTGGTTAAGATACTTCTGCATTCCAAAAGCAATGATACCTAATATAGTAGGGAACTGAATAATTTGTGCATTACAGGTAATCCTGATTTATAAGCAAACTATTTTTGTAATACCCCAGTGGAACTATTGGGAAAAGAAAAAATAATGAAATAGAAATGTTAGAGTTGCTAAAGGAAAACAGTTGTGAGGATGAACAAAGTTAAGGTGAAATGATGACAGGAGTATGTTCCTGAGGAAAGCCATAACTCCTCACTATGTTGCTTCTACATTGTTGAACTCCTTCCCCATTCCCTTTTTCATACTAGGTGAAATTCCACAAATTAAGAAACTTAATTTTGTTAACAACCATCCTATTATAAATATGAAAATTCTTCTGAGGGTGTTTAAATGACTAGTTATTCACTCATTAGCTTGAATTACAGTCTATTTTTTTCATAATAACTCCTATCTAAAATGACCTGTGCTAACCAATGGAGGATTGATTAAGGCACCATGGAGTCAGCTAATTTTGGAGCAATTCAGGGATATGGAGGCCTGGGTAGGGGCCTGCAGTGGTCTGACACTTGGGAAAAACTGTGAAGTGGGAATGAGGAACTCTGGATGTAGTGGCAAGATGCCAAATTCAAACTCTGTGTATGTAAAAAAACAAAAACAACCAAAAAATAATGTGCCTAGAATAAGCCTTGTAACCAAAAGAATTTTCTCCTATTCTGAAATTAACCTTGATGTTATTAGATCATGCTTTAAACTAAACTCTAATGCACTAGGCTGCAAACCTACCCAAGATTCATAATACAGATTTTATGAAGAAATGAATTACAAAATTAACCTAACAAGTAGAATTTGGAACACAGTTTATTTGTAAGTTGGGGTAGATTGAAAAAACAGTGATTGTTAAATTTGGAAAAACACTGACTCATAAACAACTTCTTTTATGATGTTATCTTTTACATTTTAAGGATTTTTAAACTTTATTCTGTATACAAATCTCATACTTTAGTATAGTGCTTCTCAAAATTTTTTTTTTAAAGATTTATTTATTTATTTAATCCCCCCCTTCCCTGGTTGTCTGTTCTCTGTGTCTATTTGCTGCGTCTTATTTCTTTGTCCACTTCTGTTGTCCTCAGCTGCACAGGAAGTGTGGGCGGCACCATTCCTGGGCAGGCTGCTTTCTTTCGCGCTGGGCGGCTCTCCTCTTGCGCATGGGGCTCCCCTACACAGGGGACACCCCTGCGTGGCGCAGCACTCCTTGCGCGTATCAGCACTGCACGTGGGCCAGCTCCACACGGGTCAAGGAGGCCAGGGGTTTGAACCGCGGACCTCTCATGTGGTAGACGGACGCCCTAACCACTGGGCCAAGTGCTTCCCTCAAATTTTATTGTGTATACGAAACACCTGGAGATCTCGTTAAAAGACATATTCTGAGAAAAGTCAGGTTTATGCATTTCTCAAAACCTCTCAAGTGATGTTGATGTTATTTCAAAATTTTAACCCACTAACATTAAGAAAGGACCTGTGGATTTTCCATGATGCAGAAAATTATTCAGCATTGTATCTCATGGTTTTAGGTTTTAGCTACAATTAAACTCTATCAGCTCAATATGATATTTAATTAAAAATCATATATCTAGACATAAAACAGTTATTTTCACTTTTAAAAAAATTGTCTCAGGATATACGTAGAGTGGTTAAGAACATAAGATTGAAGTCAAATATACATAGATTAGAATTTTAGCTTTGTAATCTTCTAGCTGTACAGCCCAGAGCACAGTGAATCAGACACAGCTCAGAAGGAAAATAGCTGTAGTTACTCCAAGCAGAAGAGATTGAATATAAGGAATTTATTACACAGGTCATGTTAATTCATAGATCCAAAGAGTAGATGGTGGATGGTGAGATTGCCAAGGGGTTAATAACAGAAGAAGTCACTACCTCCACTATGGCTGGAGAGACCAAATGAGAAGTTATCACAGAAGCCTAAGACCATGGCTACCTGATAGAAGCTGGCACCAGAAATGGAGGGACTGTCCAGCGGAAACTGGAGCCACAGTGATATGCCAGGGCAGGCACACTGCAGTGGTGTACTTAGCACTTTCCTCCCACAAATCAATTTTCTACAGCTGAACGTAGCCTGAACAATGTGAGCAAGAAGCCTGAGAAACGAAGTTCCTTGTGAAAGGGAGTGAAGCAAAGGAAGATCAGCAAATAGCTCTGAAGGCAATCTGGTAAAGAACCAGACTAGCAAGTTTCTGACACTCTTTAATACTTCACCTAACATATTCATGGTCATCTTTAAAACATAGGCGTCCTGTTATTTAAATGAGATGAAGCATAGTAAAGGTCTTGCTGCATCATCTTTATTATCATCATCATCATCATTGTCACCATTGCCAGCCTTTTGCAATATGACAGTGTTTTCTTTTCTCCTCACCCCTTTCTGTCCTTCCACCCATTCTACAGTTGTTGGGGGGTGAGGATATGCGTTGTCTCAGGGAGAGTAAAAAACAGAAATATTACTAATACAACAATACATCAAAGTTAATGCTGCGAGAAAATTGTCTGTAGTATTAGGAAAAATTCTGCTTGTTTCATCTGTTCTGGAGAATCAGAAAAGCTTAAAGCCTTTGCTAGGCACAGTAAGAACCCACAGCTTCTCAATGAGATGGACTCAGGAGCTACACTCAGAACATGGAGGTCTTTTGAGGATAAACTCTTGGATCATTTTCTAGATGCAGGGGTGTGGGGAGAGACTGAGAAAAAATAAAGACCAGGGTGCTTAGAGAAGAGGAAAGAAGGGAGGAGATGAAAGAGAAAAGGGATTCTCATCCATCCATTGGAGGTTGACTGTGTGGACTGAAGGGTGATCCAATGGAAATGTACAGGTATTTATGTTATTTGGATTTCAGAAGTGTTTGAGACTGACCAGTAATTTGATTGTTTTCTTTCTTGAGTAGGACAATGCCTGCATTGCTTTCCAGATGTTCTGGTCATCACTGAGAAGTTACATTACTGTCAAGTCACTAACAATCCTCAGTGATGAAAAGAACAATTTTCCTTAATCGACTTGCTCCCTAAGTTATCAAAAGCTTACAAAATAGACGCAGATGTCTCTACTCTGCTATATTGCAAAGAAATCAGAGTGCTGGCATATAGCTCCTCTGTGGAAGAAAACATAAGCAAACCCACTTATCTTCTGACCTGTGTTCTTACAGCATATAAAATGCAGCATTCTGTCTAGTCCAGCCTGGTTCACCTCGTTGGCGAGTCAGTAAGCAAAGCCCACACTGAGCATAACAGTCTTTCCACACAAACTGCCATCACAGTCTTAGCTAATTTATTCCAAATTTAAACAAATTCATCTTGTTATAGATCTGTTTGAATAGCATAAGAAATGCAGAGGCACATTAAAACAGTTGTAAACAAAGAGTCCAAATGCATAATTCTGGGGTATTTCCGAGCAGCACTGTAATATTTTATTTATTCATCGCACATTTATGGAGTTAATAAACAATACAAAGCAAAACTCCTTGAGCCTTTACCATCTGGCCTATGTTGACAGACATAAGAATTAGTGCAGACAATGAGTGCTGTGATTTCTTGGGGAAAGGGAGTAAGCTACAAAGTGGAGGATTCAGGAGATCTTCAAGGTGAGAAGGGAAGGAACCGGGTTTTGATAGAGCGGTTGGAGAGAGCCGGTGGAATGAATGGGGGAGATGTTTCTGGAAAGGGAAATGACTTCAACAAAGGCTTGGTGTTGGGAGCAAAAGCTTTCCCTGTGTTCCAGGAGAGTAAGAATAAGACAGTCTTCAACAGCCGGGCTCCAGAACTAATCTGGCCAAGTTAGATCCTTGGCTTTGTCAGTCCTTAACCTCAGTTTCTTCAGTGAAAAATAGGAAAATAATACTAATACCTGACTTTAGGCTTTATTTTAAATATCAGAGAAAAAAAATGCAGAGAAATTGCCTAATATACTGCCTAACAAGCACCCAATGAATGTTGTTCTATTATTTTGTCTCTGAAAGACAAAAGTCATTTATTTGTTCAACAAATATTTGTTGAATGCCTGCTACTTGGAAGTCAAGAAAGTAAATTAGAATATGAAATGCCTTAGCCAGGAGATGCCCATCTAGAACCTTTCCTGAAAAACAGGAGAGTCACTGGGGGCATTGGGATTGAGCAAAACACAATTAGGCTCTGTTTAAATATTAATCTAGCAGTATAGTGCATGCAACGTTGTTATTCAGCAACTTCTTTTATAAACCTTTAGTGAAAACAGCAGATAAAATTGAGATGAAGACTCTCTTGGCACCCTTGTAAATAACTGAGAGTCTCACCAGTGACTACCTTTCATGGAATGTAGGGGTTACTAGCATGGCCAGTTCTTAAGGGCAGAGCAGGAATGGGGTAGATTACCCATAGTTTTCCACCAGCTCAGGTAGGGCTGGCAACACATTGCAATCACAGTAGCCTTGCAAAAGACAGCAGCCATTATCACAGGGTGTTTCTAAAAGCTCTACAGGGTCATAAAGCACCAAAAACAAGCACAGAGGGACAGGATTCTCAGGGATATTAACTTTCATCTGAAGAGCTAGAGAAATACCTTCTGTTTCTGTACTGATTTACATAATGAAAGAGTTTCTAGTCTGGGAAACACTCCCATGGGTATACCAGCATTATGTGTAATCCCCAGCCTGTTGCCTTTAACTCCACATCCTTCTTTTCCTCTCAGTCATATTTATCAAAGGAAAATGAGTGTGAGTAGCTATTGTAGGAATAATTACCACTCTAATATATTTATTAACCACATAGATTATTCTTCAATTGCTAATTTATCATTCATAATAAATTATTTGGGAAACTCCTGAGAACTGATATGGGCATACCAGGTTATCACCAACATTTTAACTAAGAATTTTTTAAGTTCAAAGAGTATTTGAGTCATGCTCTCTACCTTTCCTCAATTGACCATATTTCTGAAAAAATGTGTAGGAGCCAAAGTAAATCAGACATTACACTCTCTGATATCATCAAGAAAAGTAACTTCTGTCTTCACATATTCAATCATTCATTCTCAACTGTACAACCATACACATAACTTTTATATCATCAATGCTCTTTTATTCAGTCGTTTCTCTTATAATTTTCTCTACTATGTGTTGACTTGGGTTTTTAACATGATTAATATATTTGAATTATAACTTTTAAAATGGAGCTCAGATATGAAAACCTTTCATTATTTTTATATTCATAGCAATTTCTACCATTTTCAAGGTCAACTAATCTTTTTTTTTTTTTCTTTTTTTCCTTGTCTACTCATCATTTGACAGGGAAATTACTCCAGCTAACATAGAGAGTAAGCACTTAACATTGGATCTTTACTTCTGGGTAATATTCTTGCCTGTGGTATACAAGATTTCTGAAATAGCCCAACCATAGAAATCGTTCTTTCCAGTATATTTTTATAACTGGTGGTGTCCGTTTTCTGGTGAAGGCTATATTCCCTGCACAAATGTTGTGCATACCTTATCTAGTGGGAGCTACTGACTGATGGTCTTATAGCAAACAAAGAAGGCCCTTCACATCTCAAACTGGCAGATGATGGTACAAGATGACATTTTTCATTTTGTGGAAAGGCCAGATGCTAGACGTTTTCTCATTAATGCCCAAGCATCAGAATACATATCCTTTCCTTCCATCTTACAATGAAGCCAAGTACTTTTGAATACCAGTTAACTTTCCTTATTTCTTTATTCAACAAATATTTATCGAGTGTGTACTATGTGCTAGGCACAGATTTAAGTCCTGGAGAAATAATAGTTTAACTTAAGAAAAGCCATGCCAACATGAGCTATATCGTTCAAGGCAGGGTGGAGTGAAAGTACAGAGATTCTCAGATCAAGCCTGGGCTTAAATCTTGGCTCCATTATTTAACATTGCCTACCCTTGCCCTAATTACGTAACCTCCACATTCCTCATTTGCTAAAATGGGGATGACACCCACCTCAATGGATTGCCAAAAAGACTGAATAAGATAGTATATGATATGTGTCTGGCATAAGGCAAGCACATCTCTTTTCATAGTCTCATGAGAAACTATCATTTTCAAGGTGAGTTTGAAAAGTATTTTTTATCCTATTTTCTTAGGGATGAGAACTTGATCTCTTTCTTAATCGCTATGACACCACCATGCAAATAAGGGTCAGTAAGGCTATAAGTATTTATAAACTTCACAGATTAATAATCACTCTGCTAAGCACTGTGCCCTGATATTCTCTCTGGATATTAAAAAAGAAACAGTAAGTCATTTAAGAAATAACACTGTAAATATTCAAGACCTTTTAAAGTGGCCCCATTGTCTTGAAGGAGATTAACCTTTGAAACAGAACTTCAATGGCTGTTTCCCACACTGTGAGTTTCTTATGACTTTAAATTGGTTCATCAGCTGAACCAATTTTTTGTGCAGTACTGTTCTTGGGAACCATACGGGTCCTGGGATCCAAACATTTCTTGAAGAGTACCATGAAGAAATCAGACAAACGAATCACTTCTAGTCCACATTTATTACAATTTACATGAGATGGGATGAAGAGATAACATTTGGAAAACTGGGCATTCTGCTCTCAGCCATCAATGATAAGTTACCAAGAAAATAAGGGAAATGAGATTTAAATCTCAGAATGGGGATTCTAAGGAGACATTCACAAATCATTTGTGTTACAGATTCATTCTCTCACTCACTCATTCATCCATCCAGTCATTCAAATTATATTTACTGAGTACCAACTATGTGCAATCCCTACCTCAAAATTTAAACTGATTTTTGAGAATTTAGATTTAAAAGAACTATAACTTTTTACTGTTTGATGGGCATGACTTTATGTTTAATTCAGTCTGCTAGAAAAGTGCTAATCAAAATATTCAGGAGTCATTGAGAATCACTCCCCAAATACTTTTGATCTAAGATGTTATTGGTATGTTGAAAAAAAATGGGCAAAAAAGAACAAAATCCCCTTGTTCTTTCCAATATCTACAACATTCTTGTTCTTGACAATACTGCACATAAATAACATCACAAGGACCTGCGTCTTAAAAGAACTGTGCCAATGCTATTAGATTTGAAGTCTTTAGTAAAAAACTGTTCTGATGGAAATTTGTATAAAAAGAGATAATTTCCTTAACAGTTATTCATTTAAAGGTGAATATACTTATTCTTTTCTAGACTTTTTCAGTGTTTCTTACTCTCTGGTTTCAATAAATATATATTTATGAATACCTCCCTTAAAATTTTGGAAAGACTTTTTTGATAAAGAAAATTAGTTTTGATAAATTATTCATATTTTATTTGAGAATTAATTAGAAAATTAAAATAATTTCATAGTCAATTTTGTTTCTATCTCACCTAGTTACAAAAAAAAAAAAAACAACAATCTGAGGCAGCTTGCCTAGCTATCCAATTAAATCTTTCAGAGCTTTTACAAAGAATGTTGATTTTGATTTTGATTTTCTTGATGCTTTCTTTATGAAGAACTGACATTTTCTAAAAAAACCTTTTTATGTCAAATTGCTCTTTTGTCCAGAAAGTATTCCTAGAGAGTGCATCATTATCTTTTAAAATACCTGAGTACAATGTAAATTACTGGATTTATGGTTCATTTTTAGACTAAAAATGTACCATATTCAATTACCTTACTGTGTTTTGCATAACAAACTCTAATGGAAAGAGGGCACTGTGTTTCTAATAACTTCACACAGTGTATTATCACTTCTTTCCTATTTCAAAAAAATATATATATACCAAATAATGTTGTTATTTACATAAGTGTAGGTGAAACACTCTAAAAATGAATCACACCTTAAACAGCATCATCCTCACCCTCGTCCCCATCATCATCATAGTCATCATGGTCATCTTCCTCCCCATTGTTGTCATTGCCTTAATCATCATAATTTTATTTGTATACTTTAGGTCAGTATCTACTCTCCAGTTTCTACTTTCCAAACCACTCATTACTGTTTTGCTCTTAGATAATTTAGACATTTAGAAAGGAATAAAGTTTAGTATTTAAGAAAAGTATTTTGAACTCAAATGCCTTTGCTTGTGACTTTGTTCTCCACTTTTCAGCTGTTTCACTTACTTCTTAATTCCTCAATTTATCCATCTTTAAAATGAGGATAATAATAATCCTTACTTCAATTTCATATAGTGAGAACAAATACAAAGCTACTTGTAAGTACCTCAGATATTATCTCGCACATACCTAGTGTTAAAAAAATGTTAGACATTGTGGCAGTTGTATCACTGAAAGTATTTGCATTTGCAACTCCTGCTAGAGTGGACTTTACCTAGAGAAGGACATTATCTGATATACAGTTAGTTCTCAGAGAATTTTAACCATTATATTGGTCTATCCTATAAAAATATTTGAGTTATAATCCATGCTAAAGTTAATTCTCAATTAACTTTACAACTCTCAATTGTACTAGAGAACTAAGTATAACTTTTAAACTTTTAATCTGACTAAGTATAACTTTTAATCTGACTTCAAATTCTGAGGTCATTCAGGTTGCTCTTTTTCCTTTTCATTTTCCTTTAAATTTTTCATTTACAACTCAATTATATTCCAAGAATCACAAAATGAATAAAGAATGAAGTACATGATTTGTGTTGTAATTGCATAAAATTTATACACTAACATATTTAATAGTACATATACACATTATATGTTACACTTGTCATACTAATAAATAGTCCATATTTATAACTAAAATTAGTATTACTTTATATTCTCCCTCCAGGAGTAAAGGCAGCTGTTAGTCATGAACTCTCCTTTTATTCCCAGTAGTCTTCCCCCACCCCTCCCACCCACCACCCAGAACTAACTTTTTATAGCAATTCTCAAGGACAATGTTTGCCTGATAGATCATGAATTAGATATCTTGGAAGGTACACAGGAGTGTACACATGGGAGAGTGAAGAAGAAGAGAAGTTAAAGCCAGAATATGGTATAACATCTGTGGTTCAGAAGAAACACTTAGCACTTTCATCAATTTTTTGTCTAGGAAAGAAAAGTGAACATGTGAAATTCAACCTGCGGGATCATAAACTCTACTTTATAAACAGTTTTTTAATGGCGCTATATCAATTCTCAGGAAATTATGCAGATGAGGCATCATATAATGAATGAGAGAGCCACAGGATAGCCAAGAGGTGATGACACCAGATGGAGACGGACCTCAAGGTTGAGAAATCAATGAACTTTGTCTCCTGACCCAAAACTTGCAACACCAGCAATTGCTGTTGATAAAGATTGGAAACGAGAATAGAGTGCCACTAAATACTATACATTTTACAAAACTAATGGTATTTGAAAAAGCATAGGCTTTGGAATTTGTATTAGGCAGCATTTTCCAGGGAAACAGAACTGATTATATATATATATATATATATATATATATATATATGAAGAAAGAGAAAGAAAGAGAGAGAGAGAGAGTGGGGATTGGCAAGTGTGAATTTTATAGGGCAGGCTGCATGTTGGGAGCTCAATTAAAGTTTCAGTGAATTCTCCAGGAAAATCTGGCTGGACGAAGCAGAGATTGAAGTTCTTCCTTCCAATGATTGCAATCATCAGTCTCCCATTTAGGCCTTTAATTGATTGAAGCATGTAAATAGCCATAGATGATATAAACCAACTAATAATTTAAATCCATGAAATGTCCTTACTGCAACAAGCAGGTTAGTGCTAACTTGACCAAACAGATACCATAACCTAGCCAAGCTGACACATGAACTTAGCCATCATAGAATTTAACAGACCTGATTCAAATTCTAGATCTGCCAGTCTATAGGTAAGTGATATCCTAGCTTCAGTTTTGTTTACAGGAAAATGAAGTTATTTAACTCCTACCTCTTAGGCTTGCAATAAAGACTAGGTGAAAAAAAAACAAACTCTAAAACTCCTAACCCAATGAAATATACATTTAGTACTCATCCTCATCCACAACTCCCTACCAAGCCCACTGGAAAAGTAAGCCCACTGCTAGAGGAGCAAAACCAGATAGAAAATTGCATTTTTTCTCTTGAAGTAATGGAGATGTCCCCATTGCATATTAACAGGCAGAAATATTCTTGCAGATAGTTTTACTTATGGTTGAAATTGAAGGTAAAATCATATGAATCCACCTGCTTCTGCAACATATTTCAGGAAAAAAATCAAAGACTGACAATGGGGTGATAACAAAGAATTTTCATTTCTTGTATCTATTATTCAACTGGATCTCCAGTTCATTTTATTATAATTAATGATGGTGCTAATAACAGCTAAGCTTTACTGAGCTAAAGTGCTAAAACCTTTACTGAATCTTCACAATCGCTCTTTGAATTGGGTTCTCTTTTCATCTCCATTTTGCAAATGAAGCTCAAGGAAGTTAAGTAACTTGCTCAAGACCACACAATAGTTATAAGTGGGGAAGCCTGGATTCCACTGATGGCCAGATTCCATGTTCTTTCCTCTTGTTCTTATCTTTCCTCTTCCTCTGATCATTGATTACCACACTCTCAAGGCTCTCCTTGATCCAACAACCCAGTTGGATATGTTTCTCAGATTGTAGTTCTAACTCCCTCATTTGGACATTATTTTTACACCCGTTTTGTGGTTCCAAGTTCATAACTGTGGGTAAGAAAGCTGCCAAGACATTGCTCCAGTCCTTAGGGCCTGTTCTCCTAGGATAGATTTATCTATGTGAGACAGAGATGCAAGAGTATTAGTAGCTTTATATTGTCACTAACTGTACTAGCATTAGAGAGGTTTCCAGACACCTTCATCTTTCCATTAGTAAAATAAAAATTTGCAGTATGCATACTAGTTACTAGAATTTCCTGAAATGGGCAAAATGAATTTTGAAAATTTAAGTTGCAAACTGTGCTGTAAAAAATCATTGATGATTTTTAAATGTACTTGCTGATATTTGCAATTCAAAGATGATGGTTTTGACACTTATGACTATCAGTGTGAACAGCAGGAGCTCAATGAGGGACCAAAGCATGATGAAGCTCTTCACTCACCTGAGGGCTGAGGTATAATGCCTTCTTTGGGGTCTGAAAAGTATATCTAGGAATTATATCCATCCCCCTACAATAGCACTGAGGAAAGTATAAGCATCTAGCCACAGAGAGCCTAAATGCTGATACAGGAATTTCCGAAACTGGAACATAAATACTCAGGTCTTAGTAAAACTCTGCTCAGTATGAGCTCTCCTGTTGAGTTCCACTGGGAGTCACCAGGAGGGATTCCTGATAAAATGTGTGTGATTGTGGTGCCTCAGAGGATGAGGTGGGGCTAAGCTTACACAGAGGCATTACTCTTCTTTAGACCAAGAGAATGTGAGCCTAATTGGGTCTCTAAACCTTGAAAATTCTTCACAAGTCCCATTTTAACACTCAAGTCAAATACAAAGATTATCCCCTCATTTGGGTCTCTGCCTCCAAATACGTTATGCCCACAAAAATGGCATTCTTTTTCCTTTAAAAATTATTAAATTCATTCATTCGTTTATTTTTTTAACCTATCAATGTACCCAACCATGTATGTTTATTAAACAGAAATTTATTGAGAGGCTATCAGGTGCTATGTGCTGGGAGTTTAAAAGAGAACTTCTCATCATAAAAATGCAGGCAAGAAGACAGTGGGTTGAAATACTTAAAGTGCTGAAAGAAAAATACTTCCAGCCAAGAATTTTTTATCTGTTGAGACTGGCTTTCAGAAATGAGAGAGAGGGACCAGATGTAGTTCAAGTAGTTGAGCACCCACTTCCTACATGGGAGATCCCGGATTTGGTTCTTGGTGCCTCCTAAAGAAGACAAACAAACAATGAGCAGACAATGAGAAAAAACAATGAGCAGACAACAAACAGATGATCAGCAAAAAAATCAATGAGCAGACAAAGAGCAAAAACAATATGTAACACAATGAGCAGACAAAAAACAAAAAACAAGGAACAAACAGACAATGGTGAATTCTGGGGGGCAGAATTTTTAAAAATCAGGGTAGTTGTAGCAGTTTGATATTATTGATAAATTCCAAAAAGAAATTTGGATTATGTTTGTAAACTGATCTTTTCCTCTGGGCATATTAGATTTTATTGGATTCAGAGGTTTGCTTGATTCAGTAATTACATAAACCTCTTTTGCCAGAGGGTGGGGACTCACAGATAAAAGCCATGGCAAAGGACAGAGTTTGGGGGGGTTTGATGTTGGAGTTTTGATGTTGGAGTTTATGCTGAAGTATTAAGCTTGAACCCCAGGAAATAAGCACACAGAAGAAAGAGAAGCAAACCCCAGGAAAGGAGGAACCCAGGAAGCCTGAACCCTCACAGATGTTGGCAGCCACCTTGCTCCAACACATAAAAACAGACTTTGGTGGGGGAAGTAACTTATGCTTTCTGGTCTGGTATCTGTAAGCTCCTATCCCAAATAAATACCCTTTATAAAAATCAACCAATTTCCGGTATTTTGCATTAGCACTCCTTTGACTGACTAATACAGTAGTAAAGGTGACCATTTAGGTAGTTGTAATTGCCAGTATTAATTTATTGTATTCTGGTATGCAACTCCACTTCTTACTTCCTATAGGTGCTGACATGTACATGCATAAAAAATAGTGACAAATATATGTTTTTGGACATACAATGTACAAAGTATAAGTGGTAATAAATAAAAGATGGTGAGGGATAGAAAGGTAAAAGAAACATATATTTGTAGGCTGTGGAAATAAAGTTGGTAACAAGCAAAATATGATCATTATATATATATAGGTGTTTAAATTTTAACCCCACGGTAACCACAAAGAAAATAGATGGAAAATGTATCTAGATAGAAATGAGAAGGCACTCCATACAATATAACACAATAAATCAAATAAATATAAAGGAGGGATTAATGGAAGTTAGGGACTAAGAAGTTATAAAATTTACAAAGGCTAACTAAAAAATGGCAAAGGAAAGCCCTGTATTATCAGTAATGACTTTAAATACAAATGGATTAAACTCTCCCATCAAAAGGCAGATATTGGCAGAATGGATAAAAAAGCATGACCCAATTATTTGATGTCGGCAAGAGAGTCACCTTAAATTCAAGGATATAATAGGTGAGGGTGAAAGGATGGAAAAAAATATGCCATGCAAGTAGTAACCAAAAGAGTACACAATATGGCTATATCAGATAAAATAGATTTTAAATAAAAAACAGTTATAAAGGACAAAGATGATCATTATATACTGATACAAGGGACAATTCAAAAGGAAACTATAACAATTATATATATGCACCTAACAGCAGAGTCCCAAAAATTGTGAAGCAAAATGTTGGCATATTTGAAGGGAGAAATTGATGGTTCTATATAAATAATAGCAGATGTTTTTATACCACTCTCACTAATGGATAGAACATCTAGCCAGTAGACCAATATGGAAGTACAAGACTTGAATGCTACCCTAAAGCAACTAGACCAAACAAGATATATAAAACAATTTATTTAACAAAAACAGAATGCACATTTTTACTCAGGTGTACATGGATATTCTTCAGGATAGAACAAATTGTGGGTCACAAAATAAGTCTCAATAAATTTTAAAAAAATATTGAATTGATACAATGTATATTTTCCAACTACAACTGAAGGAAGCTAGAAATCAATAACAGAAGGAGAAATGGAAAATTCACACATAAGTAAAAATTAAACAACATACTCTGAAATAACCAATGGGTCAAAGAAGAAATCAGATGTGAAGTTAGGAAATAGCTTGAGATGGATGAAAATGAAAATACAACATACCAACCTTATGGGATGCAGGGAAGGCAGTGCTGAATATGAGATTTATAGCTCTAAATACTTTCAGTTAAAAAAAAAAAAGAAATACTTCAAATCAGAGACCTCACTGCAAAACTGGAAGATCTAGAAAAACAAGAGCAAACTAAACCTAAAGTGAGCAGAAGGAAGGAAAAAGCAAGGATTGTAAGAGATAAATGGAATAGAACGTAAACAAACAAAAAGCAATGAAAGATTCCCCTAAACCAAAATTTGGCTTGTTGAAAGGATCAATAAAACTGGCAAAATTTTAGCTAGACTTTCAAAGAAAAAAAGAGAGGATACAAATAACTAAAATCAGCAATGAAATGGCAGACATTACTACTAACACCAGCTGAAATTACGAGGACTATGAAAGGATATTATGAATAACTGGATACCAGTACATTACATAATCTAGATGACATGGAAATATTCTTTTTTTTTTTCAGGAGGTACTGGGGATTGAACCCAGGATATTGTACATGGTAAGTACGTGCTCAACCACTGAACTACATCCATTCCCCTGGCCAAATTCTAAGAACACACAATGCTACATATATTTACTAGAAAAGAAATAGAAGATCACAACAAACTTATTATTATTAAAGAGATTGAATCAGTAATCAAAATCCTCCCAAAAAAGAAAATCCCAGGAGCAGATGGTATCTAGGGGAATTCTACCAAACATTCCAAGAATACTTCTAATTCTGCTCAAACTCTTCCAAAAATTTGCAAAGGAGAGAACAATTCCTAATTCATTTTGAGACCAACATCACTCTCTCACTATAACCAGATAAAGAGACCACAAGAAATGAAAACTACAGGCCAGTATATCTTATGTATATAGATGAAAAAATCCTCAACAAAATACTAGCAAACTGGATGCAACAGCATATTAAAAGAATTATACACCATTATCAAGTGAGATTTATCCCAGGTATGAAAAGTTGGTTCAACATAAGAAAACCAATTAATGTTATACAGCATATTAACAGAATGAAGGGAAAAAAAACAACACATGATCATCTTTATTGATGCAGAAAAGACATTTGACAAAATCTAGCACCTCTTCATAATAAAACACTTGTGAAACTAGAAATTGAAAGAAACTTCCTCAACATGATATATGAAAAACCTACATAAGGGTGAAAGACTGAAAGCTTTCTCTCTAAGACCAAGAATACGAAAAGGATGCCCACTGTCACCACTCTCATTCAACATTGTACTGGAAGTTCTTGCCAGAGCAATTAGACAAGAAAAAGCAATAAAAAGCCATACAAGTTAGTGAGAAAAAAGTAACATTTTCCTTATTTACAGATGATATGATCCCATATACAGAAAATCCTTATAAATCCATAGCAAAATTCCTAGAGCTAATAGGTAAATTTATCAAAGTGGCAGGGTTACAAGATCAAGATCCAAAATTTAGCAATTTCTATACACAAGCAATCAACAATTAGAAAACAAAATCATGAAAAGAATTCCATTCACAATAGCAACTAAAATAATCAAATGTCTTGGAATGAATCCAACTAAGGGTATACACTGAAAACTATAAAACATTGCCAAAAGAAATCAAATAATACCTAAATAAATTGAAAGACATTCTGTGTTCATCAATTGGAAATCTAAATATTGTTAAGATGTTAATACTGCCCAAAGTGATTTGTAGACTCAATGCAATTCTGATCAAAATTCCAATAACCTTCTTTGCAGAAATGGAAAAGCCAATAACCAAATTTATATGGAAGTGTAAGGGACCCCAAATAGCTAAAACCATCCTGAAAAAGAAGAATGAAGTTAGAGGACTCCCACTTCCTAATTTTTAAACGTATTGCAAAGCCAAAAAAATCAATACAGCATGGTATTGGCTCAAGGACAGGCATATAGACCAACAAAATCAAATTGAGAATTTAGAAATCAACTCTCACATTTATGGCCAGCCTGATTTTTTACAATGTGTCAAAGACCACTTGACTGGGAAAGAATGGGAACTTCTATTACAAAAAAAGAGGAAGACATTTACTTCATACAATATATAAGAATCAATTCAAAATGGATCAAATACTTAAGTGTAAGATCTAGAACTATCAAACTCCTAGAAGAAAATGTAGGAAGCTTCTTCAGGACCTTGAGTTCAGCAGTGTTTCCTTAGACTTTATATCCAAAGCACAAGCAACAAAAGAAAAAAGAAAAAAAAAAAAAAAGAAATAGGACTGCATCAGAATTAAGAAAACTTTTATACCTCAAGGAAGGAATTTATCATTAAAGTAAAACAACAACCTATTCAATGGGAGAAAATATTTGGAAACCACATATCCGATAAAGGTTTAATATCCAGAATGTAGAAAGAAATCCTTCAACTTAACAGCAAAAAGACAAACAACCCAATTTAAAAATGGGCAAAAGACTTGAATAGACATCTCTCCAATGAAGATAAACAAATGGCAAGAAAGCACAGGGAAAGATGTACAACATTATTAACCATCAGGGAAATATAAATCAAAACCACAAGAAGATTCCATTTCACACCTTTAGAATGAATGCCACTGAAAAAAAAAAACAGAAAATAAAAAGTGATAAAAAAGATGTGGATAAATAGGTACAGTCATTCCTTGCTGATGGCAGTGTAAAATGGTGTAACTGCTGTGGAACACTGGCAGTTCCTCAGAAAGCTAAGTATAGAGCTACTATATGAACAACCAATCCAACTACTAGGTATGTACACAAAGGAATTGAAAGCAGGGAGTCAAACACAAACTTGCACACCAGTGTTCTAAGCAGCATATTCACAATTGTCAAAAGATGGAAGCAACCCAAGTGTCCTTCAATGGATGAATGGATAAATGAAATGTGGTACATACATACAAATGAATGAAGTCCTGATACATGCTACAATATGGCAAAACCTTGAAGACATTATGTTGAATAAAATAAGCCAGACACCAAAGGACATATAGTGCATGATCTCCCTGATTTGAAAAAAAATAGGATAAGCAAAGCCACAGAGTTAGAATCTAGAATATAGGTTACCAGGGCATGGCGTGTGAATATGAAATGGGAAGTTAAATTTTAAAATATATGGGGCTCCTATTTGGAATAATGGAAATGTTTTGGGAATGGATGGCTGGGACGATACATTCAATACATCATGAAAGCAATTAACAGCAATGAAATATTTGCCTGAATATGATTAAAAGTGGAAATGTCAGATTGTATACATGGCAACAGAATAAAAACTTTTTAAAAATCCATGAAACTATACTCACAAACAGTGAATCCTATGTTAAATCATGAACTTTAATTAATAGCACAATTTAAAAATGTGCTGTCATTAACAATAACAAATGTTAAACACGAATGACAGGTGTTGGTGGTGGGATGGTGTATGGGAATCCAGTATTTTATACATGTTGTTCTTTAACCCACAACTATTCTAATAAAAAAAAAGGGAATGGCATGGTTTCTGCCAAGAGGAATTACACTAAGAATTTATAAGAGGCAGAAAACTCCATCTTTTGCTAAGAACAATAATTGTAGTTTGTAGAAATTGTTTTGAGAACATAGAGTTGGACAAAATACCTCTTACATGGGAGACAGAAAATAAATATGTGTTGGGTGAAAGGTTATGAGATACACAGGTTATAGATGGAAAGATCTTGGTTAAGATAGATCCTTGTTATAAACTTCAAATTTCTACAATGTAACATATGAGCTCTATAGGCTATCAGTCTATGACTAAATAAATGGTAAACAAATACGTCTATGTTATTGGAGAGCAGATATCAGAGAATGCTAAAGACAATTTCAAAAACCATATGAACAAGTAGATCATGATGAAACATGAACCACATTAGCTTTAATACAAAATAATATGAAATAAAGACAATGAGAAACCAAGAAAGGGCTAGGTAATTTCAGAGGCTAGTGAGTATGTTGGCAAGGGGCATCCATCTTGGAAGAAAAAGTACATGAGCTGGACCTTGAAGGGCAGGGGTCCCTCACAAAGATGCACAGTCCAGAAAGGACTTTACAAGTGGAAGTAAAATATGAGAGCAAAGCCAAGAGAATCATGCTATTGTTGAATTTGGCAGAGCAGGAGCACCAGGATAGAAAAGAAAGCTGGGAAGACAGGTTTGTATCAAAGAAGAAAGGAGTCCTTTTCTAAAAAGTTTGGACTTTATGGTGGATAACATCGAAATGTTAAAATGTTTGGGGAAAAGGATTACCGTAATTAAAGTGCACATAAACAATTATGTTTTAAATACTGTGTTTATCTTCCAAATTGTAAAAAGAAGAGAATCTAGTATTTTCCATACCAGCTGTATTTTCTTCATCGCATTCAAAGTATAGTTGATTTAAAACCATCTGCACATTGTTTCTTATTCTATTTTGTTTTCTCACCCAATAGCTATTTGTTCTGCTCTTGTTGTTGTTATTAACCTTGGCAGTGAGTGATTAACCCATCTTCAGAATAGAAATGATTCACATTAGAAATAATTTGAAGCCTGAGACCTGGATGATGTATTTGTGTCCATTAAGGAAATGATTGTATGTAAGGTTTAACCAGCTCGTGTCTGTCTAGCAATCCCAAGGGTGCTCAGATTTTGAACCATCTGAAATTATGAATTGTTAATTTCTGCACAGATGGTTTTGCCTTTATTTTTTTCATGCTGACTACTCTGACTCAACTTTGGACTATGAATAGGTGTGGTGCAAAATATCTGTCTATGTTTATGATTATAAAGGTTTGTTTATCCATTCTATCAAGTCTAAGCTTTAGATTTCATGACTAGGAAATATTGCATTTGATACAAATATCTTTAAATATGGCAAATAATATTTCTAATGATAAAATGCATCCTCTGATATATAAGGCTTGGACGTTGTTGATAAATAAGTTTAGCCAGTGCTCCCAGGTGTGACAAAAAATTTACTATTACATGGTTGGCTTGTCAGACAAGGAGTCACCCTCTTAAATATTCTTAAAACATGTTATCCCACCACCTGCATGGGACACTGCATTGCAATGCACTTAACATGAATCCTACCAATTTTTCAGCCATTCAAGCAATAGTGTCTTTCTCATATAGAACTCTCCCTTGGATCTTTCTCTTCAGAAGAATAAACAAAGGCAGGTGGCAAACAAGGAAGAAATCCCTGGGTTTTAAGAGCTCATGTTTCTTGCTTTGACACTTAGAAGAACAAAGACAGTAACTTCCAGGGTAGAAGAGGTAGAGAACCAAGGATGAGAGTGCAAAAAAAAAAAAAAAAAAAAAAAAACTATTTAAGCCAGCCATTTTAAGAATGTGAAAAGCAGGTTACACAAGCTAGATTCTGATCTGGAAAGGTCAGTTTTATCTTGAGATTGAGGAGAAACCCCCTTCAGTTCTCTAATACCCCAGCTGTAAAGCTAAGGGCAAGGAGGGAAAAAATTACTGACCTCATTTTTCCCAGCTTTTACCCAGTAAGTAAAGAATAGAACAAAAAAGATGGTGACCACTTTCTTGTATGTCAATCATACCTAAAAAACAAAATAAAACACAAAATGATAGGAGCTTACTTTTGACTAAGTCAACTTAAAAAGGACTGGGAAAATAGATTCACCATTGCCTTCTTGTATCCATTTTGTCCTGTCCTATCCTACTTCAACCTATCTTATCCTATCTTAGGATAGTTTTGCTTAATTTATTTGCCTATCTTTGTTTGATTCTCTTCATTAGAGCCAAGCACTGTTCTATATGCTGGAGATACCACAAAACTGGATATACTTATTGCTTTTCAAGAGCTTGAAAGACAGTGGCAATTAAAACCAAGACTGAGCTGGCAGATTCTTTCCTTGCAAAGTCAGGTATCTTATATTCAGCAACATTTTACAACTCATAAAACATTCACCAATTCAAACAGAGTGTTGATAAGACTTTCACCCAACCAGTGCAGCTCTGTCCAGCACTAGACACCTGATGGAAAACCAGGACTCCATGCTTGTCTTTGAAATATCTATTTGGGATCCCATTAAAAGAAGACTCATGGCTACATTTTACCTGTCAGGGATTTTTTAAGTCTACATACGCAATCTCAAGGCTGGTAGTAACTTGTAAACACAGAGTCCCCTGGGAACACTCACGATCTGACACCCTTCTGTTTGTTGCATTTTACCCAAGATAGCAGCAAGGTTAGTAATTCCCCAAAGATTACCATACAAGCTGGCTCAGAGCTACTGTTTGCAACTGGCAGAGATTCTGAAATAAAGCCCACATAGTTTTAATTCTCAGCACCTCCTAGCACACTAAGATATAATGGCATTTCAAATTGGTCAGCCTGGGGTCGTGAAAAGAGGGCCAGATTGGTATTCAGAAAGATGTAAGTTTCAATCCAGCCTCCATCACTGTCAATAGGGGAATCTCCAAAATGCACTTAGGTTAGGGAAGTGACACCTGCTGCATTTGGTGTAAAGATGGCAAACAATACATGTGATAGACTTAGTGGGGGTATTATTGGAGTGATTAGATTTCAAGAAGCAATCACCAAGAAAATATATATGACTATATAAAGATGATATTATTAACTATACTATACTTAGGAATAAAATTCAAAGTTGTGGTTTAAGCTTGTTCTTTAAGTGGCATTTAAGTAAATCATATCTAATGCATGTGCAAAACAGAAAAATACCCAAAGAAAAAAACAGCAAACAGATTGTGTTCTTCTAAACAATTTACACACATGAAGTCAGCCATTTACACTAAGTCCAATTATTATTCAAACATTATCTCCACTCTGCAGCTAGGGTAACTAAGGTTCAGTGAGGTTAACTAATTTGTCCAAGATTACACAGGCAGAAAGTGGTGAAGGTGAGTGGACTATGCCAGTCTAATTCTAAAACCTATAACTTTACTGTACAATACTGTCTGTATCTTCCCAAGTTAACAACCTTTTTCTAGAACAGAGAGGAACTATATTGTGTCAATTTAAGAGATATGTTCCTTGTCCTAATGAGTTTTACAGTGAAGTTAAAAGAAAAAATAAAGTAAAACAAACACAAAACTGATATAATAATTTCAATCATTGGGTGGTTAATTGCTAAAATGTTGTAGCGCAGCCTATATGTGTTTCAGAATTACATATGTGAGAAAATAAGAAAGAGTAAGGGTTGGGGTGGCCAAAAACACTCTTCATCCATCCATCTATCCAATCCATCTGCGTTTTCTGGTCACTGTAAAGGGATTTGGAGCAAAATTTTACAGAGAGACTTTAATTCTAGTCCCAGTTTTGTCACTTACTCATTGTGTGATCTTGATGAAGTAAGTTAACCTGATTGAGGTTGCTGAAATGTAAAATTAAAAACAAAAGGTCTTACTTAATAAGTGAGTTTTGAGAGTTAAATGAGATCATGCTTATAGACTTCTAAGCACATTACCTTGTATAAAATTAACACACAATAAATGGTAGTTCTCAACATTAACATTCAGATTTTTATGTCCCAAGCATTGTGTTATGTCCACAAAGACATAAAAATCAATAAAACACAGTCCTTACCCTCTAAGAGATTCTAGTAGTCTAGTAGCATAAGTAATGTAATGTAGTAAGTGAGTGATGGTTAATTCTACCAGAGACTGGGGATAGAGCCATCAGGAGTGGATTAATAATAATAAAGATACGTTGAGCTCTTCCAGTGTGTCAGGTGCAAAGATAAGCATATTAGCCCCTTACTTGCCATCTCATGCAAATGAAGCTTAGAGAAATGAAGGTACTTACCCATAGTCATTTACTTAGATTAGAAATTGTTGAGACCTTAGCCATGTTTTTCCTAACGTGAAAAAAACAAACAATTTAGTATTCAAGCTGAATCTTATAAGATAGCCAGGCATTTTGGAGGAATCAGCTAGTAAAGGATGCGCAATACACAGAAGCAGTAAGAAAAATAGCCAAAAAATAAATAAAATTTTTGCAGTGTATTGAGGGTACTTTCAATGATTCACTGTTCATTTAACGACTGTTAATTGAGGATCAACTATGTACTAGGTAGAAGCTTTTCTAGAAACTGGAAAGTATGTTATTAGAAAAACAAAAACAAAAACAGACTGAAATCCCTTGCACACTAGACCATTCTCTAGGAATGAGAAGCTCAAAGTAAAAATAAAGCACACATGTAAAATATGAAGTCATTTATATAGTAAAATATAAAAACACACAGGTAAATATGAAACCTAAGTTCTAAGTGCTCTTGAGAAATGAAGCATGGAAAGGGTCAGAATATGTTGAGAGAAAGAGAATTTTCTGATTGTGAATGGGGAAGCCTTAACCAATCAGATGAAATTTGAATCAAGATCTGAAGGAGGATGGGACCAGGTAGAAGAAATAGTATCTGCAAAGGCCCACAAAGAAAGTATGACCACCACGATGAGCAGAAAGGCGACGACGTGATCACTCAGAACCTTGACAAGATCTTTGTGAGGAGACTCATCTGAGCCAAATCTTGATCAGACGGCACTCGAGAGGAAGGAGAAGGGAGAAAAACTGGAAACCCTATGTGTAGGTAAGTCTTTGGCAGAAGGAAAGAAATATGGAGGCATTAATTGGAAGGTGAAGTAAAGTTAAGAATAACTTTTTCAGCAGAAGATAAATATGCTGAGTGGAATGTTAAACAGGAAGAGAAAAACACCTGGCAATGAAGGAGAGAAAGGATAATTCTAGAGAAAAACATCAAATAGTGGGGGGGCAGAGATCTACTTCACAAAAATGGCTGCAATATAAAATGTGCACATGTATGATATATTGCTGCAGTTAAGACAGAGATTAGATTAGAGAGTTTTATAGGGACCAGATCATGAAGGCTCAGATGTTTGGGAATTATCCTTTCGGAAATTGGGCATCTTTAAAGGGTTTTAAGCACAGGCATGTTCCACTTAGCTTCATCAGGAAGGTGAGACTTGAGAGATTTGAATAAGTGAAGTGGGATTTGAATAAATGAAAGGGTGGAGGAGAGAACATTCTGGTGAGAAGGTCAGCAATAGTGATGACCTGGAGTGGGAATGAGTTTGGCTTATGGGAAACCAGTAGGAAATGCGTTCTCTGGCAGAAAGGATGCCCCCGGGGAAATAAAGGAAAATGAGAATTCTATCTGAAAGTCTTTGGAATCATTCTGTTTACTAGGTCCTGATTTCACTACACACTATCTCTGTGACCTTGGGCATATAAATTTCTCTTTATTTTAATTTCCCCACACAAAAAATACGGATAACAATAATACTTTCTTCATAAAGGTGTTGTGAAGACTAAATTAAGTAATACAAAGCATTACTCTATGCCTGGCACACAGTAAATTCTAACTAAATGTTAGCTATGATTATATGTAGCATCTTGGGAGCCAGGAGAGTAAATAAGAGATTGGCCTCAGGTTGAATGGAATGGCGTAGAAGGAAGCATGATTGAAAGCACCATGATTTTAGGAGATTGATTACAGTTTATAAATCTAAATATTCATCTCCTAATATACAAATTCATCTTTTAAAAAGCCAACGTATATAATAGGATTCATTTAGATAAAACAAAGTTTAGAAAAGCTCTTAAAATTTAATAATTAGGAAGTTCAAACTCTGGAAATGGAAGAGCATTTATGAGTAACTCTGAGAACCAAAAGAAAAATTGCATCACATTTTAAAGAAACAAAATGTGCATCTCTATACTGCTCCCATATTTTCATATTTTATGAACTGAAATGGGCTAGAAACAACATTCAGTGCTTCAGAAGAATGATTGATAGTCTTCTCTCTGTAATGAGGATCATTTGAATGTGAACGCCAGTATTAACATATTGAAGAATTCAGAAAGAAGATCATAGCCTTGCAGTTTAGCCTTCTTCAGAAGGGCTGTTTACATTTACCAGAAGCCCAAAACATAAATAGAATCTTATGTCACCAATTTCAGGAACAGTTTGCTATCTATGTGTTCCCTGATTTTATCTTAAAATTCCCTTTCTTTAAAGTTAATACATGTGTGATGAATTAAACTGGGTATTCTTTTTCAAGTTCTCCAGTTCACTAGCAAAATGTATACGCTTTATTCTGAGCCTCAATTATCATTCAATTTGGTTTTATGCATTAAAGATCACAGCAGGTAGATTTTTTAAATTAACCATAAGTTTCTACTATGTTTTGAGTCTACTCAACTAATATCTTCAACCAAGTTGGAAGTGGGAAAAGACACTGATTTTATACTTTTAATAACAAATTTAACTCTCAGCTTTAAGAAATATCATCTAAAAGATGTTGAATAGAAAATTCATGAAGTGCCATCCTTTGATCAAAAGGTACTACAATGAATAAGAACAAAAATAGTCATAAGAGGCTATCATATGAACAACCAGATTATTAATTACCAGGCAGAATCTTTGCGATGTACTCTCAAAAATCTAGATATACCTAAATGTTGAAGACTGAGGTTTTCACAGAATACAACAGTGCTAATCAAGTTGAAAGACAAGTTTCATTCCCAAGTTGACAGGTTTCTGGGTAAAAAGGAAATTTAGCTTCTGAAAATGGACCTCATATGCTTGTGTTGACAGAATTCAATTTACACCAATGCAAACCTACCAGATTATTGGTCAAGAAACATAATTTCCCTACTAACTGGTCTTAATGCATTAGATAAAATGGTTTACTGCACAGATTATTTTGAAGGACAAGTTCTCTAAAGGTAAAGAAGACTTTGATTAGGTCCTTAAAAGTTAAAGACATAACATAAAAAGCAGTGAGATTTTAGAAAGTAGAGATTAAAAGAGTAGCCAATTTAACAGAGTTTGCAATTACAATGACCTGAGGGAACTAAGGAGGTCTGTAAAACAGCCATTTAGTCTTTAGTTCATTTTAGCATTATATCCTTTTCATTCGAAAACAGAAGCTGGATTTTCCTTTGGGTAACTACCCTTACAAATTCCACACTGCCTTGCTATCAGTGTGACGTAACAGGAGGACAGCAGGGTTTCAAGGCCAGAAGACTGAGGCTCATGGCTAGGCTGTGCGTCTGTGTGTCCCGAGCCAAATCACATAACTTTGTCAGGTTTTAGCGTCTCATTTTTAGAATAAAATCAACACTAGTACTAGTGCTAATGAAAAATTACTAGAAGGTTCTTTCAGGTTATTGTGAAGATGACACATGATAGGGATTGTTTCATAGATACTAATAATACCTGGGGACGGAGGGAGACTTGCTAATGCAGGCCAATAAAACCAACTGTCATGGGTAAGCTTTATCACAAGTTAAAAGAAATGAAGGCAAAAATGGGTGAATATAGGCATGTAATTTATGCTTAATAACAATTCATTAAAAATGATGCTAGATTGTATTTTACCAGTGGGTCTTTTCATTACTGACATGCGTATAATAAATGTATCTTATACAAAATAGGATATTAGATGACTGCTCATTTGACATTCCCCATGAACTTCATTGACATTAGGGAGACATTCCATACCACCATGTGCATTGGCCTTGGCTCCCCGTAAATGGAGTATAGCCCAAAGAAGGGCCTGAGCAGAGAGTACGAGATGTGCTCATAATTCATGTCTGGGAGGCACTGCCATTGAAGACTTTTTTTTTTTTTTTTTGAATTATTTAAACCATTAAGACTAATTTTCTTTTCTTTTTATGACTGAGATAAAACAACTTGTCCAAAGCACATTTACCTCAGGATCATGTGGTGCCCTAAAGACAGAAAAAATATAGCTTATTTCACATTCATGTTTTTAAAGCAATTTAAAAAATCGTGCACACTAAAGAAATGGACTATAACTCAGATGTAAAGGGGAACAAAACATGCTTAATGAGTTAATTTAAGGAGCTGTGCATAAACCTCATGCAGATTTAAATTCCTAACAGCTTGAGAATAGGTTACTCAAGTAATCACACTCAGATGTTTCTGGAGGTACATTAGCCATGAAAACCACAGAATGCAGCCTGTTATGTTGCTTGTTTTCTTTAACATTCTGCCCAGCTCTAACTGGGTGGTATACATGTGTTCAACTATATCCAAGAAGTGTGTGGAAGTCAAGTGCCTCCACAACAGAACAAGAAGAAGAGCTTTGCAGTAAAGCAACCTAGATTCAAATACCAGGGTCACCTCTTCTCAGCAAGGGCTGTCCATTGTCCTTGGGCCAGTTCCTTCTATGTTACTTCGTTTCTTCATCTTTAAAATGAGAGAACCAATAATTCCCTCACAGTGTGATTGTAAAGATAAAATGTAAATATCTATGAAATGCTTAGGCCCATGTGTGGTTATTTTTAGTAAAATACAATACAAATTATGATTATTAGCCTTTTTCATAAACTAGAGGGTGCAGGATGGGGTATGAAAAAAACTCAAGTCTGGCAAATATAAAAATATAACGTCCTTCTAAATTATTTTTCTGCAACTTATTTTTGTTTCCTTCTTTTGAAACTGTGGATGCAGATAATTCTTTTTAATTAAAGGAAGTTAAAATAACATTTCCAAAATTTTGCCACCTCAAAAATTTTGCTTAACATACTATACTCTTCTCTAGTTTGCAACATGTTGTTTTTCCTTAAAGTAGAAGTGGTTTTCAACCACTGCCTTCAAGATAAAGCCCAGAATCTTAGGATGGTAGACAAGTTTTTTCATGATATGGATACTGGCTACAGGTACCAGCAATATGTTTTCCAAACATGCCAGTATATTTCCAGTTTCTAAAATACATCCTAGTCTTTCAGCAAGCCAGGTCTTTTCATATAACTTTTCTTCTGTTTTTTTGTCCTTACCCCATGCCAGCTAGTTAGACAGCCTCTGCCTATCCTTTATAATTTATCTCCAGTGCACTGTTCTTTAGGATGTGTGTCCTCAATATCCCCCATCTCCAAGTTTGAGGCTCTTCCTCTGCTTGGTTAAAGCGCTCCCTGCAGACCAGTGCATGGAGCTTATTATTCTGTTAGAATTGTCTGTTTGCTTGTCTATCTTGCCAACTCATTAGTCCATGATGCCTTGCAGATAAGGTGTGTATTTATCTCTCTGTATCCCAGTGCCTAACACAGAGCCAGAGACAGAGTAGGGACTCAATTATTGGTCCTAATTTGCTCTTGGATTGTGCCCATCATGAAGCTGTTTTAGGCAGGTTAATTCTAAGATAGCACCAGGGAGCAGCTGAAGAAATGGCTACTACTGATTATTATATCCACAGCAAAGGAGGTTATTTTAAGAACTACTGCTTTGTTTTGTGTCTTAGTAAAGGTGGAATATCAAACATAATTTCTTTACAATCAAATGAAGCTTATGTCCAAGAAAGAAGAGCCTGCTTTTTTGCCCTTTCTTTTTCTTTTTTTAAGGAATTCAATTAGAAGAAGCATTTGCATTTTCACATTAGTCTTCTTTGAATATGCATGGCTAGTTGAATTCTGTCTGACACCTTTACAGAACTCGCTCAAGGAAGTTTTCCATTACTAAATACATTGCATCCATTCTAATTAAAGAATCACAGAGAATGCTCCCGAGAGGGGAGGAGCAAGGTGCTATGAGTAGCTAGAGCTTCCATGGTAACCCTGCCAGGGACAATGTAATTGATTCATATGGGCCCCTATTGATTCCATGCCAACAAGCCTTGAAAACTGCCTGTCATTTCACAGAGCTATTTATAGACCAAATCCAGCTGTGGCAAGTAAATGGCGATAGGGCATACAGAGACAATTACTAAAAAGAATCATAAAAGAGACTCTTTCTAAATAAATACAAATGCTTGCTGTCTAGCTCATTCACAATTAACAATAAGGTCTGAGTTATTATAAAGTAAATATATGGGTTATTTACAGAAAGAAACCCAAATATTCAAATCAGATATCTGCAGAGGGAGAAAAAAACTAAAAACCTGAGTCCAATCGTATAGCCACCACATCATTGCACAATACTGGCACATCATTCTGCCTTACCACTGGTTGTTAGCATCTGATTTTATCAGCTGATTTGTCAGAATATGACACACACATATAAGGAAGTAATAAATTAGTGCCACATGAAAATAAGGATTCAGAAACTGAGACAATTATTATAAATCCTCAGGGTTGGACACCGGTGAGAGAGTGGAGTTGCACAACCATCCATTGGTTTCTGTTAAACCAAGCTTCTAAACCTGAATTGCCACCTAGGTTACACTTAGTAGCCTGCAGATTTTGCAGTCAGTTTAGTAGATAGCTGTCAAGTTATCAAGCAATTCTTTTATATTCAATTAAGTGGAATACTCGGATTAGGCTATTTAGCTCATTTTTGGTTCTGAAAATCTGTTTAAGACTTCAAGCTTTCATATAATCTAGTCCCTGGTTAATCAAATGTAAACAATCTAGAGAGATAAAATAGTCTTTCAATACCTTTTTCCATATATTTGTTATCTGAAATCATAATACATTCTTTAATAAAAAGCCTCCAATAGATGCTTTTTTTTCATATTTGCTGCACAATTTATTATAATGATGAAAATCAGTTCTTTATTTTTTGGAGTGTGGGATGGGATGGGGAGGACCCATCAATTGGATCTAGATTCTATGAGATGAAAGGAAAGGCTCTTCCCCAAAGTTGCCTTTGCTCTTATTTTTAATGACTGGTTTTTTTTCCTGTTCTTTTCCATTCTTACCTGTTGCAATATTGCTGAATATGTATTAACCTGCTGAATCTCTCCATCCTTTTCTTATGTTTGATTGGAACATCTTTTCAACCCTCATAATATTTTGCAAATAGTTTCCAAGTAGTCCTTAAAACAAACTCTCTTGCGTTTATATTTTCTCTAATTGATTATAGGACTATGGCCTTATTTATGATTATATTCTTTTGTTTTTCTGTTTAAATTAAAATCTGGACATAAAATAGAGCAAACCACCTGTGTATGCTTGTGTGTATATAGATAGGTAGATATAGATATCATACAGCTGTCTCCATGGTATTTATTAACAATATTTTTTTCAATTTATTTTTATGAAATAAATGATGGCATGTAGTTGGGATCACATTTTTTCTTCTCTCCAGTTCTTCTAATGCATTTTTAAACTTTTACCAAAGACACATAAATCAATTCACAAGCAATATATAGAACTGATTTTTTAAATTCACATGAAATCTATCATAGTAGATTATCATTGTGCAACCTATCTTTGGTTTACAACATTATTTTTAAGAATTCTCTATTTTTTATAATTATATTTTTATTTTTAAAGAAGCTTTAGATTACATAAATGTTACATAAAACTATAAGGGATCCCCATATACCCCATTCCCTCTCCCTCCCATACTTTCCCACATAAACAACTTCCTCCATTAGTGAGGTACATTTGTTTCAGTTGATGAACCCATATTTAAGCATTGCTACTAACCACAGACTACAGTTTACATTACAGTTTACACTTTGTCCTGCATAATTTTGTAAGTTATGACAAAATATATAGAGGCCTGTATCCATCACTGCAATGTCATGCAGGACAAATCCAGTGTTCTGGATAAACCCCCATAATACACCTATTCTTCCCTCTCCCATCCCTCAGAACCTCTGGTGGCCATTGACTTTACATCAAAGATAAGAATTCTTCCATTGCTAGAATAGTAATACGTCTATAGTAGAGTAATAGTTAATACATTGTTCATTTCTCAATCCTGAGGATTTGGGGATGGTGGTGCCCGTTATGTTTCTAACTGAGAAGGGGCTTAGATCCCACAGGGCAGATGGAGGGCACTACCTTGCTTGCAGCTGGGGACACTCTGTTCCTTGGGATACGCCTTGTTCATCATCATCTCCTTGTTAGATGTCCTGGGTGAATCCAATGACCTGGAGAGTAGGTGTTGCAACTCAGCTGGCACATGAATGGACCAAAGATTTAAGTCTCTGGAGCATATATTTATCAAGTGTAGTGCTAATTATGGGTTCAAATAAAAGGGGCACAAGAGCCATGTATAGAGAACCTATAAATGAGTCCAACTATGTCTATATTCTTTCTGTTATTAACTTAGTTCATTCTTTTCAGCAGCTGAACAGGATCCCATTGCACACATTTTCCACAATTTAGAAAATTGTTGTATCTAATTTCAAAATATATCCAGACTCCAACATCTCCCCATATCCACTGCTACTACCCTGAAACAAGCTATCTCATGTCTGGCTGGATTAGTGAACAGTCCCTCAAGTGGTCTACAAGCTAACTCTCTGGAGACCCCTGAAATCTATTCTCTATATGACAGCAGAGTGATCCTTTAAAAATGAAAGTCAGATTGTGTCACTAACCATTTTAAAATCCTCAAGTGGCTTTGGCTCTCAATTAACAAATCAAAATATCCTACATTGACCCTCCTTTTACTTTTAGTTAGGAAGAGTTTTTCTAGAGTAATTCTATAAGTGAAATTATGTTTCATAGGCACTGAATCACACATTTTAAAATTTTACTAAGTTCTTACATATTACTTTTCCAAGTGGTTATGCTGATAGTAACATCAGTTCTGTATAAACCATTTTATAATCTTCATAGCACTCCAGCTTATGTCTCTTTAGATAATTGATGGTAAATCATTATTTATTTAAATACTTCATCCTTCAAGGAGCAGCTCTTGAGTATCACCTGTCCACTTTCATTCTGCTTCCACATCCCATCCAGGGAAGCTTACTCTTGGCCTTCCTCTATGAAAAATCTGTATATCTCTTCATTATTGCACTTCTTTTTCATATTTTAACTATTTATTTATGCAGTTTATCCCTTGTTTAACTGCTTGGCTTAAAGGATTGGGTCTTCATTGCATCCCTTATATCTACGAAGGGAAAATGAATATTTACTCAGTGTGAATTGTCTGTATACGCATACTCCCTTTTTCATCCTTACAGTTTCTGTTGGTGATTGACATTGCTATTATTTCCATTTTACAGGTGAGAAAATTGAGGGTTATAATTTGCCCACTGCTATGGAGCTGGGAAAAGACATAGCCTGCATTATGAAAACGGCAGATTCTAAAACCTCAGTTCATCCTCCTCTACCATATGCCCCCTGTGTCTCTGTGTCTGCTGCACTGGGAGATGGAGGAAGGTCCTCACAAACAGTTCTGGAAAGACTTCCTAAAATGAGATTATGCAAATATTGAAGGAATTTGTTCTGTGTACTCAATGTCAAATATTGCCAATGTTTTATTTTATTTTTTAATTTTCTTTGATCAGACTCTTGTGTAGAGATGACCTAAAGAAGTGGTGGTGGGGGGGCATAAAGTTCACTTGCTCCCCCCAATACTTCTAAGTTGTTTGTGTGTGTGTGTGTACATTTGTGTGTGCTTGTGTGACTGCTGCTGTTTTGAACTCTTAGTCCCAAGATGAAGTATTAGAATGTTTTTAATTGGGGGTGGTGGTGGTGGTGAATTTTTAGCAGTTTTTGATTGTTTGGCTTCCTGGAATAAATCACTAAAATACTGAAAAAGAGGATGAAACTCAGACATCTTCAACTCTAATCCACAATAGTATTTCAGATATAGCTTAATTATGTATTATTCACAAGATTGGAAAGATCTATTTCATTCATACATAATTCCCCAAACTGATTTTCCTCTGTGGTTTAATACCTTTCCCTCAACATACACACTCCATTTCTACCTGACTCCTTGACACATGGATACCTTGATTGACATGTGTAACAGCCCTTTTGGTTTCAACAACAAAGAAAGAGATACTTGATAAGCTTAGTGAGAGGCACATTTCTCAGCTCAGCACTGTTAACCCAAGGATGCGAGCCCAAGTGTGTTTGCTCTTTTGCTTTTTAAATCCGAAGGGTCAAAACTCTTGTTTACTTGCTGGTGAAAGACAGCCGTCGGTGAGATCTGCAGTGTCAGTATCTACAGACTTTGGCGATTGGCTTAAGTAAAGAAGCAGGAGATGTTCTGAACTGTCATTAATAACTAAACATCAGCCTGAAGGGAAGGTATGACATGTTGTTTCTTCCAGTTTTCCCACTAGCTTTCTTGAAAACTCAGCTTTAAAAAAAAACCACCAATCCTTTTGCTTTTTCACTGTTGCCCAATTAAGCATGAAGCTTTTATTTTACTTTTTAAAGATCTCTGTATCCCTCCAGGAGGAAAGTAGCACGCAATGGGGAGTTTTCACAGAATTGCAGGCAGATAGTAGATTTGTAATGATTAGCAATGACACATGCTATTTTGGGGCTAGAGTCATCATTCATCCACAAGCTAGCATTTTAAAGTATTTGGCATTCTTGTCTGATTCATGCACGCAGAAAAGACATTTAGCCTTTTTCTCACCAAAATCCCTTTATGTTTTGTTGAGTGCTGTCACTTGAAATCACCGAGACTGAGAATTCTAATTCCATTAATTTGGGGGAGTTTTTTTCACATAAAATGTGAACTTGCAGGAGAATCATATGTCATGAGTAATAGAGCTCTCCTGCTGAGTTAATGATTAGTGCAGGTGAGTTAAAACTTGAATTCACTATGGTTGGCTTATTCTTAGTTTTAAGAGCCAAGGGGGCTTTATAGTTTCTCAAGGATTATCTATTTATAACCATGTCAGTGGGTGCAGCGGAACTGGGAGCTAGGGGTTTCAATATTCTCACATGATTAGGAATTATCAATGAGTATGTTAATGTTTCTTTGATTCCATCTTTATTTTCCATCAACATCTATTCACTGAACACCAACAAATTGTCAAATAATGTGGTAAGCCCTGGAGACACAGCAATGAGCAAAAGGGACCGAGTGATTCACACATGGTGACTGTAGTCTAGCACTGAGACATGCAGTAATCAAACGCATTTATGTTTAAGTAAATAATTCAAAGTGACAAAGCACTGTGAAGGAGAGATAACAGGAGTGCAGGGAGTTTAGACGAGGTGGAATATATCTACCAGTTTGAGTGAAGGGGAGACATCTCAAAATGTTTTCTTGAAGAAATGTTGTATAAACTTAGATGAATGTGGAATGAGAAAAGATTGAAGAGCAGAGATGCTGACAGAGAAAACAGTACCTGGTAAAGCCTGTGATTCTTGGAATGATCAAGGGACAGAGAAAAGTCTGTCATAGCCAGAAGTCAGACAAAGAGGGAGCAAGGCAGGCCATGAGCTTAACAAGGTAAACAGAAACATTCAGGGAGTTGTGGGTGCCTAGATTTTCCAGGGCTATATGACAAAACACCACAGACTCGTTGTCTTAAACAACAGGAATTTATTGTCTCACAGCTATGAAGTCTAGAAGTCCAAAATCAAGGTCTCCTTAAGCTCTGTATTCTCCTGGAGTCTAGCATTCTGGGAACGGCATGTCAGCAATCCTTGGCACTCCTCGGCTTGTAGATGAATTTTTGCCTCTGTCACATGACACGTTCTCTCTCCTTCTCTGGATTTTCCTAATTGGCTACATCCAAATTTCCTCTGCTTGTAGGACTGCAGCCATATCAGAATTAAGTACCTTCATTCAATTTAGCCTCATCTTAACTTCCAACATTTTCAAAGTTCCTATTTATAAATCGATTCACACTCACACCTCTGGATTAGGAATTGAACCTGTCTGTTGCAGGGGTTAGGATCCCTCCCCAAATGCACACCAAAGTGAGGTTTATGGGTTTGAGTCTACGAACAATGGAAGACATGGATAGGTTCTAAGTAGGGCAGTGATATGATCAAGTTTATCTTAAAAGGAGATCATTGAACTGAGACGAGGACAACCACATAGGATTGCTGTAATGATCAAAGCATTATAAAACGTTAAAACTAAGTATCCAGGAGAGTTAATAAATGTACTTTAAGTATGCAAATCTCAGGTTCAACCCATTATCCAAAAACATACCCACCAATGCTCAAACTTCAGAATTCTGCTCTAAAAATGGGGCATTAATGGATGACCCATGATTTAGCAATATCTTTATCTACAGTAATCTTTGAAGCTTGGTAATAAAAAGAAGTCTATGGACTTATTTATTTATTTACTTACGGAAAAGCAAGTAAAATCCATGGTTCAAACCCTGTATCATCCCAGAATCAAAATATCTAGATTTATAAATGGGACCTTACCATACACTGTTTGCTACAATTATTATTATAAGCTTAGAGATGAAATTCGTCAACACACATTTATTGAATGTCTACAATGTTCCCAATATTGCATATACAAAAGTGATAAAGCACAGGCCTTTCTTCAAACATTTTAAAGTCCAGTGGGGAACAGAGTTAAGCAAAGATACAAAAAGATAGAGGATAAGATCTATATAAGGGGAGTTTAGGGTACTATGGGGTGACTAACTTTGACTTGGGAATTTACTAAGAGAAATTGATATCTAGGTTAAAGGCTAAGTAAGAGTAGCAAGGCAAAGAAGTGGTTGGAAGGGTAGCTCAGGAGGTGAAAAAGTAGCTATCGATCTGTGTGTGAAGAGCCAGAGGGGAGTGGGACAAGTGTGGACCTGAACGTCTTGCACAGAGGAGGCACTCAATGCATATTTGCATAGGATAGACCTATGGATGGTGCTTAAAACACCCTCATATTTCACCTGGATTAGAGCAAATGCCTACCATCTCATCTGTCTGCTCCTCTTGTTTTCCTCTACTGCAGCCCTGTGTTCTCAATCCAGCCAGAAGGGCATTTTAAGAACCTGAATTAGATCATTTCACTGTCCTCCTTAGAGAGTTTCATGTACTTCCCACAGCACTTATAAATAATATGTACATATTTACATAACTACATACACCCACCCTGTGAAGCTCCATGTGATCTGGCCCCTGTCCACCTCTCACACTACCTTTAACGCTACTGTCCATCCCATCCCCCACCACAGTATCTCACAGCCACACTGACTTCTTGCCGTCCACAGTAGCATGCCAAGCTCCCTCCTGTATTGGGCCTTTGTACCTGCTCTTCCCTCTTCCTTGAATTCCTTTTCACAGTTTTTTTCGCATGCCCATCTCCATATGACTTTTCAGGTCTCAACTGAAGCATCATCTCTTTAGAGAGGTTCTCCCTGACTCTTCTGTTTAAAGACACTACCTTTCCACTCCTCCATTCTCTATCATATCACTCTCATTTATATTTTTCACAGCATTTGTCATTATATTAAATCATATTGCTTATTTATGTTTTTTTTCTCTCATCTCTCCTTTTCTCCACACTATAATTTGAGCTACATATGAGTAGAAGCCTCATCTCTTATCCACTGTTTTCCCCAGCACAGGAACTGGCGCATCATAGGCATTAAATTAATATGTATTGAATGAATAACATAGTCATCCAAGCTGACTCTGGTTGTAAATTCACATCATCCATCTTTAACATGAAACAATGCACAATGCGGATGTTTTCCACCACCCATACAGAGCAGCGACTATTTTAACCCCATGGTACAAGAAGATAAAGGCAGCAGGTAAAGACCATCCCAAATTGGCATGAAATGACATGTGGCACATAGTTAAACCTGCACCTATTAAAACACATTGAACATTTCCCATCTGCCTAAAGAGCACAGTAAATCAAAGGAGACAGAATTGATCCATGGGATTTGCCAACCAGCATTGTCATTTGACTCTGAGAAAGTCATTTAACTATATAAAGTATTCCGTGAATTATGGATGACAGTGCTAGCTACCTCTTTGTTACACAGAGATAGTTAAGAGGTAATGGGATTTTTGTTTTAAGTAGCTGAGCTCCACTGGGAGTATGTTAGGAGGAAAGATAAAATAGATTACAGCCAAAGATAATTAACTATATATATTTGCAACATAATTTACACTGATTTACTGAGTTATTCCTGGCACTAAGGAGGGGTGTTCTGGCTCTTTCTTGTATATGATCTCCCTCAATATATCATCTATGTGGAAATGAAGCATTGCTTGCTGGGACTCATCAATATGGGCCTTCAGGGTTGAAAGACAGTCCTGGAGCAAATGGAAGGTTAGGTACAGCACTGTCCCAAAGTTCCAAAGGCACAGCTCTGCCAAAGGGTAGTAAGGTCTAAAGTTATTCAACAAATGTGGATGCATGGTCCTAGATGGGTCTCTTGACTGGAAATATCGGGTAGATGGGGAGGGAAGTAGAGCGACCAATGTTGTTCTGGCCAATGGGCATTCAGGGCTGAATCCCATCACGGGATATAGGGAAGCAAGGACTATGATGACTTAAGCAGGAAGCAAGACAAAACCACCAATGGGAGACTGGTAGGAGGTCAGAAGAGCACGAGCCCCAGATAAGTGTTGGAGGCTCCAGGAAGTGTTCTGACATTAACAGGAAATCAGAACATCAAGACAAAAGTGCAACAGTGAGGTGTATGGGCTCTGGTCCTAGAATATCTGCCTTTGAATCCCATCTTCTCCATTTCTTAGGTGGCAATGGACTTTTCTCCTTTACGACTCATTTCTTCATCTCCATAAGTAAGCAATGCTAGAACCTATAGAATTGTCATAAAGATTAAAAGGATGGATATATTGAAAGCCTCTTGACTAATTCAAGGCACATAGTATGTGCTCAGAAAATGTTGGAAGTGGTCATCATCATCATCCTTATCATAATCATAACATACTGGATCAACATTATGAGACTTAGAAAGAATAGGCAGATGGGACATGTGATACGTAGAGCCAATAAGAAATGTTGCAGTTGATATGGCGCAACATTTATCTGTTGACTGTCAGATGCAATTCTTTTGGAGAAATGACTAAATCCCAAGCACCACTAAATAAACAAGCCTAATTTCCTAATAATTTTACTGACCTGGTCTAAAGTGGCTGGAACAAGTGATTGAGTGGATGCAACATTGTAAGAACTGTGGCAAACCATGCCACAGTAACTTGGTGATCTAATACTTATCAATGAAGGAAAAAACATTATTCATCTATTTCTAGGATTATATTTTATTCAGTAATGGTAAATATACATTCTGGGAAAGACCTGTTTAATAGTGGATATTCCATAAACAATAAAAAGATTAACCATTATTTTTCAAAACTTAGTGGATTGTATTTTTCATTATGTTCTTTTATCACTGGTCTTTCTTGAAGCAGAATTAGCTCTCCTCTTAGAAAATAAGAAGAAATTGAACAGCTGGTGAGACTATGACTTTCCCCCAATAAAATGTCACAAAAGCTCCTCAAACAATACATGACAGAAATGCTCTCTCTTCTACTGTATATGCTCTTAGTCATCTGGCACCTAAAATGATCTCCAATGAAAAGCTACAATTGCACTGCTGTTTATATTCTAACCAGACATGGGTAGAGTTATGACAAATGTCATAAAAACGGACAGAAAGTATTCTCCATATTCTCCATATGTCTTGTGGGAAACCACAAAATGTACCTCCCTAGTGGGATACACCACAGAAACTCTTTCATTCATTCCTTAATTTGTAGAATACTCCTGAGCATTTACTATTTTCCTTGCACTGTTAGAAAAAAAAATAGGCTGCAGTGAACAAGGCACATTTCATTCCTGCCTTCACAAATCCTACTATCTAGCAGTTTCAACATACATGGAACACTGATGTCCATGTACTTTGTTTTTCAACCAGCAGGTGAGGGAGAAGAGAAAATGAGCATTTCTGAAATGTCTGCTTTGACAGGCACCATGCAAGACACCCTGCAAATCTTTGGAGCTACCCAGCTTGCCTTCTAACAGGTACACCAAGCAACTAGCCCAGTAATATAGCTAAAAGAATTTCCACAAACCTTAATAGGAAAAGAACACTGGAATGCTCACCTCCTAGACATTATCCCTCCTCCTGAAGGGCCTAAACTTTGGATTCTTATTTTAGTAGATAATCCCCCAAAAAGATAACTTCCTTTGGGATGAGATGTAGGAGGTGAGGATAGAAACTACTCTTTGGAAGCAAAACCTTGAAGACTGATTAATTTCATGACACAGCTCAGACCATGCTTTCTTTAAATAGAGTTGGTAGGAGAGGAAGGAAAAAATTTCAATTGATGCCAAGACTCTCACAAGTCCTTTATGGACAGCTCAGTTGAAACTAAATAATTGGTAATAGCTATTGTGTTTTCCTGTATCACTAAACTAGAAATGCATGTTCATGGAAATGTCACTCTATAGTCAAGAGAAAAATAAGGAACAATGATCAGTTTGACATTTTAAATAGGGGATGTGTTTTTCTTTTCCTTCTTCTTGGTTCAAACTAACAGTTTTCTAGGCAGCACATAATTATATTTTACACCAGATTTCAGATGTGCTTAATTACGGTATCAACACTTTTGTTGATATTCTTAAAATATGCTTGACTACTATCTTTAGATGTTCTACATGAAGCTCAGTGATCCAATCAACAAATGATATGTCATCAAAAATAAGTTGTAAAAGGAGATAGGAATCCGAAATTGCACCTTGGAAATATTCCCCATGTTTTAAAAGAATGATGCACAGCTATCAAATTCTTCGGTCAGAAAGTAAGTCAATATGAATCGTTTCTTTAGGATGAACTATTTTGGATTGCCCAGGACTGAGGCAGTTCTGGGCACATGCGATTTTCAGTGCTAACGTAAGGTAAGTCCTGGCAATTGGGAAAGAGTTAGTTATCCTACCTTTCTCTCCTCCTCACTCCTCCCCATCATCCCTCACCTATCCCTCAAGAAGGGGACTGGCAGTGTGCTATGATGTCTGAGAGACTGGCCTGGAGAGAAATGGCACTGGATTTGAGTGCTGGATCACCCACATACAAGCTGTACTACCTTGAGCATGTTATGCGACATTTCTAAGTTGCTGGGTTTTGTTCACTTACAAAATGACTTATGGTGATAATTGAATAAGATAATGCTTTTAAAATGCATATTGTAATAATAGCTGGTACTTACAAGCATTAAAAAATGTTAGCTATTATTAAAGTGGTTCCTAGGGGCAAGTATGCTAAACTGTTCTTTTTGCATAGGGCCTCTCTGTTCCTGAATATCTCAGGTTGCATCATTGATGTCGCAAGCTAGTGACTATGAGTAGACAGGAATGTCACTTTATTTGTATTTTTGGGGGGATATTGTATACATATTAAGCTAGCAATAGTGGGAGATTTGCAGAGGGTCACTTGAAGCCTGAGAAGAGAATGAAGAAACCTGAGCAAAAATAAGGGAAGCTGGTGATTTAGTTGCAGGAAAGTAAGCTGTACTGTTTACTACTATTATTAAAATATATTTATTTGTATTTTATAGAATAATACATAAAATGTATACAATGATATCATAATAATAGAAAATATAATCAGAAAACAAATTCTTCCACTCATTAACTATACTCTTATGGCTCAGTGTTCTTGCATATAAAATAGGGTTTCAAATGGTCCTTTTTCATAGGAAGGGTTGCTTTAAGGAGTAAATGAGATAATTTATGTGTACCTAGAAGTGGAATTGCTGGTTTATATGGTAACCCTATGTTTATGCTTTTGAGGAATGAGCAGACTGTTTTTCAAAGTGACTGCCCATTTTAAATTCCCACCAGCAGTGTATGATTATTACAACTTCTCTACCTCCTCGCCAACACTTGTCATTTTCTGCATTTTTTAACTGCAGGAATCCTAGTGGGTGTGAAATAGGATCTCCTTGTGGATTTGATTTGTATTTTCCTAATTACTAATGATGTTGAGCATCTGCGATGGTGTGGAGCTATGCACACCAGAAAAATGTGCTCCTAAATTTAATTCATTCCTGTAGGTGTGCAGGATTGCAAAGGGTTGTAAAGGTTGATGGACTTACTTCAGTTAGGATGTGGCCCACCTGAGTCAGGGTGGGCCTTAATCTAATTATTGAAGGACTTATGGGGAAAGCTATAGGGAAAGTAAAAGCAAGAGGGGTCAGACAGATGCTGAACGTCAACAGAATCTGGAAGAGAAGAGAGAGGACAAGAGCAGTTTCCATGTGCATTGCCATGTGACAGAAAAACCAAGGGAAAAGGATTGCCAGCAACCAATCCAAGAAAACCACAGTCTTCTGGGAGAAAGCATTGCCTGGAAGACACCTTGATTTCGGACTTCTCCAAGCCTCAAAAACAGGAGCCAATAAATTCCCATGGTTTAAACCAACCCATTGCATGGCATCTGCATTAGCAACAAGGAAACTAAAATGGCATCTCTTCATGTGTTTACTGGCCAGTGTAGGTATATATTCTTTGGAGATATGTCCACTCACTCAAATCCTTTATTAATTTTCAATTGGATTATTTGAACACCAATTACTATTATAAAGACCATAAAATATAATTTTTTAATTATTAAAAAGTATTTTAATATTATAATAAGTACTTTCAAAATCCTCAGCAATTTAAAGAGGATTTATTATTTTTAATCTCTAATATTTAGAAGTAATACTTCAGATTAGCATCATAATCACCAATTTTAGATTGGGAAACTCAGGAACAGAGAGTAATTTATCTAACTAAAAAAAAGTGGCAGTCCTAGGACTGGAACTCATGTTCAACTAATACCAAAGCTTTCATGACATTTTTTCTCATGCCAGGTGGCCACAGAACATATTAGGGGACATGAATTCATCCTCTGTCCAGATACCATCTCTGATATATCCTCCAACCTCTGTCAGGAATGTTTCATGAAAGGATATTTTTAGATTTCTTTCTTTATTTTTTTTAATTAGAGCAGTTGTACATTTACAGAAAAATCATAAGAAAATTCAATGTGCCGGAGAACAAATATGGCTCGAGTGGTTGAGTGCCTGCTTCTCACATGGGAGGTCCTGGGTTTGTTCCCAGTGCCCCTTAAAAAAATAAAATAAAACAAAAAAACAAGCAAACAAATGCAAAAGCCAACTCAGGGAAGCTGCTGATGTGGCTCAGTAGTTGAACACCGGCTTCCCATATAAGAGGTTCTGGGTTCAAATCCCCTCCCTGGTACCTCAAAAATAAAATTCAATGTTCCCATATACTTCCTTCTCCCCGAAATACAATGAACACTTTGCATTAGTGTAGTATATCTGTTACAGTTGATGAAAGAATATTATAACTAAACTATTAATTATAGTCCATAGTTTATGTTAGTACATAGTTTTCCCATATATCATCCTATTATTAACATTTTGTATTAGTGTGGTACATTTTTTATAATTCATGAAAGAACATTTTTAATAATTTTACTATTAACTAAACTCCATTGTTTACAATAGGGTTCACTGTGTTGTGCAGCCCTAGGTTTTATCTTTTAATATTATAGTAACTTATATATGACCTAATTTTCCCCTTTTAATTATATCCACATATATAATTTAGTGCTGTTAATCACACTAACAATCATCACCATCCATTGCCAAATTGACAATCAACCCAAGTAGAAATTTTGTACAAATTAAGCATCAATTTCCCATTCCCTACACCCAAGCCACCCTCAGGTAACCTATATTCTAGATTTTAACTCCATGATTTTGCTTCTTCTAATTATTTCATATCATTAAGATCATATAATATTTGCCCTTTTGTGTTTGGTGTATTTCAGTCAGCATAATATCTTCAAGATTCATCCATGTTGTCATATGAACCAGAACTTCATTCCTTTTTAATTCTGAATAATATTCCATTGCATATATATATTAAATTTGTTTATCCATTCCTTGGTTAATGAATACTTGGATTGCTTCAATCTTTTGACAATTGTGAATAATGTCACTATGAACATCAGTGTTCAAATATCTGTTGAAAGTCCATGATTTCAATTCTTTTGGGTATGTACCTAGCAGAAAGATTGCCAGTTATATGGTAATTCTATGTTCAGATTTCTGAGGAACTGCCAAACTGTGTTCCACAGTGGTTGTACCATTTTACATTGCCACCAGCAATGAATGAGTGTTCAAATTTCTCCACATCATCTCCGACACTTGTAAAAAAAATTTTTATTGTAACCATTCTAATGGGTATGAAATGGTATCTCATTGTGGTTTTGATTTATATTCCCTAAAAGGTAATATTGTTGCACATCTTTTCATGTGCTTTTTGGCCATTGGTGTATCCTCTTTGGAGAAATATCTATTTAAGTCTTTGGCCCCTTTTTCACTTGGTTTATTTGACTTTTTATTGTTGAGTTTTAGGATTTCTTTGTATATTCTTGATATTAATCCCTTAATGGATATGTGGTTTCCAAATATTTTATCACATAGTAGGTTGTCTTTTCACTTTCATGATGAAATCCTTTGATGCACAAAAGTCCTTAATTACAATGAGATCCCATTTATCTACTTTTTCTTTTGTTGCTTATGCTTTGTGTTTAAAGCCTAAGAAATCATTGCCTCATACAAGATCCTGAAGATGCTTCCCTATATTTTCTTCTGGGAGTTTTACAGTCCTGCGTTTTTTATATTTAGAATCTTGATTCGTTTTGAATTAATTTTTGTATAGGGTGTGAGATAGTGGTCCTCCTTTATTTTTTGCATATGGATATCCAGTTCTCCCAGCATCATTTGTTTAAGAGACTATTCTTTCCCAATTGAGCAGATGTGGCTGATTTGTCAAAAATCAGTTGGCTAGATGGGGCAAGATGGCAGCAGAGTAAGGAGCTCAAAGAGTCAGCTCGAGATACAGGACAGTTAGTATCACCCAGAGCTGTCTAAAGCGCCTGTTTGGGGATTCTGGGAGACCAGAAGAGTATCCTATATAAACATCCTTGAAAGTATGGAAGGAGGAGACCTCCCATCTTCAGAGAAGATTCATACATAGAATATTCCATGCCATGAAGGTCAGTGCCCAAGGTGCAAGCCACCTCAGGAGGTATTCTGTGGCTGGCTTGGAAGCTCCAAAATGGTTGGGCATGAACTTCAGCTACTGATTAGTAAATTTGCCTGGCTGAAGTATAATCATAAGAACAGTTAAAGTTTAAACCTGTCCAAGTTAGAAAAAGGACAGTAGCTGCCATTTTAACTCTGCCTCTGGCTAGGGCTGACTGAAAATCACAGTCAGGTAAGGACCAGCTTCTTTCCACCCATATCAGATTGTACCTCTTGCCTAAACCCCAGCCCTACCTCCAGCAGGGAGGAAGCTGAGGGCACCTGCACCAGCTTCTCTAGGAAACTGCAGATGCTTTCAGCAGGCATAGACTGAATAGTCAGACATCTGGGGATCCATCCCCATACCCCAATATGATAGGAGAGGAGCTGTTTCCTCAGCCTTTCTGGGCAATTGTAGGCACTTTTGGCCTGCTCAAACTGAACTGTTATGCACCAGTGGCTCTACCCCCACCCCCAATAGGGCAAAAGAGGGGCTGTGTTTCCCCAGCCTCTCTGGGTAACTGCAGGTGCTTTTGGTCCATGTGGACACCTGTAGCTCCATCCTCCCCTGCCCCCCCACCACACCCCCCAGTAGGATAGGAGCAGAGCTGGGTTTCTTCAGGTTTTCCAGGTAACAGCACTTTTGGCCTGAACAGCCTGGACTGGTGGGTACTTGTGGATCCACCCCCAGCCCCCAATAGAACAGGAGGGGCTGGTGTTTCCACAGCCTTTCTGGGAAATGTCAAGCAGTTTTGGCCTGCAAAGATTGAACTGTTGGGTGCCTGTGGATCCATCCCCACCACCAATAGGATAAGAGGGGTCTGGAGTCTCCACATTCTCTCTGGGCAACAGCAGGTACTTTCAGGCTACAGGGATTGAACTGTTGGATCCTACCACCCCCAATAGGATAAGAGGGGACTAGTGGCTCCTCAGCCTCTCTGGAGCTAGACTGACAAAGAAAAAAAGAGAGAAGCTTCAAATAAATGGAAAAAAAAAGGGGGGGGGGATATTACTACTGACTCCACAGAAATAAAAGTGATAATAAAAGGATACTATGAACTAGTATGCTAAACAACTAGACAATGTAGATGAAATGGAAAAATTCCTAGGAATGTACAAACAACCTACACTGAGGCTAGAAGAAATAGAAGACCTCAACAAACAAATCACAAGAGATTGAAACAGTCATCAAACAGCTCCCCAAAATGAAAAGCCCAGGACCAGACAGTTTCACAGTTGAGTTCTGAATGCATTCAAAGAAAATTTAATACCAATCTTACTCAAGTTCTTCCAAAAAATTGAACAAGAGGGAATGCTACCAAACTCCTTCTATGAAGCCAATATCACCCTACAAAAGCCAGACAAAGATATTACAAAAAAGAAAATTACAGACCCATTTCTCTAATGAATGTGGATGCAAAGATCTTCAAAAAAATACTTGCTAATCGAATCCAACAACACATTAAAAGAATTATTCATCATAATCAAGTGGATTTTATACCAGGCATGCAAGGGTGGTTCAACACAAGAAAATCAATCAGTGTACTATACCATATTAATAAATCAAAGAACAAAAATCACATGATATTATCAATTGATGCAGAAAAGGCATTTGACAAAATATAGCATCCTTCCCTGGTAAAAAATATTACAAAAGATAGGAATTGAAGGAAACTTTCTCAACATGATAAAGGCCATATGTGAAAAACCCATAGTTTAACACTGTACTCACTGGTGAAAAACTGAAAGTCTTCTTGTTGAGAAAATGGACAAGACAAGGATGCCCACTGCTACCACCATTGTTCAATATAGTGCTAGAGATTTTAGCTAGAGAAACCAGGCATGAAAAGGAAATAAAAGGCACCAAAATCAGAAAGGAAGAAATAAAACTTTCACTGTTCACAGATGATTTGTTCCTATATCTAGAAAGTCCCAAAAATTCTATAACAAAGCTGCTAGAGCTAATAAATGATTTCAGTAGAGTGTAAGATATAAGGTCAATACACAAAAATCAGTGGTGTTTCTACACAATTGTAATGTGCAATTTGAGGAGGAAGTCAGAAAAAAAGTTCCATTTACAATAGCAACTAAAATAATCAAATATTTAAGAATAAACTTAACCAAGGACGTAAAGCACTTGTTTTAAGAAAAAAACAAACAAACAACTACAGTGCATTGCTAAAATAAATCAAAACAAACCTAAATAATTAGAACATTCCATGCTCATGGACTGGAAGACTAAATATCATTAAGATGTCAATTCCAGGGAAACGCACTTGGCCCAGTGATTAGGGCGTCTGTCTACCACATGGGAGGTCCGCGGTTCAAACCCCGGGCCTCCTTGACCCGTGTGGAGCAGCCCATGCGCAGCTGCTGATGCGCGCAAGGAGTACCCTGCCAAGCAGGGGAGTCCCCCGCGTAGGGGAGCCCCATGCGCAAGAAGTGCGCCCGTAAGGAGAGCCGCCCAGTGCTAAAGAAAGTGCAGCCTGCCCAGGAATGGCGCCGCCCACACTTCCGTTGCCACTGACGACAGACAACAGAAGCTGACAAAGAAACAAGACGTGGCAAATAGACACAGAGAACAGACAACCGGGGGAGGGGGGGAATTAAATAAATAAATAAATCTTAAAAAAAAAAAAGATGTCAATTCCACCTAAACTGGTGTATAGATTCAATATAATCTAATAAAAATTCCACCAGCATTTTTTAAATAAATGGAAAATACAATTTTCGAATTTATTTGAAAGGGTAAGTATCCTGAATAGCCAGAAACATCTTGAAAAGGAAAAATAAAGTTGGAGCACTCTCACTTCCAGACTTTAAATAATATTACAGTGGTAAAAACAGCTACAGTGGCAAAAATAGCATGGAATTGGCATAAAGATAGACATATAGACTAATGGAACTGAACTGATGGCTCAGAAACAGACCTTCACATCTATGGTCAAGTGATTTTTGACAAGCCTGCCAAACCCATCCACCTGAGGCAGAACAGTCTATTCAACAATGGTGCTGGGAGAACTGGAAATCCATAGCCAAAAGAAAGAAAGAGGACCCCTATCTCACACCTTATACAAAAATTAACTCAAAATAGATCAAAGACCTAAATATAAAAACAAGAACCATAAAGCTCCTAGAAGGAAATGTAGTAAAATATCTTCAAGACCTGGTGGTAGGTGGTGAATTAAAAGCCTTACACAGAAAGGAGGAGCAGTAAAAGAAAAAATGGATAAATGTGACCTCTTCAAACTTAAACACTTCTGTGATTCCAGGGACTTCATCAAGAAGGTGAAAAGGCAGCCCACTCAATAGGAGAAATTACTTTGAAACCACATACCCCATAAAGGTTTAATTTTCATTCTATACGAAAAGATCATACAACTAAATAATAAAAAAGCAAGCAATCCAATGTAAAAATGGGAAAAGATTTAAATAGACATTTCTCCAAAAAGGAAATACAAGTGGTGAAAATCACATGAAAACATATTCAAATAACTATTAGGGAAATGCAAATCAAAACGGCAGTGAAATATCTTGCACCTCACCGAATAGCCATTATTAAAAAAACAAAGCAATAGGTGCTGGAGAGGAAGTGGAGAAATAGGAACACTCATTCACAGTTGGTGGGATTGTAAAATGGTACAGCCTCTGTGGAAGACAGTTTGGCACTTCCTCAGGAAGCTAAATATGAACTGCCATATGATCCAGCAATTCTTCTACTAGGAATATATCCAGAAGAACTAAAAACTATGATACAGACTTCTGTACACTGATAGTCATAGTGGCATTATTCACAATTGCCAAAGATGCAAACAACCCAAGTGTCCATCAACCAACGAATGGATAAAGAGAATGTGGCTTATACATACAATGGAAAACTATGTCGCAGTAAGAAGAAATGAAATTGAGACATATATGATAACATGGATCAATCTTGAAGACATTATGCTAAGTGAAGCAAGCCAGACACAAAAGGACAAATAGTGCACGGTCTCATTAATAAGGACTAAATATGAAGAATAAATGCATGGAAATAAAACTTAGAGTATAGGTTATTAGGAGATAAGAGGATGGTTGAGAAGGACTACTGATGCTTAATGTATGTAGAAGTTTTAATTAACTTGACTGTAAAAGTATGGAAATGAATAGATTTGATGGTGGCATATAATAGTGAATAGCAGCTGGTTTATAAATGGGACTGTGGCTGCCAAAGGTAGTCTGGGGATGTAAATGTCATTCGAAAGAAAGCTAGAGAATAATCTAGGGACTGAATAACACAGTGAAAACAGAAGTGGATGAGAATTGTGGTTGATGGTAAAGATGCAAGAGTGTTGTTCTGCGAGTTCAAGTGGGTATACCGTCACTATTGCAGGGTGGTGGTAATGTGGAGAAGCATGGGAAAAAATCAACTGGTGTGATCTATGTACTGTGGTTAACAGCAATACTATAATATTTTTGCATCAATGCCAAAAATGTACTGTGTTTATAATGAGAGGGTATAGTAAAAGTGTGCCACATATACACTATGGACCACAGTTGGTGTTAGTAGTCTGATATTATCTCATAATCTCTAACAAATATTCTACCATGGTGTGGTATATTGGTGAAAGGTTGTATGGGAATTCTGCATATGTGCACAATTGATTTGTAAGTTCAGAAACTCCGTAATAAAAATATATTTTAAAAACAGGGTGGTTTGGGGGAAAAATAGGCACCAAAAGTAAGATAGTAGTAAAATTATTAGTGTTATTAATACTCATGTAGTTAGTAATATTTTGATGATGATTTTGCATAGTTTGTAATAAATGTATCACAACAATGTAAGGAATTGGTGGAGGGGTGATATATGGGACCCTGTATGATGTTATATGTGTTTATTTTGTAAGTTCACAACTTTTACTATTTACTTATTGTTTATGTATGTTCATGTATGAATGACATTCTTCAATAAAAATATGTTTTAAAAAATCAACTGACCATAGATGTGAAGGTCTATTTCTGAACTCTCAATTTGAATCCATTGGTCTATATGTCTATCCTTGTATCAATATCATGCTGCTTTGACCACTTTTATAAGCGTTAGGTGTGTGTCCTCCAACTTTGTTCTACTTTTTCAAGATGTTTTTGGCTATTTAGGATGCTTTTTCCTTCCTAATAAATTTGGCGATTGGCTTCTCCATTTGTGTAATGTAAGCTGTTGGGATTCTTCTTGGGATTGCATTTAATCTATAAATCAATTTGGGTCAAATTGACATAGTAAAAAAAAATAGGCTTCTGATTCATGAACATGGAATGTCTTTCCATTTATTTAGATCTTTCATTTCTTTTGGCAAAATATCTAGTTTTCCATGTACGAATCCTTTACATCTTTGGTTAAATTGATTCCTAGATATTTGAATCTTTTAGTTGCTCTTGTAAATGGAAGTTTTTTCTTTATTGCCTCCTCAGATTACTTGTTACTTGTGTGTTGAAGTACAAGTTTATCTTGTACCTTACCATTTTGCTGAATTCCTTTCTTAGCTCTAGTAGCTTTGTTGAAGATTTTTCAGGTCTTTCTATATATAGGATCATGTAATCTACAAATAATGAAAATGTTACTCCTTCCTTTCCAATTAAGGTTTCTTTTATTTCTTTTTCTTGCATAACTGCTCTGGCTAGAACTTCCAGGACAATGTTGAATAGTAATGATTACAGTGGGCACCTTTGCCTTATTCCAGATCGTTGAGGGAAAGCTTTCATTTTTTCACCATTGAGTATGATGTGAGCTGTGGGTTATTCATATATAACCTTTATCATATTGGGAGAGGTTTCCTTCTATTTCTGTTTTTTCTAAGTGTTTTTTTCAAGAAAGGATGCTAGATCTTGTCAAATGCCTCTTTTGCATCAATTGAGATAATCATGTGCTTTTTTTCCTCCTTTGTTTTGTTCATGTGATTTATTACATTAACTGGTTTTCTTATGTTGAATGACCTTTGCACCCCTGGTATAAAATCCACTTGATCTGGTGTATAATTATTTTAATGTGCTGTTGGATCAATTTTTCAGTATTTAGCTGAGGATTCATTCCTCTATCTTCATAAGAGAAACTAGTCTGTAATTTTCTTTACTTGTAATATCTTTACCTAGCTTTGCTTTGAGGGTGATGTTGGCCTCGCAGAATGAGTTTGGTAATATTCCTTTCTGTTAAATTTTTTTGGAAGATTTTGAACAGGATTGGTAATTCCTTCTTGTAATGTTTAGTAGAACCTCTGAAGCCAAATTGGTCTGTCGTAATCTTCTATTTCTTCTAGAGTCAGTGTAGATTTTGTATGTGTTTCCAGGAATTTATCTAGTTCATCTAGCTTGTCTAATTTGTTAGTAGAGTTGATCATAGTATCCTTTTGCAATTCATTTTATTTCTGTGGGGTCAGTAGTAATGTTCCTCTTCTCACATCTGATTTTACTTATTTGCACATTCTTTTTTTTTCTTGTTAATTTAAATAGAGGTTTGTCAATTTTATTGATCTTTTCAAAGAACAAACTGTTGATGTTGTTAATGCTCTTTATTGTTTTTAATTTTCTATTTCTTGTATCTATCCTCTAATCTTTGCTATGTCTTTCCTTCTGCTTGCTTTGGAATTAGTTTGTTGTTATTTTTCTAGTTCCTTCAAGTGGGCAGTTTGGTCTTTGATTTTAACTCTTTCTTTTCTTTTTTAATGTAAGGATATAAGAGTATAAATTTTCCTCTGAGTACTAGTTTTCCTTCATCCCATTAGTTTTGATAGGTTGTGTTCTCATTTTCATTCATCCCAAGATATATCTTGATTCCTTCATAATTTCTCCTTTGACTCACTGGTTGTTTAAAAGTGTGCTACTTAACTTCCAGATATTTGTAGATTTTCTAGTCCTATGCCTTCTTTAGCTTCATTCCTTTAAGGACATAATTTCAATTATTTTAAAAATTTATTGAGACTTATTTTGTGACCTAACAAGTGTTCTACCCTGGAGAAGGATCCATATACCCTTGAGAAGAATATATATCCTGCACTTATGCAATGTTCTGTATATATATGTTAGTTCTGCCTCATTTATCATACTAAGTTCTCTGTTTCCTACACATATTCTGTTTAGATATTCTAACTAAGGATGAGTGTGGTGTACTGAAGGATCCAACTATTATTTTAGAGGTACCTATTTCTTTCTTCGGTTTTTGCCAGTGTTTGCCTCATATTTTTGGGGCATGTTGGATAGGTGCATAAATATTTAATGATTTTATTTCTTTTTAATAGTTTGCCTGTTTTATTAATATAGAGTATCCTTCTTTGTCTATTGGAACAACTTTGGACTTAATCTGTTTCTTCTAATATTACTATAGCTACCTCAGCTCTTTTTTGGTTCCTATTTGTATGGAATATCTTTTTTCCAAACTTTTACTTTCAGTCGATTTGTGTCTTTAAGTCTATGGTGAATCTCTTATAAACATCATATAGTTGGATCATGCTTTTTATCCATTCTGCCAATCTTTTTCTTTTGATTGGGAGAGTTTAGTCCATTAATAGTCAGTGTTTTTACTATAAAAGCAGTACTTATTCAGCATTTTGTCCTTTGGTTTTTAGGTCATATAATTATTTTGCCTCTCTTTTGCTTTATTGCAGCCTCCTTTTATATACAGTTGATATTTTGTGATGTATCTGCTTGTTCTCTTTCTCATATGCGTTTCTGTATTTTTTACATACTTTCTTTGTGGTTACCATTGGATTTGTACTATACAACCTACATCAATAGTCTCTTAATTTGAAAAGCTATCAACTTAGCTTCCATATCCATTGGTTTCCCCTCTGTATGTTGATTTTGTCCCACAGTACCTCTTTGTATTTTGTATATCCCTTATCAGGACATATGCCTGTTTCTTATTCAATTGTATTCTGACTCTTACAGGAATTAAAAACTAGAGTTGTATAATGAAGATACAGCAATTTTAGATACCTTTTTCAAGATCTTAATTTCTTCCCACTTCTCAAAGAAAACCACTTTCTCCTCTCTTTTCCTTTCAATCTGCAGAACTCTCTTTAGTATTTCTAGTAGGGTAAGTCTTTTGATGATGAACTTTCTCAGTTTGTGTTTATCAGTGAGTATTTTAAGCTCTCCCTCATTTAAAAATTTTTATGTGTGAATTTGTGAGTTAAAACCACCATGCATACCATACAAGATTTCTATACATTGCTCCAGTACCAACATCTCCCTCAATTTTGAGAGTGTTTTGCTGGATAAAGAATTTTGGCTAGCAGCTTTTATCTTTTAGCATCTGAAATATATTTTACTATTACCTTCTTTCCTCCCTGGTTTCTGATGAGAAATACGAACTTAGTCTTATTGAGGAACACTTTCATGTGACTAATTGCTTTTCTCTTCCTGCTTTCAGAATTCTCTCTTTCTTCTTCATATTTGACATACTGAATTGTAAATGTCTCAAAGTAGGCCTATTAGGGTTTATTTTGTTTGGAGTATGGTACACTTCTTGGGGAGGTATATTTATGCCATTATAAGAGTTGGGGAATTTTCAGCCATTATGCAAGCACATTTAATGGCTTCTTCAATGAAGTGTGCCACTTAATGCCTTCCAATTCTTGACCCACCATCCCAGACTCAATTTATGCCATGCCCTAATCCTTCATACCACACAGCTGGAAAACCATAGGATTACCCATTTTCTTAATTATATTTGCACTCTTCTACCTCTGTGCAAGATCCTACGGATTCTATGGGTCTCAGCTCAAAAGTCATTGCCCCTGCTAAGTCCACTTTTACCCCTGCAATCACATCTTGCTATCCTATGAATACATATTTCTTCTTAATTCAGCCAGTATTGCTTTTGTAATGATTCTCTTCCTGATGTGTGCAAAGCAGTGAAGATGTAAGACTGGATCTAGACCTTAGAAAACCTAACATCTAGTCAGCGTCTGTTTTTACTGCTAGCTTTTAAATTGCCTGATCTCAGAGATTATATGATTAACTTTTCTAACCTTACCACCAAGGATTTTCCCTGGAAATCTATGTTTTAAGTAAAGTGTGATATTTTACTTTGACTGCCAATATTAATACATTCTGTAGATAGGTAGACTCTTACTAATAATAAATGGGAAGAGACCCCAAAAATATGCTGCTAAGAATTGCCACAGTAGCACTTAAAAGCTGTCTGCCACATGAATTTCAGAGCACAACAATATAACCCAAATGTGAAGATGTAAGTGCACAATGAATATGCAAATCTGTAAACTAAGTGATATTTTTTTCTTGATTGTGTGAGTTAACTATTAAGAAGATTATAATTAAGGGTGCATTTCTTTTTGTACCAACAAGCATTTTAATCAACCTCTATAGCATTAACTCCAATTACCATTAGTGAACTACAAGGATTCTGTTTTAAATTGTAATGAGTCAATAAATTCAAGACAGCATTTGGGGGTAAATGTTAACAGCACCTTATCATTTTCCCGAGCAATTTACTTAAGATATGGATGGGGGGTTACAGTGAGCAGAAACAGTAATGAGATATATGAAGAACTACTGAACTTCACAAATGGTATTTATACTCTAGTGTGAACTACAATATGATCCTTAAGAATTTTTAATAATCATTTGATTGATGAATTTTAGCCTATGACTTTAAAGAAAAAATATTTATTTAGCTGAACAAACTAATAGGCTGACAAACTCAAAATAAAGCCTGAAAAACTGGGTCCTTTGAAACTCTCATTATTAACTTACAATATTTGCATAAACTCGAACAAAGATAGATGGATTTAAATGGCTGTCCTAATTAAGAGACTGAAATAAACAAAAGCCTAATAAAACATTATGCACAAAGACAGGCACATTAGTATATTCTATCCCATATCTCCATTGCAATGACATCAAAGACAAATATTCCTGATTACACCTGAGGCAATAATGTAACTAAGGCAATAAATCATTTGAAGAAACCTAAGGGGCTTTTCTTTAAACACATTGATTTAGGTATTAGACTTGTCATTGAAATATAAACATGAAATGGAATCAAATTTGTTGTGATAATGTATTATTCAAAGATTTACTTCTCTTTCCTGGAAAAATTTAATCAGTGGGTGGACATGTTAGTATATGCAAGATACATTTTTAAAGAACATTGTCAGGCTGTTATTTGAAATCTCTTTCAAAAGTATACCAGAATATATTTTTACCCTTGAGGAAGGGCACATAAGATCTCAAATGAAGTCAGAAGTAGTTTAATTCTTGGCAGTTACTTCTGTCTGCCTGCCTTCTTTCTCTCCTCCCTTCTTTCCTTCCTCCTTTCCTCCTTCCCTCCTTACTTCCTTCTTTTCTTTCTTCCTTTCCAAGTAGTATATATGTTGTTAGAATAAAAATAAACAAAATATTCACGGGATGGTCCAGCAAAATCATAGAATAGAGTCAATGTACAATTATATAAAAATGTGCTATCATCAGTTTAACAAATGTACCACAGCAACGCAAGGTGTTAGTAATAAGGTGATATATGGGAACTTTGTATTTTATGGATGATTTTTCATGATCTTCTCTAATTAAAACAAAACAAAACAATAGCAAGATATCAAAGATCTTTTTTCAATAAATTTGACTCCAATGTTTTACCTTTAAGATGTGCAACAAAATTTACATGATGGAGAAAAACTCAATATGAGGAAGCAGAGGAAGGAAGGGATAACATTGGGCAGAGTTATGCTATAACTAGATGGGGCGAGTCCACCCATTTTTAGAAAGGACACCATAGAGAGGGAACTGGCAAGTAAGAATGCCCTTTGTTTCAGGGGCTCCAGGAGATCCGTGATGCAACATGTTTAGTATCTCGGCCTGATAGTCATTAATTTATTGGTATGCAAAACAAAGTAATCTTACAGACTAATGCTAACAACTGCTTAGGACCCTAAAGAATTTCAAGTTATTAGACATTTATTTTGATCAAAATCTTTTCTTAATTTTTCTGACTATTGAATCCTGTTTTTATGTTGTGATACAATCATGGTGTGAACTTCTTCAACTGTTTTATAATTTTCTTCTCATTGTCATTATCATATTCCCTACTGCTGTAAATCATAGTCTCCAATGTACTTATGCATAAAACAATTTACACTTAGGTAAATTTAAAGACAACCTTAGTAAAGTATTGGCTAACAGTCTGATAATTTTATTTATATATATATATATAAATATATATAAATTCATATAGACTCTGGAGATATATCTCCAGAGTCTATATGAAAAACTTAAGGTCAGAAATTTACTAAACAAAATGTCTGGATAATCCATTTATTCACCAAACATTGATTGAATTCCAACCTGTCTACTGTGTGAAGTGTTCTCTATTTTGCATGCTATAAATTAAATACTTGACCCTAGACAAGTTATTTATTTCCCTTGAAATAAATTTCTGCTTTTCATTTATCTATGAACCTATAGAACATCTTAGATCCTTTGAAAATTTTAAGAAAAGAAAATAAATCCATAGTTCCATAAAACACTGGATTACTTCAATGTGACCATAATTTAATAAAGCAATGTATATTTTGCTATATAAAAAGGAAAATATATTTTGTATATTTGATACTCCTTAACTCTTACACTAGACTGCAGTACCCAGGATACTGGAATCTTTTCCTTTTACCCTTTCCTTCTGGGGATAGTACTCCCCACTTTCCTCAATATCTCCCTATTCCTGAAACATACAGCCACAGAAGTAGTCATGTGTCCTGAGACTGGCCAATAAGAGTGTTTTATCTTCCTGGTATCCATGATTAATTTAAAAATTGAACATATTTAAAAATCATGTTTATTCAGTGGTCTTTACTAAGATTACTAATCTGGATGCTGGGGTAAATATTCACAGGCATTCTTCAAGTTTGCTAATGTGGAGCTGTGAGGCTACTATGTCCTATGCTAAATGAGTAAGGCTAACTGTAATAGACTAAAAAGAGGCCAATATCTAATGAGAAACAGAAACAATAAGAGAGGAGAGAAAAATAGAGAGAGTCATGGTATCCAACTCTAGTTTCCAGATCCCTGGTCTCTATAAATCTTCCTTCCATTTGAACTAACCACAGTATGCTTCCTAGTATTATAAGCTAATAAACTCCCCTTCGAAAGAGGTTTGTAGAAAGATGGAAGAGTAGGAAGATCCAGAAATCAGTCCCTCCACAAGAATAAGTATTGAACTGGCAAGAACTGTTTGAAGAAACTATTTTAAAACTGGAGTCCAGTAGAACTCTGTGTAGCATCTAGGTAAGAGTGGGAAGAAAAGGTTGGAAAATTGCAGTAAATGGTGGTAAATCTCACTCACCATAGAACAGCTACTATCCACAATCCCTAGCCTTGCAGAATGAAGCAGTAAGGTCCTTAACTCCTGGTGAAACTTGATAGTAGAAGAGTGGAACATAAAGATCTAGTTGTTTAAGATCCAGGGGTGTATTGTCCAATCACTGCTCACTGCTTTTAATCACTGGGAGCCAACTCTGAGGAGGACCATTGTTCCAGCTGAGCTTGGGCTAAAGCAGTGAAGCAGTTTTAAAGACAGCACCCTTCCTCAAACCTAGGGAAAACAGTTACTTGGCAGCTTTAATTGGGCAAGGGTCAAATCAAGAAAACACAACTTGAAAAAAGACATTGGAGAAGCTCCTGGCACCCTTGCTGGTCCCTTCCTCATCCCCTCCCCAGTGTAATGTGGGGTCAGCCTGTGCTCTCATTGTGGCCCCTGGCTTTTTCCAACTGAGAAAGACTGACCTAGGAAATTCTTCTTGGGCTCACACTCCCCTCATCCCCCACTACCAGAATTTGCCCTCCAGGCAAAAGCAGTTTGGGACAGTTAAATCCTGGCAGAAACAATTAAGTAAAATCATCTGGTAAAAAGGTTTACCTAATTTAAGTCAAATAACAGAGCACAAAAGAGATGGAGAAAGCCTGTTCCATGGGGAGTAGAATGGTAATTCAAATTACTGTAGACAGGGGAAATCATAAGCCCACTAGTAAGCAGAAGTCCAGGAAAAAGGACATGAAGGAACTTGTACTTTGCATTCACTTTGGCTGATCTTGATAGAATGGCTAAACTTTGAGGAAATCTTGGAAATAGAACCATTTGGATACAAACTCAAGAAATGGACATCTCAGGGACTAAATCCCAGAGTTAATACTTTAAAATACTAAAATGTACAGTGTGCAACAAAATATTGCAAGACAAAGAAACAGGAAATGATGGCTTAACCAAACAAATAAAGAAAAAATCCAGAGAACATTGATGAAGAAGTCCAGTCTGTGGATATATTGGACAAAGACTTTAAGAAATGACCCACCACATGCACAAAAAGATGAAAGAAAATACAGAGAAATAACTAAAAGAGATAAGGAAGAATAATATGAAAATCTCGATAAAGAAATAGACATTTTGAAAAGGAACAAAAGATCTACTGGAAAGGGTTTCAACAGCAGACTGGAGCTAGCAGAAGAAAGGATCGGTGAACTCAAAGACAAGGCAATTGAAATAGGGAACAGAAAAAAATTTTAGAAAAAGTAAAAGGACCAGTAGGACATCATAAAGCATACCAATACAGACATTAGGGATGTCCCGGGAGTTGAAGAAAGATAGTGCCATAAAGCATACCAATACAGACATTAGGGATGTCCCGGGAGTCGAAGAAAGAATGGTGCCAAAGGAATAATCTAAGAAATAGTGATAGGAAGCTTCCTAAACTTAGCAAAAGACATGGATTTCCATATCCAAGAATGCCAAAGAACACTAAACAGGATAAACTTGAATATAACACACCCCGACACATAGTAGTGAAACCATCAAATGCAGTGGACAAGGAGAGAGTTCTGAAAGCTACAAGGAAAGGTAATGTGTTATTTGCAAGTGAGCCACAAATAATTTTAAGTGCCAATTTCTCATCACAATTTATGGAGGCAAGAAGGCAGAAGAATGAAATATTTAAAGTGCTGAGAGAAAGTAATTACCAAACCAGAAATTATATCTGGCAATACTGTCTTTCAAAAATGAGGGATAGTTTAAGACATTACCAGGTAAAAAAAAGTTGGAGGGAGTACATCACCATTATACCTGCCCTGCAAACTATGCTAAATGGAGTTATTCAGATGGAAAGGAAGGGACACTAGAGAGTAGATCAAAGCAACATAAAGAAACAAAGATCTCCAGTAAAGGTAACCATATGAATAATTATAAATACCAGTATTATTATATTGTATATTCTGGTATATAATTATACTTTTTACTTTTATGGCTTCAAAAATGCAATTGCAGAAATAGTAATAATAAATATAGGGTTTGGGAAATACAATGCATAAAGATAATAACAAGTAACAAGTATAACAAAAATGTGAAGGTGGAGAGGTATAGGAACAGGGTACAGATATGCTGTTGAAATTAATTTGGTATCAAATTAAACACAATTGTTACAGATTTAAGATGTTAAATTTTAGCCCCACGGTAACCACAAAGAAAATATATGATAAATAACACAGGTATAAATAATAAGGGAGTCAAAATGATACAACACAAAAAATAAATATGAAAATAGGTAGTAACAGAAGAATTGAAGGACAAAAAGTATAAGACATCCAAATAGCAAAAGGTCAAATAGCAAAATGGAAGAAAATCCTGCATTGTTAGTAGTTACTTTAAATGTAATTAGATTAAACTCTCCAGTCAAAAGGCAGAAAATGTCAGAATGATTAAAAAATAAAATCATGACCCAACTGAATGCTGCTAACAAAAGATTCGTCTAAACTCAAAGACACAGGTAGGCTGCAAGTGAAAAGTTGGAAAAATGTAACATGCAGATAATAACCAAAAGAGAATTGGACTATCTATAATAATATCACATAAAATTGACTTTAAAACAAAACAGTTATGAGGGACTAAGGTAACTAGATACTGCTAAAGGGGTCAATTCTAAAAGAAGACATGATAGTTACAAATATATATGCCAATAATAGCAGATCCCACAAATATATGACGCATCCCCTCTCAATTGAAAACAGAGTGGGTAGTACCATCCCCAAATCCTCAAGACAGATGAAGGAACAAATGTAAGGGGGGGGGGGGTGTGTGCAGCTATGGAATAAAGTAGACTTATTATTGTTCTAGTAATGGAAGAAGAACTTGTAACATTGACATAAAGACAGTGGTCACCAGAGATTCTGAGGGGAGGGAGAGGGAACAGTAGGTGTAACCTGGGGCATTTTGAGAAACTGGAATCATTCTGCATGATATTGCAATGATGGATACAAACCATTATAAATTTCGTAAAAACCTATAAAATTGTGTGGTGCAAAGTGTAAAACAATGTAAACTGTAGACCATGGTTGTTAGCAACACTTCAATATGTGTTCATCAATCGTAAGAAATGTACCACCCTAATGAAAGACATTGTTAATGGGGGAAAGTGTAGGAGGGGGTGAAGGTGAAATATATGGGAATCCCCTATATTCTTGATGTAACATTTATGTAATATAAATCTCCTTTAAAAATAAAAAGATAAAAGTTATTTTTAAAAGATGTTCAACAACATTAGACCTTAGGGAAATGCAAATTACACCTGCAAAGAAATACCATTTCACCCTTTCTAGAAAGGTTATTATTAAAAAAAATAATAAAAGTAAATGGAGAAGGTGTGGCAAATTAGGAATACTCATTCCTCATTGTTGGGATGGTAAAATGGTACAGCTTCTGTGGAAAACATTTTGGTGTTTCCTCAAAAGTTAAGTATAAAATTACCATATGACCCACTTATAGGTATATACCCCAAAGAATGGAAAGCAGGGGTTAAGCAGTTTTATATACCAATGATCACAACAGTATTATTCACAAGTGCCATAAGATGGTTACAAGTGAGTTGCTCATCAACAGATGAATGGATAAACAAAATGTGGTACATTTATATATCTACAATGGAATGTTATTCATCTATGAAAAGAACTGAAGTTATGATACATGCAACAGCATTAGTGAACCTTGAAGAGATCATGTTGAGTGAAATAAGCCAGACACAAAAGGACAAATACTGTATGATCTCACTCCTATGAAATGATTGGAATAAGTAAATTCATAGAGTCAGAGACTAGAATCCAGGTTACTAGGGGCCAAGGTGGAGGTAGGCAATGTGGAGTTAGTTCTTAATTGGTGCAGTTTCTGTTTGGGTGATGGAAATATTTTAGTAATATGTACTGGTGATGTAACACAGTTTTGTGAATGTAATTACCACTGAATTACGTATCTAAATGTGGTTAAAAGGGGAAATTTTAGGTGATATATTTGTTGCTAGAATAAAAGAAAAACACAATTACAAAACTATACAACACAAACAGTGAACCCAAATGTAAACTATGGGCTGTAGTTAATTGGACAATTATGATAATATTTTCTCATAATTCTAACAAAGGTAAAAGTATAAAAACATGTTAAAATGGGTGCAGGTAAATGGGAACTCTGTATTTTCTTCATGATTTTTCTTTAAACATACAATTCTGTCATAAAAAAAATTAAAAAGGGAAAATTCCTTTTTATTCTGTTATTTTTCCTATAAGTCTTTGCTGATACATCCACCTTAATGTTATTGAATCAACTCTTGCCCCTGCTTCAGCATTCATTTATTAAGTGTGTATTTATTGGTTATGTACTATATACTACCATTTGACTCATAATAAAAATAAAAACAACAGCCTTGCCTTTAGGAAGAATTTAATTTGTGGGAAACTTACACACATACCATTAAATATAATTTTAAAAAGCATGCATGCTCTATTAACTATGCAAAATATGCTCTATGGCCAATGGATAATTCCTAGTATTTATAGTTGGTGAATATGAAGGTTAGAAACTGCCAAAAGAGCCAAGGGAAAAAGCCAGGGGTCTATGGAACCCTGAGGGAAAGAAGAAGCAACACCATGTGACAGAAAAGTCAAAGACCAAGACGGCCCCAGAATGCAGTGGTCCAAGGAGAAAGCATTGCCTCATTGATACCTCAATTTTGGACTTCCCTTAGCCTCAAAACTGAGCCAATAAGCGCCTGTTGTTCAAACCAACCCATTGTATTGTATTTATTTTAGCAGCCGGGAAACTAAAACACAGACTGATTCTCCTTCTAAAGATATAACAGATAATACTGACTCGGGACCTCATCTGTGCCAGGCCTGGTACCAGGCACTTTATACAGGTGAAGGAATTTAATCCTCACAACCACCCCTGTTCTCTGAGAGGCAATGGCCTTTGGGCAATGTGATGCCCTGTTCTAGAACTTCAGAGGCCAGGCTGGTCCACAAGAATCCTAATTACAAAAGCCTACTTTGTGGCCAGGCGCTGAATATTTATATACCCAATCCTCCCACTGATTCTGCAGGGAAGACAGATGGGTTTTCCAGAGGAAATCGCAGAGGCTGAGAAATTGCCTAAGGTTGTATAGCTGGTAAGCCACAGAACACTTCCTTGAAGATGGTGCAAGGTGGTGTGTGGCCTCTGCTCTGCTCCTTCTACTGCTCGGCACCTAGGCCATATCTTCCCAGCAACACTAGCTGAGAAGACTTCAGAAGTGTCTTGAGCCCTTCCATCATGGTTATTTCAAGGGGGGTGGGCCTGGGGACCCTAGTCATTGGAATCAGCATTAACTGTTTCCTTCCCTACTCAGTCCTGGCATAAATCCTGCTTCTGATGTGCCAATTGTGGCAAAGGTCTTAAGTCAACCACTCTAGTGGACAACGATGCAGAGATTACGTCAAAGGATGTTACACTAAAAACTTTGGGCCCAGGGGCTTTGGCTTTGGGCAAGGAACTGGGGCCTTGGTCCACTCTGAGTGAGGCTGCCATTGCCAGCTGCAGCTCTCCCCACTTCAGTACTATGCATCGCCATTCCCTTCCCAGCAGCCTTGGAAACCTCCCAAATTCTTTTTCTCTATCTCCACTACACATCAGTAATAACCTGACCTTCAGCCTCTGGCTCCCTTAGGCTTCAGATCTGCCTGAGTTCCAGCACCACTGAGGGGCTCCTCCTGCTGGGGATCTGACACTATCAGGAGACTTCAGTGTTTCTATTAGAAGAAGACTGAGCTCCTCTGCCCATACCCCACCTCACAGACTTCTGTTCTTAGCCTCTTAGGCTGAGTGTCCATCATCAGCTGGCCAAAACACCTGAGCCCACATCTTGGCACAAAAGCAGCAGCAGCAACAGGCCCAAAGTAGGAGGGAAACAGGACCCATTGGGGCAGAGGAAGACTGATTTATTACACTTCTGAATTCTCCTCAATGGGAAAGAGGGTGGGTTTCTTGGAGTCTCTCATTACAGGCCCCGGGAGTCCGAGCTCAGGAAGTCACTAGAGGAGGGAAGAGAAGCATCCATGCATGGTCATGGGCCATAGAAACCATTGGCTTCTCTAGACCCCTTGCCTTTGAGTCATCTCCTGGGTCTGAGGACCCCAAAGTTAGGATGTCATCTGACCTCCCTAGCATCAAGCTCCCTATTTGAAGGGAGGCCCTTAGGGAAACACCTCCAATGCACAGTCACATTATCAGTGGCCCAAACCCTAGGGTAGATAGCTCTGACCAGCCTGGGTCCCAAAGCTGTGGTTGGCAGCTCTTCCCCTGTCCTATCACAGAGTGGGACACTGCCCTGTTCTTAACATGCCTGCCTGACACTCAGACATGGAGGGAGGCAGCCACATCTGGACAGCCTTTCTTGGTGCCCAGTCTTCAGGGCCTTTCCTGCCCTTCGACTCCACCCTTCTTTAGGATACCTTCTCTGGCCACATTACTCCCATCCCTTCCAGGCCCGAGTATAGAATAGCAGGAGGAAGGGGACAGACTGAGGCTGGGCTCCTGGTGATTGAATAACACAGATGGAGCTGTCAGCTGAATGGCTGCGGGCAGAGGCGATTGTAGTCAAGCTGATTTCTCATCTCATTAATAAAGCTTTTTAAAAAAGGGGAAAAAAAACTGTCTAGGGAGAAAATGTCTATAGAGAAAGTCCCACATACATACATCGCCATCATCACCACTATCATCATCATCAAAGAATTTTCTTATAAATGTTACTGGGGTAAATGATATTCAGATAAACTATAACGAATCTTAACTTGACACTTCAAAACAATTCAAAGTTCTAAACTATCTATTTGGATTGAATGAGATTACTTCTCCACAAACTTTCACTTACGTTCCATCTACCTATCTATCTATAACTATATATATATTATTCTACACTGTCTTTATGAATGGGACTGCACTGCTGACTTTACATGATCTCATTTAATTCCCACCAAACCACTCTTTTTAACCCCATCTTAAAAATGAGGGTTCTCACACCTAAATTTTGAAATTTAGGTAAATTTTCAAAACTTACTCGGGCTGTAAAGGGTGGAGCCAGGTCTTGTCAAAGTCACCAGTGACCCTGTGCCAAGTAGTCTGAGCAGTTCACAATTGTATTCATAATGGTTCCATCAGCAATATTTGTTGAGTTGGCAAAAAGCTTTTATATCACATGAATTCTAGAAAAAGTCCTAATGTAATCTTTGGCTTAATCAAGGGAATCTTTCTATTATTCTCTCCACTGGCCATGCCACATCTGGAATATCACATTTGACTTCTTGTGTAATATCATCACACTTATATATAGGAAGATCTATAAATAATACATTATTTGGAAACACTGAGGGAACTGGAAAGTTTAACCTGGAGGAAAAATATGTTGATATGGAGTGGGGTCATATATGGAAGGGAATGAAACCTGATTTCAAGTATCTGTAAGGCTGTCATCTGGATTAAAAAATTAGATTTATCCTGGCAGCTCTAAATAGCTTCATTCAGGTACAAAGGAGAAAATGTAAAAACTAATTAGATTATTGGCAGGATTTTTACATAATTAATAATATTCAGAATGTCATCAGATAAATATCTGGCAGATAGTAAGTTCCCTGTCCTTAAGTTTGTTCTATATCTTATCACTTAAAATGCTAATAATTTTCCAAGAAATCCTGCATTAGAAGGTAATTGAATTCTGGTGTAAAAGAATCCTCTTCTGGTGTAAAATGTCATAAAATGGCAAATTAAAGTTATGGAGCAGATTTGTTTTGACCTTGGCAAACAGTGCAGCTGGTTAGGTTACTTCCTACAGCTCTGGTTGTGGCACTCATTTATAATATGGTATCTGAGTCAGGGAAAAAAGTGGCTTTCCAACCAAGTCCATGTCCTAATCCCTGGAGCCTATGACTATGTTATTTTCACATGGCAAAAGAGACTTTGAACCATGAGTAAGTTAAGGATTTTAAGATGGGATTTTACCCTTGATTATCTGGGTGGGTCCAAGGTAATAACAAGTGTTCTTAAAAGAGAGAGGCAAGAAAATCATAACTAGGGAAAGAGAGGTGATGATGGAAGTAGAGGTTGACAGATTGAGGGGTCATAAGCCAACAAGTTTAGGCAGCTGGAAAAAGATAAGAAGAGGGACAATCAGCTAGAGCTTCTGGAAGGAATCCAGCCCCACTGTTACCTTGATTTTTGGCTCAGTGAACCTGATTTTAGACTTCTGGCATCCAGAACTATAAGATAATAAATTTGTATTATTTTAAGCCATCAAATTTATAGTAATTTTTTATGCCCACAATAGGAAACTAACAATTTCCCAAAATGTTTTCCCAAAGGGAAATAAGATTCCACGTTTACATGGCATCTGCCTTTGCAATTAAAGCTGTTCCTTTAGACCCTTTTGCTGAGGAACAAAAAAAAAAAAGGAATTAAGAAAAAAGAGCCTCATGTTTGAACCTCATGTTCATGCCTCATTAAAAATCAAAGCTGGGAAGAGGACTCGGTTCAACGAATAGAGTGTCCGCCTACCATATGGGAGGTCCACGGTTCAAACCCAGGGCCTCCTTAACCCATGTGGAGCTGGCCCACATGCAGTGCTGACGCGCTCAAGGAGTGCCATGCCATGCAAGGGTGTCCCCCGTGTGGGGAGCCCCACACGCAAGGAGTGTGCCCAGTAAGGAGAGCCGCCCAGCGTGAAAGTAAGTTTAGCCTGGCCAGGAATGGTGCCGCACACACTAAGAGCTGACGCAGCAAGATGATGCAACAAAGAGAGACACAGATTCCCTGTGCTGCTGTCAGGAATAGAAGCAGACACAGAGGAACGCACAGCGAGAGGACACATAGAACAGACAACTGGGGCATGGGGAATGGGGAACGGGGAAGGGGAGAGAAATAAATAAAAAATAAATCTTAAAAAAAATAAAATTAAAGCTGAAACAAAATCCTTTACACTTGATATTCTATGTATTGGTATGACATGTCCTAATAGTTAGCTGAAAACTTCTGACAAATCATCAACCATTTTGACCCTCTGAGGTCTATATCACATACCCCCTTGTCATTTAAACATTACAAACCATCTTGAGAATGCTGGGAGTGAGAGAACATTGAAGTTCATATTTTTAACCATGAATGTAATCATATTTATCAATAACCTCCCAAATCTTTTTATCTTTTACATTATGCTTCAAAATAAGATATTAAATAGATTTACTAATCAGTGTTAATAATTTCTAAACTCTTCGTTTTTAAAATATAGCATTGCCTCTGCCTTACCCATTGTTCTAGAATTAATTTAATGAATTTGAAGGTACTATCAAAAAGCTAAATATGGCAGTAGATCAAGCTTCACTTTAGCTTTTAAAAGATGTCAGCTGTAAGTCTAGAGGCAAAAGTTCGAGTTTTCAATAGCGCTCTGCCCTCGAGCAAGTCATTCCTCCCTAAATGGACTTTGCTTCACACCTATAAATTTAAGGGAGTGATAGATAACATGATTAAAAGTAAAAAAAATGACATGTTCTTCCAAGATGGCTAGGTACACAAAGTCCCAAGTCAGCTCTTAACTTAAGCTAGTTTCCAAAAATTGGAAGCAAACACAATCATATACTCCATGGGGTCACTCCCCGCAGGGATGATTTGAGGAGTTAAGCTGAATGTGGCTGAAAAACCAGACCTCACAAGTTTATTATGGGCAGCTGCAATTTTAAGTAAGGTCCAGACCTGTCACACTCAATTCTTTTTGTCAAGGTTAAGTCTGGCCAAGTCTACTCAGCTCTGCTTTACCTGAGTCTAAGTCAAAATGATGAAAACTACTTTTGAACTTGAAGACCCTGTGGTAAGGGAGCAAATTGAAAAAACATCTAAAGGAAGAAAACTGGGAAATTGACTTTCTTCTTCATTTGAACGTTCAGAAAATCTAGTAATTAGATTTGTTATTTTAAAAACTAACTTAATTCTTTTAATCCAAAAATTTCAAAGGGTGCTCTAAAGTTCACAAATTACTATTAAACTTTATGGTACAAAGATGAGGTATGACATTTTAACTGTATGCTAGGTTGAGAATTTTTTCATTCCTCCCAGATTTCAGTTCTTTTTCCTCTCTAGGAAATTATTTTGGAGAGAAAAACAAACTTTATGTGAGTGATTGAGCAATATATACATATATATTTGCTTATACAGACTTAGATTTATTTTTTCAAACTAGCCACAGAGAACCTACAAAAGGAGAGAGCAAACTAGCTCCCATTCCATGTATACTATGACAATCCTTCTAGCACCAATATTGTGACACAAATTATATTAAAAACATTGGCTTTCCTCTCTTTCTGTCTTTTTCTCATAATATCTTTCTTGTTGTCATTCACTGTTCTGCAGAATGTTAGACTAGAAAGGATTTCAGAAATCACCTATTTCCAAGGTCCTCCCTTTAGACTTGTGGAAATGATACAAAAAGGTGGAAGCATCTTGACCGGGCTAGTGATCCACCCAGGATTAATACCCAGAGCTACTGCTGCCATGTCTTCTTCAAATTTCTTCAAAAAATAATTACGCTTTTTAGGAACCTATAGCAAGTTAGGCTGATGGTTCTTTCCCCCTTTCTGTATACTTTTGTCCACAGCATCTCTTTCCTTCTGATAATAGCAACCCAGTTTAGTTTGTAAGGCACTGCTCCTCTCCCCACCATCAGCCCATAAATCTCCAGTGGGGCTCCAGGGTGGGACATATGGATCAGGTCTGGCCAATCAAAGACTGGAGTTACCCTGGCCACCATGTCGGTTGGGGCAGGCAGCCCAGTGAGAACCAATGAGGCACAAAGAAGCTTCTGCTGAAACTGCTGGGCAGGAGGCAGCTACCTTGCCCATTGTACTTGACCCTAGCAGGATGTGAGACAGGCCTAGTTTGCAACCACCTGGCACCACTGGAAGCCTGAAAATAAAACCATTAGAATATTAGAATAGAAGCCAAAATTGAGAGAGTAAATGGATTCCTAATGACATATTAAATAAAGCCCACCTGAAGCCCAGAATTACCACCTGGACCTTCAATTACGTGGGCAAATTGATTCTTATTGTCATGCTTGTTGAAGCCAGTTTGAGCTGGGTTTCATGCCACTTGGGTCCTAACTAGGGTTGCCAGATAAAATATATGATGCTGGTTAAATTTGAATTTCAGATAAGTGATTAATAATTGTGTTTTTAAGTATATGTATGTTCCAGTGCAACATCTGGGAAATTTGACAACCCTGATGCTAACAACATAGGGCACTATGCCTGGATGCAGGGCTCAGTCAACAGAGAAAGGAAAGAGACCTGCAATAATAACACAAGGGCAAATAATAGCATGGGTTGTGTTGAGGGACACTTCTTTTAGAGGAATAAGAGTTAGTTATCACAATGCATAGAGAAAAGAAAAAGTAATGTGGTTACTCTAATCCTATCTTCACACTGGTTTCAAATTTAAGGTCCTAGAATTCACGCACTAAGAAAGGTGGTAACCATAGCTTTGATGTTAACGATGACACTTTACAAGTTCAGTTTAATTCATTTTACTTGTCCATGCCTTTACAGAGCATTGGCACGCTTCATACGGTTGTGTAGGACATGTGGGGTGCATGGGAGTTCCTAATTCTAACTTTGGAGGCTACACAATCTGTCCAGAGAAACAACTACAGTCAAAAGCAACAGAGGAAATCTAATGCCTGGTAAGAAGAAGGGAACATAAAAGGCCAGTCTTCGAGGAGGCAAGATTTAAGCTAGACCTTTGTGGGGAAGTGGTATGCTGTGCATGAGTGGGAGGTGGGAGGAAGTGGTCATCTGGAACAAATGCCTTCTTATGGATTTCTATTTCAGTCCATTTTCTTCTTTTCCCATTCCCCCTTTGTCCTTACTCTAGTCCCTTCTTCTTCCTGCTTTTCTAATAAAAATGATGTTGTTTAGCAAGCTAGGACTTTCAAGGACAAAGCTAATAACAGGGGCATATGGAGAAGTGGGGCTATCAAGTTTAGGACTCATGAATGTAGACTTCAAACCCTAGTAGAGGTGTGGACAGCAAATGTGTAGAATTTTAGATCTGGAAGCCACCTTGTAAAAGTCTGATTTTAGAGGTGAGAGAACAAATGGGAGATCAGGTAACTGGTGAAAACTTACGATCTTGGACTAGAACCTAAGGGGTTGATTCTAGAATCCAAGCTGCTCTGCTTTACTTGAGGGCATTTAACCAGCAGGCTTTTTATGCTCTGATGCTGTTCTCTTTTAAAGGTTACCAGGTGAAAAAACACAGCTGAGTTGTATTTTTATTTTATTTCCCATCAACATAGGATGATATCATTTGGATCTTTCTCTTATTTGAAACAAACAAACCAAGACCCACAGTCTTTCACTTTAAGGAATGCAGATGTTTGAGGACTGTTCCAATTTACAAATCTCTTATGCCCATTCTCAAAGAGAAACCCAAGGGACCTCAAACACCTCCATCTGTCTTTTTCTGGGACAGACCTATTAAGGTGCCACTGTTTAGAAACCTCAGCAGCAAGTAAACGTGACCACATTGAACGTGGGTCTGCTGAACTTGGAGTAAATTGACATTCCCTGTTTCAAAATATGAATGTACAAAGAAAAGGAGTCACTTCCCACTTCTTACAAAAAGGACTAATTTTCTGAAGTAAACCTGGCAACAGAGAATTAAGGAGTCCAGGATCTGTCTGCTTTTACTTATGACAATGAGATGTACAATGCAAAATCAGGTTACCAGTGAAAATGAGTCTAATGTGCTAATTCATAGTTCATTCTCTATACTTATGTCATTGGCTTATTATACAAATTAGCAAGATTCTGGGGCCTTTCTCTAGGGAGGGCAAGATCTAGAAAAGCAGAGGTGCTGGATGAGCATGAGGGAAGTACTTTGATTAAGGGAGAATTCAGTTCCATGTTTTTCAGAAACCCATGCTATTTATACTTCTAGCCCTGGTATTTAATAATGAAGGAACGGTGCTGATTTTCACTTCCCTCTGAAGTACACACTTCCACATGCATGGGAAGGATTCTTTAGCGTGTCATGCTTGAAAAAGCAAGCAAGGGCCTATTAATTTAAAATGAAGCATTGAAGTCTTTGATGAAATTCATTTTTAAAAGTATATACTTTATTCTCCAGGTTACTTACAGAGGACACATTCTTGACTACTTTGAAACGCAGAGTAAAAAAAAAATTGTCTTCTTCAGATTCACTGGCTAGATGGATTTTCTGGATTTACTTCAACTTCTCCAAATCTGAATGCTACATTTTTTTTTTTTTGAGAAAGTAGAATTAGGCAACAACAATAGCTTCTTTATGGCTGCAAATTCAAATTTCTTCAATAGAAGTACAAACGGCTATTTCTTTCTTGAAGAGTAAATGAATCACAGGGCGTTTCCATCTGCTACCCTGTCTCTTCACATCACCAAAACCATGGATTAAATACCAAATGGTGGAAGCGGACTTGGCCCAGTGGTTAGGGCATCCATCTACCACATGGGAGGTCCGTGGTTCAAACCCTGGGCCTCCTTGATCCATGTGGAGCTGGCCAATGCTCAGTGCTGATGCGCACAAGGAGTGCAGGGTGTCCCCTGTGTAGAGAAGCCTCACGCGCAAGGAGTGCATCCCAAAAGGAAAGCCACCCAGCATGAAAGAAAGTGCAGCCTGCCCAGGAATGGTGTCACCCACACAGAGAGCTGACACAACAAGATGACACAACAAAAAAAAGAAACACAGATTCCCGTGCCGCTGACAACAACAGAAGCAGACAAAGAAGAACACACAGCAGATAGACACAGAGAACAGACAACTGGAGCGGGGGGGCGGGGAAGGGGAGAGAAATAAAATAAATAAAATACCAAATGGTAGCAGTCAATAGGAATATGGCATCATGGAATTCTGTTTACAGATAAAGATGAAGTGTTAAGCAACTAATAAGTTTTGTAAATAGCTCAATGCTTCCTTGTAGGTGGGTATAATCCCATTCTTTCACCTAGGGCAGTTGCACTCATGGGCACAATCCTCTCCCTCATTTCCTCACCTTATTCTAGTGTTTCCCAAAGTCTCCAGCCCCACAGTGGGTAGAATAGACCATCCACACATTCCCAACACCAAATCTCTCACTTGTACCTGCTGGCATAGGAGTTGTGCCCTGCAGTTACAGGTATGGCCAGACTCCTATCTTAGTCCAACTCTTTCACCAATGCTCTGGAAACCATCATCTTCTCTCAGGGATGGATCTATTCTCTCCTACATTATCATTTCCCCCCTCTTCACTGAATCATTCTCATTAGCCCACAAGCATTCTATAATAAATCCTGTAAAAAATTTTTTTAAGAAGCCTTCCTTGGGCCATCTATCCCTATCTAACCTGAAATTTCCTCCAATTCCCTTTATAATTAAATTCCATTGCTTCAATGTCCTGTTACTTATTCTTGAACTCTGAAGCCCATTCAAATTAGAATTTGGTCTATATCACTCCACTGTCATGGTCATCCATGACTCCTCTTCTGTCGAATCCAGGAGTCTTTTCCTATTCCCATTTTTCTGGACCCATCAACAATGTCTGATAGTAGATAACTTTCTCCTCCTCGAAACATTCTCTTCCTTGGCTTCAGTTAGACACTCTCTTTGCTCTCCTACTTCATAGGCTGTTTCCTCTCAGTCACTATCATTCATCATTAGCAGTCAGTATTTGTGGCTATTGATAACATTTTCAAGTGAAAAACTTTGGAACACTCATAAGTGTCACCGTGAGCTTGTCAGTTTTGCAATACCTACTTTTTTTCCTGATGAGATGGTGGTGATATCAATGAATGATTTATAATAAAATGTAACAACATTTGGAAAATATGCATAATTTAGTGAACCAATATTTTCCAAATAACTAATATATGATGTGGCAACATCATACATAAGTTAAATATCCATTCAAAGTGCACGATAAAAACCAACAGATTTTAAGTAGCAAAGTAAAAACGTTTATTGATATGGTTTTAGAGTCGGTATTGCAACTAACCATTAGGAAACTACTGCTCATCAAATTTGGACATAGTGTTGAAGAGGAATAGCCACAATTATCATAGAAATCTATGAATATATTCCTCCCTTTTCTGATTATGTATCTGTGTGAGGCCAGATTGTTTTGTATATTTCAAACAGAGCAACATATTGTACCAGAGTGCATGCAGAAACAGATAACAAAAATTCAGCACTCTTCTATTAAGCCAGACAAAATGGCACTCTTTTCTCAGATCACTTTTGTTTAGGAAAATCGTGTTGTTTTATTAAAATATCATTTATGTAATCAGGTAATTGATTTATTGTTTTATCTTTAAATCCATTAGTAGGTAAATGTTTTACACTCTCTACTTAAACTTCTAATATAATTAAACAATAACAGATACCATAAACTAAAGCTCTTTGGGGTCATCAATATATTTTTTTTAACGTGAAGGGATCCTAAGAGCACAAGGTTTGAGAACCACTATTCGCTACATAAAGAACAGTCATGTAGGATACACGAAATAAACCATGAGAAGGGTTAAGATTTTTTGCAATGCTTTTGTAACATCAAGCCTAAACTGCCCAACTTTATTGGTAACCCAGAAACTGCTGATGTGTTCTTTACCTGGAGGCTCTTTTCCAGACTTTCTTATTCTTTAGACCCTCAGAATTGACAACTGTTGACAAATCTCTGCCTCACCATCCATAACTGCCAAGAGGCAGGACAACATCACTTTCATTCTAGCCCTTCTGTTGCAACAGAAAATAAAGCCTTTTCTTTTCTTACCTGTTTTCTGGTGTCCTAATTTAAAACAAATGATCCATAACATAGTCATCAATATCGTTAACAACATCATAACCATCATCCCAGCTAGCACTTGTACAGTACCTACTGTATGCCAGGCACTGTTCTTAAAGCTTTGATTCATTCACTCTTCATTGAAATGCTATATATTTGTATGTATCTCCCTGCTCCTGCCCTTTTGTTCAGTGCCTTCCAACAACACTGGACTCCTTACTGTTTTGCTTTCTTTGCTTTCTTATGTTTTTTAAATATAACTCTGCTCAGGCTATTTTCTCTGCCTGGAAAACTCTCCCCCCAGCAAGTCAAACGCCCTGCTCCCAACTGCACTCAAATCCTTCAACAAATGTCCTGTTCACAGAGGGACCTTCTGTGACAGTTGTCTCCAAAGCAGCTTCCCTCCATATCTTTGTTTTCCTTCATTTCACTTATGATTACCTGACATTAACTAGAAATTTGTAAATTGTTGCCAGTTTTTCAAAAGAAATGTAAGCTCCATGAAGCAGGGAATTTGTTTATTTTGCCTTTTTTCCCCCTAATATTTGCCAGAGCCTTGAATATTGTCTGGGATATAACACATTCTCAACAGATATTTATTGACTGAATGAATAAACTTTTTAAAGACTAGGATACTCATAATCAAAAGGGCTAAGTATCTCAGATTAATCATTGGGTCCATTGCTTTAAATTTAGAGGTTCTTCACTTAGAGAGGTGCTGAAGATTGAAGAAAATAATATTAAGCATATTACTGGAAAATATAATTAAGGTTGTATTAGTTTTAATATATGTATGTAAATTCTTTGACAGCCTCCCTTCCAAAGACAGTGCTTTAAATGTAGAATGTAGCAAAGTGAAGCTCCAAAGTTAGGTCATCTAAAGGATACAAGTTCTGCATGGCTTTCCCTCTTGTATCACTCTCTTTGAGGGAAACCATCTTCCACATTGAGAAGAAATTCAAGTAGTCTTATGGAGAAGCCCACATAGAGAGGAACTGAGCCTCCTGACAAAAGCCAGCACTACCTTGCCAGCCATGTGAGTGAACCATCTTGGAAGTGGATCACCCAGCTGCAGTTAAGACTTTACATGACCAAAGCTTTGGCCAACATTGTAACTGAAACTTCATGGAAGACACAAGCTAGAATCACCCAACTAAGCTCCTCCCAAATTCCTGACCTGCCAGAAGTTGTGAATTAAAATTAAAGTTTCAGTTTTAAACCAACACATTTTACAATGATTACTTATACAGAAATGAATAATTAATAAAACATACTATTTAAAATGAATTCATCCAATATTTTGGATCTTTCAGACATTTTGTAGGTACTTGAAGTGGGGGATGTCATGACAATGGTGCCGTTTTAGCAATAATAGTCTGGCAACATTGACAAAAGGATCAGATAGCAGAAAGACAGACCACACAGAAAGGAGTTTGGGTTTATTTTAGTATCCCAGAGTAGAGGTGACCTGGACAAGGACAATGGCAGGGGACATGGTAAAATAAGAGCGATGAATGCTACAAGTGTTAGGAATGACTCATTCCAAGACGACACTACATTTTTGAGCTAGAGTATCTTAGTGATTTACGCTGCCTTAGACGAAAATCCTTGCATGTGTAGGAAGAGGAGTTCAGTTTTAGACAAAGTAAACTTTAGAATAACAGATGCTTGAGGTTAAAATAGAGATGCCCAAAGCTGGAGGAGAAAAGTAGAGTCTTTCTGGGTTGATATGAGGTGAAGATTGATGTGATTACCAAGAGACATTTTCCTTGTTGTTGTTAGTTTTTGTTAGTTAAACTAAGAATATGAGGAAACTAAACTTTTGGATAGTGGGGAAAATTAATCTTTATTTGGCCAATGATTTGATTCTAATTACATATTTGGATCAATGGTGATTAAAAATCTATTAATGAACCTTTAGTCAATTGCTCTTAGTGATGTTACAAATGATAAATGAAGATCAACACCACTGAAAGAACAAAAGTACAGCAAAGCAGAAGGAAAATGTTTTTTCTCAGTTTTTGCTTTTAAGGTGTCAGCATGGTTATCTTAGTGTGTACATTTACAGTTTCGCTCTTATTGAATTGTTAAAGTCTGGCCTCCTATTCATACATCATAATCATGCTCATCAGAGGAAAAAGGGGAGCTAAAGGATATTGATCATGTACCAGGGCCTTTATACACTGGATTTCTCTAAGGTCTTAAGCTCTACACTGGTCAAGAAAGGGATTCTTATCATTTAAAATGAGAAAAATTAATTGCCCAGAGTCTGAACCTAAGACACTATTGCCTTTGTTCTTACCATTGCAGTTCTCCGATGGCTGCTCATTACATACACAACCAGCAGCCGTACACCTCTTGGTTCCTGGTCACAACATGCTCTTAACTACCAGTTTGTTTGAACAAATGCTGGTCGCCTCCTATGCAGAATGCCCTCTACTGTATTCTACTTATTCCATGTGGAGTCATCTGCAAGTCTTCTCCAAGTTCTTGCCTCTTCCCTGAAGTCTTCCTCTATACACTAGTTCTTACAGAACTTTATCTGACCCTTAAACTAGCATTGGCAGCATATGGCTTGAAAACGAAGCACTCTAGAATGATTATTTTATTCAACCAACTTGACTGTGTCTACAGCTTTTAGTAAACAGGGAACACAACTTGTACCTGTGACATTCTCCATACTTCACTGATTAATGGTAGTCAGTGATTGTTTTTAGATGTTTATTTGTTTAAAAAATACCCCAATCTTTGTATTTTTCTCAGAAGTGTCTCAATTATTTCCATGATATATAGAAATCATACTAATATGTCTAGAACCTCATTTAAAGTTTCCTCTTCAGGCATTCCATCTGCCCCATGTCCTACACCACTTTCCCCTCAATAGTGCATACCTTCTTTTACTTCCACATTTTTATCACATTGGGTTACTTTAACCTTTAATGTCATTCTTCCTCCATCATCTTCCCCAAAATTTCTTATTCACTCTTGGAGATTGTAGGGAATATTAAAATTGCTACCCAAGCATTTTGTGACCTTTTCCCATTTGTGTAGCTGCTCTATGGTTTGGGAGGTGTAATCACAGCTCGTTGATTCAGGGATGACTTTATTCTAAAGCCAGACAGTATAGTTCCACCCCTTACTCTAGTGGTAGGTGTAGACTTGGGATAGAAACCCAGATATATGTCAGTTAGCTCATGGCATTTCCTGGCCACAGTGACTGATCAAGGAGTGAGCAGTGACCTTAGGTAGCCCAAGTATATTAACCATCATCTTTTCATTTGGTAGTTGGGAGATGAATAACTCGTGATTTTTAATGGTGTGACAGTACAGTAGGTTATTGTGGGATGTGAAAGCACCAGAGTCATTTCCAAGCTTTGAGAGGAGCTATTCTGAAAATGATGGTTCTACATTGAAAGGGACAGAAATGAGAAACTCAAAGAAAGGTGTCCACAGAGCTTTGATACAAAGACATGAAGTATACTCTACCTCTAGGTGTTTTTAGCTACAGGAATCAATAAATGCCCTTAATTGCTTAAGCCTAATTGAGTTGAGTTTTCCATTTCTTGTAACTGAAAGCATCTTGAACAAAAATCCACATAAAATTTCACTTCTTTTGTAAAGCCTTCCCAAATCCTTATAGGCAAGTCAACTTATTGACCCTTCATTTCTTTCCCAGAACTTTATCATACAGCACCCATACCATGGTACACATTGAATTGCAATGAGCTATTTTATTATCTGTTTCACCAGGAAGCTGTGTTCAGTGAGAATAGAGACTAGATCCTATTCAGCATCATATCCCAGTATCTTGCACACTTCCTAGATCTCATGGGGACAAGAATAAATGAATTAATTAATCTTTGATTCCTTTATTCTGTTCCTTATTTCAGTCTCTGATAAAAATCAATATTTTCAAAAACTGAGGAAAATTAGAGTTTAAGAAATATGTCTGGATTGGTGTAGTGTAGAATAGTGATTCACACTGATTTATCACAGGATTAGTAGGGTCTGCCCCAAGTAACTTTTATACCAATTTCATTGCACTCAATTTCTTTTGTAACAAATCAATTTTATTGATACATATTAATAAGGCATAAAGCCATCCAAAGTGTAAAATAAATGATATTTGGTGCAATCACATATTTGTGCATTCACCACTACAATCATTCTTAGAGAACATTCATTATTCAAATAATAACAATTAAAAAAAGGCAGACAAAACTCATCACCTTTCAATCTCTCTTACAGTTTCTGCAGAACTGACTTTCACACCTGTCCATTCTTTCAGTCAGCAAATATCTCTACCTTATGTTGGTCACTGGTCAGGGACACAATAGTAATTAACATACTTTCTCTTACGTGTTTAGCAGGGGAAGATCAAGTATAAGCAAAGTAGATATACAAGATACTGAGATGTTAGATGGTGGTAAATTCCATGGAGAAAATAGAGCAGAAGAAAAGGCCCAGGAGGGCTGGGGGTGGAAGGTGACAATTTAAAGTCGGATGGTCAGGAATGCTTTACTGAAAGGGAGTGAGGGAGATGGATGCATATTTTAGGGCAAAGTGTTTCAGGGCTAGAAAGTGCAAAGACACTGATATGGGAGCCCCTGGTGTGTGAGACGAACAACCAGGAGGCCAGAGAGGCTGAAGCAGAATGAGGGCGATGGAGATCAGTGAGGAGAGTAGGGGAAGAGAAGGTCAGAGCAATAATACAGGTCAGTAGACCGCTGAACTCTTCTGACTGTGGCTTTTTACATCAGAACATAAAGAGAAGTTTCTAGGATGATTTAAATAGACAAAATCAGAAAATTGGTTTACCAGTAGAAGGCTGGAAGGCAAAGCAAGGTGCAATTATCTGGGGCTAAAGAAAGCAGTTGTTTCGCTCCACATCAGAAGATTTTATCTAATTTATATTTGAATTTCATATCAAGTTACTCTCTTTCCTTCTAATTGAGCCAAATGTATTTAATATTTATTAAATATTTTAGCTAACATGCCAGTCATACAGTTCTTAATTTAGGCTGGTGGCATCAACATGGAAATGGAATATGTAGAGAGTTTCAAATTATGTGTAACATGGTAGAGGGATTAGGAAGCATTTTGTAAAGATAGAGAGTGTGTAATGTTTTCTGATTTTTTTTTTTCTAAGAGAGGACTGTGTGATAATAGCACCTTTTTTATTTCCTCCTCTTTCAGGCCTGCTGTCTGTGATTGATGGCTATTAAATTAGGTTTTACCTCCCCAGTTTGGTCCAGATTAAATACATTTATAGCACAGCAAGCAACTGAGAGACAAAGGAACAAGTGGCAATTACTTTGTCTATTTTAGTCTTCTTCTTCATAGTTAACCATCACTTAAACATTCAAAAGGAAATGGTTTGAAGACAGGAAGAAAAGAAAAATGAAGTGGACAGAGAATTAACCACCTACAAAGCTGCTCCAATTTACCAACGTTAGCTCGCACATAAAAACGTTTCTCAAGAGAACTGATTTCAAATGCAGAAACAAGAGAATATCCTATGGAATATATAAGTTCAGTCAGAGTGATTTTGGTTCAGTCCTCTTTCTCACCCAATCAGGGGAATATATGTCAGTCATATTTGGGAGAGTCAATTTGGCAAACATTACTCTGGCCCAGCACATTCAGACAGAGGTCAGAATCGTACGTTCTTTAAACACTGAAGCCAAGGTAAATTACTTTGAAATGAGTAAGGTCTAAGTCATGCTTATAGGAGCAATACGTTTTTCCGACATGAAAGTGTGTTGCCGTCAGAAAAAAAAAAAAAAAAAAAGGAATTTTACTTGTGGCAAAGCATGTTTGTGCTTAGCGTTTTGTGTAGAAACTGACTGCAGTCCCTATGTTTGGAAAGTCTGAGTGAGTGGGAAGTATTGCAGTATCCTAATTCCATCCTTCGAGACATCAGGTCACCAACTCCCTCTTACTCTGTGCGACCAGTGAAGCCTGGACTCTGGGAAGCCCTGATTAACACCATGCCTGGACTTGCAAGGCACAAGAAAGCTGACAGACTCAAGGCCTGTAATTTGTACTTCTATCCATGCAGGAAAGTTAGAGTTTCTTTAGAGGTGGTGGGGGTGATGGTGGTGGTGGGGCACCAGACAAAGGGCTTGAAAAGAGGTTGTGAGAAAATAAAAGAAAAGCAGGAAAAATGAAACTCCATGTGGGATTATCTCTGAGTGACTAAAATGTGTGGCTTCTCTCTCCATTTTGTGGCACTAACAAATACTTTAATTAAGTATGAGAGTATTACCCAGTCCTTCTTCTGTTCTGTTTTAAAAAAAGGACAGAGAAGCCCTCATCTCCTGCAAGGTCTCAGATGTGGTGGATCTGTCTGGAAGGATACACTGGTTCACCCAGTGGCCTACCAACCGAAGAGAACATTCCACAGCAGCAAAAGAATTCCCTAGCATGAGAGGTTAAGAAGAAGTTCACTACACATGGCACCAAGAGGGAAAAAAAAAAAAAAGTTCTGTAACTTCTCTTCACTCTTGGGGTAGAAAATATAGCCTCACCATAGGGCCACGCATAGCAGTAAAGAATTTTGCTTTTACAGCACATCCTGGGCCATCAGTTAGAGTGGGAGCCCTTATCTGAGTTGTACTCTTCTAGGATTGCCTCTCCTTCCTGGAAAACTGTTTCTCAGTCTGACCTAAGTTAGATAATGTATCAGCTGAATGGAAAGTGGGTTTTTGAAAGGAAGGTACAGCCAAGGACATGTTTTTTGTTTTTTTTTTTAATGGTAGTTACCTATACCATTGTAGTTACCTTTGAGCCTCTGCAAAGAAGCTCAAAGAATAAGAAAACAAAGGAACTGCTCTAGAAAGCAGGTATAGAACTAGTTTCTAGCCCTGGTTTCTTTATCTGGGGAACTGTCAAGTCTGAAACTGAAGGGTCTGAGATGTGACTTAATTTGTGCAGTAAGACACACACACTCGCACACACAGCAGAGGAATGCAAGTTCTCTGGATCAGGGATTAGCCTGTTTGTTCACCCACTGATCAGCTTGTATCTGTTTCTCATGCCCAAATTTCCAATGGGGCAATGCAGTGAAAAATAGGTGTGCCCAGTGCACACAGTAGGATTTGTATCACAGGAAAGGAACTCCACAATTAAGAAACTTGAAGGTCATATAGGGTGCCTGACTGCCAAATATTTTCCTTTGCTCCTCTGCAGAGAGTAAGAGAAGTCTTTTTCGTTCTGTAGTGTAAACAAGTCAGACCTGGAGAGGAGATAGGGAACATCTAGACTTCAACACCTTGGAATGGAAAACAAACATCTCCAGTGGAAAGATAAGACTTTGCATCACTCTAGAGGTTTCTATCTTCAGAGTTGATATTCACTCATCCTCTAACCAAGAAAGCCCTCGTCATGGAGAAAGGTGAAAATGTCCAAGAAGAGATGTTTCCCCCATTAGAACAGGGAAAATAATTTCTTTCTTCCTAGAGTGGTTGAAGCTGGGATGAGATTAGTTAGAGACAGAGTTACAAAGGAAAGGAAAACAAAGGCACCTCAGGAAGGAGAGCAAGTCAGTGGGCATCCCCTTTAGCCATCAGGGGATGGCAGCAGTGCCAACATGGGGCCTTCCCGAGAGAGTTTCCTCCTGCACTCCAGGGCACATATTTTCTGGGACTAGGAATCAGTTGCTAAATGAGATAAATACTCATCCTTCTGCTGAAGCTATCATTCGATGATATCCATTTTCCTGTTTTTCACACTATAATGAGATAGAGACTGTCTTATTCACAATCATATTCCTGGCTTCAGCACCAAGCACAGTGTCTGGAACATGAAATGTGTAAAATATTTACCAAATGAATTAATGGCCTAGAATATTATTCCCCCCATCACAAGCAATAGTTTCCTGATAGATTTAGATCTTATTCCTGATTTCCTGGGAGTGCTATATACACTGGGTTTTGATGATGATGATGATTTTGGTGACAGAAGATGGAGAGTATAGTGGAACAACAAAGTGGTTATAGTGAGTCAGAGATTTCCAACAGTGATACTGGATCCATCATTAAGCACCTTAATTCTCAAAGGTTTTTTGTTCCACATCTGTATAAAGAAATAATAATAATATATTATAGCTACTGAAATAATATCTATCTTGGAATAACTAAATAAAAGTATATAGATACAATACATAGTGTGGTACATAGCACCTTGAAGTGTTCAATTAAGATTAGCTATTATTATTTACCATTATTGATTTTTTTCTTAAAAGGAGGCAAAATATTGAGAAGAGAAGCCAGGAGAAGGAAGGAAATAAGAGTTTTTGCTTGGCTTCTCCTTGGCTTTGCTCCATGCCAAGTCATTGTTACAGCCAATCCAAGTAGAGATGGGATGTGATGAAGAGATTTAGGAAAACCTTATGAGAATAAATCTTCCAAATGAATCTCAGCACATGCAGAAATTGCATTGCCTATAGCTGTTAGATTTGGACAGAAAAGGATGAATAATTATGAAGGAGCTATAACTTCGATTTTCCTTCTGAATTTGCACAGGCATCATTCCCACTGTAAAAAATAATTGTGAGCAGAGACTTCAGCTGTAGCTTTGACATTACATGGGAACTGGATCAGACTTCTCATAAGCCCTCAAGTATCGCCTTTCTCTCTTTGTGAAAGTTGCCCTGTGCTGCTTCATAAAGTAGAGTTATTGTATATCTAATCATCAATGCTGGTGAAATACCCCAACTTCTACTAAAATAAACATTTCAGAATATTAGTATGGTTGAAGACATTTGGGGATTGATTTTTCTAACTCAACTGTAAAAAAATTGTTTAAAAGTCAAAATATACCTTATTGACATGTCTCTTATAACCCGACACTTCTCACCATTCCCACTGCTACCACTACGTTCATTCCAATTTAGGTCACCATCATCTTGTTTCTGAATTGTTGAAAGAGTTGCATAGAACTTTCCTTTCTCCTGTAGTATTCTACCCAACAAACTCAGTCAATTTATTCGCTACAGCAGTCAGTGTGACATATATATCAAATCAAGTTAATATCCTACTGAAAAGTCTTCAAAGTCTCCAAATAGGGAGGTTCAAAATTGTTAATATAACTTAGGAGGTCTTTCAGTTCTCAACTTGATATCTCTTCTGTGTCCTTTATTGTTCCCTGATACTCTATCCTTCAACTATTCCATACTTTTATCATTCTTCATTTTCTTCACTATGAAATATGCAATTCCCTCTATGTGGAATGACTACTGTTCAATTTTTAAGTACTCAGCTTCAAAGTTATGAGGGTCTGTCTCTCTCAGAAACCATCTTTGAATTTATACCAAGTTAGGACAACTGCCATTTCCTTCCTTGCAATATTATACTTCCTTTATCATATCACTCTTTACACTGTATTGTTTATATAGTGTCTATACTTTCTGATAGACTGTCAGAATATCAATTATTTGCACCTAACCTCCTCCTGCTTCAGTGAGAGATATCCCTCTTCTACAGAGAAGATTCAAAGCAATAAAAGATAAATAAACTATGTTTAGCTTTTAACTTCAGAAACGCTATCTTGAAAGTCAAAATATTACAGTTATAGAAAATTGGGTTTTAAATTCTAAATTTCTCTTTACTTCTCATGAGTCTACCTTTATAATAATGCTTTATTATAAATCATAGGGTGGAAAGAAAGGGCAGGATTGATTTAAGTGAAGGTCCTATAAGAACAAATGAGGAACAAGTAGGAAATAGGAGGTCAGAAAGTAAATGTTTACCATCCCCTCTTGTGGTTGTGCTCCAGGTGAGAGAAAATCAGGGAATTATCGACATTCAGGTAATAGGGAGTTTTGTGCTTGCCTCTTCCTTCTCATGTCATCAATTGGTAAGCCTGTAAGCTCAGCACAGAAACTTCTGTGTTCATCACGGTCCAACATAGTGCTATCCAGATGGAAGTTTAGAGGCTCACTTAGAAAAGTATGGAGTAGAAACAATAACTGAAGTTCCAGAGTCTTAAGACAGCTAGCGAAATGTAATGACAACTGTTGACCAGAAGATACATGGAGCAGGGATGAAGAAGCCCCAGGATATAGGAACTTAGGTCTATATATAGGACCTTAGCTTCAGTAATTAATGTCGGCAAGTACCTAGAAGAACCAATCAAGCTCAACGTCATCTCAGTAGGCGCTAGGTTACAATAACCAATTAGATCTCATTTGGGACCAATCACACCTCATCTGATATTCCTGGATGTCAACAAGATGGCATGTGGACCAGAAAATCCACTTCGAATACCATGTTAGCCAGTAACATTTCCTCTCCACTCAGATACTATTTTAGAAACGAGAAAGTAGAGTGAAACTTCTTGTTGACATATTATACGAAAATTATTATTAAGAAATGTGAATTCATAAGCATTCTAATCACTAGTGTCTGTTGTTTTTAGCTTAGAATTATGAATGATTAACTTGTCTGTTGTCCTTTGGAATGTTGTAACACTGCTATGCAAGCAACCCCCTCACCTAGTAACTGAAAAACAAATGTTCAAAATGAACAAGTTACCAGACGTGGCATTTGCACATCCTGTTTGTATCCCTGTAAAACTAAAAGCTGAAAACCTTCATGTTCCTGTTTGGTGTACCATGAATAGAATAGAACAAAGACCTCTTGAGACACAACATCTGCCATAGTAAGGTCATTCCTCATGAGTTGTAAGACTCATTGGAGTTCTGAGGTTCTGACCCCCTTTTAAGGGATGTTCCCCAAGCTTCCAGTTAGAGCCTCACCCAGGAGGGACTCTGCCTGGGATGGTTTCTCCAATCAGGACTCTGATCGGCTGCAAAAGGAGTCCCCAGCCATGTGTATGATCAGATGTTGAGTTTCCCCTTGATTTGGTGAGTGGTTGTATATACTTTCATTCTTCCCTATGTCTTTAATTGATTACTTTTTTTTGTGATTCCTCAATTGTTATAATCATTTGACATAGCCTGAAACTCACTTGCTTGAACAAAGGTGCCTTTGTATAGCATTTAGAGTTTCCATCTCTTCCTTAGCAAAACAAATGTCAAATTGATGGAATATTTATGCAAAACCAGCTGAGTTGATTCCTCCTCCAAAAAACATTCTAAAGCAAAATTATACAAAAGCTATGTTTGTTTTCTCCTACCATTATTCTGAGACGAACGTGAGTTCACTTATTAGATGTAATTTCTAAATTTTCACTTCATTATACTTACAGAATCTGTGTCTATATGGCTTATATATATATATATATATATATATATATATATATATATATATAACATAGCACCTAGCACAAAGAAGGTGCCTGATAAACATTTGTTGAATGACAAAGTAAATGAATAACCTCATACTAATTCAGGAAAGAGAATAATTTAGAAATTGAATAATTTTGAACATACGCCTTCTAAAATTTTCCTACAACTCATTCTATCCCATACCTTTACTTCAGTGTACATGTCCATGGCACATAGTTCAAACCTACAAGTGAGAGGAAAAGAAGTAATCATTTTTGCTTCTTAAAAAATTTAATAGAGGTGAGGTATTTTCATTCAAATCCACAGAAAGAAATCCATGCTAATAGAATTTGTGCTTGGATTGAATGTACATATTTCTATATTGGAACCCTATGATTTATGTGATATTTTTTCCTTCGGTGGTTCCTTTCTTTACCAAGGTATACATTTGGGCTATCTATTCTAATGTAAATTTAAAACAAAAAATATTTTTAATGAAATAATAAATTATTTATTTAACAATTTTTTAAAATTCAAATTTACTTAATAAAAACAAAGGAAGTTTCCTTTCTCTTTTAGGGCCAAATCAAAATACTATTACCAAATTTTTGCCTAAGAATTTTGAAAGCTTAGAGAATTGAGAGGACAACTCAAGAACTGAAAAATGGAACTCCAGGATATTACACAAAGTTTCCATGTCTCCATTATTGTATGATGTTGAAGTTTAATTAGCAAACATTAATCAAATGTCTTCCAAATGTAATTTTCACAATGTCAGAGGCTGACCCAGGGTAGGACAGATCCTGCCCCAAATGTTCATAGGCTATTTATTTTAATTTAGTTTTTATTTCCCAACCACTCTTCATAAGTTCACTGTTCCCCCACAACAAATTTCTGTTCTTTCTCATATACCAAGAAAAAAAACTTGTCCAGGACTGAGAGGAGGCAGAGACAGGAAAAAAAGGGGAAAGGAAGAGATATCAGAGAAGAGAGGAATGAAAACTCTAGATATGTGAAATAGGAGGATCCCCAACAAGCTAATTTTTGCTTGACCTTTGAAGGACTCTGATCCCTTAATCCTTTTAAATTATTAATGAAATAAAATGAATAGGCATAAAATGCTACCTTTGAATTCAATATTATGGGATTACCAAATTGCTAATTTTCCTAAGTAACCTTATCTCATTTAAGCAGTGTCCTTAAACACTATGACTTTCCATGAGACAGCTACAACAGGCTGTGATAATAACACTACTGTCTTTTATCTTTCTTGGTATGAATCAGTAAGATATTAAAACCTAACTCTCCCTTTTTGAACACATTCTATTTGAAGTGAAATATGTGTGATGCATGCATATTAAATGGTAAGAATAATTTATCCAAGCAAATTTAATATATTTTAAAGAATGATTTATGAATGAATAAAACTTTTGGATTATTATTTGTATATTTGGATTTTGACCTTAAATATGTGTGTAAATATTAATATATGATTTCATATTTATATATATATGTTTGTGGTTATATATGTGTCAATATGTGCATATACATGCATATACATAAACAAAATATGCATATACAAAATTTTTGTCAGCAAAAATAAGCATTTTCACGTGATCATAGTCTTGTATAGTGTTGAAAGAGACTTTTCCTTCAGATAAGTGCCAACATTATTTTAATATCAACTATGTGCGTTAGGTCATCTTTAGCTAGGAGAAATAAATCAACTCTCTTATTTTTACTACATTAACTCTTACTATGATTCTTCCAGAAATTATGATGACAGAAATTACTTTTATAAAACAAACATAAAATATAAACCCTTCAGAGTTTCAAACACATTTGTCTTCACTGTATTATTACATGCTAATATTTACTAAAAGTACCATGCAAGGATATTATTTGCAAATAAAAAGGAACAGAGTATATTCTACAATGTGAATAGACCTCAAAAAAAAAAAAAACAACAAAAAACACATATACCATGTTAAGAGAAGTACGTCAGCACAAAAGACCACATGTTGCTTAATTGCATGTATATGAAATGTCCACACAAGGCAAAGCCATAGGGACAGGATCAGTGGTTGCTAGCAGCATTAGTGGTTGCTAGTCCATGATGGCAAATAGGCACTAGAGATCTTTTGGGGATTATGTTCTAAACTTGGATGATGGTGATGTCTCTACAACTGTAAATTTACTAAAAAATCACTGAATACAAAAATACTAAAAATGAATGGATTTTACGAAATGTAAATTATACCTCAATAAAGCTGTTAAAAAAAATCTGTGCATTCACTCTTGAATGCAGCAGTGAAATATTTTAGGAAACACAGCAAGGAGAAAAATCTCTAACAGCAGAGTTTGGAAGTCTGGAAACCCTCATTTTTGCAGTGTGTTTCCTTTATTACACACATTTCTTTGCTTTTTTATCAGAACTTCTTAGAAATATTTAAGCATTTAGCTTTCTTTGGTTAATATATTGAAAGCATATGGTAAGAAAAGAAATAAATCAACATTAAAACTTCTTAAGGCATGAGTTAAGCTTATTTTCTATAAAATCCAACCTAATTTTTAAGAACTTTAAAGAAATATTCCAATTAAACCTGTCTCATTTATTTAACTTCTATTCTCCTTTTCTGCTCAAGATTCTTTATATAAAATCACCTCCTCAATACCTTTCCTATCCATCACTACCTTTTTATTCTCACAGATGCACTCTAGGACCATTTAAGGCAAGGCCAACTCTTTTTGTGAAGGGATTGGGTTTTCCTAAACTGCCTAAAGAAATGTTTGCTCACTGGGGGCCTAAAAAGGAGAATTAGGCCTCCTTATTGGGAAGTTAGGATAGTAAATGGTTTTGTCCATGAAGAAATTGTAGGGAAAGGTATAATTATTTTCCCTGGGAACAGTCATACTTAGTAGTAGTTTACTTAACAAGTATTTATTGAGCATCTAATATAGGACAAGCAATGTTTTAAGCATTGAGGATAAAGTGAAAGGAAACATCCAATATTTAAGGTTTTAATTTTCTCTACATTATTTCCAAAATTTTAGTAAAGACATGCTATAACAGTGCTGTGAGTAATTTAAACAAAGTGAAACTAAGTCCTTCCCTACAGTGCCCCAACTCTATGGTCAGTTTGGAGGTACAGTTGTCCAGGACTTCTGGGAGAAGCCCGTCAAGTGAGCAGACTAAGTCTTGAGACAAGGATCTTTAAGTAAGAGTAGCTTAGTGTGCCTGGCTCAGGCACAATGGCTCTCAAATCTAGGATTCAGGCAGACTTAAAAAAAAAAAGATTCCAAGACTCGAGGTCCAGAAATAACAAGGCATGTGATTGGGGAAATGTTGCTTTAGGATTAACACTGAGCTTGAGGAAGGTGACTATACTAGAATAAGTGGGGTGGGGGCTAGATCTTCTCATTATATAGATCAGAATTATCCAGGGAGGGCAGAAAGAGGAGAGGAGTTTCAGTGAAGAATTAGTCTGTCCTCTTTTTTAAGGTTCTTGAAAAAACTTAATGCCTGGCATTGACCAACACACAAATTCTCCTTCTCATACTAGCATGAAGCAAATGAAGGTACGGAAAAGGAGGAGTATTGTCTTCAAATTCGGGGAAAATTGTAAAACATGCTTGAGTAGTAATTGAACTGATAACCCAGAGGGAAATTCAATGTGTCTGTTCTGGATTTTCTATGGGTGGGGCTCAGACAAATGGGGGACAAATCAAAAAGCCATGAACATTGCAGGTGAAAGGGCTGTACTATCATATTCTCATGCTGTTACTTCTGCATCAGAGAAGTGCATTATGTGACTATTTTTAAAATAGACTCACTGAAGAGTTCCTATTTTATTTGTATGTATTCTTTGATAAATGTAATATCCTGTTTTGCCAGCAACACAATTGTCCAGCAGGGACATTAGATCACTGTGACACTGATAGGAGGCCACAGTAAGAGGAGGCAAAAAGGTCAGCTCAAATAAAAGAAAAGTTTGCTTAGTCGATATGTTTTTTTTTTTTCCATAAGTAGATTTAACATGGCTTATGCTTATGTGGCCCAGCATTAAAATCAGCTTGCAGTCTTAATAGTCACTATAGCTGACAGACAGGGACGAAACCACACTTACACTTAGTGGTGGAAGGAAGCTATTTGGAAATGGCAATATTTGTAGACAAAACACGAACAGAATATCCCTATAGGAATACTTCAAATTGACAACCTTCAGGTATTATTTTAAGACAGTTTGCTTGCTGGCAAATTGGCCAAGATAAAGATTATATCCTATGTTAAAAACTAGTGGGAATTCAAGTGCATAATTTTAGTATGAATTTAAACTCAGATTTAGCCTCTAAAACAACTTTGGATTGGAAAAATCTATAAGATCCAGTTTTATCCTGCTAATGTATAATTCAGTATGTTTATTTGTTTAGCCCTCAAACTGGAAAGAAAACTATTTTTTTAAAACCCGTATCTCTTTTACTTGCTCAGCCATTCTTAACAAATCAATGTTCCTAACTTCTCTTCTAAACCAAACTACGTCCAAAGTAACATTAATTAAACCGTTTCAATTTGATCTTTCTCTTCATTCAATCCAATATGCTCTCAGCACCTACCCTCCATCAGTCCCTTTGAGGGTAAAGAGAGTAACTCTACTCATTTCAAGAAAAGTCCCCATTGATGGGGTGGGGGTGGGGGGTAGGACAATAGGACAACACAGGAGGGGGACAACACGATGACATCAATCTAGATTCTAGTATAGACCCAAAACACTTTTGTACCACTGATAATGATAAACCCCAGAGAGTATTTGAGGTTCTCAGTAAATATGTCTCAGCATTACCAGAATTAATGTGATCTCCTCTGCACTTCGATCAGGTTGGCTGTTTTTCAGTATGATTTCCCTATTTACATATGTTTTACTATAATTAAGTAGAATGAAATGAGTCAATATAACTTATAATCTAAACTTGCATTATGTTACATACTTTTCTAGCATATATTTTAGTGATTTGCACAGATATTTCAAAGTGATAAAGATTTCCTTCAAGAATTTTTCTTAAAAGGGAAGGTATACAGAAGAACTTGATAGAAGAGAGGTTATCAGCGATAGCTATTAGCAAAATGGAAGCGCTCAGCACAATATGAGGAGTTCATGCAATTACCTTCAGGAAGGCATGCCGTATATCTATTATGAACACAGAGCAGTGATGTCAATGAGAGTGAAAAAGCCTCGATTAAATCAACCTACCCTAGATTAATTCCATGGGTAATGATTCAAAAATAATTTTCTGAATATATCTGAAACAGTAGTCGACATCATTTAGCCATCATTTATGAAGGGTATACGATGTGTCGGGTATTTTTCTTTTTCTATCTTTAATGCTCACAATAGCCTGTAAGGATGAAAGACAATGTAGATGAAAATAGAAGATTTATAGGTGAGAAATCTGAGACTCAGAGAGGTTTAGTAACTTACCCAAGGTCATTTAGGAAGTCAACTGGCTGACTCAGGAATCAAAACCCAGTTAGTCTGAGTACTATTCAGCTCTTTCTACTCTGCTATGCTGCTTCTAAATTGGACCATGAAATATTAGTGTGGAACCAAAGATAAAAATAGTCACACTATCTTAAATAGATTAAGCAAACTTCAAAAGAAAGGCAATGATTTAAGATATTATTTACAGAAGAAATTCAAACAAAGCATCAAAGTACTTTAAATGGCAGTGGAATGTGTTTTGTATACAATTCTTAAAAGAACAACCTCATTCGAGAGTAGGGAAATATGGGGAAAGAGGAGGATGGTCTTCAACTTGGCATGAGCACTTCCTCAAAAAAATACATTGTATTAAAGAAGAACTGAGGATAAGAATTGGGATACCGAATAAATTCATAGGAAGGAAGGATGAGGAATACAGAACTGTGTATAAGATGCAGAAGGATATCAAAGAGGAACCATGAAAAATTCAGGAAAAGGTTAAGAGTCTGCAGAACCAAAGGAAGTTCTAAAAAATTCAGGAAAAATCAGGTTCAGAAAATTATAAGCACTGAAAAGTAAAATCAGGAACAAATAATAAATTGAAAAAGAACATGGACAAATTAATGATCTTTAAAACCCCACAGTACTATCTACAGTTCTTTCATTTTTCTTACTCTTTCCATACTGAATGTTATGAATAGATAGATACTACACAAAAATAAAATAATGCATGCATAAAATAGCAGTAAATGATCTACAGATACGTATAAATTCAGAACTTGACCAATTTGTCTGTAGATTGTGTGCTGCTTATATCTCAGATACCATCCAGATGAGAGTGATATATTACTAGAGAATTATAGAACAAAAATTAGCATCAGGATGATGCAGAATGGCAATATTCAAGAAAATACAGGGATGCATCAATTAGAGACCAAATTTCAAGATAGATTAATACATTGCATGAACATACAGTCAGCTGATTAAAATGATTAATGACTAATTTTTAAACTGTGAGGACAGATTAGTGCCTGTGAGCCACCATTTCTAAAACATAATGAAATGATGGATGCAATTCTCCTGCTCGCAGTTGTAGGCACTCTTGGCTCCCTGGTGTGGTGGTTGACCTTCTTCACCTCCCTGTTAGCTGGCCAGGGTAAGTCCAATAATCTAGAGGGTAGGACTTGCAAGTCTGCTGAGGCTCAGGGTCTGGCTGTCACATGGACAGTCCAGAGATTCAGGTTTCCTGACTATACACCAACCCCAGCACCAACCACGGGTCCAGTAAAAGTGACAGAAGAGGCACATCTGAGTCCAACTCCATCACACTCAGGAACACAAACTCCAAAGTGGGGCCAACTGACATGACACTGAACTCCAGAGCCATCTACCATGGCAATAAAACCCGTGGGTCTCTGCAGCTCTCAGGAGAACAAGTACCTGGAGTTGTATCTACTTTGACTGTCTCTGGGACTCTGCTGAGGTGTGCATAAGCACAACCCCTCGGATGGCCTCCCAGCTCTTTTTTGGAGAAACACTGACATGGAAAGTAGTAGAGGAAAAAACATGCCTGATGTTTGAAGTCTTGACCATAGTGTTTGATATGGTGAATCCAAAACCACAATGATTACTCACTTAATAAAATATTATTGATAAACCTTGTGTCAGGTGCTGAATGCACTCATGAATAAATGCCCTATATCTGCCATTCTGTTCTCATAGTCTCATTAGAAAAAAAAGATGTAATAATATTCATAATGCATGCTTAATACTATAGTAAAAAGAGATATATAAGATCTTGTGTGAGCACACAAATCTGAAAACAGGAAGAATGTCCTAAATTTTTACTGGAAAAAACTGTATTAATAAAGGCCTTATGCCAGTTGAGACTGCATAATGCTAGGCAAGTTGGAAAAATTCTGGATTAAGCTCAAACTACTCAATGAATAATCTTACAGTCATATTGTTTTTCATTCTTTGAATATAAGAAAACACTCACTTCAGCAGGGCATAATGATACTTACGAAGCATTTTTAAGAATCTAAATTGATACCACATAATGACTTTGGGGAAATTATGCACTGCAAATATATAACAGAAGTTATAATGTTCAAGAACACTAAAAAATACATGTATTCATAGGCACAAAACAAGGAGATACATTCTTACTGAAACTTTATCATCATAAAAGCCTCACTGTTCAAATTAATCACCCAGGGGGAAAAAAAAAACAACAGTACCAATGTTGAAGCACCTGATTTTTCTGCATTGTGCCTACAAATGGTTCTCAAGAAATGGAAAGTAAAAAACTAGACCAGAAGTTCCTGGAAGAATTGTTTAGGAAGGCAAATGGATGTGTAATCAGCAATCCTCAAAATAGCCCTTCCTCAATTTAGCCCCACCAATATACATCAGCAACCTTGGTAAAAGCAAACAAAGAAAACTCCAAAGCAAAACATTTAGAGGTGGCATGCCACAAGTAGAAAGTTCAATGGTTCAGGTCGGATAAATTAATCCACAGTCATAATCAGGCTGATCTGGTCTTCTAATATAATCACCCTACTTCAAGAACTGCTGTCTCTCAACCTTACCCTAAATTTCAGGTCTAAATTCTGGAACAAGTCTGTCCTCTCGGCAAAGGAGGCAGAAGGAGCTCAAGATCTATAGCTCAAAATTTCAGCAATCTCTAACTTTCCCTACCACCCCAATTTTAACCATGTGTGTCAAATTACTGTTCTCCTTTCCTCATTCCTTTGTTATAAAATTATAAATTGATTTCTCAGCCTGGTCTTATAGTAGGTGGAATATAATTCATTATAATGAAACCATGTGATTTGTTTTGGCCAAGAGGATATTAGAAGACCTGATCCAAGCTGAAGCTTGAAATGTGCATATGCAATTGAGATTTTTGTTATAATCAAGTGATAAGAACATACCTCAAGAACTGTTGTCTATTCAGCTTTGATCTCAGAACAAAAACACACGGAGCTTCCAGCCTAGAAACAGGTCTAGCTGACCCAGAACTATGGAGCTGAGTCCATCCTAGAGAAGATGAATTGAGCACAATATGTACTCTTGTATATTGTTTGTTCCTCAGCATTATTGTGGCAATAGCTGACTGGGACATGTGCGCATGAACATTAGTAATTGTGATCTTAATTATGTGGCTATTTACAATCAAGCTCAGCCTGGCATTCTATCTCCAATAAACAAATTCAGGCTCTACTCTACCCAAGTTCCTTCCTAATCTGGGTCTCCTTGCTTGGATATTTGTATCTGCTGTCACACCCTTCTGATATTCTGCCTAATTGAAACCTACCTTCTTCTTTGCTTCCATATACAGACATTATCAATTGCTATACATATGATGCAAAATTAATAAATAGCAATTATATATCAGGCACATTTAAATATATATCTTAATTAATTATCACAAACAATACTGCATGATAGATTTTATCATTTCATTTTCTGGGTTAAGTTCATTCATTATTAATTACCCTCCATGTTCCAGATCCTCGGCTCAGAAAAAGTTAAGCAACTTACCTAAGGTTTCCAGATGGTAAATGCTAGGATCAGGATTCAAACTCAACTGTTATTGTTTATGTTCTTTCATGTCACATCTTTAAAATGGAGAGTTCATGACATTTTCAAGTAATAAAACAGATGTTCATATTACAATTGGGTCCCAAATTAAGGGGTTCTATGGCAGTTTGGTATTGTTTATGAATTCCAAAAATGGATATTGGATTGTGTTTGAAAACTGGTCTGCTCCTCTGGGCATATTGGATTGTATTAGACTCAGAGGTTTCACTTTTACTTTATTAAATCAAGATCAGGGCTTTTATTTGACCACATCATTAGGGCAATTAATAAGTAGCAATCAGCTTGAGTCCCCACCTACAGCTAGCCTACCTATGAGGGCTCTATAAACAGATGCTCAATCAAAGATAGGGAAGTAAACTCACAGAGAAGGAGAATACAAATTTTAGTTTTAGACACTGGATCCCTGGGGAAAGAGCTGAGCTGATTACCTGATAGTTTGCAGCTGAAGAGACCAGAGCCCTGAACAGCTGAGAAAGCCCAGAAAAAACAAGCCCTGGGGAGAAGGATTAGCGCTATGCTAGCCTACAGCTGAGATCAGAAGGAGCTGGGACCACAGAGCCTTAGGAGGAAGAGGAAGGCTGAACCCTTACAGAGACTGGCAGCCATCTTACTCCAACACATGGCAACAGACTTTGGTGAGGGAAATAACTCATGCTTTATGGCCTTGTGACTGTAAGCTTCTACCCCAAATAAATATCCTTTGTAAGAGCCAACAGATTTCTGGTACTTTGCATCAGTACACCTTTGGCTGACTAATACAGGTTCCAAAGGATGAAAATTATTTACTGGGCAGGTTTGGGAATATTGATACAATTTCTTGGCTCACATAAAAGATAGTTTGGTTTGTACTATGTCATTTGGTAAGTATGATCAGAAAAGTGAAGATGGGTTGCAGAAGGTGATAAATATTCACAAAACAGTAATATTAGTAATTGCAGCCATTTCAGGAGAGACTAACAGTGAAGTTTTAGTGTTTGAACATTTTCTTACCTGGGAGACTCTTGCGTTTGCTTCCAAGTGAAAGATCAGCATCACATAAGCTAAGTGCTTTGGGTTTGGAGAACACATAGATTTGAGTTCAAATTCTGGGTCTAACTTTTCCCAGCTATGTGATCTCGATCAAATTACTTATATATGTAAATTTGGTGTTCTCATCTGTGAAATGGAGTTAATCAAAATAACTAGTTCATAGTGTTGTTGAGGAAAGTAAATGAAAAGTATCTTAGAAAATAATTTAGCACTGTATCCACAAGAGATATATGGTAGTTTCCTGGAAATACATGATCAAACCTCTATAGCTTTATTGAGAATGAGAATCACTGTTTAAAAGGAGACAGGGTCTTTTCTAAGGGGAGAGAAAGGCAAAGAAAGCATGCATATACAAGAAAGGAAAATAAGAGAAATTTAAATTGTTTTGGTAACTGGTACAGAAAAATGTAAACCCTGGCACATAGGGGAATGTTATATAGACAAGCAAATTTATATATGAGGGAGCATACAGGGTGAAGGTCTTTGAAAAGTATGACCGTGGATTATGTTTCACATAAGCAACCAGATGTTATTATAGTATGGGACCAGAAAATGCCATTGTGTAACGGTGAATGCGAGCAATTTAAAAAGCAGCTACTTCCACGTTGTGCTTGTGATATTAATCCATGTTTTGAGCAGCTGTTTTCACCTCTGTGTTGTTTATCAGGTTTGAGTCTAATCAAGCTTGATTGGAATCGTGGGAAGCCACTAATTAAAATGATTAACAATATCAATAACAGCAAGGGGAATAGAAAAGGAAGCCTCTTATTTTTAATGGGCTGAACATAGATTCTTTCTGGCTGAATGAATAGAAGTTAATTGAGGAGTGACACTGGATAGCACATTTCTGAAATGTCTATTTTCATGCTCTTGATGAAAGGGCACATTTTCTAGAAGCTAGGAGCTATACCAAAATCACAAAAAATAGATGATTTTTTCTCCTGCTCCACTCAACTGAAATAAAACCAATCCCTAATCTCAGAATGTTTGCAAACACCTTTGTTATCAAAGATGTCCTCTACTGGCTGCTGTGCGTAACTCTGATTATATTTCAGCTTTGCCATTGACCTTTAAGTTACTCTAATCTGCCTTTATTTACAAATGTGGTTTCTGAAAATAACCTTTGAATAGAACAGATTTCAGACACAATAGCAGAATACAATCCGTGCATGAACAGGAAAAGGAGTGCATGTGGCTTGAGAATTTCCTAATATTATTTCTTGACAATGTCAGGGACAGCTTATTTCTGGAAAACAGATCAATCCATTTGAACAGCATATTTTTCCACTTAAACTGCTCATACACACACACCCCTCCCACCCCCAGCTGAAAGGCTAGTCACCATTTCATTCCTGATTTCCAACCCCAATTTTTCTTTCAGGTAGATAAATTCAATGTCATGAAAGGCACATTTAGATTATGTTGCTGGCTGCTGAGGCTCAGATATATATTTTCAGAGTCTGGGAAATACCTGGTCCTTCCTTCTAGTATCATTCAATCCAGAAAGAACTCTGAATGAAGTCCCAAAAATCCAGTCTAAGGTGGTTCCTATAAACAACTCCATACTTTGCTTTCATTTTTATATTTTTGGCATTTATTTTCACATGCCACTTATTTAGCTTTTCAATTATTTACCTTTTCTTAGTGTAACACTAACACTTACATAGAACACTGCCATTTCCAAAGTGCATTCAAAAAACCACTACATATTTCCTTCTCTCCATATCTCCTAGAGTCAGGAAGACAATAGTATGGAAATGTTCAGAGCACAGGCTCTAGAACTCTCTGAGACCTAAGCTTAGAGACCATCTCTGCACTTGACAGCTGTGCAACCTTGGGCAAGATCTAATTTCTCTACTGTATTTTATTTTCGTCCAATTACCCCATTTATGATTATTTGCCCATTTCACTCCCTATGAAAAGGGAAAAAATATACTAGGTACCTAACAGAATTGCCAGAAGATTCAGAAAATAATTCTAGTAAAATTCCTTAGAACATTGCCCAGCCCCAGGACAATTAATAGATAAATGTCATCTGGTTTAATATGTAGATTATTACCACTCTTCAGTGTGTTCTTTCAGGACAGGGTAGCAGTTTGCCTTTATCTTTGGATCCCCAGTGCCTAGCAGAGTGCCTGGCATATAGTAAGTATTTAGCAAAGAACTTACAATTTTACAGACTTGACAAGTCAGTTCTAAGGAAAGGGACTGTGAACTTCCTTCTGTCATGTAGAGTTAGGACAGGAAACCAAATCTTCTAATGCAAGTCCACCACTCTTTCTACTGCAACCATACACCCCTCCCCCACACCCCTAGGTGGTACTGTTTTTCAGGCTTCCCCTCCCCTCCCCCCTTTCCTCCCCTCCCCTCCTTTCCTTATTTTCATATACCTGTATTCTCTTAGCAGTTTTTTAATAAAGAAAAAATGATGCTTTCTTCAACCAAAACCTTATACAGTAGCCAAATTGTATTAATAATAATAATAAAAATAGTTTTAGAATATCTTTAGGAATTTAGCAACAAGCAAAGATACTGGAACCTTGACTCATCAGGGGGATGCTCCTTCTCCAGGTCCCCCAACCCTTTCTCTAAGTCCCTGAAGCAGTTCTGTTGAATCTCTAGGATTCAGGAGCACATCATGTTAAATTCACTATCTTGCATTCCCAACAGTTCCGGATACCCCAACTTCCTTTCACCTGACTTCCGTCAGTGTGTTAGTGGGTAAATTGAAATATATAAGTACAGTATTATGGATTTTCTAAAGTGGCTTAACTAAACACTCAGGAATAGGGTTGCTCAGGCAAGTACTACAGAAGCCCTATTAGAAAAAGAGCTGATAAAGCTTCTCTTGCATAATCTTCCTTTAATTAAAGCTGTTGTAGTTAAAGTGATTAGTCAAAAAAGTCAGTGAAACATAAGCTTTTAATCTTTTCATTTCACAAATGGCTTCATGTATGTGGAGAACCTGATTTAGCCTCTGAACTATTCCCTCCTATATTTAGTTCATACATGTTAACTCAGTTCTCCAGTGATTTTCTGAGTCTTAGAATGATGAAACATTCTGCTTTTGGAATTATTAGACAGTTTTAATTTCCAAAGGTGTGTTCACCTAAGACAGGGGTTCTTAAGAGTCTAGGGGGTCCATGAATCCAATTGAAAATTCAAAAAAGCATTATTTGTATGGGGACTTGTTGCTGTGGGAGTGATATATTTATTAAATAATATACAGTATAGTGTGGACATAATACGAGCTTTATTTTGATGCAGCATATTCTGAGTACGGAGGATAACTACCTGCCAAAAAGGCTGGTAAGGATGGTGGAGATGATTTTATGATGCCATGGGAAAACTCGAATTTCTAAATGTTTCCCATAAATGACCGTTTGAACAGATATTGAACCGTATAAGGTTATCAGGTATTGAAATTATGGGAAAGTTGTAAAACGTAATTTTGAATAACACTAAAATCTAATTTAAATACATGCCGATGTTGAGTGTCATAAAACTATCTGCTGCTGCATTCTAAGAAGGGGTCCATGGTTTTCACCTGACTGGCAAAGCGATCTGTGGGACAAAAAAGGTTAAGACGTAAGAGAAAGCTTTCTAAATGTTTCTCACTGTTACACATCTGTTTAGTTCTCGAATTCAAGACAATTTGTCTACAGCAGGTTACACTTGACTCAAAATTCAGATGAGACCAGGAAGAAGAAGTGATAAGACCATGTTGGAAAGGGTGTAGGTAGTATTCTTTTCTAGAACTCACATTCTCTGATGATTCTGAATGCAATTTTATGCAATTTGCAGCTGTTTAATAAGTGTATATAGAGCTAGACAGTTTTATGCAGTATATTCTGTTGGGATATATGCTCCTTTTTAAACAAGTCATGACAGTGACATTTTGTTATTTATGTAAAATGTTTGAGATAAGATATACATGTAACTATAATATTTTTCCATGGGAAAATATGACATAACTATGTCTTATTTTAGGGCTTGTTTTCTAAGATAGCTATGTGCTTATAAGTGTGAGCAAGCTGGTCTGTGCTCAGCTGCATTACCAATGTCATGCACTGCAAAGATCAGAAGGGGAATTTTCACAAGGAAGCTAGATGGTTATGTGAAAAAATAAGAAAGGCAATCATAAATTATTGATGAAATATCAGAAAACAGATATTTAAAGTACTATGGATATATAAATAAAATGAATTCAAATAGAAGCTAATTTGCACAGTAGTTTTTATTAATTATCAATGTTAATTAGCATATAATTCTGCTAATTTAAATATATATTTCAAGTTCTAATTTAGGGAACATTGCTTTATCTTTTAACATGATTTCAAGAGAATTTCAAGGATATAACCAAGTTATGTTAAGGGATACTGAAAAACACTCACAAAGTAGAGAAAGAAGCCAGTAAGAGGGAAATCTGTATTCTTACCTGACCTCTACCTACTAGTGTCTCTGGTATTTTGTGGGAATGTACAGGATTCTTTCAAGGCCCTAGTCATACGTATCACCAATAAATATCACTCCTGTATATCTGCACTGGTAAAACCTTGGGCTTCTAGAGGAGTCTTAAGTCGAGTTAAACCATAGCTAAACAAATGAAACCTGGGGAAAAGGAACTCTTCCTTATGATTCATTGATCATGGCAGATTCGGCTGGCTCACTAATCAGTTCATCACTGACTCCCAAGCTCCTTCCGGCCTGCCTTCAGTAGCAAAATTCACTGACTCACCTTCCCAGACTTCCTTGCAATTTGGGATGGTCATGTGATACAATCCTGGCCAACAACCTGTAAGCAGAAGTCTGCCAGATTACTGATAAAGTTAATATATTCTAAAAAAAATGTTGGAGCTGACACTTCCCATCCTGGAATTGTGGCAGCCACCTTGTAAGTATGAATAAAGGATGCTCACGAGAGATAAAAAAACCAGAGCTGTAATGGGGCTGATCCACATAACTAAACCATCCAACAATCTATTTCCAAATTTTTTGGTATGTGAGGAATTTAAGCTGTATTAGTTGATGACAGTATTAGTTTGGTTTTCTGTTAGAAAGAAAGCACTACATAACATGCCATTTAGCAGGACAGTGGTCCATTTCACTTCATAAGCAGATCTCCCCATATTCTCCCAATTCTAGCAAGCCTGATTTCGAAATCATAATCCAAGCTCGGATTTTTCAAACACATAGGTTTAAACTTGCTTACTCTCTGCCCCAGTTACAAAGAAAAATAAAATTATTAAATTCAGAACCCTAGCCAATGCAACTAGAGTAGAAGAAAATGAAGCTTTCAAATTTGCTATTAATCAGCATAATTTTGCTACAATATTGTTAACTGTCCAAGCAATAGAAGTTGATACATAGATACTCCATTTGAACCATAAACTTGAAATAGTCAAATATGTCCATTTGTAAATACAGCATTTATATGCATTCACTAAACTGAGAATAACTTTGTCTCAGGTAACCAACTGCATAGAAATGCAGATCAATACTCCTAATACACAAAGCATTTCAGGAAATATCAGAAGCTATCAATTGTGAACTAATTGTGAGATTGTTTTCCTAAGTGAAAGCCTATAAAATTTTGACTGTTCAAATCACTGTAATCATTTTATTTGTCCTATTCTCTAGAGGAATTTTAAACAAAGCCTGCAGTGATTGCTTGTTATTTCAAAGCTGCCTAGTAATTTTCCAGTGTATTAAAAGACATACTGTGTTGACACTGGTGGGGGAAAAATGAGCATCTGCCTGATGGAATTGCTCATTTTCAGTTAATGTAATTACTCTGCATTAATGAATCTGCTATTTAAACAATATCACACTTTCATTTTTTTGCTAATAATTAACTTGATGGGTTCATACATCTCTATTCAAGTTGAATAAATATCAGAATAATTTCTATATTGTGACACTTGTGCTAAGTCAAATGAAATGATTGGGTTTCAGCGATTTAGTGTCAGTTCCATAGCTCAATTTCATGACCTCCTAAAAACAAAGCAAAACAAATCAAAACAAAGAGTCCAGTTCCTGGAATGTGTAGCAATTTGCATAATGTTGGAAAAATACAAAAATCAATGGATATATAACATTTTTTCTCAAGACTTCAAATGCTTTTTTTATATTATGCAATGTGTAATCAGTGGCAAAGGCTGTCGAAATAATATTACGTATCCACACTTTTGATCACAATCCTCCCTCTCCCAAACCTCCAGAGCTGCCTGTCACCTTCTGTATCAAATTTAAATGATGCTCACTGCTTCAGGGGCTTCCATCTGCCCTTGTTTACAATGCCTTTCTCAACGTCCTTTCCCCCACTGTCCATTCACCAGTGTCCACCTAATTCAAAGGACTCGTTATAGTGCAATATGATTGATTGTAAGAACGATGCATTGAAAGTCAAAAAGCACAGCACTTGTTAAAATGATATAACCTCCCTGAATCTTTTGTTTGTTTTCTTTCATAGAAAAAGAGCAAAGGCTGCAGACAGACTTTTCCCCACTGTATCTTTCTGTTATACCATCTCATCTCTCTATGCTTTCAAATCTATTGAACGTTCCTCTTCATTTCAAGTATTTTGTCATATATACGAGACAGACAATCTGAAGGAGAATAGCAGAGTAGGTTTGCAGTCCTGGGGAAATATCTAATATTTATTGAATGTGTAATTTGCTGACAACTTAATATCATTACTTCATTTAAGAAGTACCCGCAAATATTACCTACTAGAAAAGTTAACCCTGCCAAGATTTGTCATACTTTCTATTATCAGTTTGTGCTTTTTTGTATTGTATTCCATTGTATAGTTTCTCAGTTTTTACTTTTCCGACTTTATTCCTGTTCCCTTTTTAAAAAATTTGTTGAAACCATAAAATTTCTCTTTGTAATATTTCTTCATCTCCAGGCCCTCCTATGGAGGGATTATAACTGACTATTTCAGTTTGAGGCTCTAAGAATATTCTTATTTCTGTGGCTTGCAGAGATGACTAGGAGGAAAGGGAGTGAGGCCTTTACTAATTCTCCCTTCTTGGCACCTGGGGTTCATAATTCACTATCAATACCACAAGCTCTGGTTGGTTTTACCCATCAGAGACATCAAAATTATTTATTCTTCAAATTTAGAGTGAGGAACCTTAGTCGACACCCTGTGTGCATCCACAGAATTGTTTATATTTGTTGTGTCCATCTCCTCTTCCCAAATTCTCTTTTGAATTTATTCCAATCAGAAACTTCTCCTACCTATCAAGCTCACTAATGACTTCCACATTGTTAAACCTGAGAAATAATTTTCAGTACTCATCTTACTTTGTGTATCAGGGACATTTGACTCCATTTGAATTCTGTGTTTATTTATCATCCTGGACAAAATTTCCTAATTTTATTCCATACTCACTTTTTTCCTTTATGGTTCTTGGTCATCTTCCTCACCTGTGAAATTAGAGTACCTTGAGGATCAGTTCATGTAACTCATTCATTTCTATCTTTACTCACTTTCTTGATGACCTCATTGCTTTAAATATTATCAATAAGCTAACAACTCCCTAATTCATCTCCCCTGTCTGGACATCTCTCATGAAACTCAAGATTCATTCAATCTCCTCTTGGATATCTAATAGGCTCCTTAAACTTAGCATAACCACAAGAAAATTCTTGATTTTTTTCCTCTATAAATCAGTTTCCACTGCACGTTGCCATTCTCGGTTAATGATAAACCTCTTCTGCCAGTTGTTTTCCTGTTGTGCAGACCAAATACTTTGTAGCGATCCCTGACATTTTTTTTTCCTGCTCACAACCAATATCCAGTTTTTCAAAAAAGAATGCTGCCTCTACATCAAATGTATCCAAATCTGTACATTTGTCATCTCTTCTATCTTTATCTCCCTGGTCCAAACTCCTATCATTGGATCACTGAAATAATGTTCCAACTAATTTGTTCCCAGCAAGAATAAGCTTGTTAATGTGACAAGTCATGCCTTTCTTTTGTGCAGAGCCTCTACTATTTTCCTTTCACCCTCAGAATAAAGCCAAAGATTTTACATGGCTGGCAATGTCTGATACTTCCTACACCTCTGTATTAGTCAGGTTCTCCAGAGAAACAGAATTGGCCATATTAATCCTGGAAATATTAGTAATGTAAACTAAGAGATTTATTGTAGGAATTGGCTCACATGACCACCGGGATTGGCAAGTTCAAACTGTGTAGGGAAGAGTGCAAGTTGGGAACTCTGATGACACTGATGATGAATTCCCCAGAAGTTGGCTGGCTTGAGTTGAAGGAAATTCTTTGTTTCTAACTGCTGAGCTCCTCAGCGCTTCCTTTTAAACCTTCTACTGACTGAAAAAGGAGACTCCTAGACTCCCCTCATTGCTGAGGGCAATCTCCTTTGTTGATTGTAAATGTAATAAGACATAGATGAAATCAATTTACTAACAATTTAAATTCATGAAATACCCTCACAGTAACAAGCAGGCCATTACTTGCTTGGCCAAAAACCATAGTCTAGCCAAGTTGATACATAAAGCTAACCATCACACCTAGCCTATGTCTAGAATACCTTTTTTGCCAGATAATGTCACGGCTTCCTCACTCCCACCAAATATTGATGAGTGTGGCAGGCTGAAACATGCCCTCCTCTCCAAATACATCAAAATACTAATCCTTGGAACTTGTGAATTTACCTTCAATGGCAGTAAGAGGGACTTTGCAGATGTCTTTAGGTTAAGGATCTCAAGGTGAGAAGAGTATCCTGGGTAACCTAAATGTAATGAAAAGTATACTTATAAGAGAGAGATAAAAGGAGATTGAACACATATAAGAGGAAATGATATAAACATGAAGCAGAAAGAGAATTGAAACTGTTTGCCTTGATGAATGGAGCGATGTTACCACAAGCCATAGAGCATCAGCAGCCAATTAAAGCTGCAAGAGGCTAAGAACTGATTCTACCCTACCATCTCGAGAGGGAGCACAGCCCTGCAAACACCTTGATTTTGGCCCAGTTATACTAATTTTGAAAGTCTGGCCTCAAGAACTATGAGCTAATAAATTTCTGTTGTTTCAAACTGCCATGTTGTGGTGATAATTTGTCACAGCAGCCACAGGAAACTAATGCAGATTTTGGTACCTGGAAATGGGATGCTGTTGTGACAAATACTTGCAAGTGTAAATTAGGCTTTGGAATTGGGTAATAAGTAGAGGCTGTAAGAATTTTGAAAAACATGTCAGATATAAAGCCTAGATCTCCATGAATAGACTGTTGCCACTTAGAATTCAGGAGGAAGTGAGGAATATGACAGAGAGAGCCTGTATCTTCTTAGGGAATACATATATGATCATAAACGGAATGTTGTTAAAAATGAGTATTATAGTTGCTATTGGTGACAGCACAGAAAGAAGCGAGGAACATTTTATTGAAAATTGGAGGAAAGGTGATATTTGTTGCGTAGTGTCAAAGAACTTAATTGAGTGGTATCCTACCATTGTTCAGGAAAGAGAACTTTAAGTGATGAACTTGGATATTTAGCTGAGGAGATTTCCAAGCAAAGTATTGAAAGGATAACCTGGTTTCTCCTTGCTGGTTATAGTGAAAGGTGAAAGTAAAGAGATAAATTACGGAACTGCTCAGCAAAGAGGCATCAGTAATTGATGATTAGGGAAGTCCTCAGACTCTCCATCCTGCAAAATATGCTACAATTACAAGATTCACTGTCAGGAAAGCGTTCTCTGGAAAGAATTCTAAGGGTGTGGCTGGACAATTCTTTGCTAGTGCTGAGAGACTGGGCATGCAACTTCTCGATCCACTCAGCCATCTCAAAGGAAGCCTGAAATAAATATGGGATTATTTCAATAGATAAACCCTTAAAATACTATGCCATGATCATTATTATCAGGGAAACAAAGAATGTCATAGGAGTAAATTATAATGTGAAGTCTAGAGAAAAACTCTTCAGTGAATATTTCCTCTTTACATAAACCTAGAATATCATCTTTCTTACAGCCAACAAATAACGGAAATTTCTATAAAAGAATCTCAACTTCATTTCTGGCTATATTAGAGTGAAGACAAGTAAAGGAATGAACATTTGTCTTTAAATTCATTTCCACCTAAAGCATACAAATCTCTATGTAAGTAGACACAGGCAAGTCTGATTATTCACTCAAATCTTCATTCTAATTCCCTGGAATAAGTGGCCATTCCAAAGCATGATATTAAAGGTATTAAGGAATACTTTTGAATTTCTGAGGGTATTATCCTAAGATAACAAGGAAGGTACACATCTTCTCCTGGTGTTCAGCATTGTTGCTGACCATGAAACATAGGTGATAATGATGATGAAGAAGAGACAGGCAGTTATTGAAAGGCAGGTAGTTTGTAATATATTTGCATTCAGAAGTTTTTGGGTTAGTGTACTGTGTCTGATGCTTGATAGCTCAATCGATTTGGATGTCATTTTCCATATCTGTAATATAGTTTATCATTAATAAAATGAGTTTGATAATAATATTTTTCTTGCCTACTTATAAAAGTTTTATGAGGATCAAATGAAAGCATGTGAAGATACTTAAAAATTTTTAGTTGTTTTACAAATGTAAAACACAGTTCATGAAAATGTTTTATTGGGATTCTACCATGTTCCAAGCATTGTTTATGGTTATTTCAAAACTCACAAAATAATCTGAGACTTGAAATAGTGGCAATTTAGGGCATTAAACATTAGATATTCTGTTGACAGATATGAGAAGAAATGGGTGACAAACATAGAACACAAATGACTGGTGAATACACAAGGTCATAATAAAGAGGTGTTTCTTTATTTTAAGAGAGTATTAAAAAAAATCCTTGGATAATGTCCTGGTCAAACCTAATATACTGGTAGAATTTTCTTAGACCTGTGATAGCAGCAAGTGAAGAGCTATAGCTCTTCTTGAGCAATGAGTAACAAGATCACTTTTCCATGTGGCGTTTTGTGGTTGAGAATAACAGTAGCATAAAGTGAAATGTCAGTGATAAGAAACTGGTTTATGTCATTTGTAAAATATCACAAACTCAAATGTTCACAGTGGCATAATAACTCAGAGATATCCTAATGCAAATGAGTCCAATTTAACAGGGTTGTGAAAAGAGATTTAGAGTCAGAAAAATTGGATTGGAATCTGGATTCCACCAATTGCCTATGTCACTTAACAAATTGGTTTCCAGTATTCTCTTTTACAAAATGGAAAGGATAAATAATTTTGGAAGGTGCTTAAAGGAGCAAAGTGAATGTGAGTATCCTTGAAGTTGCAACATGTTATATGGTAGTTATTCCTGCTGTTTATAATGGGGAAGATAACTCAAAATTATTTTTTTCTTTTTCTTTTAGCCAGGATGACAATGGGAAAATTCCCTAATGAAGTAACATTGCACAGTCAGAAACATTGTTAAAGTTATCAATGATGTGGTGACAATAACCAAAACTACCTTAAGGTAGTCTCAGTAATTTTCACAAAAGAACATGTAAGAAAACATTGTGGAGCATCTTTGCTGGTAGGGATGAAATCAATAGGCTTTCAGTCCATTTTCAGGTTTGGAATCAAGTGAGGACTGCAGGGAATGGAAACCACAAGAGAACAAACAATTCTTAGGGTATCTGAACATTCAAGATGGATGGGGATACTTACTCATTTAAAAGAAAGGATAGTTATCTCTTCAGAGACCAAGCTAATAGAAATATGAGTCCTGATACCTAAATATTAAAAACAAAACAAAACAGAAAACACCAGAGGGAAGTGGCTGTGGCTCAATCAGCTGGGCTCCCATCCACCACATGTGAGGCCTTGGATTCGCATCCTAGGGCCTCCTTGCAAAGGCAAGGCTCACCCACAAGTGCCGTGGAGCACTGCCTGGACTGCAGACACCGTGGTGAGCCAACTCAGCAAGGTGACACAACAAAAAAGGGAGACAAGCAAAAAAACACAGACGAGTACCCAGTGAATGGACAGAGAGCAGACAGCAAGCAAAAAGACACAAGAGGGGGGTATAAAAAAAACAGAAACAAAAAAATACCAGAATCTTCTTTTGTTAAGCACCTAGAAGCCAGCAAGGAGAATTTGCCTTCCCACATGCCTGACTTAAACCACTGGGGATATAAGCACAGAGGGTATCTGTGGCCATTGAAACATGAGGGAAAGAAGCCAGAGAATTCCAAAATTTAACATTTTAAAGGAAAAATAAGGCAGTTTCTACCAAATGATGTCATTATATTGAAAAGAACACATTTTAAATCCCATTGGTATTTTCTGGTAAGCAACTAAGAGTCCTTAAATCCAAGACCCATCCTAGGTGGAATAAGGAAAAGGTCAGAAGCTGCCAAGCAAAAAGAGGCCTGGGGAGGAGATGGTAGAAATTTCAGGAAGACAGTAGCATCTTTCCCACCAGCCATTCGCACTGGTTGGCTGGGCTCTGGCATCTCACTCTCTGGGTTTCCACACTGGCTTCCACATTTTCCAGCTGTCAGCATGGGTGACTTACCTAGGTTGGGTTGGGGGTTGTCTTGGTTTTCTAGCTGCTAAAATAAGTAGTACTCAATGGGTTGGCTTAACAGTGGGGATTTACTGGCTCATAGTTTCAGAGGTTGGAAGACTTGCTTCCTCCTGGGGAAGAGATCTCCGGCTGGCTGAAACTCTTGGGGTTCCATGGCTTTTCCATCACTTAGCAATGCACATGGTGGCACCTTCTTTCTTGTCTGAGTTCTGTTGACTTCCAGCATCTGGCTGCTCTCCATTGTTTCTCCTTCTGTGTCCGAGTTCTTTTGATTCTAAGGACTTCAGCCATATTGAATTAAGACTCACCATCATTCATTTTGGGCACACCTTAACTAATAACATCTCCAAAAGTTTCATTTACAAATGGATTCATATCCACAAGACCAGGGTAGGATCTGAGCATGGCTTTTGTGGGGACGGCGCAGGGGCAGAATTCATTCCTTAACTGATTTAATAATAACACCTACCTTACAGGGTGATTTTGAAAAATACCTGAGGCAATAAAGTACTTAAAACAGCACTTAGCACAAATTAGCAAATGATAAAGATCTGTTATCACTATTGTAATAACTACCATGAGGGCAACTGTTATAATTATTATCATCACTGTCATCATTTGTACTATTATCTGTCCTTCATGGGGAATTTCTTCAGAGGAGCAAGAGCAAGTGAAGAAAGTCAAAGCTTCTGCAATCTCAAAAAAAAAAAAAAAAAAAAAAAAAAAAATCCTTTTTATAAGACTTTTCAAAATAGTTAATACCATGAAAGTTCCTAGAGTTGAGAGGTTATATTTCTTAATGAAAGGAATACTCATTTTCATTGTTATTTTATTTAAGAATAGAAAGCCTGTTTTATTCTAGATATATGCTTATTCAAGAGGAAAAAAAACCATTTTCAGAAGATGAGACATTTGCTGCTACCCTTACTTTGGGTAACTGTTGGCCATCCAGTGAATTATCTTCTACTGCATTATGGCAATCATTTTAAACTATAGACTCGAAGAGAAAGTCGTCTTGATTGGGAAGCAGGAGCATACCTGGTCCTGTGGGTGGATCAGCTGCCCAGATAGAATGTATAGGTGGGGGAAGTGGGTGTAAGATTTAAAGCTTGTAAGATCATTGCCAATGCTACAACTTCATAAATATTTGGAAGAGGACAATGGCATAAAATTTGGGATAATAATGATTATGATAGAAATATGTAAATAATCATTTATTAAATTGTCTATATGGAACAGGTAGATGATACAGGTACTTAATGAACATAAAAATAATCCTTCCAGCAATCCTAGACAATTTTTTTAACCTACAATACAGATGTGGAAATGGAGGTACAATTTGGGGACATATTTGCAGAAGAATAAATGATTAGCAGAACTCAGAGTACCACCCAGGCTTCTCAAACTCTGTCAGTCTTACAAAACATGAAACTTCAAGTCCCCTCACCACCCCCACTGACCCGCCCTTGCCAGGCCTGCACTCAGATCTTTGGCACAGGGAGCTCATTCAAGCTTCACAATAGAACTATTAGGTGAGGTAGGGTCATCCACTTGTTACATGTGAGAGAAGTGAGGCTTCACAGAATCCCCAGAAAGCATATTTGGCATTCCTTTTTGCCAGCACAGTGAAGGATGCTGTATAGATTTTGTTTTTCAGGCTGCAATGAATCTCTTCCCTACATTATGGACTAAATGTGGCTCTTATGTACCTTCAGCTGACAAACCTTTTGTTTGACATGGAAGGATGAGTATGTTATGGCCAAGGGCCCAAACTCTAAAGTCAAGCCACCTGCGTTGGAAGCCAGGTCCTACTGCATTTCCACCAATAGATGTGAGCAATTAGTTCATTCATCAGGGCCTCCATTTCTTCCTGTGAAAAAAGATGACTCCCAAGGGTTAATAAGTGGATTACCTGGGGTAAACCATGTGAAAGTATTAGGATAGTGACTATAAAGTGATAAGCAATAAACATAACTACTTCTGTGTTGTGGCCGGGTCAGAAGATGCTAGAATATATTTTGCCAAAGTGTGGTCCTTACATCACTGCTTCAGAATGTCCTATAGCATACCTCAAACATAACACTGAAAAGCACCTTCTGATTCAGTAGGTCTAGGCTGAGGCCCTGAGATGTTGCTTTTCTTACAGACTTCCAGGTAATGCTGATGGTGCTAGGCCAGATCATCTTTCCAGTACCAAGGAGTTAGGGTGCTTTGTTAACAGTGCAGATTCATGCGCCCTACCTCAAACCTAGCAAATCAGAAATTCTGTAGGGGAGTCCAGGAGACTGATGCTTAAACTTCCTCTCAAAGAGATTCTGAGGCATACAAAAGCTTGAGAAGTCCATGAGAGAGGCTTTGGTTTATTCTATTAACAATACATGGCAGCGCAATCCCCAGGAGACACAGCCTGATTGAATTCCTGATTCATCATCATGACTTCAGGGTAAAATGCTTCTAATGCTGAGACACCCTCATCCCTTTCTGTAATGGAGGTAATGAGTCAATTTTCTAAACTGGGTAAGTAGATAATCCTTCTCAATTTACTAACATAATTCACAAAATATTAAAGAGTATTAGAAAAGGCATCCATTTCTCAAGCTCACCTAAGCGGTAGTTTTTGAGCACAACTATGACGGGCAATAAAAATTTTTGTTCAAGATTGATAGCTTGAGTTAACAGTTTCTATCTGATATATTTTTTTGAAGATTTATTTCTTTATTTCTCTCCCCCTACTCCCCCACCCCACCCCAGTTGTCTGTTTTCTGTGTCTATTTGCTGCGTCTTCTTTGTCCGCTTCTGTTGTTGTCAGCAGCACGGGAATCTGTTTCTTTTTGTTGCATCATCTTGTTGTGTCAGCTCTCCATGTTTGTGGTGCCATTCCTGGGCAGGCTGCTGCACTTTCTTTCGCACTGGGCAGCTCTCCTTACGGGGCACACTCCTTGCGTGTGGGGCTCCCCTACACAGGGGACACCCCTGCGTGGCACGTTGGGCGCATCAGCACTGTGCACGGGCCAGCTCCACACGGGTCAAGGAGGCCTGGGGTTTGAACCGCAGGCCTCCCATGTGGTAGACGGACGCCCTAACCACTGGGCAAAGTCTGCTTCCCTCTATTTGATATTGATGCTCTCTTTTCCCTGTTCCTTCAGTGGTTTTTGGATATAGCACTCTTTTATGGCAGTACTGAATAAAGTTTAAAAAATACAGTTAAATGGAAAGATACAAGGGAAGGACTCCCAGAAAAATGTGATCAAGTAAGATTAGAGTAGGGCAGTGACCAGGGCAGCTTGTAAGTTACCCAGTCATCCCAGTTTCCTGGGGCTGGTCCAGTTTTAACACTGAGAGTCCCATGCCTGGGAAACCCTCAGCCCAGACAAACCAGGACAGTTGGTCCCCCCTAGCACACACCTTACTGTAGACTTTCTAGCTAGTAATAAATGTGAGTCAGATTCAATTGCTCCTATTCGCTGTCTTTCTCCAAATTCCAAATTTCTAGGGAAGTTCCTTTTCTTGGCATAGCTTTAGTCAGGTGCCTACCTCCTGGCCCACTCAGCTACGGGCAGGGGACAAATCACACCCTCCTCGCTACCACTGGAAGCCCAGAGCAATGGGTGTTTAGTACAATCAGAAAGTGTCTCTGATTACCTTGCAAATTCATCTTTCCTTTGCTTTGCTTTTCTGAATTCACCAGGAATCCACATTCTATTGAAATGAACTATGCCTTGCTGGATCATTGCGGAGCCTGGTTGTGAGAGAAAACAACTAAAATGTGACTGATATTATTCTATACTTATTCTCACCACGTATTCTATATAAGTATTATATTCTATTTGTAATTTATATGTATGCACAATATGCAGATATGAGGCTCAATCAGATAAACCTCAGTGATGTAGGTTCTATTGCATCATTTTCCATTTTACGGATAAGGACACTAAATCTCAAAGACCTCACATGTATAGCCAGGAATTCAATCAAGATTTTCTGGCTCCAAATGAGCAATCTTTCCACAATACCACTTCCTCCCTCCCTCTCTTTCTCATGCTCTCTACTCCTCCTGCTCTCTATATATGTGAAAGTCTTATAGACATAGTCTTGGATATAATTTCATATTGTCATAAATATAATTGTATGCTTTTAATAAGATTTTCTATATTAGTCTCAGAGAGAATAATTTGTCTAAGGTTGCACATTAAGTAAGTGAAAACTCTTTGATGCTACAGATTAAACCCAAACCTTTTGATTTTACATCTGTCCTCTTTCCCTCATTTCACTCTTAGACTCTTGGATGTCTCATTATCTGTAGGCTAACACTTAGAGAAGAAAACTAATCCCATTTTATATTTGGGTTAATAGCGATGGAATTTCTTCTATGCCTTTTCTGGGTAAAGCATTTTCTAAGAACTTTCAGTAGCATTATCTTCAAACAAAGAAACTGAATCACAGGAAAATAAAGTAGTTTGGCCGAACTCTTGCAGCAAAAATGGGCAGAGACAACATTTGAATCTAGATCCATCTGTTCTAAAAGGCTTGTTCTCCTTTTCACCAAGATGCATCCTAGCAATCAGGTCAAGACTTGATTATGTATCCTATTTGGACAAGTGAATTTTGAAAAGTTGGCCCATGCTCTCTCCATATTGAGGCAAATTTTCTCTGACATGCTGTTACTCACATTTATGAATATAATGCTATTATACACTTTGATCCCATTTTTATCATATCAATCGACTATGTTCCTTTATATTTCTTCACATTTCTTTTTAGTAAACTCATTCTTTAAAATTAAGCCTGTCCTAAATAATATCCATGAAATCTTAGAAGTGACATGCTTATACAATTTTCAATACATAGCACAAATACATATATATTTAAAATTCATTGACTATCTATGGCAAATCTCAGATATCTAAAAGTTATTTACATGATTTTTTTCCCCTATCATACAGTTTTCATTCTCAACTTTTCTAATATAATTCTTTGATCACTTTTTCCATGTCAATTTGTAAATCCAAATAGTTTATAGAAGAAGCTGGCTTGTCCAGCAAGTCACTTATCTCAGGGGTGAGCTAGCCTGACCCAGCTTCTATAGCTCCATGTAGTTTTGATGTTCTTTGATTATTGCTGGGTAATCCTTAATATGCTCACATAGCTGGGGGAGGTTTTTACTATAAAGTTATATTTCATTTTATGAAAGGAATTATAACGTATTCTACTATTCATCAATTTGCAGAATCCCAAAGATATCAAGATGTGTTGCTTAAGGATTTCAAGGGTTACTTCTTCATACCTCGTTATCCTCACTGTTCTGAACTTCTTCCATATTTTCTGCTCTTAGAAAAAATTTCAGATGACTCAAACTCTGTACCTGGTGATTTTTTGTGACCGTTTCACATATCCTCTTCCATTGTGTGAAAAACCAACATATCTATGTTGTCTAACTTTTCTGTTTTTACTCTCCTTCTGTTTTAATAAGTCTACTTTAAAAAAGAAACCTTTCATTTAGTGGAGTCTAGGATTCCTCCCTCGCTACCACCTTCATTTACATGGAATGAATCAGGTCTCAGCGAACGATCATTTGTCATCTGCTGCTGCTTCTCCCAGACTGCTCTAGAAGCCTGACAGAGCTCCGGGCAGCATTCCATGATCTCTTTTAATTCCTTGTTGGCGGCTTGCTAGCCCTATCTTTTTACATCCCTGCCAGGTTTAATGTCTTTTAGCATACCAGCTACGTTTTTCAGATTTTTTCCAAAACAAGACGAAAAATCAAATCTCCAGCTCCCAATTCACTATCCAAATTCCTCATTCTCTGAACCTCTCCCTCCATAAAATGAATCCCATAAAAAAAATCAGAAATGACTTTACCTGGGGGAAATAATGGTGATGGGGAATAATGGTGCTAGAACACAGTGGAAGTATAAGCAATACAAGATTAGTTAATTCATGCAGATAAAAACCACAGTACCTGGCCAGCAGCCCTCTTTCCTGTAGATCTGCCCCTTCTAGAGAGTAGAGGCAGATGGAAGGCACTGGGGTATGGGGAGTTGGCATATGGCAGACCCAGAACAAGGTTACTATTAAAAGCAAATGCCAAAACCAAATGACATAGAGATTATGGTGGGGATGTGTTCCATTGCTCTATGGGAAAAGGGAATACCTTCTCACACATAATAGTCAAACACACAAAAATAAAATAATCCCTCATGTCCAGCAATCCTTGCTTGAAAGTCTCAGTCACTTTTCACCCAAACTCCTGACCTCCATCTTATTTCCCATGGATCCATATACTTACCAGTGCCATGTAGATCCTCTTAAGATATAAATTTGACATGCCTAAAATCTTCCACAGAGAAGAGTGAGTTCTTCACACATAATTTTGGCTGGTTGGTAGGAGGGAAATCATGAAAAACCACCATGTGCTTAAATGACACAGCCATGCTAACAGGTATCCCTTTAAGTTCAACACGTCTGCCTTAAGAGAGTCCTCAGTGCCACCTAACCATCAGATATATTGCCACTTCTCCACTCTCGTGGACAACTCTCATGTTTTCTTTCTCAGATTTCTTACACCTTTCCCATCCTCATTCTCAGCTTAGGACCTCTAAAAAAAAAATAGAAACAATCAACAGAGAAATTCCTCTGGCTCTGACCACAGCCACTCACCTACCTGCTTCTATGTTCAATTACCTTCCTTCTTTCTCTTATGTAGACCAATGGATCCTGGTCTTGGGCAAGACTTGCCCCAACACCTGTGCATAAGACCCCATCCTCTCCCACCTGATCCAGATCTTCTTCCTTATTTTCCGTGAATTGTCACACTTTTTTAAACAACATATACCATGCTGTTATTTTCTCTTCTTAACAACCATGACAAGAGTAATCTCACTTAATATTGTTTCCCCTCCAACTTCTGTTCCATATCTCTCCTTCTCATTAGAGCAAAACTCCTTGTAAGAGTTTTCAAAGTTCCTTCCCATTTAAAGACCCCCAGATTCTTCCACAGACTGATCACCTCTTTCTGCTTCCACAGATCTCTGGTAACCTCATCCTAACATTGATGCCTCACTAATTCAGTAGTGTTGTCTACTCCAAACATGTATGGAATACTTGTGGGGTGCCCGTATCTAACGTCTCACTGTATGTCCAATTCCTGCCCTTGGGAGTTCACACTCTAACAAGCACAGTATAATCTATTCAGAATTTTTTACCAGCTTTATTGAGATATAGGTCACATATGTACAATTCACCTTCACGATTCAATGTTTTTTAGTGTATTCACAGAGTCTTTAAACTATCGCCACAATGAATTTTACAGCATTTTCATTATGCCAAAAAATCTGTATCCATTAGCAATTAGCAGTCACTCCTCTTTCTTCAACCCCTGCCTACACTATATCCCAGCCCTAGAAAACCACTAATCTTACTTTCTATCATCCTAGATTTGCCTACTATGAACATTTCGTAAATAGAATCCCTCCCCTCCTCTCCCTTTCCCTCCCATCCCTTCCCTTCTCCTCTCCTTTCCTTTTTTTGTGACTGGCTTCTTTCAGACGCCATAATGTTTTCAAGTGTATATCAGTACTTATTTCATTTTCTTATTTCCAAATAGTACTCCATTTTATGGATATACCATATTTTATTTATCCATTGGGTAGTTGATGGACATTTAGTTTATTTCTTCTTTTTGGCTATTGTAAATACTATTATTACAAACATGTATATACAAGATTTTGTGTGGAAATGTATTTTCATTTCTCCTGGGTATATACCTAGGAATAGAATTTCTGGGTCATAAGGTGTAGTGAGTTGAATTGTGGCCCCCATAAAGATATATCCATGCCCTAACGCTCAGAACCTGTGAATAGGACCTAATTTGGACAAATGGTCTTTTCAAATATAATTAAATTGAAGATCTGGGATGAGATCATCCAGGATTCTCCAGATGAGCCCTAATCCAATGACAAGTGACCTTACAGGTTCAGAAGGGGAGAACTCATGGTCACAGAGGAGATGGCAATGTGAAAATGGAAGCAAGATTGGATTATGCAGGCACAAGCCATGGAAGGCCTGGAACCAACTGCAGTGGAAAGAGGCTAGGAAGGATTTTGATTTAGCCTTCAGACAGAGCGTGGCCCTGCTGAAACTTTTACTTCAGCTTTCTAGCCTTCAGAACTCTGAAAGAATCCATTTCTGTTGTTTTAAACTACCAATGGTCAATTGTTATGGCAGCCCTGGGAATCTAATACATATATTAATACTATGATGAACTTTCTTGGGTACTGCTAGGCTGTTTTTCAAAGCTGTTGCACCATTTCACATTCCCACCAGGAATGTGTGAGGGTTCCACTTACTCCACCCTTTCCAACACTTGTTATTATCATTTTTATTATAGTCATGCTAATGAATATAAAGTGTATCTCATTTAGTTTTGATTTGCATTTCCTTGATAGCTAATGATTTTGGATGTCTTTTCCTATATTTATTAGCAATTTACATATCCTCTTGGGAGAAATGATCTTCAGATCATTACTCATTTTTAAATTAGATTTATCTTTCTACTGTCAATTTGTAAAACATGTTATATTTTCTAGATACAAGTGTCTTATTTTAATATAATTTGGAAATATTTTCTTCAATCCTGTAGGTTGTTTTCACTTTCTTCATGGTGTCCTTTGGAGCAAAAACAAAAGTTGATTTTGATGAAGACGAATGTATTTCTTTTTTTGCTCTTCTTGTTGAATTTTTGGTGTCATGTCTAAGAATGTTTTACCTACCCAGAGTTGCAAAGATATACTCCTATATTATTTTCTAAGCCGTTTGTAATTTTAGCAATTATATTTATGTCTATGATTCATCTGAATTAATTTTTGTGTGTGGTGTGAAGAAGAGGTCTAAATTCATTCTTTTGCATGTGGATATCCAATTGTCAGCATCCTTTGTCAAAAATCAATTGACCATAAATGTGAGGCTTTATTTCTAGATTTTCAGTCCCATTGGTCTATGTCTTTCCTTATTCCAGCTCCAAACCATTTTGTAGGAAGTTTTCAAATGGGACGTATTGTCTTTTCAAGATTGTTTTGGCTATCCTGGTTCTCTTTAATTTCTATATGAATTTTAAGGAAAACTTGTCAATTTCCAAAAAATAAAAATAAAAACACCAGAGATTATGATAGGGATTTTGGTGAATCTATAGATTAATTTTGGAAGTATTGCCCTCAAAACAATAATATCCTTAAATCTTTCAATCCATCATGGGCTGTTTCTCCATTTATTCAGGTCTTTAATTTCTTTCAATAATGTTTTATAATTTCACAGATAACTTTTGTAATCTTTGGTTAAATTTATTCCTAAATATTTAATTCTTTTTATGCTATTTTAAATGAAGTTTCCTTAATTCCGTTTTCTTAATGTTCATTGACAGTGCATTGAAATGCAATAATTTTTGTATAACTGATTTCTGCATCCTTTCTGAACTTAACTATTAGCTTTAATAATTTAATAATACTTTAATATTTAAATAAATTTAATAATTTTGCATGTGGTATTTTCTATATACAAGACCATATCATCTGCAAATTTATGTAGTTTTACATCTTCCGGATGTCTTTTGTTTCTTTTTATTGTCTAACTGCTCTGAGTAGAATCTCCAAGAAAGTGTCAAATGAGAGTGGCAATGGCCAGTGTCCTTTTCTTGTTGCAGATTTTAGGGGAATTTATTCAGTCTTCCACTATTAAATATGATATAAGTTCTGTATCCTTTATCAGGTTGAAGAAGTTCTCTTCTCTTCTTAGTTTATTGAGGGTTTTATAATAAAAGAGGGTTGGATTTTAATTTTTAAAGAAATTTATTGGGATGATTGTGTCTTTTTTATCCTTTCTTCTACTGATATTGTATATTACTGTGCCAGTTTGTTAATATTTATGAATTCCAGAAAGATATTTAGATCAGGTTTGTAAACTGTTTTTTTCCTCTGGGTGTGATACCCTTTGATGGCATTAGATTCAACTGAGATGTCTTTTGATTAAACAATGTTAAGTTTAGGGCTTTAATTCTACCACATCAATTTGAGTCCTCACCCTGGTTCCTAACATGGAATTAGGCACAAAGAGAAGGAGAACACAAAAAAAGACACAGCCAAGAAGAGAAATTGGTTTTGATGCTGGAGACCCAGGGTTAGATGAGCCTTTCGCCTGATAAGTTTACAGGTGGTCTTGTGAAGAGACCAGATCAACTAAGCCGGGAAAGAAAGATGAGCCTTATGCTAGCCTACAGCTGAGACTAGGAAAAACTGGACCCACAGAGCCTTAAGAGGGAAGAGGAAGGCTGAACCCTCACAACCATCACCACCATCTTGCATCAACATGTGGCACAGACTTTGGGTGAGGAAGTACCTCTTACAGTGCCTTAAATTGGACTCTTTAGAGTTTTGTAACTGTAAGCTCCTATCCCAAATAAATGTCCATTATAAAAGTCAACAGTTTTCTGGTACTTTGCATCAACATGCCTTTGGCTGACTAACATAATTACAATAACTGATTTTTGGATGTCAGACCAACTGCATTCCTGGGGAAAACTAACTTGTTCATAGTATAGAATCCTTGTTATATGTTGCTGCCTTCAGTTTGTTTATATTTTACTGAGTATTTTTTATCTACATATTAATAACAAATATTGGTCTGTAGTTTTCTTTTTTGTGATGTCCTTTTCTGGTTTTGGTGTCAGGGCAATACTGGAATGAGCTGGGGTGTATTCCTCATCTTCTGTATTTTGGAAGTGTTTGTAAAGAATTGGTATTAATTCTTCTTTATATATTTGGTAGAATTCACTGGTGAAGCTGTCTGGTCTAGGCTTATCTTTGTGGGAATTGTTTAATTACCAATTCAATATCTTTAATTGTTACAGGGCTATTTAGATTTTCTGTTTCACTTTGAGTCAGTATTTGTAGTTTGTGTCTTTCTAGGAACTTTTATGTCATCTAAGTTGCCTAATTTGTTGGCATACAGATGTTCATAGCATTCCACTATGCACATTTTTCATTTTTGTAAGGTCAGTAGGAGGTCTCTTCTTGCATTCCTGACTTTACTACTTTTATTAGCTTTTTGTTTTTTTCCTTGGGCATTCTACCTAAAGGATTGTAATTATTATTTCAAGGAACCAACCAGGTTTTGTAGATTTTTCTTGATCATTCTTCTATTCTCTATTTCATTTATTTATGTTCTAATACTCCTTATTTTCTTCTCTCTGTTTGCTTTGGGTTTCTTTTGCTCTCCTTTTTATTGTTTCTTAAAGTTGTCAATTTAGTTTGTTGATTTGAGATCTTCCTTCTTTCAAAAATTTACAGTCATAAATTTTACTTTAAGTAAGGCTTTAGCTGCATCCCATAAATTTTTGTATGTTGCAACTTCATTTACACTTATTTCAAGGTATTTTCTAATTTCCCTTGTGATTTCTACTTTGACCCATTGGTTGTTTAATGGTGTGCTGTTTAATTTCCACATGTTTTGTGAATTTACATATTTCTTTCTGTTACTGATTTCTAATTTCATTCCATTGTGGTCAGAGAACTTATTTTTCTGATCCCAATTCTTTTAAATTTATTGAGTATTGTTTTATGGTCTCACATAGAGTCTATTCTAGAGAAGGATCTATATTCACATGAAAAGAATGTATACTCTGCTGTTTTGGGGTAGAGTGCTCTATAAATATCTATTAGGTCTGTTGGTTTATAATTTTGTTAAGTCTTCTATTGATCTTCTGGCAAGTTTTCAGAATTTATTTTTGATTTGAATAAATGTATTATTAAATGTATTTATCTAGTTTTTCTATCTTTCATAAGGGTTACATGAACAATATCCCTCACCCACAAGAAACAAAAAGATAAGCATTTGGGATTCCTGTAATTCAACATTTCATATAGGAAGTGTAATCACCAAACTCCCTCTTTGAAGACCTCTCCAAAAATTCACTTTGGCAGTAATGGGTGAGTGGGAAGGGGGTATTTCATGGCACAAGGTAGAATGCCAGATAATTTTTCCTTATTTAAGCAGAGTTTCCTTGGTTATATATAGAAAGAGAGTGCCACTGATTTCTGTTATTTTGGGAGATGAACACATCCATTTATTTAGTCATTCATCAGCAATGAAATAAATGCTTACTGTGAGGCAGGTACTCACTGTACTTACAGTAAGTTTTATATATAACTTTACTATGATATTAAAACCAAGAATCTGAGGACCAAACCCACCAATGGCAGCTAAGTGTAATAATGTGGCATGTTCAGCAAAAACATGATGTTCCCTCTTCCACATGAAGCTGTAGTCATGACTGCTTTCTGTCCACAGGAGTCCCCACATATCTTTCCTTAAGTCAATTAATTTTTTTCCTAGGCAAGAAGGATGATTTTAATGGATACCCCAGTCTGAGGACTGTGGGGAATTAGAATCAGCTTTTCTCAACTCTTCAGTTATTTAGGGTAATGTCCAGGATCCTGGTGGGCCATCATTTGCAAACTTCTCCCTCATCTTCATTACATTGCTTACTCCCTTGAAGTAGAAAGATATCCAGATAGAAATAAATGTGAATTTAAAACAGACTCTAGAATTTACTAGATATATAACATTGAGCAATGTCCTTAACTTCTCTGCTCTCAATCTTGTATCTGGAAATCAAGCACGAAAACTCTCATTTCACAGGATTTTAGTGAGAGTTAACTAAAATAAGGTCATGAGAGTGTCTGCACTTAATAGCCATTCTCCACAGAAATGTACAAATAACAATCCTTAGCTTCTCATTCTGTTTTATGACCCCAGATTCAAGTTCTCAGCTAGTAGTTGAGGTTCATTCTGAAACCAAGCCTGTTCACCCATCCCTTTGTCCTGTCCAGAACCTGTAAATACCTGGCATCCTAAACTGGGGCAAAGATGGGTAGGACTGTCCTGCTCCTTGCTCCTAACCTTCTGCTTGTTGGCTGGAGTCCTGCTGTGAAGGAACTGACACCTGGTGAGCTCAAAGCTGCTGGTCATTATCACCTTGCTTCTACAACACTCAAATTCACCTTCCTCCTTTACGGGATACCCTCTGTCCTGGGAGGTATGGCTATATGATATTAGTGTAATTTTCCTTGGAACCAGTCTTGCTTGGTTTTGCTTCCTCCTTTTCCCTTTTTTTCAGTTTCTGAAATCCAAAAACCCTTCAGGACCGAGCCTGGCCAAATTAGTAACAGTAATCACAGAAGTCTAGGATCTTAGCCACAGTGTTCATATTATGTAATGGATCTGTATTAAGAACTTCAAGGAACTTTCAGTGACTCAACACTGACCCAGACAGTCTCCTCATTTAGACCAGATGGCAAATTGATCATTAACCTTATTCTAATGGAACTGTTTTCCCCAAAAGTGACCCATTATAATTAATTGTCTGCTATCTGGCATTTTATCAACAAATACCATCCATTACCTAACATTTTCACTGCCACTTCAATGATTAACTATCACAGTGATAAACCCATGGCACTAAAAGATTCTGAAATCACTTCAGAGTACAGAGGGTGCAAGAAAGTGAGAGTAAGAGAGAGCAGTTGAGCGAGGCTAAATCATGCTCCGCAGTTCTAATATTAAGGACAAAAAGTATTGTTTCTGCGGTGTCCTGGGAACCCCATCCCACCTACAGAAATGTCCCAGATAACAACTCATAATGAGATTCTCATATAGCATCAAGAACATCAGCATATTTTAGAGTTGAATGAATCCTTACCAAGAGGCATGCTCCCACCCCTACCCTACAGTCCTCACCATTGGTTTGGTCTGAGAAGCCCATAAAATACCACACCCCATGCAAAGGTCTACAGAGGTGAGGTGAACCCCTCTAATCCTGGTAGAGATAACATATCAGTCAGTACTATTATATGTACCATCCTACACAGAACAACCTCCCTTTCCATGACCATGACCATGACCTTAGGCCTAAGGCTTTTCGGAATAATTGAAATTCTTCCCTGAAATATAGCATAGTAAGGACCTGACAGCAAAAATGAAATAAAACAAACAAATCTGACATCATAACTTTCCTTCTGGGTTTTGACACCCTTTTATTAATTGCTTAAAAATTATTTACTGCAGCAACAGGATCAGTGTCCTATTGGTTATATGATCGGCATAACAGGCAGTTTGGCTTGGTCATTTAAGAAGGATAAGTGAAGGAATGAAGGTTTCTTATAAGCAACTTTGAAAAATGTGATACTAGCCTGAATGCAATACCTTTCTAATTTGAGATCTTTATATTTCCCTGAATTTGGATTTTCTGAGGGAGCTTTCTACATCCTACATTTTTGCTCATGGGGAACATGCCTGTTATGTATTTAGCTGCCCCCAGAGCCTGGCATCACCTTCTCTGTGATGACGAAGCAACTTGAGAATTAATGGGATAGACAGAGTAGATAGATTGACCACAGATTTGAGGCTGCCTCCCTCCCCCAAATTTTAAAGGCAAAGAAGCAACATAAAGTGAGTATCTGCATGAACTTATGCTTAGATAGAGCATCTCATAGAATTCACAGGCTGCCTACCCAAGAACAATATATGGTAAGACTCTTGGAATTGGGATTCTGAAAATCCTGGAGTCCTGCTGTGCCAATGTCCTGTCACACTGACACTGTGACTTTTGAATATAAGAAGACTGACATTTCCAGAAAGTTTGAAGGCCATTGTGACTCATTTATGAGTTTTTGAGGCCTCTCTCCTACTATGGGTGCATCAAATGCTGTGCTGGTCAGCTTAAATTCTTAAAGCTAAATGGCTCAGTATGTGGTAATACTGACAAAGCAGAGCCACAAAGCTTTAGGAAACCTCCTGACATCTCGTTAGTGTGGAAAGAAAACCGTGGATAGTGCCAGCAGACCCTGAGAGCATTCACTACACAGAAAACTGGTATTGATGGGAACAACCCCTGCTCTGGAAGATCTTCTGTGAGAATTACAACCAGGATAAACTCACCGTCCTCCAGTAGGTGTTGTGGGGAAAATATAGGCATAGGTCATCCCATGCCTAATCTCTTACAAGCCAGGTTCAAAAAGCTCAAATAGATATATTCCCTGATGAAAAGTCAAAAGAGAGAAATCCAGAAGACTAGGATGAAGGAAAACAAGCAGGCAGTTACCTGAATTTAAATGTAGGATAAAAGGCCATAAACGTCAGAAAAGAAGTGGACACCAAGATTGAGAGAGGACTGCACCCATGCTCTTGCCAAGCAATGAGAAAGAATCTGGGCAAAGTAAGCAAGCTTCTAATGCAAGGTGCTTCAGCGCCAGCTCTGGGCAACACTGGGGTCCCAAAGGAACCATTTCAGACCAAGAGAACATTGGGGAGATTCTGCTTTGATTGTGGGTATTATGCAGTGCATATTGCTCACTCATATCATAGTCTATCAATAGCTCCTGAATTGAACAGTTTCGGTTTCAGAGGTGGTTCTTCAAACATGACAGGCTCCCTCTGTGCAGAGTCATAGTGGTGCCTGTGTGCCCTAAGGGATTTGGGGTCACCCAGAGGACAAGGGGAAATCCAGGGTGATCATTTCTCTTTGTAACTCTTAGTAAGAATTTGGAAACTGTTTTTTTAATCTTTTGCCCTTAATCCTTATGATGGCTAAATTTAGATGTTATATCTGACAAAACCTAGTTAAGGGAGCTCTAGTCGCCTGTAAAAGTAAGCCCACTTTCACTTTTTTGTTTGGGCGTTTTAAAATTCTTAAAGGGAAACAGTTTCCTTATTACCCTTGAAATTTTTATTTGTGCAGTTTTCCTCAAATTGTTCAGTATTATCTCTTAACTATTTACACAGTCACAATTCTCCAAAATTATTTCCCCCCTTCTAAATGTGTGTTGTGGAACACATATAAACAGAAGAAAACATTCTTAAAGTAAAATCTACATTATTTTAATATAGCGAATAGTTCTTTTTTATAATTCCTTCTGGATTTCTTCACATGCTAATACTAATTATAGGACAAATGTTTTCTCATGAGGAAAAAAAATGACCTATATATATGAAATATAGTAGGGTGTAGCGCCTTCATTAAATATAAAAGAAGGTTATTACAAGCACATTTTGAAAAAATAATTCTTTGCATTCCTTCCAAAGTAAAAGCTTTGTAAAGACAACTTGGGAAAAATAAATATTTGTCCTTGTCAACTACCAATTTTTCAGACAACTCCTCTACTGCCCTCTAAAGTTCAAGAACATCATAACAGCTGTTGTTTGCAGATGTAACTTCAAATGAAACCCCAGAATTGCCATGGAGCACAAATAGAATCAGGCTCATTGATCCCTGATCTCAGTCAGTGTGGACAAGGTAATTCTTTTTAAATTTAAGGTCTACATGACAGAGATAATTCAACTACAAGAAAAATATGGAAAGCAGTATAGATAATATTGGGAATGTGGGCTGAAAATGCATAAAGTTATGATTCAGAAAATATAAGTTGTATCATGAGCTCATTCTAGTAATGTGCATTGGAACAGAGTGAGATCTGGAGCTTCACATTCAGTCAGATTATTAAGAGTCAGAAGATAGTGCTGTTTTAGAGAAAGAAAGCAAAATAGCTAAAGGAGGCTTTGTGGAAGTATTAGGTGGGAGAGAAGGATGGGAGGAGATTATCTCCTATCTTTTACTTCAAGGGCTATGAGGGAGTAAAGTAAGAAGAGGGAAGCAAAAGTCAGGAAGAAATGTCAATATGGAATATTTATTGAGGCCCTGCTTTCCACTGGCACTTTCACTTGTTCACAATAAACATATAAGGTATTATTTTTTTCTACTTTATAGCTGAGAAAACGGAACTTCTAGAAAAGATCATTTGGTCTAGTCATGCACGTTTTAAGTGGTGGTGCCAAGAACACAAAGAAAAGACAAATGCAGTAGCTATCACTTATCTTGTAACCTCGCAATGTGTTGGCCAAATAATCTTCTGGATCCCAGCTGGGGAGCTAGTCAGGAAGAAGAAAAAACATAGAAAGGATAAAGAAGGACAAACAATCTTTGATCAAAAAGAGGGATTAAGAGTAATTAGGATCTCAGAGAGCCTTTTGTGACATGCTGGAGAGCTACAGGGAAGTGATTAGTTACAAGAAAATTCTTGGCCAAATTCCTGACTCGAAGTTCTGATCCAGGTGTTATAAAAAATCTGTTCCCTTTGGAAGGTGATAATCTTTAGGACATTGCCTTCAACACCAGCTGTCAATCAGCATTGGATTCTGATGTGCAGCCGGGGCTGAGCTTTAATGATTCAGGTACTGTGGTTCTCAGAGCATGGTCCCTAGACCAGGATCAAGAAGGCATTATAATAAATGCAAATTCTCAGGTCTCCCCTCAAAAAAATAAGGATATCCAGGTATGGAGCTCAGAAAGCTGTGCTTTAACAAGTCCTCCAGGGGATTCTGAGGGCATGCTCAAGTTTGAAAAGCCTGGTTGGGTGAGTCCGTTAATTAGTTTGTTTAACATGTGTTCCAGGTTGTTCTGACTGTCAGGCAAGTTTGAGAAGCCCTATTGGAGAAATTAAGCTGCAAATTTTACCATAGACCCAATACAAACTATTCCCTTTTTCTGGAGCAAGCTACAGTAACTCAAATTCTCTTCCCTCATTTTAGGTATGGAGTGACTGAAATTAGGGCAGTTGAGTACCAATTCCCAGAGTCTAATAGGTTTGATTTCCTAACACTAGGTGAAATAAGGGAGTTGGGAGAATCAGAGAAATTAAGGAATAGAGGAGGAATAATAAGCAAATTATTGAATTACCCTTATTTTTACATTTCAATACTGGAATTGAGCATTTTATATGATGTTTTTCCATGATTACATAAATGGAGTACAAAAAGTTCCTTTATATTTGAATTCTCTACTCAGAAACAAGGCTCTGTCAGTATTTGTAAGTGTTCGTTCTTATTGGTTGTAGGAAGGGGGAACTGAGACAGTAAATAGTCATCTTAATTTCATTTTTAACAAGGCTTTTTTGACAACTCTCTAATTTTAACTTCCACATCAATCCTGTAATTTCCATTTGACAGGGAATACTGGAATTCCCTCAGCTACTTGCTATGCTGTGGATGAGTTTCAAACAGAAGTTCTGTTCCTGGATTTTTCTTTCTAATGGAAGAAGCCTATGGTATCTCCTTGAGGGCAGAAATCACATCTTACTTGAATTTCAATCCCTAACAATATCTGTGGTAAAACATCTAGAAAGATATTTAATAGACATCGTGGCAAAAATATGTTATATTTAACTGTGTTGGTTCAATTTAGAGAAAGGAAACCAGAAAAAAATGTTCTCTGGGCTGATGAGCACTTGCATCTCTCCTTGGTACTGATCTACTTTCTAATATTTTCATCATAAAAATGACCATGTACATGGTCAGAGGTGCCTTGAAGTTAACCAAAAATTTGTGAATTCATGTGATAGTTTGGACTTGTATGTACTCCAGAAAAACAAGTTTTTCAACGTAACTCAAGCCTGAGAGTGTGAACCCACTGTAAGTAGAGCATTTTAATGAGGTTTCTGCAGTTAAAGTGTGGCCTACCTCAATCAGGATGGATTTTACTCCTTTTACTGGAGTCCTTTGTAAGAGGAATGGAATTCAGACAGATAGAAAACCACAGGAAGCAAGAAGCTTAAATTCAGCAGATCCTGGAGAACAGAGAAGCCAGGAGAGTCCACCATGTGCTTTTCCATGTGATAGAGGAGCCAAGGACCAAGGATCACTGGCAGCCAGACCCAGAACGCCAGTCTTTGCAAAGAAAGCATTGCCTTGATGATGCTTTGATTTGGACTTTTTGTTAGCCTCAGACTGTGAACTATTAAATTCCCATAGTTTCCACCCTCCTTTGCATGGTATTTACTTGAGCAGCCTAGGAAGCTAAAACAGCCCTCTTACATAATATAAAGCTGATGTTAGGAAGTGAATTCCCAGTCAGGAACTACTTCCTAGATATCAATTGCATCTAAATAAGGACATGTGACTAGTTCTGCTAATAAATGTGACTTGAAGTAAAATGTGTCATGTTCAGGGCCACGGAGATGAGAAGCAATTCACCTTCCTCACCTTTTCTTTCTCTAGCCCCTGAACACAGAGAATCCTGAGGTTCTAGAACATGGTGGAGGAGGAAGGTGCAGTTCCTAGCTCATAGGTAGCATTAACAGCTGGTGGTGGACTTTCAAAAATACTTCTGCTCCTCCCCAGGAGAGAATTGTACTTTACTGTCCCACAGTCATCAGATCTGGCCGTGTGGTTTGCTTTGGTCAATGAAATGAGAGTGGGAAAGATTTGTCCTTTACAAAGTGAAGCTTGGGCTCTTTTCTTTCTGACAATGATGACTGGCAATATACTAACTGGACATTGTTCTGTCTCTCAAAGTGACGATGACATGGAACAAAGCCACAGTTGCCCCACAATGGGTCAAATTGTAAACTTTTGTTGATATGAGACACAGAGATTGTGGCATCATATATTATTACAGTGTAACCCAGGCTATTTTGACAAATATAACATCAAACATATGTTTCTCAGGGAATATGGGAAAATCCTTAAAACTGTCAACTCTCCACTGGAAGCTGGGATGTGAGGCTGTCTAGCCCTTTCCCTGCCCCTCCCTTCTTGCTTTCTACAGCAATCACTTACAAAAAGCTCTGACTTTGCTTCACAGGCGGGAGAAGCTGTAGGATTTACACAGAATGAAGTATTTTCTAATGGTAATTGAGAAGAGAGAGAGAACAAAAAAGAAATTGAAAACGGTAACTGATTTCCATAGCATCCTTTAAAGTTCAGATTTAAGAAGTCGAAATTAGGGGTTTATGGAAATTCAATTTACGCCATTTTATTAGGCTATATAACTTCAGTGAGCACAAAATTAAAGCTGGGACAAGTGCATCATACATTACAGTGAAATAATGTCAGTTTTTGGAAAAGTCATCTATGGGGGGCAACACAGAAGGCAAAATTCTTAAAGGGGTGGAGGCATAATAGAATGCGCTAGAGAATTGGCAGCTGTATAGAATAATTTTAAGTTTTTCAGACAAATGGGAGAATGCTGGGGAAAAACACTGTCTTTAATGATCTTCTTTCATGAATTATATCAGTGGGAAGTACTTAGCTGAATTTCCCCTTAAGAGCAGACAAGATGAAAAGAATGAGTGCCATTGAGAATTTTGTCAGTCAATTACTCTTTTTTTTTTCTGTAAACTGTAGTACACCTAGCAATATACTGCTCTACATTCCGATTAACCCAGAATCTGCAGATGGCAAAAGCACTGTTTTCATGCTAATTTTACTATCATCACAGTGAAACAGAGAAGATAAATTTACTGAACTCCAAGTACACAGGCAATACAAGGCACAGGCTGCACTCATATTTTAGAAGAACTTCTTTAAAAAGCTAAAGAAGTTACTTCAGAAAAATAAAGTGTGGAAGTCTCTCCACCATTCTCCCATGGTTGCCACGTTACCCTAAAAAAGAACTCTTTTTTTCTTAATAGGATCAGCTATAATAATCTCACACTTTTATGGGATACCTTAAGAAGGGTCAGGTAAATGTGTGATGACATAGGGCTGGGCTGCGGAGGGGGCAGAACTATTAAGTGAGGAGGAAGGAAGCACATTTAAAAACAGTTCTGCTCTTTGCTGCCTTCCTTATATTTTTCACAGTTTTCCTTTCACGATATTTCTCCTAACATGTTTTTATTATAGGCTTATCAGCCAGGATGCCAGCCTATTCTCTCTAAAACAGGTTTGAAAGGCACACTTTGGAGAATGCATACTTCTTTGGTTTTAGGTAAATATGTTTTATAATTTGGTAGTATTTACACATTAGAATTTCACTTTACAACCCAAAGCATTACTCCAGAAACAACTATTTTTAAGGTCTATCCAGGGCCATTTTGCACCACCAAGTTATTTCTCAGGATTGTGCATTGCAAGCCTAGCTTAGTGTCAGGAACAAACTTCATAAGCTTATTTTATAGTCTCTCCTCCAGGTCTTGAGGAAAGTATCAAACCTAGGGACGAAGACTGAATCCCACTGAATACCTTTGGGTTTTCTTGGGTTTCGTCATTAAAAAGAGCCACTTGGTAGAACAGTGAGGTCAACGGCATATCAGCTAATCCATGTATGGCTTGGGCTATAATTCTACAGTTTACTGATAAGCATGCCACAGGGCAGAAAGTCAGAAGCCTGGCTGTGAACAAAGTTGACCATTAACCCTCTAAGAATGCCCAAGAGAAAGCAAGACAGTGAATGCCATAATGCTACACAATATGCCTTTTAGCATCATAAGTTCTTGGCCTTTCTGGCTTCATTGCAGGGTTCATAGATTCCAACTGAATCCCTTGTTACACATATCTAAAGGAGAATATGTGAGTATGTTCAGCAGAATTTAAATATCTTGATGGAGTAGAGAAAGAATCAGAAGTTTTCTGAGGAAGGTTATGTCAGTTTAGTCTTGGGGAATGGATTTAAATGAACCCAAAAAATCCAGTGGAAATTGCATATGCAAATGTTCATCTTAAAGTCATGCAATGGCTTCCTTTACCTATTAGTTATATCCGAACTCACTAGCATGATCCGGTCCCAATATATCTTAGTGGCCTAAATTTTTGCCACCCCTGCTCTTATCTCTTGTTTCAGTCACACTGAACTGATACTCAGGACTGCTGTGTAGGTTGTGCGTGGGGGGTATACTGCACAGAATCCACAGTGTATATGTGTGGGTGGTGGTGGTGATGGGATAGTCCACAAGCTTGAGGGCAAGAAATGTTATTATTCATCTTTGAATAAATAATTCCTGGCATAGGGTCTGGTATATAATAAGGATTTAATGAATATTTGTGGAATAAATAAATAACAAGGTCTGAGGAGTTATTTCACTGGATGGCAATCTACAAGTTAATAAATTTCTTTGTTTCCATTAGGTGATCCTACAGAACATTTACACATGGGCATAGAAGGATAGAAAACACCTGTAGTTGTCTTATCACACATTAATTAGCAAGGAGGCAGTTCTGAGCTATAAAATCATTTAGCAAAACACCCCCATCAGCACCTACTATTAAACATTATAGATAAATACTGCAACATTAAGTTGTGTGACAGTGCAAATAAAAGTGTTAACAACTGATATAATTAACCCACTGTGTTTTTTAAATTATTAAATGCTAACACTTACTCCATTTATAACCATTCAATTACTCCTCACATATAATATAAAAATTCTCAGTATAGTCTAGAATGCTGTTTATAACCTGACTCTTGCTCCTCTCTTCAAATTTCTTTCTGCAACCCCTCCCTCTTCCCTACCCCATCCATCTTGCACCATACCTGAGCCCTACATTCAGACAACACAATTACCCTGGCAGTTGCCCTAATGCCATCTCACTTCAGTAAATCATCATTCAGCCTCTTGCTTTGGCATATTCTGTCTCTTCAGTCAAAATGTCCTTCCTATTCTGTAGGAAGATGTCACTCATAATTCAAGTCTCAGCTAAAAAGTCACGTTGCATTCTCAGTTAAACCTCCACCCCTGGGCCCAGTGGAATCATGGGCACCTTGCTTTCAACTTATATGGTTCTAGGTACAAAACTTTATCCATTCTGCTTATTATAATATTCATAACTGTTTATTTGTCATATTTATCATGTGTCTTTCACCTCCTTGAAAGCAAGTATTAGGTTTTGCTCAGTCCTGAATCACCAGTATCTAAGACGAGTAGTAAAGACAGTCATGTAATAGACAATTCAACCAGTGAGGGATTTAGGAGCAAAGGGCAAAACCTGCCTTAGTCCTGTCTCCAATTGTAAGTGCAAAGGAAAGGCTCACTGATGTCTTCCACAGCTGGATCAGAACTGGGGTTTAGTTTTCACCCTATTATTTTTCCTTTGTGGCATAAGAAATGGAAGCTTATGGGAAGATTCTGGGAAAATCAACTTCTCTCTTATCTTCTCCATAGCCGTGCCTTACAGAGTTGACCATCTCCAAGGGAGGTTTCCTAGCAAGACGGCAGCAAAAATGAGCTGCTTCCACTAACTTTGTTATTTTTTTTTTCACTCCTATGCTTTTTGATCATTGCAAAGAATATCCAGGATGGTACAGCAGTGTAATGATCAGCTATGTGTCTCTTTCCTTTTTTACGGTGAATTATTCAGTTCCTCTAGCAATGCTCTGGGAGAGAGCTGCAGGCAGTGCAGAGGTTTAGAAGTATGCTTTGGACATGGATTAGGATACAGACTTAATAATTCCACAACTCAAAAGCAACTTCCAAGATAAAAGCTGAATTTATAAATATGAAAGATGCTCTGAACATAGGAGATAAGAAATAAGTAATGCATTTTAGTTAGTTTCAGTGTTTTATCTCTCTCCTCCAAGATCAAAGGAAATGGAAGAATTCATATCAAGAATCATCAGTGTAACTGTGGATTTTGTTCATATCTATGTTCTGTGTAAATGGAGCTCCACCTAATTTATTGACTGAGTAGTAAAAAATATCAAGAAAAATGGAAAAGTTTTTTTTTTTCTGAAAACTTCACTTGGTTAAGGATGATTCTTCTGAATTGTACCAGCCAAAATCTCATTCTAAATAATCTCCACAAATTTTATCCTCCCTTCAGTATGTCATTTCCTATCAACTATATAAATTATTTTCAAAATAAAATATTATAAAAGTTTTAGATTTTACATAAAATTTAAAAATAAAGTATGGAGTTCCAGTATATGCCACATCCTATTTCTCCTATAGTCAACCTCTTATATTAGTATGGTGTATTTGTTAGAATGTTGATAAATATTTATTAACTAAAGTTCATACTTTGTTCAGATTTCCTTAGTTTTCTCCCAAAGTCCTTTTTCTGTTCCAGGATCCATGCAGGATACTACATTACATTAAGTTGTCAGGTCTTATACTTCTCTTGTTTGTGGTCTGTGATGGTTTCCTTAGGTTCTCCTAGCTTTCACAATACTTTAGTAGGTTGAATTCTGTATCTGAACAAACACATGGTCTTAATCTTAATCCAAGTGCCTGCAGGTTTGAATCTAAGGTAAATAGGAACTTTTGAAGACATTATTTTTAGTTAAGGTATGACCAACCGAACCAGGGTGGACTTCCCTCTGATTTACAGCAGACTTTATAGATAAAACCCAGAAGGCACAGAAGCAAGAAAGGAGAGCACTTTCCCCCTGATGGGAGGTGGAGATACAAGTCAAGGCACCTCAAGGATTGCCAGGAGCCAGCACCAAAACACTACTGTGTTCTGGGAGAAAGCAAACCTTGCTGATACGTTGATTTTAGACCTCTATCCTCAAAATTGTAAGCCAATTAATACCTTTTGTTGAATTCAACCTGTTAGGTGATATTTTCAATAGCAGCTCTGGCAAACTAAGACAAATACTCTGGCAGTTTTGAGGATTATTGGTGAGATATTTCATAGAATGTTCCTCAACTGTGATTTGTCAGAAAGGTTTCTTGTGATTAGAGAAGACGACAGAGGTAAAGCATCATTTCATCATATCATTCCAAGGATACAGACTATCAATGTGCATCACTGCTGATGTTAATCTTGATTACCCAGCTGAGGTAATGTTTGTTAGGTCTCTCCACTGTAAATTTACTCTTTTTTTCTCTTTTCCATAGTGTCCCTTTTGGAAGGAAGTTACTATGCCCATTGCACACTTAAGGAGCTGTGAGTTATGTTCCACCTCCTTGAAGGCATAGTATCTAGATAAATTATTTGGAATTTCTCTGCATGGAAAATTTGTCTCTTCTCCCCCATTTATTTACTTAATCATTTCTTTATATCAATATGGTCTCATGTATATTTATTTTCTTCTCAGGGTTATAATGCAATACAATTCTATTTATTTTGTTCCTCAAATTGTTCCTCTTTTGGCTATTAGGAGTGCTTTCATTTGGGTTCTGTGTTCCTCTGGCACATGGCATCATGATGAGCCTTTTTTTTTTTATAACACATCTTTCCTTTCTGGTACTACAAGCTGTCCCAGGCTTATCTTGTATGTACCCTGACCCAATGCTAGAATCAGCCATTTCTCCATGGTGTACTGATTCTTTTAATGGAGAATTGTATTTTAAACCAAAATTTGGACACTAGGTATGATCATAGGTGATGGGGCATCATTGCTTCTAGGCTCTTTCAGCTGACAGAGAAAAGAAACAACTAAGAGTCTTATATACATATTTATACATATTTTATATGTAACTATCTATACCTATATTAAGCTAAATATGAGTTCATACTGATATTTCTAATTCTAATCCATTACCACACAGTTAAGGGGTTCTTAACCTTTTTTGTTCCACAGACTCTTTTGCCAGTCAGGTGAAAACCATAGACCCGTTACTAAGGAGGCTGGAAACAGTTGAGCAGCCCAAAGCTGAAGCAATGAACCCTAGAGGAGAGGGAAGATACGAGCCATGTGCCTAATCACCCAGAGTGAAGCACAGGGAGGAAATGAGCCTGGAGGAGAAGGCAGAGACTGGCTGCCGTTTTGCCTTGCCACTAGGCAGGAGCCTAGGTTCACCAACAGCCAAACTTTGGTGAGACAGCATCTCTGGTGCTGTCTTCATCTAGACACTGTCACAGCCTTGGAACTGTAAGTTTTACCTTAATAAATTCCCATTAAAAAAGTTAACCCATTTCTGGTAGCAATCTAAGACAACCTGTAAAAGATTTTGTGGGAAAAAGAGTAGAGATAAATTTCAGGGGAAGTTAAACAAGGCAAAATCAAAGAAAACACAACTGGTAAAGCAGTTATATATTAAAGCAGGTATAGATCCATGAAACCTAGTAAGGCACATTGAAGATGTAGTCAAATGAAGGCTGTTCTGATTAAATAAGATATGATTATAAAATAAAACCAGTGGGAATCAAGAATTAGGATGTACACAAAGAGCATGAATATTGGCAGTGGACACATGAACCCAAACCAGGAGAACACAGATTCCAGAAGATAGAGAAAAATAAAACTCCTATTGATCAGTTAAATAGTCAGAGGTCAGGAGATCTACTGAAAGTAAAGAACTGGTATCAAAAGGCTGGGATCCCAGAATCCAGATATCCATGGCAAGGAAAGGATGATATCTGGGATGTGGAGTCTTGTCCATACATTACCTCAGGGATTTTATATGCACCCTATGAAGAAATAACTGGGTATTGATCAATTAAGGCTTATAAGAGGAAAAAAAAAAATAGAGCTCATGTAATACACTGTAATGAATATAACTTGCACTGTTGATTTATTAATGTGATTGTGGCTGAGAGGAATAGTCTAGGGAGGTTAATTTAAGTGAAAGAGCTAAAAGATAATCTAGGAACTATATAATTTACTGAGTTTGGCGGTAGATGAGAATCGTGTTAATAATGCAAATACGAGAATTTCCTCTATTGCATGGAGTTAAGAATATGGGGCAAATACAACTAACTTATAGACTACAAGTTAATAGCAATATTATAATATTTTTGTAGCAAAGGCAAAGGACGTACAATATCAATCAAGATACAAATCAAGATACAAGATAAAAAAAAAAGATACAAGATACAAGATGGGATTTAGTTTTATGAGATGTGACTATGATCAAGCATTTTTGTTTCATTTTTTCCTTCAACAAAGAGATCTTGGTTATGTCATTTAACCAATCTGTGATCATTTATTCATATTTTGGAACACTGGAGAAACAACTGAGTTTATTTTTAGAATTAAATAAGGTAAATGTGTCTGGACAGGTTTTTGTTTTTTTTTCTTAAGGAGAGAGAGAGAAAGAAAGAGAGACGTGGCTGGCAAAAACCTACAGCCCTTAGTATTCCTGGGTAGTCTCCCATCCAAATACTAACCAGGCCCCACCCTGCTTGGCTTTGAGATCAGAGAAGTTTGGAAGCATTCAGGGTGGTATGGCCATAGACTGGACAGGATTTTTTTAAAGTAATGACTTCATAATTTGTTAGGCCTCCTTTTGTCTATTGTTTTAGTTTTTGAAGTCTAAATAAAGTTTAAACAAAGAAAAAAGGGAAAAAAAGAATAGAAATTAGGAGTATTTGACTAAATTTAAGCATTGAATAATATCCTTCAGTGCCCAACAGAGAGAGGTTTCCAAGAACCCTTTTAAGGCTCCTAGATAGGGCTGCCTCAACTGTGGCTCATAATAGAATGATCATTTTCTACTGTAATTATTTGCTTAGAGGTATGTGAACTAGACTGTGAGGTCTATAGAGATAAGGGCCATGCCTAAGTTACTTTTGGTCACCAGCACCTAACACTGTGCTTAGCTCAGTGTGTCCATGTTGAATAAATAGAATAAGAGAAGAAAAGAATCCAAGTAACAAAGAGTTTATATACATAGATTTAAAGAAAAACAGTCCTCTAACACTACATCAATGTACTTCCATCTCATTAAGAAGTTTGGCCCTTGGCATATTGATTTTTCTAATGGCTTTTTTTTTTTTATTTCTCTCCTCTTCCCCTCCACCCCCACCCCCCCAGTTGTCTGCTCTCTGTGTCCATTCGCTGTGTATTCTTCTGTGTCCACTTGCACTCTTTCCAGTGGCACTGGGAATCTGCGTCTCTTTTTAGTTGCATCATCTTGCTGTGTCAGCTCTCTGTGTGTGCAGCGCCACTCCTGGGCAGGCTGCACTTTTATTCGCATGGGGTGGCTGTCCTTACGGGGTGCACTCCTTGCGCATGGGGCTCCCCTACGTGGGGGACACCCCTGTGTGACACAGCATGCCTTGCATGCATCAGCACAGCATGTAAGCCAGCTTACCACACAGGCCAGGAATTGAGCCAAATCTGCTTCCCTTTCTAATGGCATTTAAAAAATTTTTTATTGCTGTAATCATAGGTAATTTAGTGACTTATCTGCAATGACTAAAATCTATAATGAAAATAGATTACCTTGGGACATTTCATTAACCCTATTATTTTGCAGTCCCATTAATGAGAAACTCACTAGCATCTCACGTCTTTATTTTTTAGGGAAGTATAGCTAAGAAATTGTATTATATAAGCATTTCAGTTGTACTCTGATTTCTTCATGATACATCAAGACTATATTTAATTGAATTACCCTTTTCTGAAAACAATTGCATATTTGGAAATTGCCTTCATGTTGCAAAGGGCTGGAAGTTGATATTCTGATTTTGTCCTCCAAATAAAAGATAAGTCACTATTTTTTTTCTGTTGACTAAACACAGGCAGTTTTTATTGTTGTGTGTCATGAGTCCCAAACTACTCAAAGGATAACCTGAACTGTATAAACATTGAGGTTTGTGACATATCCTGACAGACTGAATAAAGAAAAATATGACATCCCAAAGTTCTTTGATTAGGGAAAAACAGTAAACTGTGATAAGTTTATGGAGACTTTCAGCTCCTTGACTGAGTACTGTTAATTTTTGAACCAATAACTTTCACAAAATTCTATATGAAATTTTAGGGGTGGACAATAGGTTAAAAATGGTCTTTTTTTTTCTTTAAAAGATATCCTTAAAAAAAAAGATATCCTTAATTTATATGTAAGTAGCCAATGTATTTAAAATAGAACTTTTGAAGTATATTCATCATCATAATCTTACAGGTTAGGGTTGGTGACACTGGGGAAACCATTTCACTCCCTGGGCTTTTGCTAGCTTCTCTTTAAAAATGGCATGATATTATTTTTCCTTATTTGAAGAAAATCAGATCTCTTCTAGCACTGAAATTCTACAGGAGAGATATTGGTTAATGTGCACAGAAATCTTTATTGCTTACCTTCTCAGAACCCATGCTATTCTTACCCCCAAACACACACACATATATAAAGAACTTTCTGTCTTAACAAGAGATAGAAAAACATTTCCAAACTAGTAAGGCTCAAGTTAAAGCTAGAATGCTGTCTTGGAGCCATTAGGAACTTGAATCAGCCAATGTTTACATTTGATATCTCATTTAGGAAACAAGATTCCTCACAACTAAATTAAATTTATTTAAAAAGTCATTCTGGAAAAACAGAAAAAGGCAGTAAGTGCATGCATAAGTTTCCAGGCTGCTTAACAACATGGTTTATTGGCTCATGATTTCAGAGGCTGAAAAGCTTGCTTCTTCCCAGGCCAGCAGCCTTCCGGCTGGATGACAATCCTTGGGTTCCTGGCTCTCCCATGACACTGGGATACCATCTCCTTTCTTTTCCATTTTTCTACTGACTTTCTACTTCTGGTTTCCTTTCCATGTCTTGCTCTATATATGGCCTCCAAAAATAGGATTAAGATCCATCTTGATTCAGTTGATTTCACCTTTACTAAAGATAACATCCTCTAACATCTTCAAAAGGTCCTATTTGCAATGGGTTCACAAACAGAGGAATAGATTTAAGATTAAGAATACTTTTTTTTTTCCTTCTGAAGTATTTAACTCAGCCTACCGCAGTGCACATCCATTTAATATCTGAAGTACTTTTTTAGAAAATGTTTTACTTATCCTAAAACATATAAATATATTAGCCCAGAAATAAATGCTCAGTTTATAATTTGAGGCAAATGGAAAGAAACTAGCATTTATGGTGAGCCATGCATTTACACATACATTTAGGAAGAAGGAGAAGCAGGGTGTGTGCTAGTGTGTGTGTGAGTGGGTGAGAAGGGTACTTAACTTGTTATGGTATGAAAACGGTCTCTTTGATAAGGGGACAATCAGCCTGAGACCTGAGATTTTCAGGAAGATTATTCAAAGCAAAAGAACAGAAGGAACAAAGGCCAAAAAAAGGAAAACAAAATCTTTCCAGCATTCCCTAATTTAAAGTAAAGGTGAGACTAATAAAATTTTTTAAAAAGTATGATTGTTGGAAGAACAATAAAATGTTAACAGAATATGCCAGGTGGCAGAAATTGGCTAGCTGTTGGCCAAACTCATTTCTTCTTCCACCTGGACACACATCAATACAATGCACCACAGACACCTTTGTGTCATTTGCTTACATTAATGGAGCACAGTTGGGGACTTTTAATAAATGATGACTCGTGGACTCCGGTGGAAGGGATATAAGCCACTTTCAAATGTGTGCCATAAAAATTTCCCAGCATGAATGATCATCTGAGGCCCAAGGGTTCTCAACCAGGGGTCCACAGATTTCAGGGTATACATGAGTTTGAATTAAAATTAAAACAAACAAACAAACACATTATCCTTGTGGGGACATGTTGGTGCAGGTATGATATATTTATTAAATAACACACAGTATACTGTGGACTTAGTAAGAGGTCCATGGTTTTCACCTGACTGGCAGAGGGGTTCATGGAACAAAAAAGGTTAAGAACCCCTGCCTTAGAGTTTAAACTTTTTTCCTTTAGGCAACAACTGTGGAAGTCATGTATAAAAGACTATGGAGCCACAGATGAAAGGAAACTGGGTCCTTGAAATAGAATTTGGTATTAAATACTCTGCTGACCAAAACCCCTCCCCCCCTCACCCCCTCACCCCCCACCCTTACTTTGGGACTTTTTAAAGTCTAGAAAATGTTTTTTTCCCAATAAACCATTTCAAATTTGTGATTTGCCTATTTTATCAGCTAACAAGTGGTAGATGGTTATATCAGATACATAAGTATTGCCTCAGATTGTGTTTTAATTTTGTCATAGGTTTTGATGGTATTTTAATAACACATTCATTATAAAATTGTTAGTAACTCAAAAATTAAAACCCCAAGGGGAACTACTAGATGCAGAATAATAAGTGATTAAATGCGAGGAAATAATGGTGATGTACCTTGGGCAAATCCCAGAATCACAGACTCACTGGATAAAAATTAACCAATTCCAACTCTCTCACAAACAATATTAGAAGTGGTCATTTCACCTCCAAGGTTAGGTAGACTACTATATACATAAGCAACTAGTTGGAATTTTGAACAAGGGTATCTGATAGATAGTGTATTAGACAGTGGAAATTTGAATGCTATAATGTCCATCTGATGTGAATGGAAATATTAAACGAAAAGGACTGAACTGCAATTATCTGAAAACAGAATACGTTCCATGATTATTAATTCATTCCTTCAGGATTTCTTTAAGCACAAATACAAACATCTTTATTGGTGATATCTTGTTGTGTCTTCTGCCAAGATTTCTTTTTTGTCAATTCACAGCTTTGAGAAGATGCATACTGAAAGCTCTCAACTTCTTGAGGTATAACAGGAAATGCATTTTTCTTCAATCACTGCCTTTAAAATATCTTCAGGATGGCTCTTCTCCATCTCTGATAATATCTTGGAACAATCCTAAACTCTAGAGTCCCACTTGAGTTTTAAGAACAAATCCCATTTTGGTATTTAAGATTCAATTTCCTGTATACATCAGCTTAATGTGGTCTAATGAACACTTCATTCCACTCCCACTGCAAACTTCTTCCAGCAGGCCCCACCCAAGCCTTGGGTCAGCCTTGTTCCAGCCTTGAGAAACTACAGCATGAGTGGATTCCTTTCTTTTTTCACTGCTTTTCTTTGACCTCTTCATCCTTCTCACACTGCTGATTCAAATGCCTCCAACATCTGCACAGAAGGTTTAGTGATAAGAATAGAAAGAAACAGTAAGTGTTTTAGTTATCTGGTGCTGTCTTTGTCCCTTGGTTTTGGATTTTCCCTTTGGGGCAAGAATCCAAATGCTAGCTCTTTATTAGAACATAAACGAAGTAACCACTGGGTCATCTGCAGCGGACTCTTCTCTGACAGGGGTGGCACAGTTACCAGCTTAAGTCGAGTGACAGTGTCTTCACCTCCTATTCATGCAAGTCTACCCCAAAACTTCTAAACTCTAGGATCCCTTTGCCTGGTAGGCAACTCTCCTGGCTGGGGTTGAGACTTGCTTTTAAAGCATCCACTTGGCCAATGGGAAGCCAACACATCCTTGCTTGACCAAATGCAGAAAGAAAGCTTCAGCTACTAAATTCCCTCTATATCTTGCTCCCCCCTCACAAGAGCTAGACAGCCATTGCCTTCAGCGTTCTCCAGGAAGATAACAGTTACCTATGTATGCTCACATGCATCCAACAAAATCCTGAGGACCCTTTTAAAGGGTCCTTAAGAACTTTCTCCTCATAGTATATTAGATTGGCCCTTGAGTTTTCTAATAACCAGGTTCCCATGGGCAACAAAAAGTCTGTCTGCCTATCTAGTAGAGGCACTGATATCTTTGAGATGATCTATTGTAGACTCCATCTTTGAGTGAATGGAGCATACTCTTCCTATCCTCAGAGGGTAGCAGAAAAGCCAAATATCTTCCTCGGGAGACCTAACACTCACAAAATTATATCCCCTAAAGTCTTTTGGCTTTGGTTTAATAGGAAGGATGGTGTGATGGGGATGGTATTTAGTTTCATAGACTATCAAGGCAGACATTATGAAATAGGTTCAGCTTAAACAACGGAAATTTATTCGCTTACAGTTTTGAGACCAGGAAATGTCCAGATCAAGGCATCATCAAGGCAATGCTTTATTCCTGAAAATTTACTATCAGAGATCTTTGGCTTCTCTGTCACATGACAAGGCACACAGAGGTGTCTGCTGATCCCTCCTTTTTCTTCCAGGTTTCATCGCTTTCAGATTCTTCCTTCTGTGGCTTTTTCTCTCTGTCTGAATTCCATTCTCTTATAAAGGACTCCAGTAAGAGGATTAAAACCATTCTTATTCAGGTGGTTCACATCTTAACTGAAGTAGCCTCATCCAAAGAACATACTTACAATGGGTGGATACACACAGGAATGATTAGAATTAGGTCGTGTTTTTCTGTGGTATGTACAGCTTCAAACCACCACATGTGGGAATGCAAATGTCCTGGTATTGTCTGGCAGCCTCACCTTTGTTTTCTAGGGCTAGAACCCAAATATTTGATATAGCAAACTCTATAGGTATTGTCTAGTAGCCCGACCTATTATCTCTTGTCATTCTACATCTCATTGTATAATTAAAGAGAAAATTTATTATTAGCTCTGTATGAAGCATTTTACAATTATTATATCCTTTAATCATTGTAGTAATTTAATGAAGTAGGGAAGATTATTATCCTATCTCAGAGATGAAAATCAAACAGCACCTCAAAGCAATTAAGTAATTTGGTCCATGTCACCACACATCATTAAGTGGCTGAGCTGGGTAATGAGCAAACCCATTCTCTTAACTACCTCAATGTTAGAATGCTCATGAGAAGATAAAGAGGAGAGAAAATTACGTTTAAGTAATAAGTGTTGGCTTTGAAGAACCAAGAGAATAAACTCAAAATCTGTTATAAGTTATAAAAAAATAACTTTAAAAATCAATAATCTTCTTAAACACCAGTGGCAACCAAATGAAAATACAATGGAGGAAAGAAAAGAGATATAATGCAAAATAGCACCAACAAAAACAATAAGAACCAAAGCTAAGATATTTGGACCAGCTCTAACTAGAAATATAAAAGTTTAATATAAAAATGCTCTACAAATATTTAGTAAGCATACAAACATAAATAGTTATATTATGTATTTATTTGTGCAGTCTGAACATGTATAAAGTTAAAAATATGTCTAAGTTAATTTATAGCCTTGATTCAATTACAAATTAAAATTTCCCAATGGAATATGAATTTGAAACTGATGAATGTATTCTAGAAGAACATGTGAACAGGTAAGTGGGGCCTAATAAAAGGGAATAACCAAAGAGAGACAAAAGATTTAAGACAAAAGATCAAGTTTTAACTCTTCAATAAATAATATATATATACACACACAGAGTCTTTGCTGCTTATCAATTTATTGTATCTCAGCTCCATATCCCTCCTTCTTTACTGCTTTGTGAAAATGGAGCTGTTTCCTTTAAACATTATTTTTTGCCAGCTGGCACAACAATTAGCTTTGCCAATAGATGGCACTGGATAGGCACTGCAGGAGGAAGGATTCTCTTTCCTGGTTCCACTTTGCTTGCTGACAAGTTCCCACAAGGCATGTGGTTTCTTCAGCTCCATATTCCTTCAGCATGTGTGGCTTCCCCAATACCCAGTTCCTACAGTGTGCAGCAGCCAGCAGCACCCCACAGCCAACAGCTCCTTCATCATCTCTCTTAGGCCTCTGGTGAGACAGTTCCTCATGAATGGTTTTCTCAAACACCCTAGAGTAACTTCCTTGCCCTCTCCAAAAGATTCTTGATCTCAGCACTTGGGCAGAGGGGAAAGTTCAATTAGCAAGTGTCAAAGCAGCTGGGGTTTTTGAGGGAGGAGAGAGGGACAATCGTTTGAAAACAGTAATTAAGATGAGGGCATTTACAGTATGATCCGGGGTGGGGAGGTGGGAGGGGGGACACAACCATTTAACAAGGTTGAGGGGAAACAAGAAGCTGACAGGCACTCAAGAGGTTGTGGACTTAAGGGTTTTGCTAAGGGCAGTCATCCTGAGATCCACTGGAAATGGGGAAGGCATTGTGAGTTTGGAGGAGGTTAGGAGATTGGATCACATCAGAATATAGAAACATGGAGGGAATAGGACTAAGGATGATGATAAATGGTGGAAGATGGCTAGGATTTTGTGTTGAGTATTATATGTGGAGACAATGCTAAAACTTTTTTGGAGGTACAGATTGGTCCCTTCAGAATCCAGAACCCATTGCCAGCTTTGTGCTCTCTTCCTGTACAAAAACCTTACTCTCACTTCCGTTTTGTTGACCATAGTAGCCTACTTAAACAAATAGACCTAACTTGTTCTCTATTTATTCCACGAAAGAAAATGTAAGCCACACAGAATAGTAAGAGAAAGGGAAATAATGATTCAATCAAAATATTATTTCTGTAACACTAGGTCCTATACTAGTCTTCCTCAAAGTGGGATCCATTAATTTTCAACATCAGAAATAACTGGGGTCCCAGTTAAATATCAGATTCTAGCTAAAGTCCTCAGATTCTCATTTCAAACCTCTTTGGGTCAGGCCTGGTAATAACATATGTTTAGCCCCTCTGATTATTTTGATGCAGATAAACAAGGGCTTCCTTTGACAAACACTTATGAGATAAATGAATGCTTTCGTGTGTTACAAACTAGAGTAAAAGATTAGGCAGATTATAAAAACATAACTAAAAAATAAGCAAGTGAGAAAACTTGACTTTTATACCACTGGGCCATCCATTAGCTTTGGCTCCCATTTCAAATGGAAGTTTACAACTATGGGAAGAGCTAAAGGAAATGGGAGTGAGGTTATAGGTAAACAGAGAAAGAAAGGAGGAATGTCTCATGCTGGTGATGGGCAGACCTAGGTTACTGAGAATCAACCAAGAAAAGCCATGACACCAAAGCAGTGCCTATGGCTCCAGTGAATGAATAGCTTCCTCTCCTGGACACAGGAGACCAGTGTCAGTCAGGAGACAGAGTATCAGAGTCTGGCTTCACGCCCTGGTTGGAAAAGAGGGCCATGTCAGAGCAGACAGATATCCAGCACTATCCAAATCAGTGTTGCCATCTCGATCTTTATTTAACCTTCATCAGGTCTTGACTGATCCAACATGATTGGTCTCCCTGCTGCTAGACTCCTGCTGATCAAATCTTTTCTATACACTGCAGCCAGAGTGGGTATTAATGTACCAATCTGATCACTACAGTCCCTCCCTTATAATATTTCTCACACTGCCCACAAGAATAAGTCCAGGCTCCCTTGAAAGGAAGCATGGAGTAGAGCCATCTGCTTTACCTAAAATGTACTAGTTGGGTTTAAATCCAGCATTGCTACTCACAGCTGGGTGACATTGGGGAAATTATTTACCCTCTCTGTGCTTAAATTTTCTCATCTGTAAAGCCAGGATATTAAACCTATGTAGCACCATGCAGACAAAATGCAATGAAAAAAATAATCCCTGGGACTGGAAAATGCAGCAGCCTAAAAACACATGTCTCCTGTGGTTCTTGGGGAGATCATAAAGGAAATGCAGAGAAGGAGACCAAAAGGAGGGGATGAAGGGAGCTACTGGCTGTGGGGTGCTGCTGGCTCCTATGTGCTGCAGGAATGGGCACATACTAAGCCCTCTGGAAGGATCAACTCTGGTCAGTGTTATGCCTCCATCCTTCATCCACATGAATCTTGTTTCCATCCTTGCCAAGTCACTTGCAGTTATGTTTTAGGAGATTATTTCATACCTCAAGACCTTAACACCTCTACTCTTGACCCTAAATACCCTCCTCTCCCCTCCCCTCATAACAAACTCTTATACATTCCTCAATTACTAGCTCAGAGGTCTCTCCTCTGTGGCTTGCCCTCCCTCACTCTGCCCCAAGTAGTCTAGTCCCACCTTTGCATTAGCCCTTTATCAAGTCCACATCTTTGACATTAAAAAATATATCCTTTGTGTTGTAATTAATCTTTCGTCTTCATGGTCTTCTACAAAAGTATGTCTCTGACTAAGCCGTTAGTTATACCACCGTCAAAACTGATGGTGCATCTTCCTGAAATCTTTAATGTATTTAGTACTTTTCTCTAAACCAGTTCACAATTTCACTTAAATTTATTTTAAAGGAGACTTTACAAAACTCTCATAAACAGAATACATGTTACACTGAAAATAAATAATCATTGTGATACAATAAAAAATGTATGTCCGTGTACCCCAAACACATCTGTTACCAGCACTCAGGTGAAAAATTCTGTACTAAAACAAAACCTTTTCAGGGAAAGGAATGCTTATCTTCAACTCCCCAGTACCCATTATAATGTGGACACAGAACAACATCTCTGCAAATGATTCTTGAATTGCCAAAATCTTTCAGAAAGCCCTAGCTCCACATAGTAATTTTTAAAAGGGTAGAAGGGTTTACATATCCTTGTAAATTTAAGAGTGTAACAGAGTGATAATTTTGAAGGTGAAAATTCACCAGAATTTTGCTTATGGATGGAAACAGGATTTTCCAATCTACAAGTGAGAATTCAGGCTGCTAGTATGAATATCGATTCATGTCTTAGCTCTTAGAAAAACCATGGACTGGTTGGCTTAACCAGGAATTTGCTGGCTCACAATTTTGGAGACAGGAAGTCCAAATCCAAGGGTTGACAAGGCCACACATTCTCCAAGGTCCGAAGCATTTCAGCCATCTCCTATCACGTGGTGATCATTCTCTTCTGTTTACTCTGATCTCCGCAGACTTCTGGCTTCTACTCACTGTCTGTATTCAGATTTCCTTTGCTTATAAGAACTCCAGTCTTAGGGATTAAATCCTACCTGGTTCAATCTGGCCGCATCAACATAGCATCTACAAGTCCTATTCACAAAAAGAGTCCATACTGTAACTAATAAGAACGCTAGAACTAACACTAATAGCCTTGAAGGTCCTATTTACCAATGGGCTCACACACATAGGAATGCAGATTAAGACTTGACATGTTTTTATGGGGGACATGATTCAATTTCCAACAGTGAGAAAAATTACTCTTTGAAATAACTATCAGAAAAAATAACTTTGGTTACTCCCAAGGAACTACTGTTTTTTGTTTTCTTTTAGAAATCTTATTTGACTGCTAGATATACCAGAGCCAAATACGTCCCTTATGATCAGGGCAAGGTCTTATACCATAATATTGTATACTCTTTTTCCACTAGTGTTGATTTCACATTTGAATTGCCTCCTATCCTTTAATTGGGTTGTTTTGCTATTTTAACTTATGCTTTTTATAATTTAGCAAACATTTTTATTGAATCATGTATATATATAAGTCAACTAATTCAATAAATAAGCAAATAAATCAATGGATGGATGGATTGATGGATAAATAAATGGGTCATGAGCAGTCATTAAATATGTCAATACACTTAATCAATTCAGCTGGGGTAAATTAGTAAATCAGACTGCCAGTTTGATAACATGTAAATTAAAAAGTCTTTTAAAGGGCAGTAGTTCTTTTCATCTCTTAATTTCCTATTTCAACAATTTTAAGACAAACATGATTGACACCAAAACTAGTTTGGCTTCAAGGCTTGGGATCTTGCTTGTCAGGAATAACTGCAGATGAGAGAGATTAGAGATGGGTGGTGTGTGTGCAAGGAAAGTGATTTACCCACCTCTCTCTTACAATGAAGTGCAAAGTTTATTAAATTACAAATAGAAAACACATTGATTCTGTCTTATAAGCAGATACCAAAGCGTATCTGGGAAGTTCACAATACAGGAAAGGGGCAATCATTTTTCTTTGTCACTTACCCAATATTATCACTGTTCCCACTGAGAACTGGATTATTTACAAGACTACACAATATTATAAATTTCTTTGATAAAATCTCTTCAGTATATATCATTTAAAGGTCTTGAAAAATACTAGATATGAACTAATAACAATTCAATACCAATGGAATTAAGTGATAGTATAAATGATATGCTCTAAAGATCCAATAAATCATTGGGAAAAAAAAAAACAACTCTTAATGAAGCACTTTCCTTTTTTTCCAACAGAAAACTTTTTAGGCTATATCTATTTAAAAATGCTTTAAATATGCATTTATACAAAATGAATAGTAATTTAAATATAGTTAAAATAATCTTTTATCTTCAAGTATATAGAGAAATTCTGCTTGCAAATGTACAATTGGATGGCACTATTGCATTTTCAGAAAGCTTAATAAAACTAATGATTATACACTCATTTTGAAATACAGCACTATAAAATACACACATGCAATTTGATTTCACAGTTGGTAAATGTAACCATTCCTTTTAAAAGATGATTTATCTTCCAAGTAGTATATTAGGCAGATTTTATTACCATTACACACACACACAAACACACACAATGAATATTCAAGATTTTATCTTCAAAAAGGAAATATCCAGGAACACAGACAATGAACTCTGCATGTAGAATTTACAACTCCCTAAATCTTAGTTGCAATAACCATAAATTCAAGTTCAGGTAAAAGGTCAATATATGTAATAAGCAAACTAGAAGGGCTATAGCAGCAACAGCGAGTAAAACCAACTAAAAGGTATTTGAGTGTTTAATCTCTATACCACCAATGCTTATAAAATGTGCTATGTTTTTGTGTTCATCTTGGAAATACATGCTTCTAGGAAACCATAATGGCAACTATTAAAAGATTTTCACTTAACTTTTCACTATTATTACCAAAAACTGTATTTTGGAGAGGTGAGAGAGTTGGTTTGGGAGGCAAATGGCTCCTGAAATCTACTACTTACTCCCTAACATATTTGACCTTTGGCAAATTCAACTTCATGAACTTTCCTAAGCCTTAGTTACATTTTCTATAAAACATGAACAATGATCTTTATCTCAGAAAGATTAAATTAGATAATGGTCATGGTATTCAATCATTATGTTTTTGTTGCTAAAAAGTGCATACAAGTATAAAGGTTTTATCTCATTAGAAATTTATAAGTTTATCACAGTATTAAATTCTGATATAATGTATGGTAAAGAAACCTGGGAATGAAGGGTAGACTAGTGTTTTCTATGTCAAATTCAAAATAAAATTACTATAATGAATCCCATGTAAAATGCCTATAAGTTTTAATCTGAGCTGAGTACATCCACTTAAAATTTCACTTGAGATCTTGTCAAATTAAAACCTGTTAAATTCATGAACAATGGACTAAAGTGGCTTATTATTCTACTATAGACTTATTATTCCAGGAATGGAAGAACTCATTATTGATATAAAGGCAGTGGCCACCACAGGTTCTGAGAGATGGGAGCGGGAAGAATAGGTATAACATGGGGGTGTTTTTGGGACACTGGATTTGTCCTGCATGACATTGCAATGATGGATACAGGCCATTGTATATTTTTTCATAACTTACAAAATTGTGAGGAACAGAGTATAAACTATACTGTAAATTGTAGTCCATAGTTAGTAGCAATGCTCAATATGGGTTCATCAATTTTAACAAATGTACCATACTAATGAAAGATGCTGTTAATTTGGGAAAGTGTGTGAGGAGGAAGGAGTGGGGCATATGGGAATCCCTTATATACTTTTTATGTAACATTTATGTACTCTAAAGCTTCTTTAAAAATAAAAAATAAAACTAAGTTTTAAAAAATATAAAAACCAGAAACAAACAAAACAGTTAAATTCAGTACCCAGAAAAAAACTGGTAAATGTATGTGCAGAGTTGAGATTTATATGACCTTTTCTAAATGACATCTTGTTTTGTTCCATTTTTAAGGTGTACAATGATTTACATCTTTTCTTAGCTTCTTCATTATATATCCTGGGTTAAACGGATCATAGTAAGTTAAAGTCTTAAGGTACAAGTAAGGGAATAAAAGCATAATATATATAAAAGACTTCATAATCTTTAACTTCAGAAGTTCTCATAATTCAATGTATTTGTGCATTATTCACATTCTTGTTGCACCCACGAATATCCTCTTGCCTTCCCAAGATGTTAGAGGTCTATCATTAATCATGACATTTGTGCCTGAACTAATTATGACATTTAAGTATGAAAAATATTAGTTTGATAACTGTCTTAAATCAGTATCAGCTGAGTGACTACAGAACCTCTTCTTACATCCCCCTTGCTCTAGCACTCAAATACACACACACACCTTGCCCTAACTTGAACAGATTAAAGATTCTACAAATAACTGTTCATGACTTTGCACACATGGGAAAAAAAGTTACAGAAAGAACATTTGGAAGGGGTTACAGTGGTACATGCCTACCTTTAGGACTGTCTCCTTGTTTTAATTTACATGGAAATAGTCAGAAGCACAGCCACTTTCTTCTTATTCATGTTTTAGATATTTTGGTTTCTTCTGTGAACCTAATAAGTTAATTTACAACTTCTCTTTCATTTGGAAAAAAAGAAGAAAAAAAAGTTTGGCAAAATAAACCCAGAAAAGCTTTGCCCCTCTTAAATGTTCCATCAGTCTTCTGGCCATGGATGCCAATAATCTTCATCTTTGCTGCAATTAAGTGCTGTGCTCCTCAAATTTAACATTCTAGAAATGCAGAAATATGCTTTTCTTGGGTGGAGTGGGCTACATAAAATACTAGGTAAACCTCTTATCTACAAACATCTGGATTATTATGTTTTAATACAGTTATCAGCACTGCCCCAGAATTTACAGTGCATCTTCTATCTAACATATTAAGTTCAAATTTTCCCCTGTGAAAATTAAAAAAATAATAATAATAATTCTGTGTGTTTCTGTCTGTCTTTCTTCCCTCTCTCTCTCTATGTCTATATGTCATTTATCTATGTTGATTTAGGCTATGTGTGGGGGCTGTTCATATCTTCATAGATATGAACATATCTTATCATATGTAGATATGATATGAACATATCATATCATATCTTCATGAGCTGTATGTGTCCTGAGCTGTGCATGTGAGACATTGAGAGCTGCAGCCCTGCCCTTGGTAACCATGGCAACAACTTCAGTCCCAGAAAAAACAATTTAGCAATGCTAACTCTATAAACTTTAAATACTTAGGGAAAATGTAAACCAAATGTGTTAAAAACTTCCATGGAATGTATGAAGCTCATGCTAAAAGCTTACCTAGAATGTGGGGGATATATGTTAATTCAAGCTTACTGAGCACTGAAACAAAGGACCATTTAACTCCTCCTCTGTATAAAAACAACTTGAAGTCTTATTTGAGCTCGGGTTTTGAACAGAAAGTTCTTGAGTCCAGCCAGCCATCAGTAAATTCCTTTTTCCTTCCCCAAATTATTACTGAGTAGTGGCCTTTTCATACGCAAATAATTGAACTTCTCTCAACATCTACAACATCTAGGGGCTCATCTGGGATTTGCAAGAGAGAAGGTAGCATTTTGCTACCACTTCTGGATCCCCGAGGAAGCTGGGAGGACTCGGGTGAACCCCAATCTGGGTGCTCCTGGACTATATTTAGTCCAGAAAAAATGTGGGCTCCACCAGAATCCTCCTGATAAAAATCAAGGGCAGAAGGTCTGGAAAAAAATTCTGGGAACAAAAAAGGACTCTAAACACAGAAAAAGGTAAGATTACCCTGTGGAGCATAATGTCAGGAAAACCCTAGCTTTAATTGCTAGGAAGGGGAGTCTGATCACCTCCCAGGAAACCCTATTACCCCCAGAAATTTGGGGGAAAGCTGTCTCCTCCAGGTCAGGAAGAAAGAGAAAAAAAAAAAAAAGGAAAAAAGCCTGGTGGTTGGGTTTATCTAACTGCATGTTAGCATCTGGTTCTGGTCTTGTCTCCATTGAGGTAGTGAAGGCTTGATTATAATAAGAAAGGATGTTTATAGGTTCGAGTCCTAACACCCTGGAAATTGGTCTGGATTTTGAGAAACTTGCTTACAGGAAAATGAATTGGCTTTCTAGTGAAGCTTGGCCTGGGTGTAAAGTTAAACAGTGAAAATGTCTAGCCAGAATCTTATGTTATGGTGCTGAATTGCAGATGAATTCACTTTATAGACAGCAAGCGTGGACAGGAGATCCTGTTCAGATGTTAATGTTAAGTATTCTCTCTTTCTAAAGTTTGTAATGACTGTGGGGGCAGCCGTGCCAAAGAAAATATATATAAAAATTGTGAGTCAGATTGATAAATCTGCTAAGTGCTGGTGTTAAGATTGTATAATTACGTAAAGTGGTAAAATTTGGTTAAGCTGAAACTCTCCCTTGCCATTGGCAAAGGAGTGAATTGATTGTAGTTTATAAAGCAAAACCATGGCATTTGAATGTGTGTGCACATGCTCTGCTGTCTTGCCTCCCTGGGTCCACCCCATTTGCCAGACCTAGGGGATTGTCTATGTCCATGTCTGCACCATGCATTCAAGTTTATTAAAACTGGCCCAGTCAGAGTAGCTGATGGAGCCAGTAACATAAATCACAGCCCTGCCAGGGTGGGGGTCCCTGGGAAAGGCACCAAATTTGAAAGTTCTTTCAAGCCATTTTAGCAGCCTGGAACTTGCTACCATCATCTTCTCTCCCCTCCTCCCTTTACAAGCATACACAACAAAAGCAGAGATCTGGGAAGAGGGAACAGCTTGCCCCTTTCCAGTGAATCCATGCCTTCTATTCATAAGCCACAGTTCCTATCTAATCACGGATTTACCTGGAAGGGAGAAGGTAAAGGAGACGCAGGATCAGAATCAGGATAAATGCAATAAAATTCCCTCCTTAAAGTATCAAAGACCAAAAACATATTTGCAAAATTGACTTCTGCCCAGGTTCTGCTTTTCTGAATCTCTCTCTTTGTAAGTCTATATAAAAATGCTTTGAAATGTTTTAAGGTTGTAAACAGGTAAAATACCTTGGTCTAAAGGAAGGAGGCTATTGCTTGAAAACAATAAATCTCTAATCACTTGATAGCCCTTTTAATGGTCTGGCTGGGAAGAGTCAGCAGTAAGGGTCGCAAAAACTGCAGGAAGAAAACATAAATCTGAAAACCCAGAGACCTCATTTCATGTCTCCTTAAAAATTAAAAAAAAAAAAAATAAACCTCAAACTTCTCAATTTAAACTCAATTGTGCCTATAAATGGTGTAAATAGTAATCGAAATAAGACCTCAGGTGCCTCAATTAGAATCAGGGAGTTCCTTAAAATGTTAAGGATATGGAATTCTTCTGTTTTAATCTGTGCTTAACTTTGTATTCAACCTTAAATTCTGTGTTTGGATTTTATCAGTTTGCTTGTGCCTAAGAAATCACAGTAAAAGGTAACTTAAAATGAATCTTTAAATGCCAGTAGTGTCTTGCTGGTGAATTAAATGTACAACCCACAGATAAAATTTGTTCAGTTACTAGATAAAACAGGAAAGCATCCCAGGGTTGTTACTAATAAGGTTCTTGTAACTTAATTAATAAAGGTATCCAATTCACCTTAAAGTAAAACATAGTAAAAACTGTAACTAAGAATTAAAATCATTGTTTAAGTATATATGTATGTATAGCAAAAGCTATTACAATGGAGTAAATGTGGTTTGGATTTCAGCTATTGTAATGGTGATATTGAATTGATTTGCCTGTTTATGGCTACTTCAGGTTTATCCAGTGCTTACTGTGATAGTGGTAGTTATTACTTAAACTTATCCTATAGTTATTTTATAACCTAATTTCACCCCTGGCCTTCCACTATTGTGATGGTAATTATAAACTGCATTTGCATTTGCCTTAGCTTACAGTTCCACCCCTTAGCAATTCAACTTAATAATTAATTTTAAAAACTTATAGTTAAATTAAAAGGAAAGAGGTTTATGCATATCCCTTGTATGCCATTCTAAATATTTTTGGTCTTCTCATTTCCTCTTTACCCTTTTAAAGGAAAAACTGTCATTTTCCTTGACCTTTAAAATAAAATAATATAAATTAATTCTATTTGGCCATTTCCACCAGAAATAAAGAAAAATAACTGTTGCCAGGTTTTCCAGGAGTAAGCAATACTCTTCCTAGGGTACCAGGCCTTACTAAACAACCCTCCCCATTGTTCAGGCCGTCTCAAAGAAAAATGAGTAAAAGCTACCCAGGTTCTTTTCCAGTCTAAACAAAGCCCAAATGCTTGCCAGATTCATTCCAAACAACAATGTAACCAGTAAGGGAACTATATTTTGAATTAACCAGCAAAGAAAAAGTCTTAAATAACTAAATGGTGTTTCTGTATCAAACTATTCATGTCTACCTATTTGCTCAAATTGTTAAAGTTAAATATGCAGTTTTATAAGTAATATATGTATGTTTCTAAAACCCAAATTAAACTAAACAGTATAAAAGGTCATGTAAAATCTAAAATATACAGAACTGTTAAAAAGCTGTGAAATCCTCATTAAATTATAATTAAAACAGGTTAAATAATTGCTTTATATTCCAGAGCCTAAAAGTTAGTATGCTTTTGAAATTATTTACAGTTTCAAAATTATCAAAAACAAAGGTTTTAAGCCCCTGTAAAGAAGGAAAACAACATTCTTTATTTAATCAATAACAGTTTCAACTTGTTTAGCTTAAGTTTTATCTCTTGGGTTAATTAATACAAGGTTAATAAGTTAACATTGTATGTGTTAAATCTTTAAAATAATGGGAACTATAAGCTCGTGTTTAATAAAATTAAATTAAATGTAAAACTGCTCTCTCTTGAATGCATGGGGTAAATCCCATTGGTTGTAATATGGAGTAAATTTGCCAGTCTATAATTATGGTCAATTGTAAAAAGTTTGTAAAAACATTTTCCAAACTGAAGCATTTAAATGATTCTAGTTCTAGAAGCTATTGTTAACTAAAAACCTAGATTGGTATTAATGGCAAAAAGTAACTTTGTGGTAATAAAACCAGTCAAAAAAAAAATCACTTCAAGGTGCATATTTAAGTAATGATAATAAAAGATTACCTTAATTCTGATAGAAATCTTCCTCTTTCATTTTAACAGTGAAAACTAGTTTTTTCTTCTACTACTAAGGTAAAATACCTAATATCTTCATGGTAAAATTGTAAAAGTAAGCAAAGTCATTTAATATGTAACATACTGCATTGGAAATGTTTAAAAGGTATATAAAAATCAAGAGATAAACTTCAATGTTCTCAAACTCTCTTGTGCATTCAAACCAGGCCTTGAATATATTACAGGTTGCCTCTCCATAGGAGTTATTGACTAGGCTGGTCATTGACCTACCAAACAATAGAAATATTTACTACATCACACCTCTGGTTGTGCTCCTGAAGTCAACAGAAACTATGTTGCAGTTTCTAACTCCTGCAGCAGCCAATGATGGCTCGGTACAGCCAAATGTACAATGGATATCACCTACAGACTGACACTGTTCCATAGTACCAGAGAGCACCATGCACAAGGCCAGTAAAATACTGGAAACTACCTTCTTAACTTCTCTCTAGGATCAACAATGCTGCAGCTTGCTCACTGCATGAAGAACATACCAAGTGGAGCCATAATCAGCAGAGTACTGTAAATAAAACTTAAACACAATTGGCATTATGGCCTGCTCCCATGGAGAGATAACATGTAAAGTATTGCAAACCTGAAACTTAAAACTATTAATTGCAACTCAGAATCCTCATGCATTAAGTAATACATTAATATTAAGTGCTGTACCTTTATCCTGTTGTAAATATACCTAATAATTATGTTATCTTTTCTATTCTAAATCATGTACAAAAGTACATTAGACATGTTAAATTCCTAGTAAACATCATTTTCTAAATAGTTAATAAACATGTCTGTAAAATAAAATAGCCATCTTTGCTAAAAACAATGGGGCCACCAGTGGTTTACAGGTAACCAGTTAATTAATACCAGGTTCAGCCACCCTACTACTCTACTGTACTTTACTGTGTGGCAAAATGAGGTTTGCTTCCTAGCAGTGGATCACCTATTAAACAATCAAAATTACCAGAAATTATTCAATCAAAATCAAAATATAAAAAACTTTATTCTGTAGTTCTGATCACTCCCACAGTTAAAAACTAAGAGATTTTCCAACTTGGTGCACCAATCCTGAATGAAACCAACTGCCCAAAAGGTGCCAGTTCACCAATAGCACCTGATGAAGCACATGAGTGCCAATCATTAAACATCCTGGAATGCATCTTCAAAATAAAGCAAAGTACCTAATACTGTTATCTATTACAATTTCTCTCTGAAAATAAAATAACTTAAAATATATACACATATACATATGTACATTAAAAAAATGGTGCGATCTTTATAGGCATCCAACATTGTCTGCCTCTGTAATCTAATGTCCTCTTTTAAAAAAATGGATATTCCAAAATTCTAGTTAAGTTTGTTTCTTTCAGAATGAACATCTTATTAACCATATGAAAACTTCATCCAGCTTCATACAGAATGCCAGATCCATTTTCCTCCAGTCAAAACAAAATAACAAAGTTTTTATACCTTGTTAAGCCAGCAGGAAGTAGTTACATAACAGAGATCATCTCCCTTCAGCACCCCTTTAAGATTGAAAGTGTAAACTCTCTAAGGGTAAAATAAAATTAATAGATGGATCTGAAGCCTGCGAGAAATCCATGTAAGCACAGTTACTCCCAGGATGACTGCTAGGGGAGCCCTACCACCAGGATTCTACTGTCCAGAAAGAGAACTTCTTCTGAAAACAAGATAAGCCCGAATGTTACCCAGGAACTTTGTCTTTAGCCCCTCACTGAAAAAAAATTAATAAGTGGGATAATCAATCAAAACAACAAACAGCTACCCACCTCATAACTCCAATGATAATTATGCCAAAGCTTAGCAAGTTAAGCTTGCATAAAGGGGAGAATGATATAGGCTATGGGTGGGGGGCTGTTCATATCTTCATAGATAACCTGAGCTGTATGTGTTCTGAGCTGTGCATGTGAGAATTGAGAGCTGCAGCCCTGCCCTTGGTAACCATGGCAACAACTCCAGTCCTGGAAAAAATAATTTAGCAATGCAAACTCTATAAACATTAAATATTCAGGGAAAATGTAAACCAATGTGTTAAAAGCTTACAAGGAATGTATGAAGTTCATGCTAAAACCTTACCTAGAATGTGGGGGATATACGTTAATTCAAGCTTATTGAGCGCTGAGACAAAGGACCATTTAACTTTTCTCCTGTGTAAAAAGAACTTGAAAGTCTTCTTTGGGGCTCTGGTTTTGAACAGAAAGCTCCAGAGTCTGGCTGGCCATCAATAAATTCCTTTTTCCTTCCCCAAATTATTACTGAGTCCTGGCCTTTTCATACATAAATAATTGAACCTCTCTCAATGTCTACAACAATGTAACTTGTATGTATGTATCTATAACACACAAACACACACCAACCTATGGCAGATGGCTTGCTGACAATATAACTCTAAGAAGCAAAATGATTTTTACCTGATTCTCCCAGCAGTTCTCAAACTCAGGGTCAAAATCATGACAGCAGTATAAAGGAAGTATTTATTTTGTTAAAATGATAACATTGTGTAGCACCAGTCCATTTGTGTTAAAATTTCACTGGAAAATAGCACAGTCATTTCTATTTCAAGGCCTGATGCATACTCAAAATGGAAACAGAGAAATGGAAATTATTATTTTCCCTTAATTAACAGCCCATCTAAAATGAAAAAATTAGAGGGGATGAGGAGAGAATCCTCTTTTTATGAAAGAATGAATAACCACATACAAAATAGTTTAGGTCTTACCTAAATGAATTGAAACTACAGTTGCAATAAATCATAAAAAATTAAATGATCTTTTGCAGTCAATCTTTTCCCCTAAGAATATACAAATGCCAGAGTTTTGGTTAATTTCATGTGTTAACTTGGCTAGGTAATGAAATGCAGTTGTTTAGTAAAGCACTGGCCTGCTTGTTTCAGAGAGGAAATTTCATAGATGATATTTGCCGTCTATTATCAACTGATTGCATTTATAATCAACAAAAGAGATTGCCCTCAGCTATGTGAGCAATCTTCTCAACCAATCAGTCTTAGTCTGAAATGAGGATTTCAGAGGTCACAAGAATTTTGGCCTCAAGTTAACATTCCTCTTAATATTCCATGAATACATGAAACTCCTTTCTTCTTCTGAAGTGCTATCTAAGTTTTATTGACCTGAAATGTAGTTGCCTCTTTTTTTCTAAAATTCTTCCTTTCAGCAATAAAATTAGAAATTAGAAATGTATTTCACCTTTAATAAGGGAATCCTTTATTTTTTAATTTAAAAAAGCCTTAACGCTGGAATAATTTAGACTAAGATTCAAATCAGATAAAATTTTGTAGGGCTCACTATAACCCTTAGTTTGTCCTAAAAAGTTTTTAGGGTCTTCACATAAAATCACATAGTTATTAATGTATGGCAATTTTTTGCAAGCAATTTATACCCGTGCATGTGGAATCTAGATTTACCAGTTATTCTAGATGAACACATTTTATTTGTTTTCTTTATTAAATCACATTTACTAGTTGTCTCATTATGCAGACATGAAATTATTTGTAGTTTGGACACCTGGTACTTACTTAATGTATAAAATGTTGAGCCACTGCCTGAAGGTGGGCTTAAGTTAACATTTCATATTTCATTTCTTTGAAGATTATTATACTTCATAGGGAAGAAATTAAGGGAAAAATATAAACCAAGTTATAACTTTACACTCATCAGGTTGCTCAGAAATAGTCTTATCCTTTGTTTTCTTGCTTTGAGCAGTGCTCTTTGAGGGAACTTCTAAATATATCTTTCTCAGTATCTAGAGCAATCAAGTCATTTAGCTCTGGGGGTGGGTGTGGGTAAAGGGAAGGAATTAAAACAAACAAACACCTTACACCATCTGCAGTTCCTTAAGATAAATATGCAAACATAGTTCTAATCATACACCCTCATCATCCTAATAAATCATCAATTATGTGAAAGCAATTATTCTTGTATTAAGAAATAGGATCTGCTCTACCTTACACTGAAAATATCAGGCATGCAAAATGGATCCACCTACTTATTGGTCAAACTGGAAACTTTTCCTTAGATGAAGTGTTCATTTCAAATCACATTTTGAAATGATTTGTTTCTTTTCAGAGAAGGTACTAATTCACTCTCCATGGGATAAAAGAAAGTCATTTTTTGCTTTTATGGCCAGCAAGTGACTGATGGCAATATTTGGCAGAATGTCCCTAGGGCAGGTCAGAAGGTAGATGGTTTATCTTTAATTTCCTAGAATAATGAGGAAAGAGAAATGCTGTGCCAAGCTATGCTTCAAAGTATCAGTGTCTCACAAAGTATGATAACTACACAAACTATCTCAAAAACGTAATCTGATAATTGAGGTTTTCAAACATTAGAATGAATTAGAATCATCGGGGATATTTGATAAAGATGTCCATTCTTATGTTCCAACTTCAGAGGCTCTGTTTCAGTGGCTCTTTAGGGCTCGAACATGCCCATTTTATATATCATCAGGTAATTTACTCTATTCACCTGTTTGTACTGAGTGCTGGACCAACAACATTGTGATGACACACAGATAAATCTGGAGACTTGTCTCTAAACTGGATATTTGTCTCTGTGTTGCTGGCCTAAGTTAGGGGCCTTTCTTTAAGAAGTCTTATGTATTTATTATCCAGCTTGCAGAAAATCTATGCTGAGTCTCTAATTCCATGAGTTGAGAATAAAATTATTTTGGGGGTTTCACATAGGATATTGTCAGGATATACATATTGAGATCCTTTAAAAAAGTTCTTTAAGTTCAAAGACTTTTTTACAGTTCAACATAGAACGATAATTATTTTTCAATTAACCCCAGTCTGCCTAGATATATAAATATTTTGGCCATTTTATCAAATCTGCTGTTCATTTTAGTCCCAATCAATGAACTGGTTTGTTTGATGGCAAAAATCCTCAAAGAAAAATCTACTATCACCTTTGTAGCCAATCAAGCATTCTATAATATTCAGTATAATACCCGCTAATGAAAGGGGTACTAGAAATTTTTATTTTAAAATAATTTGCTCCAGAACTTTAATTGACCTGATTCATTCAGCTTCAAGGTGATACTAATCAGAACTCCTACTTCTACATGGGGCTGGGCCATTTTCAAAGCAGTGTCATGTATATTAATTCATTTGATCTTGGTGAGGCCTGCAGAGAGAGTTTAGAGAGACATGTTCTTGAACTAGTTCTGTGAAATGGAGTTTCATAGATTTTCTTCTTTCCATGGGATTTATCTATTGCATAAAATTGCAATATTAATGCACAAAATTATTTCAAATGAAATCCAGAACTTAGCTCCCTTTTGAAGTCATGTCTTCCTGCTGTGATATGTTGCCAGGCTGGTTAGTTTCTGAGTTCAGTTGGTCTGCTGTATAAAAGACATTTGTGGTTGCCCCATTAGACTGATACCCTAACTTTTCCCCATAACTTTCAACTCAAACAATATCAAACAGTTCCTAGTTTTCTGCAGGTATTATGCTGTTTCATGATTTTATCACTATACGGAGGTCCCCTTTGCATGTCTCTGGATTCTTTCTCTGTTCTTCTGCCAAATTCTATTTGCCATCCAAAACTGACTCTGTTTAAATGTCTTCCTCCTCTGTACTCCATCTCTATTATTTGTAGGATCCATTTTTCCCTGCTGAACTTTGAGCATCTGGAAAGCAAATCATGTCTTATTCATTTTAGTGTGCTCACAGTGTCTCCCAATTGAGGTAGATGATTCATAATCAATGGCTACCCTAAGCATTTTATTAAAAATGACTACGTTACTTATAAGACCATTTGGACTAAAATGGTAAGAATTAAGTGACTATTAAGTTATCAATAACATGTGACTACTTTCTAACTTTTGGGTGGACTTATGTGTAAAGCAGTTTCCATTGGCCAGTATGGTTGTAATTTTCATCCATAGTTTCTCTTCCATGGAAGTATGAAAGAAGAAGAGTTGGAGATGTGGATTCCAGAGCCAGACAGTCTGTCTTAAAATCCTGACTGCCACTTCATACCATATGAACTTGGATGAGACACTGAAACTCTGGCCTTCACTGTGTTTGTTTAAAATAGAGATAATAACAGTACTTGTTTCAGAGGATATTTTTGGAGATTAAGCAAGTAAATGCCTATAGATTTCTTAAAGCAGTGCCTGGCACTTGGTGAATATTCAATAGAGGTACTTTAATAGTTAATCTATTAACCTTATTAATTCCCTGTTGTAAGAAATGAAGATTAGTTTAGTTTTCACAAAAAGGAGGAAAATGTTAATTAATGTAACCTGGCAGCCTACTGCCTCAGTCTCCCACTCCCGGGTTAAACAGGAACAGTCCTATGGGCCAGTCCTATGGGCAATAAAAAAGATACCCAAGAAAGAACTAAGTCAATACCAATTCAGCACTAAATTTCATTCATTATTTGGCAAAGGGGAGCAGGTAAAATATATAATGGTTGGAATGTGATGGGGGAAGCGGTTAATCATAAACTTTTGCATGGGAAAGTTAGATCTCCTCAGATAGGTTGTAACCTCTGAAGTATCCAATCGATGGAGAAACAGAGGAAGGGCTTGCATGCTAGGCTTAGGAATATAAATTGTGTCATTCTTCTTTGTTCGGAGCACCAGCCACATTTTCTGGTTGTGCGCTCCTTCTTGCAAGATTGAGAATAAATTTTTTCTTCTCCATAATCGGGTGAGCCTTATTTTCTTCCAGAAGATTTCTCTCTTACACCTGTGATCATAAGTATACATAAAAAGGAGACCTGGCTATAGTTATTTCTATCATCTCTACTCATGATCTGGAATGTTCTTTTGAATAAATTCACATATCAGCTTCTTCACTATTATACTTTTACCAAATGAGCTACCTGGGCAAGACTAAAAAACAAAGTCTCTAAGTTAACACTGTCCCACAGAACTATATGCAAGCTATAAATGTAATTTTTAATTTTATAATATCCCACACAAAAATATTAAAAGAACTGGCTACAATACATTTTAATACATTTTCTGTAACTAAGTATATCCAAATATTATTTTAACATGCAATATTAAAATTAAAAATGACCCCCAGTGTGTATTCATACTGTCAGCACATCTCAATTAGTGCTAGCCGCATTTCAAGTGCCCAAGCTGTATATATAGTCAGTGGCCTGTGTACAGGACAGTGTAGTCCCTGGTGGAAGATGTGATCACTATTTAATAGCATGCAATTTTTAGATCTGTCACTGGGTGGTGCTGGAACCAAATACTATTCCCCGAATAAAGTAAAAGGTCTTAAAATGATGCCTTTGTGTTAACAGTACACTGTCCTGTTGCTATACAGATTCTAAATTCTACAAAGGATAGTCAGATGAGCTTATGGGGTAAAAAATCACTATTTTCTTTAAGAAACCAGCAATACTAAAAAACAAAAAGAAAAAATCCAAATTCTTAAGCACGTACTATGAAGGGTTTGGTGCTTGGTGGGCCCATTTTATGTGCTAGGCCATGAGGTTTCTAAATTTCTGAAGTACTACTTTCAATAGTAAATTTAACCTCACTGGACTGGATGCATGTAATGAAATTTGTTTTCATCCCTATAAACTTAGGATATTTAAATCATTTATTTAGAACTGTAGTTTCTTTAGCCAATTTGTGTTCAGTTACAATTTTGAAAACCACTTAGCATCTGAACACTACCACATCAATCTGCAGGTTAGAGTAAATGATACTTATTTTGCCTTAAAAATTTGGAATAGGAACGATATGATTTTTCACTTAAGGATATAGCATTTGAAAAGTACATATTACAACAGAAATAGCTCTCAAGCTAATTGTTAATTAGAGCTCTTTCCTCATTCCATTCATCAATTCAAAATGCTCTGTCACCCTCTATTCTTCTTTATATCCTTTGCTTCAGAGCCCAAACACACATACACAAATAACTTAAGCCAAGTTCACTGGAAACGGCATCATGCTGACCATGATTAATCAGAAATGACCTCTCCTCAGCTCTGCATGCTGCCTACCTAATCATTCTTCCCACATTCCTTATTAATTGATTCTAATTGTACTTAGAATAACCAAGTTCCTAATTGAATATTCATTTTCCCATTGGTGGTTGCAGTTAGGATACTCTAGCATTTGAGATATAAAAGACAATTTGCCAGGGAATTCTGGGAAAGCTTTTGTTCTCTCAGGAGGAACAGACATGGCTGGTACCAGCCTTCTCTCTTTCACCCTGCCTTGAGCACAGGCAGTGGAGCTGATACAACCATCTACTGCCACAAGGAGACAAGCATGGGGATGACAGCTACCTTCACATGAAGGACAGAGCAGAGAGCCCTTGAGTGTTAGATAATATTGTGCCAGTTGATCCAACACTAAGAAGCCATCTTCCTCCAGACTTGTGGTTTTATCAGAAAACATTAGCTCATCAATTTAAGTCACTGCTAATTAAATGCTATGTGACTTGCAGCTAAATAGATTCCTACACATTTTACCTTCCCTGCTGATCTCTACTTTTCATTTTTCTTCTCTCTAAGAGGAATCTAAAGTCCTCATCCTAGAGCTCTGAGATACCACCTGGCTAATCTGAAGGAAGGTGGGCTAGAAAAGTTAACCTCAGCTAAAAAGTATATTTTATGTTATTTATATATTATTAAAATTATTATCCTTAATCAAAGTCACAAGTGAATTTAAAGATGAGACTCCCATGAAAACTAGAAAGGAATAGAAATAGATAATGATGAGGACCAGCACTGGAGTAGCTCTTTATATTTTATGGAAGCCTTTCATAAACCTCTTTCTTTTGACCTCATAAAAACCTTGCTCTTTAACAGCTTCACACCTTTTTACAGGTATGGAAATTGAGCTTTAGGAAGTTACCTTCCAAGGTCACTGTTACTGGAAAGCTACTAGGACAAAAGATAGCTTGTACCATTTCCACGTAATTCCACAGCCTGTAGGGATGATAAGAAAAGTTAACATTTTTCAAACAGATTCTATGTTCTAAAGTTGTTTCCTGGGGTGAGAATTTTACAAAATTTTTTTCATTTAATCCTCACAATAGGCCTATAGCCTGGGTGCCATTATTCTCCCTACTATAGATGGAAAAAGCAAGGCAGAGTTCACCAGCCTTATCCTCCTACCAGGCTGTTCTCACTGCAACATCTGCACAGCTTATTCCTATCCTTGACTTCTAAGATGCTGAGGTTTGTCTTTCCACCCCCCCCCCCCCACCTCCCCCCCAAAAAACCCAAGATGCTAAACACTCCTTTTTGCTTGTCTCTTTCAGTTGCCACTGGTCTGTAAATCTCACTCGTATTTTACAAGTGGCAAAAATCTGCCTCACTTCATGAAAAGATTCTTCATTAGATTATTTGACTTAATTTTTCTGTTGAAGTGATGTTAATGAATTTTGATTCTGAAAACCTGTACTTCCAAAGAAACTCAATGGACTCCTGTCTTTTCAACTAGCTTACAGTTTTCTTTCACCTCCAAGAGGAGAGCTTAATTTAAAATGTAATTAATGAGAAAGTGTGCACTTTAAAGATAAGCAAATACATTTTCTTATAACCAGTTTAAAACAAGTTCTTTGTGCTTATACTACTGATACCATATTACTTTTAAAAGAATGAACTCAGGCAGATTTTGACAATGAGCCTTTTTCCTTGGATGTAGGCATTTAAATGCTTCCTTTTTGTTGTCATGATGTAACGAAACATCATGGGTTCTGGTTTTCTCCAGTTCCTGCCATTTACTAGGTAGGAGACCTTGAACAAGATGCTTTAAACTGTCTAAAATTCAGTTTCCTCGTCTCTAAAATGCAGAGAATGCCAACCTACCATCTGCAAATGGAAGGTTTAAATAACCTAATGACATAAATTGTCAGTCACGTGTCTGTGCACAGTATGTGCTCAACCAGTCTTTTTGGGATATAACTACCAGTTTTATGACTGAAAGGAATAGTAGAAGACAAATATGATGCCATTTTATGCTCTTTAAATCTAGATTTTATCTTATTTGCATTATGCTTTTATGCTCTGAGAAATGTCCTTATTCTTAGATGGTGCTTCCTAGAAATGCTTAAAAAATACAGAAATACTAATGTTGATAGTTGCGTAGTATTGAGAAAATCTGCACACAAAAAGAAGTATATTTCCAAATTTCCAAAAGCATTTTGGAACAACCTTCCTTAAGCTCTGTAATTTCCAATTGCCTAAAACCAAAGATGGCAACCAAGAGCTTTCACTGTGAGGAAGATTACAAGGCTTGCAGAATCTGTAGACAGTAACCCCAACAGTCAGTGGAAGATGACATTAGGTGCTGGACAATCGAAAAAAAAGAGTGTTAGAATTTGCTGAAAATAACTGAAACTATGGCTTTGTGAGTTGCTCGTTTAGGGTCCCATGCTACCCAGTGCATAACTCTCTCAGACTCCTCTAACATTCTAATTGTCATGTAACATACCTTTCTTTATCACTGGACAGTGCCTTATTGGGATTCAGGGACATACAAATTTGATATGCATTACATGTTCCATAATGGCTGGCACAGTGAGTAAGTATTCAATAAATTTTAGTGGGAATATAAAAGGAAAAATGGAAGGGAGGGAGGAAGGGAGGGAGGGAGGGAGGAAGGAAGGAAGGAAGGAAGGAAAAAAGGAACTTCTTGATATAATCAGAAGGCTTGAAAGCTCATATTGGTTTCACAACATCAGGCTGCCTCTCTTCAAATGACCACATTTTAAGTTGCGCTCATTGCCCAAGTAGTCGATAAAGCAAATCTATTAATAATAATACCACTGTTACTTCAATTTGTAATATCTCACTTAACATCATCCGTTGTCTGAAAGCTTTTTATTTTAATGCTATTTTTTAATTAAAGGCTTTGAAAATGACAATTGCTCCTTAGCAAAAGAAGATACAGATACCTAAATAACTGGTGTTTTATTTTGTGTTTCCCCACAGAGTGGCAGCAGAGGTTTAAAAAGTGAGAAAAGCCACAAGTTGGGAAAAATCATTCAAAATGATACAGGAGATTCAAGCCACAAAGATGCTGTCAACAGGAATATACATTGGTGTCAAATGGCAAAAGATTTTCTGTGTTTAACAGTCTCCAGAAAAAAAGAGGTATATATTGATTTAAAAGTTTTTGTTTGTTGTAAGATACCTATTGACTCACTGAAAGCTTTAAATAGGCAAAATTTGTTGTTGATTTCAATGTTTGTGTTGGATGGAATAGGAAGACATAGTTGGCTGATTCATATGATATAAATTTATTGAAACAATGTTCAAGAAATTATGACAAACATTATTAAGCAATGAAGACAATTAATATCTCTTTATTCCACATCTATGAAACAAAAACAGAGCTGGCCTCATATGGCTGTTAGCAAGAGTAGATGTGATGATACACCACATAGTGTGTAGTGGGTCATCTGGCATCTGGGCAGGGAGCAGCAGATAGTAGACTTAACAATATCACCATTTCTTCCACTGCCATCACCATTCCACCCACATCCTCTACTATGACATGACTATGTGCCAGACACACAGGGAAGCACAAATGACTAAAGAGAGAGCTTGACTATGAAAGAGTTCATTCTGGGTTATGTAATTAAATAGCAAAATGTGGATGTGATACGAAAGCTAAACCATCTACCTCCAGGCGTGGCTTAGACACTGAGGACTGAAATGACTTACCCCCACCTCCAATGTACTCTTTATATTTGCATGGCTTTATTAAGTTGTCTTCACTAGCATAACTTTCTCACTCCAGGAGACTCTTTCCTATACACATAACTTGACAGTTCATTACAGGAACTTCCTGAAAGTTCCATCAACTCTTCACCAGGTAGCATAAACAGTTTACACCATAAGACTAGTAAAACCCCTCTCCTCAAAATCTGTACCTTATAGTTTCCATCAGTGCTGGGTGCTTAGATCATAAAGCTTGCCCAATTTTAATCAAGACCCCTCATTGAAAGACCTGCCTTAAACAAACTTGAAATTCCCAATATAATCCAGCCTGTGCCCCTTTCATGACACCGCCAAAGCTGTCCCGAGATTACGTTCTTCCATACCACAATAAACAGCACACTTGTCTTGGCATTATCAACAGCTTATGTTGGTGGTATTTGGGGAGATGACATTTAACAAATAAATACTATGAAGCAGTATCTACAAAATGAGGAAGGATATTAATTTCCCTTGGAATGTCCATATTTTCAGATAGATGGTAGCATTTTTATATTTTGTGTTTTCCTCATTAGAATAGCTATCTCAAGCCCCAAATTGTAATAAGATAAATGACATCACATTGAAGACATCATTATGAATGCAATTTGTATTTACTTTATAATTACAAAAATGGAATATCAACCTCATACAAATGAAATAAATTTCTGTATAAATATGCTTACTAGTTTTGAAATTATTTTTAAAACAGCTATTTATTGATACAGGGATCATCCAAGTCCTTAAAGATTTTCACTTGAAGATGTGAGATTCTGAGAGTTTATGTGCTAGATCAAATGCCGCACAACTAATAAAAGATAAGAGCTACAATTTTTCTTAGAAAGAAGTACTATACTATAGCATAAACCCCATATAGCATATCTGTAGATCTTTTATAAATGGCATGATAGGATCATGAAAAGATGGGTTTGAATCCCAGATCTGCTACTTATCATCTACATGATTTTGTACAATTTATTAACAATTTTGAGCACATTTTCTCATTCACAATTCACATTTGCCCCAATGTTTTGTACTGAGAATTGACTGCCATACATACACAAAGTATTTGCCTCTTTCTAGCTAGATTCCTAGCACCAAACACCCATGCTTTTTTAAAATTATTGTCATCTTCATCATTGTAGTAGCTTGGTATTATTTATGAATTCCAAAAAGGGATACAGGTTATGTTTGTAAACTGGTCTGTTCCTTTGGGCATGAGCCCCTTTGATTTTATTAGATTCAGCTAAGATGTCCATAAGATTAGGATGACTCAGGGTTGAATCTCCACCCCCTTGCTTGACTATATAAATGGACACTCAGTCAAGGAGAACACAGAAAAAAAGATACACATGGCAGAGGAGAGAACTTTGATCCTGGGGCCCTGGAGAGAGCTGAGCCATTTTTCTGAGAGTTTGCAGCTGAAGAGACTAGAGCCCTGAGTAACTGAGCTAGAAAGAAATGGGCCTTCCAGCCTATAGCTGAGATTGGAAGACACTGGGCCCATAGAGCCTTAAGAGAAAGAGGAAAGTTGAACCCTTGCAGATATCATCCACCATCTTGTGACAAATGACTTTGGGTGAGAAATCAACCTTGAGTTGGACTCTTCAGGGATTTGTAACTATAACATTTACTCCTAAATAAATACCCTTTATAAAATCCAACAGATTTCTGGTTCTTTACATCAGAACTCCTTTTGGCTGACTAATACAGAATTTGGATGTAAGAAGTGGGGTGGTATTTTGCAATTACCAAAATGCTGGAATGGTTTTATAAATGGTAAGTGGTATTTTTTTGCATCAACTGGCATACTTGATAGGAAAGGTCTAGATTGCTTTTAAGAGACTATTCATAGGAATATGGATGCTAAAGAGACTTCTGATGAAGTCTTAGAAGTAAATGATGAAACTATTATTGGAAACTGGGGGAAAGGTGATCCTTGTTTTAAAGTTGTAGAAAGCTTAGCAAGATTGACTTCTGAAGTTGTATGGAAGGCAGGATTTTGAAACTATGAGCTTGGACATTTAGTCAAAGAGATTTCCAACCTAAATGTGGAAAATGTAGGCTAGCTTCTCCTTGTAGATTACAGCAAAAATGTTAGAAGAAAGAGATAAGCTGATAACTGAATTGTTGGGTACAAAGAAAATAGAAACTGATTCCGGATATTCCAAGTCTCTGGAAATCAAGCTCTTAGACAATAGTGCCTCATTTGAGGAATTAACTAAATTTGGACTTTGTAAGCCAGGATTTAAAATGCAGTTATCCAGGAAATACTTGTGGAAAGTTTTACTTTGATGACTTTACTCTGATGACTTGGACCTTTGCCTCCTGCATGCTAAACCAACAAGCTTTTTGAGAGCTATATGAACAAAACCATTGTCAGTGTGGACTAAAAGGGAGGGACATAGAGAGGAGAGGTGAAAGGGAAAATGACTTTAAGTGGAATACCATGGAAGCTAAGGTCTGGAATTAAGACATGTCCTTGGGTCAAGAGAACAACCCCACTAATGTGGACAGAGAGGATGAGTTTGCCCTGCAGTTGAAGAGGATGGTGTTCCAGCCTGCTGGTCAGGGAGAGTTTTGCTGCCCCAGGCTACAGAGAGGGTAGAACACATTCCCCAAGGGTTGGAGAGTGAGATTGACACTTTATAGGTCTAAAAGGGGTGGGCCTGATTCCCATAGATTAGGGAAAGCCAGGTCACCACTTTACTGCTCTGAGATATTGGGCCTACATGCCAGAGATTATGGAGAATGTTGCCTCCACCTCACTGTACTAAGGGGGTTGAGACACTACCCCAGAGATTGGGTAAAGGGTGGCCATTACCTTAACATTCTTGGAGGATGAGGTCTGGAGCTCAGTAGCAGTCCAGATGCTTGATAAGCCAAGACAATGGTCATTGGACAAGCCTGTAGAGAGGGTGAGCCCCCATGAAGTCCCAAGGATGAGAAGAAGCTATCATCTTAAGAATGACTCTCAGACTTTGAAATCAAATGAAGTATGCCCTGCAGGTTTTCAGAAATGTAGGGAACTAGTGATTCATCCCAAATTGTCCTTATGGTAATGCAAATTTTTATCCTTTGTCTGTCCCTTTGCATATTGGAAGCAGATTAAATTGTTTTGTAAGTTTCACAGGTCTACAGCCAAAGGGGACTTTCCCCCAAAACAAACTGCATTTCTATAAACTGACTGTGATGTGATTTTGTACTTCACCTTGTTACTGATTTAAAGTTTTTGAATATAATAATATCTTTTTGGAGCTCAGAGGGTGAGTGTAGAAGTTCGATATTATTTATGAATTCTGAAAAGAGATGTAGATTATGTTTGTAAACTGGTCCCTCTGGGTATGCTACCTTTTGATTGATTTACATGCAGAGGTTTAAAATTTACTTGGTTAAATCAAGATTAGGGCTTTGTTTGATCACATCAGTAAAGTGTAACTCAGTTTAAGTCCCTGTTTCTTAGTTGGCTGTGTAACAGGACACTCACTCAAGAAGAGACAGAAGCAGATATGCAAGAAAAGAGAGAGCTCCATAGACACAGAAGAGGACTTTGTGACCCTGAGGAGACATGAGCCATTCGCCTGACAGTTTGCAGCCTGAAGAGAGCAGAATAGTTGAGCAGCTAAGGAAGGAGAGGCCAGGCCTGACATCCTACTTCAACATGTGGCAACTGACTTTGGGTGAGAAGGCAACATTGATTTGGGCTTTATAGGGCCTTGTAACTTTAAGCTTTAACCCCAAATAAATACCCTGCAGTCCTGCCCTTGGTGACCATGGCAATGACTCCAGTGCCAGGAAACAGTTTAACAATGCAAAGTCTATAAACTTTAAATATTCAGGGAAAATGAAAACCAAATGTGCTAAAAGCTTATCTAGAATGTATGAAGTCCATGCTAAAAGCTCACTTAGGATGTGGAAGATATATGCTAATTCAAGCCTATTGAGAACTGAAACAAAAGGACCATTTGGCCTTTCCTCTCTGTATAAAAGGGACTCAAAAATCTTGTTCAGGGCTCGGGATTGAAACAGAAAGCTCCCGAGTCTGGCCGGCCGTCAATAAACCATTTTTCCTTCTCAAAATCATTCCTGAGTCCTGGCCTCTCTAATCGCAAATAATTGAACCTCTCTCAAATTCTAGAACACTGGTACTTTGCATCAGCAGCTCTTTGACAGACTAAACAATCATTAATACTCTTTATTAACTATTCTTTCAACTTTGTCACTTTGCTGTTTTTCATCAAATCTCATTTAGATAGTCACAAAAGGGATGAAAAGAAGTCAAATCCTTGGCTTGAACACTGGCACAGAAAACCTTTCATTTAATTTTCCAGGCCTAACTTTCTGTAAGACATGGAGGTAGGAGAAAGATTTAGAAGAGCTTGATATACCAGTAAGTTTAACAAAGGTGCAAGAGCAGTACAGCCTATACAAGAAAAAAGTGACATTTTTATTTAATAAAAATGACATAGGCCCTCTCAAGAAAGAAGTTCAGTGAAACTCAAGGATAATAAACATTCTGAGAAAAGTGTAAATAATGACTTTGGGTTGTCACCCACTCAAACATGAGTTTGCTGTCAGACCTGTAAAACCAGAAAAATCTTAACAGAAACATGCACCCTGACCCATAGGAGACAATGTGGTTTCCCATAATAAAACCTTAGTAATAAGCCATCTGGGTGATTTGCATGTGCTGATATTATTTCTTAGTGGTATTTATACATTTTAAAATGACAATGGTATGATGTCTTTTGTTCTATTTCCCCAAGGAAAAAGCATTTTTGGTTCAACAGAGAAAATCATGTTGTCACTAACTCAAAGCAGTTGGATTGCTATAAGCTAATGATGTTTTTTTCCTACACAGTACACAGAGGGAAATGACAGATATTTTAGAAAAAATATCAGATTACTGATCGCCACAACAATGAAATATAACCATTTCAAGCAGAGTGTGTGCTTCCACAGAGAACTCAGGACACACAAAGACAGCCCTAATGGGAAAAATCATAATTAAATGACTATGGGTTTTTCCTCAGAAGAATTAAAATTATATTTATGGTTCAGCAAACCCAAACATCACTGGGTCAAAAGACTTGGAAAAGGAACTAGGTACAAAGAAAGAGAGAAAGAAACAATAAAAGGAAAAGGAGAGAGAGGAGATAATAGGAAATAAAGCAAGATGAAAGAAAGATATGGCCACAACAAAAGAAAAAAGAGATGTAGGAAGGGGACATTAAATTACAGCCAAAAAAGTCTAAGGGAAGGAAAGACTATGTAACATCAGAACCTTTTCTTTTATCTATCCCCATATATCCATAACTACCTAAGTAGCCATATCAGTCATTTTGGGGAGATTTATGCTTGTAAAGAAGACCATTTGTTTTCATTTATTCATTCATTTGAATTATTCAATCATTCTTACTTCTATTCCATATAGGCACTAAGAAACTATGAAATCTGGTTGATTAGGAACGACTTACTCTCCATTCTTACTTAACACAACTTATCCTCTACTTTGCAACCATCATAAATTTTTTTCAGTAGCTGGAAATTGATGAAAGGAGAGTTTGGATGGAAAGACAGCAGAGACAACAATGGTTGAAGACCTTTCCTCCTCTCCCCAAATCCCAAAACAAAATTGTTTGATAACATCCATAGGAGGCAGTATTTGTACTTGCTAGTTCCTGGAAGAATAGAAGGCTTATATCTATTTCTTCTGCTGAGAGAGGCTAAGTCCACCACAGTACAGCCAGCAAATACAGATCAAATCCTGGTGAGTGTTTGCCTGGAAGACCTGGAGCAAAGGAACAAAAAATGACAATAGAGACTGATGCTTGGTTGTAGTCTGGAGGGTGGAGAAGATTGCAGAATTGATAGAGCAGCCCCTGTGTGCAGAAAATGTAGTGCAATATGCTTGGGAGAAATGAATGCAGCTTAATCCAGGTCCCTGTGATACTCAAAGGATGTCAGAGAAGACCCAGTGGTTTCTGTGCTTCTATAGGAAGGGTAATGGAGATTATGGCGCTATCCAAAAAGCTAACAGGTCCAATTTAGATGAAGGGATAGAAGGTCTGCAATGAAGGTAAAGCTGAATATCAACTCCCAGGAAAGATAGGAGTATCACATGTTCCATATCAAAGTGAGCTCAGGGATCCCTCCCCACCAACAACCATAAATGCAACCAGGAAGTATTTCTCTCTCCATCTTCTCTGCTTATATACTGAAGAAGTTAGTTCATAAATGAGAGAAGACAGGAAATAAGGAGTTTTGAACTCAATATGTAATTGGGCATTTCAAAGTACTAAATGTTAGTATTTGAAGTTGGCCGAAAATGTCTAGAATTTCTTCAAGATGCTAATAAGGGTTAGGAATAAATGTTGGAATGACAGTAAAAATGGAGGCATTCTTGAAATAAATAAAATTATTTCATCTTATACCATTGACTTGAGGTCATATTTTATAAGCTGGTTATATTTTATCATTGATTTTTATCTTGCTTGTTGTGAGTTATTACTACAACTCACAACAAGTTATTGCCTACTTTAGGATCAAGGATTTAGTCTTAGTATTTTCTGTATATTACTTCACCCTGTGGTTGAAATACTGATAGACATTTAGTGAGTACTTGTTGAAATGAAGAACAATGTGCACAGAAATTCAAATCTCCCCTAAGGAACAGTTGAAAAAGATTGAAGAATGCCCAATCAAGCTTTCAAAATGCCACCACTAGTGTACCTTCACCACAGGATTACCCTTTCTGCACCCACAGTCTTCTGTAATCCATGATAGAAGACTGAAATTATGAGTCTTCCAGTAGCAACCACTACCATTATGGGGTCTGCTCTGTGCTCAATACAGTGCATTATCCCTTTTATTTCACATGAAAACCTATGGCTGGGCATTACTAGTTCCATCTCAGACATAGGGAAAGATCTGAGAAAAGCCTGGTCCACAGTGTTAGAGCTAGTAAGATGTGGACATGGGATTTCCCACCCCAGGTCTTTTTCATTCCAAATGCTATGCCTGGTCCATTCACTCATATGATTCACAAAGTGACTCCTCACTCAGTTTTGAATAAGAAACACTCAATTACTGCATCAAACATCCATTCACTTTCCATGGAATCAATCAAGCAGGTTTAGGCAGAAAAGTGTGAGTATCTATGACTCAACTTCATTCCTCTGAGGAGTTAAAGAAAATTGTTATTCCCCCTTAATCTTTTTTTTTTTCCTCAGAATCTCATTTCCAAGGCCCCTGAGATAAACCATGTCCATTTGTTTTACAGCAATTTACAGGATCCTTACCCTACCTAACCATCAAGGAACCCTCTTATAGAGATACAGCAGAGGGAGGGACAGCAGGTGAGGATAAGATAAAAGGGAGGGGCAGAAACCCTCCGCTCAGCACCTCTCATTCTTCTCTCACTCCCTCCACTGAGGGAGGCCCCAGGATCTAGGAAGGTCCTGAAAAGGTAAAGGGTGGAAAATGCCACTTGTATATGGGGGAGATTCATCATGAAAGGAACCAGTCAGTAGAACAGTACTTCCAATGGGCCCAACAGCTATGCATGTGACCAGGGTGCTTCAATGGCATACCTATTCCTTATAACACAGATGCGGTTTCCCTTGCCAGACTGTAGGCCCTTAGGAGCTGAGGCTTTCAAGGTACTGAAATGTGCCAGCTAAAGATAGCATTTTTCTAGCTCCAAGAAGAGATACTTAGAATCCTTGTATGGGTTGCAGAGGTGTCATAATGCAGAAAATGTAATATTTATTTTATTTTTATCATAAATGAGTTCTATTAGACTTGCCTCTGAAATTAAGAAAAGGATCCTCTCTAAGTTGTGCATGTGATCTGAGAAGTTCAGCCAATCCCAAATATAGAGCACACAGGAGTGGCCTGACTGCCAGGGAATATTGGGGCCAATGAGACAGATACTTGGAAATACCCAGAGTTTCCTAGAGCCCAAGAAGAAAGAATGTGGGCCCTGATCAAAACGAAGTTTAGATTTAATAGCAGCTAAGAATTCCTGGGTGCCTTTTAAGGACCAGGCCCTGTTTTAAGCATTTTACATATTTATGAATCATCACAGCACATCTCTGATGAAGTACTATTATTAGTTCAATTTAACTTGAGAGCAAACAAACCGAAGAGCAACATGGTTAAGTAACTTGCCTAAGGTCACACAGCTAGGAATTGGTGGAACCAGTATTTGAACCTCGGATCCTCGAGCCTTAACTCCTAACCATGATATACACTAAAGAGAATTACATCTGGCTCTATGGGTCCTGCTTACGAGGTTTCAAATATTCTATTATCTTCTAGTAAGCAGTTCCCTCTTAAGGGAGATGTCTATTAAGAGATGAAGTAAACACTTGGCTTGGTGTCTTAGCACAATGCTTGACACTCAGTAAATAATGTGATAGGAAGAGTTCAACAGAGAAAACTGTTCAAGGCATTAAATCCTGTGGGGTTTTTGGTAACAAAATTTATTTTAGAGAAGTTTTGGATTTTCATGGATCCTATTTTTGCCTCTAACTCAGATAGTTCATTTGTAAATGAGAAAATTCTGTATGGGCACTTGAGAAAATAATTTAGGCAAACATTTCAACCACTTTTGCTTCAACATTCTTTATACTTAAATGTGTGGTATTTGTAGATTGTTTCATTTTGGTTAAGAAAGTTTTCTGGGTTGAGTTATGTGAGGTGAAAATGTATGCTCTTGAGGCACACAAAGATATTATAAAATTTTTAATTTATTCCATTATCTTTTAATTAAATTGCCCTCTATTATCATTTCAGGAAGTGGAATTGTGAACTTGCTGGAGCATAGAATTTGGTGTACAGTACTTTTGTCACAAGTACTGCATCTCCTTCAGTTCATTGCCCTTTAGAGCTTTTATCTATTTCATGCCCTTAATTACCATCTATTACTGTACTCAGGTCTGCAACACTATGCTTTTTCAAAAATCAAGCATCCAACAGGTGCAACCAACAGCATCGAAAATATTATCAATGATATTCTAAGCAATAAACATGACAGTTACACTTTCCTGAGTATTTACCAGATGATAACAATAGTCCCTTAACCACCATGTGTGGTTGTTGGGAGGAGTAAATGAGCCCATAACATAAGTTCTAGAAACAGAACTGTGGCAGAAAGTGTTAGGTGCAGAAGTGTCAGTTCTTATCATCCTTCTTTTTAACTTCTTTACTTAGAGAACCCACAGGATCTGAAAATTAACTATCTAAAACTGAGTCTGTCCTATCTCCCTTGAACACTTAGCATCCTCTCCATTACCTACTTCCCTAGCTCATGAATGGAACTATTATCATCATCCACCTCCTGTCAGAAACCTAGGTGGAGGGTCTTCAAAAACTTAAATATAGAATTATCATATGAGATGGAATTTCCACCCCTCATATATGCCTGTATGTCAACATTCATGACAGCATTATTCACAGACGCCAAAATGTGGAAACAACCTAAATGTCCATTGGAAGATGAATGAACAAACAAAATGTGGTGCATACACACACAATGGAATATTATTCAGCCATAAAAAGCAATGATGTTTGGATACATGCTACTACATGGAGAAACCCTAAAAACATTATTCTGAGTAAACAAGCAAGGTTCAGAAGGATACATACTCTTTGGTTTCACTTACATGAAATATGTAGAAATAGCAAATTCATGGAGACAGAAAGGAGATTAGAGGTTCCCAGGAGATGGGAGAAAGAGGGTAGGGGAAGTTGGTGCTTGGGGGGTAACCAGTATTTGTCAATTTTGGAAATTGTGGAATGATTTTTTAAAGGAAAGAAAAAATAAACCTGTGTGGAGGGACATCATCAATTCCTTCTTTTCTTTCATTTCCCAATCAATTAATAAATCTCAAAACTCCTATCTCAAAAATATATCTTGACATCACTCATTTTGATTGCCACTACCTTATCCCAAGGCACTGTCATCTCCTGTCTAGGCTACTAAACTAGTCACCTAAGTGCTCATTCTTTTTTTTTTTTTTTCTTTTTTTATTTATTTATTTATTTATTTTTTATTGACTTTGTAATAATATTACATTAAAAATATATATATATGTGAGGTCCCATTCAACCCCACCCCCCCACCCCCCCTCTCCCCCCCCAACAACACTCGTTCCCATCATCATGACACATCCATTGGATTTGGTAAGTACATCTTTGGGCACCTCTGCACCTCATAGACAATGGTCCACATCATGGCCCATACTCTCCTCCATTCCATCCAGTGGGCCCTGTGAGGATTTACAATGTCCGGTGATTACCTCTTAGGCACCATCCAGGGCAGCTCCATGTCCCAAAGATGCCTCCACCTCTCATCTCTTCCTGCCTTTCCCCTAAGTGCTCATTCTTAACTGCCTCCTATCTTTACTTCCTGGCAGCCAGAGGAATCTTCTAACCATGAATCGGATGGCAAGTGTCTATTTTTCAGAACGATATGAAAAACATGCATGAATTGTAAAAATCTACATTCACCTGTGGTGCACATTGCAATGAAAAATGGCAGACCATTTAGAAAGCTCTTAGAAGGCTGCTGGCACTCAAGATAGTGTATCAACACAGCTGTCTCCCTAAGGGAATGATGGGGAAACTAGCACAATTTTGAGACATTTTAAACACTAATTACTTTAACCTGTGTCTGTCATGGTTAACGCTGCATTAATAAAGGCAAATGAGTTGACAGGCGATTGCAAAATAAAAGACTATTTTAATATAATATGCACTTGCATATTTTACTTCAGTCTACACAGTATCATGTCCCAAGTCAATTACTAAGGAGTTGCATTTAAACCTTCAGAGACTTCAGGAAAGAAAAGACAGTAGGCACTGCATTTTCCAATTTCTTTATGAATGCTTTCTAAATGAAAAAATACTGTTGTACAATATGTCTTTAAGCACACATGCATAAAGAAAAAATACATTTTCAGCTGTCACAGTATATTCTTTACAATTAATTCTTTCTAACTAAAGTTGTGAAACAAAAGGAAAATGTAACCTTCCCCACCCATCCACTCTAAGAGAATGGTTAAAACTATGGGTTCTGAGGTCACATTCTACCTCTATCCATTACTAGCTGTTTGACCTTAGGCTAAATTCTGAACTCCTCTAATATTCAACATCTTCATCCATAAAGTCAGTTTGAAAATTTATAATTTCTATTTCATTGGGTATTAAGTGGATTAAGTGAATTTTTATTTGTAAAGCCTTTATAACATTGCCTAGAACATAGTAAAAGCTATGAGCGTATGCTTTATATTTTTATTCCTATGGTCTTTTATTTTTAATGTATCTGTCCTAGAGGTGATTAATTCTACAAGGCTTTTTAAAAATTCTTCCAACCATCAAAGGAGACATTAAATATGAAATGCATAGCTAATGGTGATTTGATACAGTCCTAAAGAATATTCATTTAAGTCAAGTTAAATGTGAATATTCATTGATAATGAAGATTTTAAATGACTTGGTCATAAATAATTCTCACAGATTTTTTTTTTCATTAGAGTAGTTATAGGTTACAGAAAATCATGCATAAAATACAGAGTTCTCATATACCAACCTATTACTAACCCCGTGTATTGGTCAGGGACACTTGTTACAATTGGTGGAAGCAGATTTTTATAATTGTCTTATTAACTGTAGTCCATGGTTTAACTTAGGGTTTACCATTTGTGTACAGTGGTTCCATGGTTTTTGTTTTGTTTTGTTTTTGAAAATGTTTATCCTGTTACCATATACACAACCTTACTTGTCATCTTTTTTTTTTTTAAAGATTTATTTATTTATTTCTCTCCCCTTCCCCTCCACCCCAGTTGTCTGTTCTTTGTGTCTATTTGCTGCATCTTCTTTGTCCGCTTCTGCTGTTGTCAGCGGCATGGGAATCTGTGTTTCTTTTCGTTGCATCATCTTGTTGTGTTAGCTCTCCATGTGTGCAGCACCATTCCTGGGCAGGCTGCACTTTCTTTCGTGCTGGGCGGCTTTCTTTATGGGGCGCACTCCTTGAGCGTGGGGCTCCCCTTTGCGGGGGACACCCCTGCATGGCACGGCACTCCTTGCGCACATCAGCACTGCGCATGGGCCAGCTCCACACGGGTCAAGGAGGACCGGGGTAGACGGACGCCGTAACCACTGGGCCAAGTCTGCCACCACATGTCATCTTTTAACCACATTCAGATATAAACGTCAGTGCTGTTAATTACATTCACTGTATTGTAATAGACATCACTCCAAAGAAGATATATAAATTGCCAGAAAGCACATGAAAAGGTATGCAACATCATTATCCATCAGGGAAATGCAAATATAAACTACAACCTGATGCCATTTCACACCACTAGAATGGCTGCTATTTAGAAAAATGGAAAATTACAAGTGTTGGAGAGAATGTGGAAAAATAGGAACATGCATTCACTGATGGAAGCAACAAACATAAAATTGCACAACCTCTGTGGAAGATAGTTTGGCGGTTCTATAGAAAGTTAAATGTACAATTACCATGTGATCTGGCAATCCCACTATTAGGTACATACCCAAAAGAATCAAAAACAGGAACTTGAATTGATATTTGCACGCTGAAGTTCAGAGTGGCATTATTCACAATTGCCAAAAGACAGAAGCAACCAAGTATCCATCAAGAGATGACTGGATAGACAAATGTGATATATACATACAAAAAATTATTATGCAGCCATAAAAGGAATGATGTGCTGATACTTGCCATAACATAGATGAAACTTAAAGATCTTTCTTTGAGCCGTTAGTTACATTGAGCTGCTGAAATTCACTTTTTTTTTGATGTATAGTCAATGACTCTCATTTTCTTTTTTTTTTTAAAGATTTTATTTTCATTTAATTCTCTCCCCTTCCCCCCCCCCCCCCCCCCCGTTGTCTGCTCTGTGTCCATTTGCTGTGTGTTCTTCTGCATCCTCTTGTATTATCAGGCAACACTGGGAAACTGCATCTCTTTTTTGTTGCATCATCTTGTTGCGTCAGCTGTGTGTGTGTGGCGCCACTCCTGGGCAGGCCGCACTTTTTCGTGCAGGGCGGCTCTCCATGTGGGGCACACTCCTTCCATGTGGGGCAACCCTACGTGGGGACACACCTGTGTGGCATGGCACTCCTTGAGCATGGCAGCACTGCATGTGGGCCAGCACATCACAAGGGTCAGGAGGCCCTGGATATTGAACCCTAGACCCTCCATATGGTAGGCAGACACTCTATCAGTTGAGTCACATCCGCTTCCCTGAAATTCATTTTTAATGACATATACTGGGCCATGTACCCTCCTTACCTGAAAGTTGATTTAAAATAATATCCAAATTGCATAATATTCCCACCATCTTTCTTTGCCAATATGATGCTTCATTCCTGTGAAAGGAGATAAGGTTTTATGAAACTCTGACATATCCTTGCTCCTTTATTCACTCCACCTCTAAGAAAATGGTGAATCATATCTGAGTTTGAAGTATAACTTGGCATGTTCTACTGCCCTCTGTCCTGACTCAGTCCAGCAAGAAGCTAGAAGCAATAAACCTGGAAGAGAAGGGAGAGACCAGCAGAAGCCACAATGTGCCTTGCTACATGACAGAGGAATCCGGGATCACCAGCAGACAGTCTTTAGGAACAAGGTATTGCCTTGATGATGCCTTGATTTGGCCATTTTCATAGCCTCAGAACTGTGAGCTTGTAAGTTAATACATTCACACTATTAAAATCCAACCCATTTCTGATATATTGCTTTTGGTAGCCTAAAACACTAGAACTCCTCCCATTATTTTTTCTCCTGGCATATCACCTTTTCCTTCCCAACACTTATTTTTGAACAATTTGCTGTCTGTCTCCATCACCAAATTGTAACCTCTAAGAAAGCAAGCATGTTTTTGGTTTGCTTGACCATTGGTACTTTAGAATCCTGTGTAGTTCCTTGTATATAGTAGGAAGTGAATAAACATTTGTTGAATCCTAGAATGACTTCTGTCTTAATTTAATTATATAACCATGGATTCAAGATGTACAATGTAAAAAGAAGACACTTCACTCTATTAACTTTGTGCACCTGCCCTATGGGAGACTGTTTGCCAAATATAGGCCAGTGGCAGCGCAGGTTGAAAATATCAACAGCCAGCTCCCCTAGCTTTGGGAATTCTCATGCCCCATTTATAATAACACTTAGCAAAAAGAACATTAATAAGCCACTTATTAAAAGGAGTAATTTAACCCAACATTATCTTGAAAGGAGGTTTCTATATCAGATTTTATAACCACATGTAAATCATACATAGTAGAGAAACACTAATGCCATTACATTAATTAGTTTTGTGCATCTTGTCTTCTCAATGATAAGGGGGATTGTGTGAGGCAAAATTCCTGCTCTATCTCTGTATTCTTCACAGTGTCTCATAATTATTGGACATCATATAGGCATTCTATAAATACATTTTGACTTGACTTGAGCTCTGACATATGTATAATATTATCTCAGGTATTAGGTATGATGTAAGGGAAGTAAAATAAGGCTGTTCTATTACTTCTGAATTCAAATGTGCAAGAGGAGTACAGAAGCTTGCATTTTTAATTTCAGGGAAAACAACCAACAACCTCCCTCTTCTCTAAAAAGAGAGAAATGAAAGATGCCTTACTATGTAACCAGTATCCTTGATAGAAACACAGTGTTATAAAAGCACCTCATTTATCACAAACTGTAAGTATTTTTATTTAAATAGTAATAATAAAACACTTTTAATTTTATCACTGGGGAAATAATTATTGTTATGAAAAGCATGTTTCCATGTTTGTGGTTACCCAAAATCAGGGACTTAGAGATGTAGGAAAGTCCATGATTCTTTGCTTATTAAGTAAGGGAGTATTTATATACAGTTGAATTGATTAGCAGCAATTAAATCTTCATGTTATTGTGATCTATTTTAGTAAATCAGTAGTAATTATTTCCTGTCTACTCCTTATAATCATTAATAATCAAATAAGGGTTGCTCTTGTTTTGAAAATTTAATTTTACTCAGCTTATAAATTATATTTCTATAAGCAAGGATTTTTTTTTTACTGGCAGCTTTTTTGAATTAATGAACATTTGGATAGATGGATGCATGATGGAAGGATGGATACATAAATAAGTTTATGAATAAGCACCTAAAAATTCTTACATAGTCCACCCTTGGTAAGAAAATTGAAGCTATATGACTTCCGATTCAAATATATATTCAGTTTGTGTTCAGCCATATATTTTCTGGAGATTATGCCAAATGAAAAATGATATTAATATGACTACTATGAGATCTAGGGGCTCATATTCTAGTATAATAGAGGTAATATATAGAGACTAAACTTACAGCCTGATTTTCAAATCTATGGAGTTTGCACAAAAACAGAAACATTAACACTTTTCAAGAAAATTTTACTCAAGGGTGAACATAAAACTTTAAACTGCCTACGAAATGTTCAGAATCCACTTTTCCACAGTCAGATAAATTTCAATATGACTGAGAAATTTGAGAAGCTTTTTGTTTATTTTGATATAATCCACAACAAATCACAAAGAGCTCTTTTTAATAGTTTTTTTTTTTTCAGAAGACAGGGTTACCACTTGTTTTGGTTTGCCAAAGAGCTGCTGATGCAAAAGAACCAAAAATAGATCAGCAGTTATAATGGGAAATTTCTTTAGGCAAAAACTTACAGTTCTGAAGCCATGAAATGTCCAAATGAAGGCATCAGCAGAGATACTTTCTCAGGGTCCTGCCATGTGGTGAAACAAGATGGCAGCCAATCTCTGCTGAGGTCTCTGCCTCCCCTTCCAGAATCTATGGATGCCTGGAATCTAGCTGTGGACAACCAGGCATAGGGCTTGTCTCTCACGGGGCCTCCTCTTTCCATCTTGGCTGCTCTGCTTTCTTTCTGAGTTCTGCTGTGAGCTCTCAGGCACATGGCTCATCTTTCCCTGAGTCTCAATTCTTTGAGTGTCTTGGGGCTTCTCTCCTTGAGCTCAGCTGTGGACGAACCTCAAGTCCTTTCTCTTACATTGCAGAATCAAATATGGCGACTTCCTTTTCCTCTATATGTGATTCTCTCTTGTCGCCATTTATATCAGCTTCTTGTCACCATTTATATCAGCTCCAGTTAGAGGGTAGAGACTCAACCTGAGTCAATCCTCACTAACATACTACAATCAAAAGTATCTCACACACACAGGAATGGATTAGTTAAAAAACAAAACAAATCCCCCCCTCCAAATGTTCTCTTTTTGAGACTCATAAAAGAACTTCAAACTATCACACCCCTACATTTAGACTTCAAACTTTTCCTACAGGTATCTGTAAACTACAGAAGACATATTTTGTTCTACAACATTTTCAACCTCATTAATTAAGATAGCACCTATCTAGGGTTGTAGTATTTACATAACACTTAGGTTGCAGTTTCTTTCTAAGTGATGTTTGATTCAGTGGTAGTAAATTAGTATACACGTCCCCAAATAATGATGAACATATTTAAACTGGTTTGTTGAGCATACTAAACACAAATACAAAACTAAACAAGATTTCCTAAGATAGTTCCTCAGTTATTCTCATATTGTTCTACTCTCAATTTCTTCATTTCTCTAATATCTAATATTTTTGAAAACCATCAATGACAGGAAGGCAAAAAGATCAAAGATTCCCATCAACATTGAGCTTTGACATTTTTGACACATATTACAGCTAGACTCATGGAAGATGGTACAGCAGAAAACCTTGGTTCAATCCCTGACATTTCTTGAAGTTGTAGCCCTAGGACTTTCAGGGGTTTTTTTTTTCTGTAAAATTGTGATAATACCTATCTCTAAGAGTATTGTGGACATGAAATATGTAATGTATATGAAGAGTTGACCACAGTGGTTGGCACATAGTAGGTTCTCAAAAAATGTTAACTTGCTCTACATGATTTCAGGTTTAAGGGCAAAAATTAACATAAGAACAAAACATTCTAATGTTTTGAAAAAATCTACTATGTAGGATTTTAAAACCAAATTTGGATAATTACAAAAGGTACAAGTAGGGCAGTTGCAGTGAATATTTATAATCATACTCTCAAAGTCACCCTGCATTTTTCCCTCATTAGTCAAAATTACTGAGGTTATCTTGCATCTCTTAACCCTGGTACCACAGGGTCCAGCCATCACCTGCTTCTATTTATGATTGCTATTCCCTGAAGATTGCCTCATAGGTACAAATCCCATCAACAGAGACCAAAACATCATGAAAATAAAAAAATTTAAAAAAATTTAACTTCCTGAAGAACCTGCCAAGGGGTCAGCCTTAATCGGCACTTCATTTTAATACATTATCAATATGAGCTAAGGATTCATTTTATAAATGACTAGTGAAAGCACTTAATTGTTCCCTCCAGCAATTACATGTCACTGTTCATACTGGTCCCAAATCGATGATTCTTTTTAAACAGTCAGCAGCACATCACTTTAATCCAAGTCTTCATTTGTAGAGAATAACCTGTGCCTCAGATGAAATAATATGGGTTTTGCTCTAATATTTTGTTGGTTTGGGAATGATTATACAGTACCACTTATTGTTCATTCTTGTTTTCTTCCATCAGAACAGAAACTATATTGGTGTATGTGGCAAAGAAGTCAGCTATACTACATTTTCCAGATTTCCCTGTCTGTCATCAGGTGACACTACTCTGTCTAATGAGAAGTAGAAGTCTGCTTAGGATTCTGAGACTGGCAAAGAGGTTACAAAAACAGTCCAGACTTGGCTGGCAGCCATAGTAAGGTGACCTTCTGCTCTAGAAGAATGTACTTGGTTCAAGTGACAATCAGTCCTGAAATGGATTGAGAAAAGATCATCAAAATGTGTGAATGCAGTGGAGGAAGAAAGGGTACAAAATAGGATTAAGCTTTTTAGAACTCTGGTGTCCACAGCTCACACAGAGAATGGGCATGGAGCAGTAATAATTTTGGAAGAGTGACTGAAGACACTTTTTATGGTTAAGATAATCTCAGGAACCGGGAAAGTCCACACCATGGCTGAGAGAACTCTTTCAAGAACAAAGGGATGAGCCAAAGCCAGGACTAATGGAATATGTTATATTTTTATAGGGATCAATTTCCTAGTCTTTTCATCTCCTAATCTTCCCTTGAAGGGGACTTATTATAATAAATATGTTTCAGACCTAATTCCAAGCTTTTTATACTTTTTAATATCACCCAGAGAAGGGCTAAATACTTATATTTCTTTGCAGAGTGCTAAATGGAAAGAGTTGGGAACAACTGCCAAGAGAAGCATTATCATCAACATTATTGCCCCTTTTGCATGATCCCAGGTGTTTTTAAAATATAAAGTGCAAGGGTGTTATAGCTCTGTGAATAAGAGTATGGTTGGTCTTTCTAAACACTGAATGAATTTGGCAGGTCCTGGAAATGAAAACTTGGATCACATTCAGTGAGCAGAGACAATTTAAGTTTTGATCAACCTAAACAGCTGCAATAAACACTTAGCAGAACATTCAGAATTTAAAAATTTAATAAAAATATCACTCTGCAATAATTAGTAGTTATACATATTGCTTACTAACTTGGTATCACTCCTTATCCATTCAATGTCTATAGTTGAACTCATTTAATCTCCCACTCCAAAATGGGCATCATTATTATGTTCATTTTTAGACAATCCAAGTAGAATCTTATGTGGAAATGGATAAGTAAGTTCCTTAACTTCTCTAAATTTCAGACTGTGTGGAGTACTGAGATAACTCAAAGAATATTCTGAAGCCAGTATTTTACTCAGATTTTTTATGGAAAAAAATCTGTTGGCAAATGCATAATGTACCTTGGGATTTGAGGTCATGCTGTGGGTCTGAACCTGACAGAAATCTGAAATTGAGAGTAAATAAGTACCATAAAAATGGTTGCATGATTTCTTAAAACATTTTTTCCAACTCAGTTTGGTTAGTGACTATTTTTAATAGTTTTTATTCTTTACATATTTGTCTTCTCTTTATATTATGATGTACCAATAACTAGGGTCAAGTTAATAACAGTCAATGGACATAGTATAACTTATCACAATAATAATGTAAGATACCAGAAAAAAAGGGTAAAAAATTGTTGATATGCTAATAAACAAATGCATAGAGGAGGGAGTACATGAAATATCTCATCTCCTTGTAAATACCTTAAAAGATACCTAGGACCTATTGTGTAAGCTAAATCAAGGTTATTAAAAGCATTTAAAGTTAGAAAAATTGCACAATAAAATGAGATCAATTAATTAATAATATTTAGATCACTAAATATTTATTGTTCATTTATAAGCACCAGGCTAAACAAGACAGATGACAAGCCCCTGCTTTCCTGGTTCTTGAATACCAGAAGACAGTTGTATACCTGGGTAGTAAATTGAAGATGGCAGTTCAGATTACCTGAAGTTAGCAAAATCATTAGCTATACTCATGGCGCAGAGACTGGGCTATTTGGGCTGGGTATAATCAAGGTTCACAGAGGTGGTATCTTAGAAAGCTGCAGGTAGGTGTACACCTGAGCCCAAAGTTTGCAGATTGGAAATGAAGTCCTTGAAAGCTGTGAGTCAGGGGTTAGGATCAAAGAATGACACTCTGAGTCAACCATGTCTACTAGCAGAAGGAAAAGGCTGATCATTTGGTTTTTGATTAAGTATGTAAGTTTAACCTGTTCTTTCAGCCTGTTTTTATTGGATCCTAGTGAAGACCAATCTGCTTATCTTGCCTCAACTAGAATTAGAGGGAAAAGATAATGGCTAGGAAGAAAGAGAGAGGAACTTGGAAATTGGTTTTGAAAACTGCAGTTTCCTTAACTTATTACCGTGAGGTAGGAGAGGACTGTAATCTTGCATCTGAAAAAAAAAGATGGCTTAAATGAGGTTAAAAAATAAAAGAGGCAGTTATTGTGGGCTTATTGTCTGGCTCCTCTACTTTCCAAAGGTTATGTTTAAAACACATTCTTTTAAATAGGATATTTGATTCTATCCTAGATGTTAAACACATTAAAGCAGTTAATGACTAGCAATAGTCTCACATACAAATCATAGTAAAAGAAATTCCTATTTTTTGAAACCACGACCTTGAAATTATCATCTGAAGTAATTTAGGAGTGATGTGGGCAGGAAATTGAGGATGTATGCCTACTTTCCACAACCATCATGGTACTTAATAGCTAAAAGTTATTTTCTGAATATTTTCAGAAAATTCTTTCTAATGTGTTGGTATATTTTGAGTCTCAGCATATTCAACAATGATATGAACTATGATATAGCAAAAGGAATATAAGCATATGTATATAAATATATAGAGATATGTATATAAATGCATAAATATAGATATAAATGCAAATTTACAGAGAAAAAAATCAGGATTCCCCAGTGTAAAAATATTTTTTTTGAGGATAACATCACATAAGACCAATGAGAAAAATATATTTCTTTGTTGTGAGCTCCAAGGTACTATTTTATTGCAATCACCCTTTAAAAACTAATCCATATATATATAATTACCTCATTTCGTGTAAATGCTCACAAAATTTTTAAATATTTTTTCATGTATAAGAAGTCATACAATTCTATTATAATTAAATATTATTTTGATAAAAAGCAGTATTTTTTTAAATAGAAAAGGAGGTTTTCACTACATTTTTATGCATGCTAAAGTACTGGAGTGAGACAAACATGGGGTTAGGAGAAATATTAGCTGTATAAATAGATCACACATATAACCAAACTCTGGTCTCACAATTTATTAGATACTTTTCCTACTGAAAATTTATTTCAATGTTTAACTTTCTTTTCTGTAAAATCTCTAAATCTAAGGAGGTTAAAACCAATCTGTGAATATGAATTTGCTGACCAGTTAATTTAGTGATTTGCTTTTAAGTTTTTTTTTTTTTAACTTAAATTGCAATCAGCAATTTAAAACTGCTTACTAAGTGAAACATTTTCTAAATTATATGGATCTCTGGAGAAGATGCATTCTATTTAAACTTGGCATTAGCTTTAAATTAAAGAAATCTACCGCATCATATTATCCAAGATACACTATCAACTTTCATTTCTTTTCTAAATTCGCCCATCAAGGTTATTAGATTTCCCATTGAAAGCTAATGGATTAAATCTATATCTATATCTATATTTATATCTATTTCTATATCTATATCTATATATGTATGTATGAATCTATCTTATTCTCTACATATGCCAACAAGAAGCAACAATTGTTTCTAGTTATCTACTACCTTCTTCAAAAGCACCTTACAATCCATTATAGACAATCATTAATATTTAAAGTATCTGTAAATTAGGGAAGTGGCAAGATTCCTATGTATCAGAACAGAAACCATTAAGTGGTGGTGTCTTATGAACCTGATTCCCATATGTAAGTTGACTGCTAGACTTCTGTTTAGGCAAAAGAGACCTACCCAGATACCCTGTACAGGCAGGGACACACATTTTCCAGTACTGTGTGTGTACATTTGTGTGTTGGCTGTTAGTGCACAGGTGTGCCCCCCTCCTGAGAATTGCCATTGATTAGAAATACCTGGGAGGTTATACCCTCTCCCACTCTTTGGGGTAGTGTGTAGTCAATGGCTGACATTGCTATGGGATGCAAATGGCTGGTCCCTTTGGCCCAGAGCAGAGCAACTCTAGTTCATACTACAGAATTCTCAGTAGAATCAAGCTGACTAAATTTCTGCTGAAGCAGCATCCATGCCTAACACTGTTCTACCCTGCTTCCCTTGCTCACATGTTTTCATTAAAGCACACTCAAAATAAACTACTCACACAATAATATCCATGTCAACCTTTGATTTGAAGGTTTCCATGCACATTATTCAAATTTAAGCTAAAATCAATAAAACAATACTTAGAATTGCTTAAGAGCTCTGTTTATGGACACTTCACATTGCCATCTCCCTAAAGCATCACAACAGTAGTCTCACATTAGGTGTCCTTATCCCAGGTCGCACTTTGGGATTGAAGAGCTTCTCTGGATATGGGACTTTCAGTATGAAAACCTGGAAAGTCCTGATCAAACAAGGACAGATTGGTCCTTCTATCCTATTCACCCTTACTGATGAAGAAACTGAAGCTAACGTAGGTGAATAATTTGTGCAAAGTCTCAGAGCAGCACAAGACAGATGCAGGATCCACAAATGAGTGTACCTTACTCCAAAGTTTATTCTTGTCTCACCACAACTGTTTGCCACACAATGGTGAGTGATTGTGCATTCCTGCCCTGTTTGTTGGTCAAAGTCTTCCTTTAGTAAAATAATACAAATTGAACTAAAAGCAAATTGCTTGTTCGATTGATTTTTAAAGAACAACAAAAGCAAATAGAGTATGACATCAAACTGTGGGTTAGAGTCAATAGCCTGCCCAATAGCTTGACTGGCTTAATTATCTTACCACATTTTAGACCATTTTTTATCTGTTATGTCCAAGCACTCTTTTAATATCCAAAGGGAAGACATCATGACCTATAATGAAATTTGAGTACAGCCATGTTGATTTCAAATTCACTGTAGTTAATTTGGGGACTTAGAAAGGGTGGATAACAAATGGTGTTATCTAGTTATTTCATTTACTCCTTCTCAGTAAACTCTTTCTGAGTAAATCTTTCTGAGAGAGAAAAAAAGAATTTTTGTAAAGCGAGTCCTCTGGATAGCCACTGAGCATTAAAAAGTCATGGAAGAAGACATATTAGACACAGAATGGATGACTTCTGTAAAAATGTTGTGGAAACTGAAAGGCCTAAAGCTCCTTAAATGATAACAGCAGCAAGACCAAAGAAACCAACTCTCATTTGGGAGTGTTTACAGTGCAGTGATTGAGAGCCTGCTTCCCATGTACAAGGTCCTGGGTTCAAACCCCAGTACCTCAAAAAAAAAAAAAAAATCATTTGGCCATAGATGTGAGGGTCTCTTTCTGAACTCTCTATTCAATTTAATTAGTCTATATATTTCAAATGAGAGTTCCATGCTGTTTTTTGTTTTCTGTTTTTTGTTTTATTATCCCCCTCCCCCGTGTGGCTTTTTGTATGCTGTCTGCTCTGTGTCCATTCACTATGCATTCTTCTGTGTCTGTATTTATTTATTTTTTATTTCCTCTCCCCCTCCCCCCTTGCAGCTTGCTTGTTGTTTGCTCTCTGTGTCCATTCACTGTGCGCTCTTCTGTGTTTTTTTTTTATTTTTGTTGTTTGTCTCCCTTTTTTTTGTTGCATTACCTTCCTGAATCTGTGCTCCATGGCACTTGTGGGCCAGGCGGCTCTCTGTGGCATGCAGGCAAGCCTGCCTTCACAAGGAGGCCCTGGGACGTGAACCAAGGGCCTCCATTATGGTAGGCAGGAGCCTAACTGATTAAGCCACAGCCACTTCCCTCCATGCTGTTCTCACAAATATAGCTTTGTAATACTAAAGTCAGAAGTGTGAATTCCCCAAATTTATTTATTTTTTTAATTGTATTTTTTGGAAGATATATAGATCACAAAAAATATTTATGTTGAAAAATATAAGGGGTTCCCATATACTCCGCACCCACCCCAGCCCACTCTTATTTTTCAAGATGGTTCTGGCTTTTTGGGACCCTTTACCCTTCCAAATAAATTTGATAGTTGGACTTTCTATTTCTGCAAAGAAGACTGTAAATTGTTTTGAATAGAATTGACATCTTAACAACATTTACTCTTCCAATCTGTGAGCATGGAGGTCTTTCCATTTATTTAGAGCTTCTTGAATTTATTTGAGCAGTTTTGTAGTTTTCCATGTAAGAGTCTTTTACAGTATTGGTTAAATTCATTCTTATATATTTGATTCTATTAGTTGCTATTGTAAACAGAATTCTTTTCCTTAATTTCTTCCTCAGATTTCTCTTCACTAGTGTGTAGGAACACAACTGGTTTTTGCATTTTGATCTTTTACCCCACCAAATTGTTGAACTTGTTTAGTATCTCTAGTAGCTTTGTTATAGCTTTTTCAGGACTTTCTGTATAGAGGATCACGTCATCTGCAAACAGTGCAAGTTTTAACACCTCATTTAAAGTTTGGAAGCCTTTTATTTCTTTTTCTTGTCTAACTGCTCTAGCAAGAATTTCCAGTATATTAATAGTGGTGACAATGAGCACCCTTGCCTTGTTCCAGATCTTAGAGGGAAAGCTTTCAGTCTTTCACTATTGAGTATACTTTTGCAGTGGGTTTTATATATATGTCCCTTATTATTGTAGGAAGTTTCCTTCTATTCCTACTTTTCTAAGTGTTTTTTTTTTTTTTTTTTTTTTATCAAAAAAGGATCCTGGATTTTGTCAAATGCTGTGTCAACTGAGATGATCATGTGTTTTTATCCCATGGTTCTGTTAATGTGATAAATTACATTCATCAGTTTTCTTATATTGAACCACTCTTGCATATCTGGAATAAAACCCATTTGATTATGGTATATAATTCTTTTGACATGTTGTTGGAATTTGTTTTGCTATTATTTGGTTGAGGATTTTTGTATATATATTCATAAAATAAATTGGACTGCCATTTTCTTTACTTGTAGCATCTTTATTTGATTTTGGTAATAGGATGATGGTGGCTCATAGAATGAGTTTGGTAGCTCCCTTTTCTCAACCCACATTCTCTCTCCTACTAATTTATATTCTATAATCCAACTCCATAAGTTTCATTGTATTTAGTTCATATCAGTGAGTCCATACAATATTTGTACTTTAGTGCCTGGCTTATTTCACTCAACATATGTCCTCAAGGCTTATTTTGTCATGTGCTTCCCCAGTTCATTTCTTCTTACAGCTGAATAGTATTTCATTGTATGTATATACCACATTTTGTTTATCCATTCATCACTTGACAAGCACTCAGATTGTTTCCATCTTTTAGCAATTGTGAATAATGCTGCTATGAATATCGGTGTGTAAATATCTGTTAGCATTCTTGCTTTTCATTCCTTCTGACTATATTCCTAGTCAAGGGATTGCTGGATCACAGAGTAGTTGTATATTTAGCTTGCTGAGGAACCACCAAACCATCTTCCACAGAAGCTGCACCATTATACACTCCCATCAACATGGAGTACTTCTATTTCTCCATATCTTCTCCAGCACTTGTAGTTTTCCATTTGTAAAAAATAATGGCCATCTCATTGTAATTTTGATCTGCATTTCCCTAATAACTAGTGATATCGAGCATCCTTTCATGTGCTTTTTTGGCCATTTGTGTTTTCTCTTTGGGAACAAGTCTATTCAAATCTTTTACCCATTTTTTAATTGGGCTGTCTTTTTTTCATTGGTTTGTGTGATCACTTTATACAAGATAAAAATCAATACCTTGTCTTTTCAGTTTCTTAACAAAATCATTTGAAACTCAAATGTTTAACTTCGAGTCAGTCCCATTTATCTTTTTCTTTTTTTTTCATTCTCATGCTTTGGGTGTAAAGTCTAAAAAACCACCACCTACAAAAGATCTTGAAGATGTTTACCTAAGTTTTCTTCTGGGAGTTTTATGGTTCTAATTTTTATATTTAGGTCCTTGATCAATTTTGAGCTAATTTTTATACAAAGAGTGAGAGAGGGGATCTATTTCTTTCTTTTAGATATGGATATCCAGTTTTCCCAACACCATTTTGTGAATAGGCTGTTCTGACCTAGCTGGGCAGGTCTGATAATCTTGTCAACAATCACTTGACCACAGATATGAAGGTCAATTTCCAAAGTTTCAATTTGAATCTATTGGTCAATATATCTTTATGTCAGTACCATTCTGTTGTGTGTGTGTGTGTGTGTGTGTGTGTGTGTGTGTTTTACCACTGTAGCTAAATAATATGCTTAAAAATCAGGAAGGAAGTAAAAGTCCACCAAGTTCATTCTTCTTTTTAAAGATACTTTTGGCTATTCTGGGGCTCTTATCCTTCCAGAAACATTTGATATTGACTTTTTCAATTCTATAAACATTCCTCTTTTTTATGTAAGCATTTATGGCTATTAATTTTCCTATCAGCACTGCCTTTGCCACATCCTATAAATTTTGTTATACTGTGTTCTCATTTTCATTTGTCTCAAGATATTTACTTATTTCCCTTATGATTGTGACCCATTGATTGACAGTGTGCTAATTAACGTCGATATATTTGTGGATTTTCCAGGGTTCTGCCTGTTATTGATTTACAGCTTCACTCCATTGTACTCAGAGAAGTTTCTTTGTATAATTTCAATCATTTAAAATTTATTGATACTTGATATGTGACCCACTGTGTGGTCTATCCTGGAGGATGATCCAGATGCACTTAAGAAGAATGAGTGCCCTGCTGTTTTTGGGTGCAATATTCTGTACATGTCTGTTTGGTCTAGTACATTTTTCTTATTATTCAAGTTAACTGTTTCTTTATTGATCTTCTGTCTAGATTTTCTATCTATTGATAACAGTGTTGTACTAAAGTCAACAACTATTTTTGCAGAGGTGTCTCCTTTCAGTTTTGCCAGTGTGTGCCCAATGTATTTTGGGGCATTGTTGTTAGGTGCATAACTATTTATGATTATTATTTATTTTTGTGTAGTGACCATTTTATTAATATATAGTGTCTTAGGTCTCTTATAGCAGCTTTTGAATTTAAGTCTATTTTGTCTGATATTAGTATAGCTATCCCAGCTTTCTTTTGATTATTGTTTGCATGGATTATCTCTTCCCATCCTTTCACTTTCAACCTATTTCTATCTTTGGGTCTAAGGTAAGTTTCTTGTGAACAACACATAGTTGGATCATGATTTTTTATCCATTCTGTCATTCTTTGTCTTGGATTTGGGAATTTATTCTATTAACATCCAGTGTTGTTACTGAAATGGCTAGCCATTTTATTTTTGCCCTTGGTTTTTATATGTCTAACGTTTCCTTTATCTCTCTTTTCCTTTACTGCAAACATTTTTTTTTCTGTATAACTGATCTTTTCTGATGTATCTGACTGATTCCTTTCTCATTTTGTTTCTGTATATTTTAAAAATAATTTCCTCATTGTTTCCTAAGGGTTTGTATAACATAACCTATGTCTATAACCTACTAATGTGAAATGATACTCAACTTTACTTCAGTAGCATACATATTCTGCTTTCCTATACCCATCTGTTTCCCTTCCTAATGTTGTTTTTGTCCCATATTACCTCTTTATATTTTACATGTTCATTATCAGGAAATATGATTATTTCCTAATCAACTGTATTTCAACTCTTATAAGAATTGCTAAGTTGAGCTATATATTGAGGATACAATACTATTGGGTTTTGCATTTACCCATTTAATTACTTTTACTGAAGGACTTCACTTCTTCACACTGCTCAAGCCAGTCTCTCTTGTCTTTTTTTTTTCAATCTGAAGGACTCCCTTTAGCAATTTTTCCAGGAAGATCTTTTGGTGATACAGTCTCTCAGTTTCTGTTTATCTGTGAATGGTTTAAAGGCAACCTCATTTTTGAAGGACAGTTTTGTGGGATAACGAATTTTGGGCTATCAGTTTTTCTCTTTCAGTACGTTACATATATCTTACTACTGCTTTTTTGCTTCCATGGTTTCTGATGGGAAACCAGCACTTAGTTTTAATGAAGAGCCTTTGTTAATGTGACAAATCACATTTCTTGTACTACTTTCAGTATTCTCTGTTTGACATTTGACATTCTGATTAATATTATCTCAGAGTAAATTTACTAGGGTTTAGTCTGGATACATTATGGTTCCTGGACATGTGTATCTTTCATAAGAGTTGGGAAATAATTGTCCATTATTTCCTCAAATATTCTTTCTGCACCTTTTCCCTTTTCATCTCCATCTGAGACTCCCATGATGCATATGTTGGTATACTTCATGCTGCCACTCAAGTCTCTTAGAAACTGTTCAATGTTTTTCTTTTCTTTTCTCTATCTTGTCTTACAGTTCACTGATTCTTTCATCTGCTTGTTCAAGTCTTCTGTTATATGCATCAAGGGTATTTTAATCTTCATTATTGTGACTTTTATTCCCATAATTTCTGTTATGTTTCTTTATAAACTTTCTAATTCTTCTTTTGCTCACTCATTGTCTTCTTAATATCTGTTAGCTCTATATCCACCATTAGTTTATTTCTTCATCTCCTTGAATTGATTTAGATGTGTTTGAATTTCTTTGATTAGTTGTTCTAAATTCTGTGGCCCCTGTGAAGTTTTAATTTTTTCCCTTGACTGAGATATATCTTCTTTCTAAGTATAGTTTGAGATTTTTTTTTGCTGATATCTGGATATCTGATTATTTTGATGTGCTAATTCTCAAGGTCAGTTTCTCCCTTTTGCCTAGGGTTTTATTTTATATTGACTATATGTTAAGGTTCTTTTTGACTCTTGGTCTAACTTATACTGGACTTTTAGAGCAGTTTGTGTTTAACCATTTAGATTTTCTCAGGCATTCTGCACCAGATTCTTGCCCTTGATATATGATACTACCTATAAGATTTCCCTTTTATGTAAAAGTGTTTCACCTCCAGAAGAATGCTTCCTTCTCTTTGTTCCTTCTCTGGGAATCTTGATGAGTTCTGTTTGTTTATGTGCAGAAATTTCTCCCCAGGTCCTAAGATTTGTTTAACGTTTCTCCCCCACTCAGTGCCCCGTTATCATGACACTTTACAGTTCTGAGACCTGTCCTGCCTTACAACAGTTCCATTTCCCTCATTTTCTTTTTTCATTAAGGGTTACCTGCCCCTGGTTACTTCACCAATAGGATATGTCACCCTGGGGAGTCAGATAGGGTCAGTCCAAAAATATCTGTTTGTTTGTTCGTTTGTTTTCATTTAGGTGATCCAGCAATCAGAGGGTTGAGTGCGTACACCTCTTGCCAATAGTTCTGCCATCTCTTTTTTTCCCCAGGGTCCACTTTTGTATGTGGTGCTCCTCATCCTCATGTGTTCCACCTGGGTATCTGAGGACTCAGTTCCTTAAGCACAGATATGTGTGGGATTATTATTGCTGTTGTAAGTAGCTCTATGGTCTTTGTATATGGCAGGGACCCGGGGCCGTGTTGCCTCTGCATGACTCCTAAACTGTATGGGGCGGAGTGAGGGAGGGGTCCAGACTGGCAGGTCCAGGTCATAGATCTCTTATCTTTTTTGGGGTTTTTTTTTTTTTTTTTCCTTCAAGTCTACATTTCTGGAGTCCTTCTCTAGTCTCTATTGTCCTCCCGAGTTCCACGCAAGTGGGATTTGTCCTTTCACCAGTTGACTCTGTCCCTATGGTTCTTTCTGATAGAAGATAAATACATTCAGAAGACTTCATTCTTGGGGTTTTGGTGAGGGTAAAAATCAGATATTTCCAAAGTATGTTTCCAACCAACTATGAAAACTAGAAAAAATTGTTTCTCTGTGCTGATGATACTTCCAACTAAGACCTAGGTCTGAAACCTCAGATATGGATGAGTTCCCTTTTTGCCAGAACATGCTAAACCATCAATGCCAGATTTTTCCAGATAATTATTTTCTGTAATTTTTGCTAATCCCTTAATTCTTTACCATTACCTCAGCTAGCAAGAACAAAAGGAGGCAGATACTATCATTTTATTTATCCTGTTATAGACTCAATTGCTTTCCTGAAATACCCTGCTTTATTTCAGCTGGGTTTTGAGATGCCACCTGGTTTCATTAATCCTACATTTAAAAAATGGCATAATTCCAGATGAACGGCCAGTGAAACAAAATATGTTCCAAGTTTACTGTTGTTCCCTACTTTGAGGGGGAAAGGATGTGTATTCTCATTTCTCATGTGGCATCCCTAGATGTTCTAAGAACAAATAATATTTGCTTCTAAGAGTTCCTCAAAAATCTGAGGGTTATCTAAATCTGTAATCCCTGGGGTATTATTTTCTTGTCTTTTCCTGGGTCCTTCCCCATTCCCAACTTCCTGAATCTCTGGAACAGGGACCAGAAGACCTCCTAACTATCTACCTTGGTAAATCTTATGCTCTATCCTCTGCAATACACTGAAATATTGACTGTTTAGGACTGGTGTCATAGGCTTTCCTTCACCTGCCTAACAGAAGTCCTGAGTACTCTCTCCCAAACAAGTTTTCATAAAAATTGCACTGTGAGACCAAAGAAGGCTCAGTTGTTGAGGCTTCCATAGCTCATGAAGCCTCATTTACTTCCAGAAAGTCAATAATGGAAAACTGCATCACTGGAGAATTAATGCTAACACTTGGGCACACATGAACCATGGGGTCTATCAAGCACCTGTTGAGGAATGGCACAGGAGATTTTGCAAGCCAGACAATATTACAAGTTAACATCTGCACTGATTTTTATACCAGAAGGGGAAATTGCCCCTTAGTATTGAATAGCCACATTTGCTAATTCTATTTTCTTAGTATTTTGTGTTTCTATTATTTTGTGTTTTCCCTGTGGTCACAGTGTATATTAATCCAGTGAATATTGGGGGCTCTCTGTGCACTACTCATAGAGGTTTAAATTGGAACATATGTTCAGCCAATCTTTCATTCACCAGTTAGAAATAGGAAGGAAGGAAGGAGGGAGGGAGGGAAGAAGGGAGGGAGGAAGGAAGAAAGGAAGAAAAGAACAAAAGAAGGAAAGAAGGAAAGAAGGAAGGAAATATTTACTGAGTTTCAGGAATTCTTTAAATTCTTAACATGGTTGGCTGCTTTGGTATTGTAAATTAAGGGGGGAAAATTACTTATCCAGAATGCCCAATAACTTTGCTCACAGAGTTGGATAAGACTTTACAGAAACTGAAAAGATCACTGAAATATTCATGTCAAAATTCAGGTGGCATACATTTGCTGAGTGCCTAGTCCATGCCAGACCATGTGTCAGGCCCCTTTCTATTGTTTTGTAAGTATCCTTTTGGGTTGGCATTATTTTGCCTACTTAGAGTGGTAAAATTGATTTGCACGAAGTTTCAATAACTTATATATGGCCACCACACTGTTATAATAAGTAGAAGCCTGGGTCTGGAACTTAAACAGGTCTTCAGATTTGAAAATCTAAATGCCCTTTCCATTAAACCATGTGGCCTCACCAAATATATTTCTGTATGAATCATAGGGCACATGTTATCACAGAGAGGAATCTTTTTTTACCTTTTCAAAACAGGCAAATGGCCAAACAAGAAGAGTCTTATATTTTATAGTATGAAATCACACAACCACATGACAACTTTTAATAACAAAAATAGACAACCTCACACGTACACAGTACTTAAGCAGCAGTTTTCCAACAAACAGCCACAGATAAAAATTGTGAGCATCGATAAGTCAGTTTTAAGGCTCATTTCAGGTGAGCATCTCCAAGAGAGAGGCTGTTTTTCATCATTAGGCATAATTGAAAGTGAAAGATTGTGCAAGGAAGATACAGCCAGATCAGAGGCTCCCTCTAGAAATCAAGGTCCTTTTGATGTAAATGTGATGCAATCTAAGGCAATAAGCTTACAATCAATGCTTGGAACACCAGAAAAGGCAAACTTGGAGACTCTGGAGGTAGTGTTTTCTGGAACAGGATGCACAAGGGGCACCCAAAGGTAATAGGGTAACAGTTACAAAGAGTGCCCCAAGGACACATTAGATGTATTTGTTATAAGTCAGATCCATAGTCAAAAACATTGGGAAATGATGGTTTTGCATCCCACATCACCCAGGTTACTGTGGTCACATAAATTTCAGAAACTGCCTTCTCTATCCTTCAACAGCAAACTCATAATGTGCTTTAGCATATTAAAAGCTCTGATACTGTTTAGCTCACAGTTTAATTGTTTGTTTGTTTTTAAATAACAATGATTTATATCTTTGGTAGAAAGAGACACATTATAAGCAATGATGACTTAAGATAAAGACCATCTAATAATGAAGCATATTGGATAGCTCTGCCCACCAGGGCAAGCTTAGCTCTAAGGAATAATTTTCTGTTTTATCAAGAAAAATGTCCTTATATCCTAGAACCACAAATCTTCCAAGTACAAAATTACTTCCATACAGGTTCAAAATGCAATTTGTCAAGGCAACAGGGGAGGTACTTAAGTACCACAGCCTCTCCTGTTAAATTGTCACTTCTCTCTTAACCACTGAGACCCAGGACCCTGGAAGTCTCCCAGTAAGCATTCATGTAGTGGTTGAATGAATGAACAAGCAAATATATAAAACTTTGTAACAAAGTTATCCTTTGTTCTACTCTTAGACGTTTACAAAGCCCAGGAAAAAAACTTACTAAAGGTAAAGATTCAAAGAATGCCTAATCTTCAACAACAAAAAAAAACTAGTTTAACTTATTTAATTCATCATTTCCCAATGTTTTTGACTATGGATCTGACTTATATCAAATCCATGCTATCACCTCACAGGAGATCAGCATCTGATGGACAATGGTTTGGAAGGCTCTACTGTGGGTTTTAGGAGTTCTTTGCAGTTCTTCTGTTGAGACCTCTAGACAGCAGAGAGTATTTTAGAGCACCACTCATGACCTTAGACAAAAGTGATTAAAGGATTACAGTCCAAGACTAAGACATTCAAATCCACTTGCCTGAAAATACCAACTCCAACTCGTGTCCCCAAACCGATCAAATTCCTGCTCTGTGTGGTTTGATGAGTTGTGCTTTAGCCTTAGTGCAATTTATTGATGTTTCTGTGCTGATAACCTTCCTATTGCCCTTGTTTTTCTCCTCATCTTTCCTTCCCCAAGGGAATGTCTGTTCCACTCCTGAACCTGATTATTGGGAGGGCATAATGGGAAGGGAGTCACTGTAAAAGAAATACCAAAAGGCACCATTTAACAAATGCTACATATACCCGCAAAGTCAGATTTACAATGGAGCTAATGAAGCTTAGGCTTCAGGCCCCTTTTTCACAGCATGCCACCAAAACCCAAGAGTTCCAGCAGCATGTTCACATAGTCATGTAATTTTGTGATATTTACCAAAGTAAAATAGTTTAGCTTCAATTGGTTAAGCTGCTGTCCCTTTCCTCTCTAAATTTTCTTGGGTTTACTTTATTTCACGGTCCCCAGACTTGGGGAGCACTGTAAACATTTTCAGGATCCAGCTAAGGGAAAGTTAAGGTTTATTTATGTGGTTTATAATCATGTTTTTATGTATAGTCAAGTCCTGGCTGGCTCTCCTAGGGATGAGATGGTTCCATGAATGCTACTACCACCTATTATGCCAGCTCACTTGACACTGTGATACAAAAGTAACTCAAAGGTAACATGAATGTCACTTGCAGTCCCCAATCCTAATGGATAGCACATGGTCTGTTCATTACAAAGCTAATCAAGTCTTGCAACTTTGATCCTAAAAAATACATTTCCAAAAATTTGGAAGAAAAACTTGAATAAAACTGGCTTGCATAAAATTGACTGAGAATGGTAAAAAAGCTCAAATATTCCATTTTAATTGCCACTTAGAAACAAATTGTAGAACAACTCAGTAATCAGGGAGAAATTACAGACTCTTGATTAGGATGTATATTAAAAAACTTATTTTTTAAATGACTTAGTAAAGAAGTGGACAAAAATTCAGATAAAATAAAACATTTTGGAAGAAAAGTGAAAGATGAGTGCAGAAATCAATAAAAAATTTTGACATTAAGCAGAAAATTGTAACAACACCAAAAAAAAAAAAAAAAAGAGAGAGCATTATTAAGAAGAGATGATAATCCAGAAAGTAAAGAAGAATGAATCAAATGACATTGGAAAAAATTAAAATATTTAAATTACTTGTGGAAATGACATAAAATAATGATATTTATAACAATAATGAGAATTTCAATGATAAACTGGTTAATCAGTATTGTTAATGAGTAATACAACAAAGTTTGAAATGTCATGTGTTCTTAAAACTTGTCTTATGAAAGAAAATGTATAGATCTATTTCCAAATTTGACAAGAATCCTAAAAAATCACATAATCCTATCATTAATGAACTGTAAATCTAAAGAATCTTTCCTAACTATAATTTAAAAATAAATTTATATCAATTCTGCTATAAATCTGAATTATCTTTCTGTTCTCTCTAAATAAAATATTGCAAAACATCAAATATTAGGCAAGCAAGTAGGTAGGTATTTATTTTAAAAATACATTATTGTTTTACCTTTTCTCCTGGTCATGGAATTCATCTGTGTTCTAAAGTTTATAATTTATAAGTATATAATTTCTCACCCTAAATATTTACTTTTACATTTAGTGTTATATTTTAATTGTGCATGCTTTTTCTTATTAAAGAGGATCCTAAAGTTATATAAACTCCAGGTGCTACAAAATCTAAATCTACCTCTGTATTATAGTAAGATTAGATGAATTAAGTAAATTCCTTGGCCAGTTCAGAAATAGATGCCTAACGAAGCTTATATGATTTTATTGTTAATGTGCCAGCTTGAGCATACAAAAAGGGTACCACTGACCTGGTTTCTCCTGGGCTGATATTAGACTTGCATTGACTCTTCTACATGCTGAGTTTGCCTTATGAGAAATACACATGCAGGAGCACATACACACATGCATATAAAATGCTTAAGGCACTGTATTTGCCTTATATTGCTGTGTAACACATTTATACCCACAAATGTATCTTTTACAACAATATCCCTTTATTATTTCACAATTCCATATATCAGACTTCCAGGCAGTCTTGACTGGGTCTCTATCTCACAAGGCCCCAAACTGAAGTGTGAGCTGGCTGGGCTCTTACATGCCAACACTGGGACCCAATCCACTTCAAGTTCATTCAGGTCATTGGCAGAATCCAGTTCCTGGTAGTTGCAAGTCTAAGGTCACCAAGGAGGATGCAAATTCCTTCTGATGTGGTCCCCTCCATCTTCAAACCATCAAGGGGCATCAAGTGCATTTCCACTTCGAGTCTCTCTGGCCTGTACCTCTGCCACCAGTAGGAGAAAGCTCTATGCTATTAGTGGCCCATGGGATGAGATTAGGCCTACTCCATCTCCGTATTTTCAGAAAATCTCCCTATCCTAAGGCTAACTGTGACACATAACAAACAGAGCATAATGTAAAAATAACATAAATTCACAGGAATATGATCTCCTTATTTCATTTTCCACACACACTCAAAGAGGAGGGGCTTATACAAGGGTGAGGGGTCAGTGGGGCCCATTCTCAGAACTGGGTCAACTACAGGCATTCCACTGAAATCACTTGCTTGAATATTACATGTGTGGTCTATGGTCAAGGAAGAGCTGAGTTCTCTGTTTCCCAGGAAGTTTAACCCTGGTCCATATGGATCTAAAAAAATAAGCAAGAAAGAGCAAGAGATAAAGGAAGATATAATTCCACAGACCGGAAGAGAGAGAGAAACAGAGAAAGAGACTTGTCATAACATCAAATCCTGGGTAGATTCTTTTCCTCACTGATTTGCTAATTATACTTTCTAGAAGAAGGCATAAAACATTCTAAAATGTTTGTTTTTCTTAAAAGATATTTGCATCTCCTAATTGGTATGTTATTTCCAAATTATACTCTGGTACAGATTTGAACATTTAAGCCGTTCTTGTGTCTTCCTTCCCAAAGTTGTTTATGCTGTGGAATGTCTGAGTATAATTAAATTATTGTCTCAAACAAATTAGCCATTTCTATGCATACATTAACATATCATTATAAAAGTGGAAAAACATAAATGCATGCCACAGAATGGTGCTGCACAAATCTGGGCTTGTTTTTCTTATAAGTGGCTTCAATTCTGGGAATGGAAAGAGGCTGAGCAAACACCAGGGGAAATAGAAAATTTACCCTTATCTGAAAGAAGGGGAAGCTGTGGTGGTTTTAAATATTTATCAAATATTTATTCTAATCCCCATCCTGTTATACTATGGGAAAAATGTATTTTCCCATCCCATTGGTATTGGGATTTGCCATGTGACTTGCTTTGGCCAAAAGAATGGGATGTGAAGAGGGGCCTGTTTGTGAGGTTTAGCCAGTCTCTTGTGCTCTGGTGATCCAATATAATAAAATTGTGCCCCTTCAGAATGGGCACTGGGACAAATACATATGAAGCAGACCTGAAAAAAACCCAAAGTCCAGCTGAGTCTCTCAGCCAAACACAATGCAGACCAGCTGTACCAGATTTGCCTGCAGACTTGTGAATATGAGGTTAAATATTTGTTGTTGCAAGCCCACTAAGTTTTGAGAGAGTTTGCTATGCTGCATTGATGCAGAAATAGCTGAGTAATACAAAAGAGAAAGGAAGGGAAAAAATTTCAATATAAAATAAGATTTAAATCTAATTCAGCTCAATATATGCACATATATATTGCATATATTTATAGATTGTATCTCTTTCTCTACATATGTATATATATATACACACACACACACATGCATATATGTGTGTGAATAATGTCTTGTCAACAGTGTATTGCATTTTTAAAATCACCCCCTTTGACAGATAGTTTCCAGCTAAAATTCAAATTGAAAGAGGTCCTATATGGTAATATTGCTCCCAATGAAATGTAAGAAGAGTAGGGCTGGAAGCATTATTTCTCTTTGACTGGTTATCAGCCACTGTAGTTTCCTAGTTATTCAGTATTTCAGAGGTATCTTATAATTTTATAAGCATAGGGATAAAGAGAAAACTCCTCTTTGAGAAGGTTACTTAACCTTCTAAATGATCCCCAGATATATATCTAATTCTATCAGATATTAGTTTTCTGTTATAAATAAGAGCAAAATACAGCTTATATCAAGTTCACAATTTTCTCCTTTGCATCAATATGGCATCAAAAGCAAAAGAGGAATACTAGGGTGGAGATGATATTAAAATGCACTACTGAAACAAATTATGATGTTTGGGAAAGCTGGCGGAAAAGTCTTCTATTTCAACTAGTATACAAGCATATTACTGTCTAGAAAACACCCCTGACCAGAAGATTTCTTTTCCTCCTCACTACAAAAAAAGCAACAAAACATTTAATATTAATAGCAACTCTCTACAGAATCTGATTGAAAGCTCAATATATAAAGTACTTAAAAAAAACCATATCCTGTGGTTGAAATTGACTGAGAAAACCTCTCCCACTTATGAAATGATTATTTAACCATCTTCATTTTTCTTTTTAAAATCGTTCATACCTTTGATTCAAACTATTATTTTTTTCAGTCATGAGTAGGGCTTCTCAACATCAGCACTGTCGACATTTTGCGCACAATAATACTTTGTATGGGTTGGGGGTGGGATTGGCCTGTGCGTTGTGTGAGCTTTAGCAGCATCCTTGGCCTCTACCCACTGCACCAGAAACACAACCCCTTTCCCATACTTGGGGCAACCAAAAAGTTCTGCAGACATTGCCAAATGTCCTCTGGGGGTGGTGGTGGCAAAATCACCCCAGTTGAGAACCAGGGAGCTAGAGAAATACGAGTCAATAAACTCATTCCTTTAATTCTAGATGCTAACCACAAACACAAAGATAGCAAAAATGTATGTGTTTACTCTTTGCCAGACAAAAGTTAATGTTACTAACAAAATATATATATTATTATTACTCCCATAAATTATAGATGAGGAAACAGAATCAGAAAACTGAGGTGATTTTCTTTCTCTGCTGGTAAGTGAAGTCTGGATTCGAATAAAGTCCACTAGCATATCAGGGGGGAAAAAATGAAAGTAAGTGGATTTCAGGACATGAGGATTCTGGTGGAACCTTGAACTTATGGACAGTGTCTTCCATGCAGCTCTCTTTGCTCGTCTGTTCAGTTGTGGAGCTGAGCTAGATGGCCTCTGCGATATTTTCCACAGCTAACAATCTGTAGGTCTCTAAATTATAGTCAGATCTATTTGGGTGGATTTATTTCAGTAAAGGCAAGCTGACAACCCATCAGATAATGCTCAGCAAGAGTAGCCCACCTTCTAAAAGGATACATACATCTTCAATGCTTTAAATTTGCTGTGTTTTAGTGCAAATCTCCAGTAAGCCCTGTCGGCTATTAGGGAATTCTCCAAAGAAGAGAGGCTGCTCACAAAAGAACCTTGCAAATTTCTCCATGGACCTCATCATGAGGGCTTCAACATGACAGTCAATCACAAAAACGGTCGGGGAACATGCATAAATTCTCCCTTCATCCATAGCCAGTGAAAGCAAGGAGTTAACTGCTGGCAGGATGACCGTGAAGATTATCATTTGAAGTAAGTGCTAGAAAACTTGATTCGTAAAAGAAAGCTAATTAAATTAATAATGTGTATAGAGAGGAAGAACCAGTTTCCTCATTTAAAGACAACTACTGTGAACCCTATGCTTACGGCAAACTAATTGGAAGATTACAATACATAAGGATATGCTAAATTCCATCCAATTTACTGAAAACTTGTCTTCAGTAGTTCATCTGTCTCTAGCTTCTCTCCTCTCTCAGTGAAACATCTCAGCTACTGCTAAAATCACCTTATATAACTACTGTTCATTACACACAATTTCTTAAAAGTTGTCACCGTATCTGTCCTTAATGGGTCAAAATTCCTGATCAAGAGACCTCTCCAGATATAACCATAATCCCAGACCTCTCCTATAAATTTCAATGGGAAAATAAAGCTGCATATTTTTACCTGTGCTGTGGATTACCTTTCACATAAATAGGAAATTCCGGGAGAACTATTCCTGGCATTTATTGATTTTTACATTTAACAGAATTAAATTTTGCAAAATTATACCATATACAGGGATAATTTTTTTTTCCAAAAAAAAACTGTTCTCAGTCTTTCTCAGCCTGCCACAGCCAGGAGCCACACATTGCTGTTATGTCTATTCACAAAAAAACACTGCTCTGTTCCCTTCCACCCTCAGATACCTAATAGCACATTGTAGTTTAAAATGTTTTAGAGAGTCACTTACTGCTACTCACTGCTTATTCAGAGAAGTTTTGCAACCCAGTCAGTCACATTCTTAAAGATTCCAAAAACAAAAAAACAAAAAAAATCATGTATAGATGAGCCAATGGTTTTTATTAAATGCTTTTTTTAAATTATTTTGGAATAAATTTCTTTGACTTACAAAACTTCTTTGACTTACAAAACTGAAATACTTTTTACACGTCTTCATTTCAAACTGAAAATGTTCTTGTAAGGACATGATTAAATTTAGAAAAGTACAAAAGCACATTTAGATTATAAAGAGCAGAGCAACAACGCAAATAATAAAGTTGAAGGACGATACCTAATTGGAACTCTTTGGTTCTTTAAGTTTTCAATGATAAATGTTCCTGTATTAAATAATTATCATTTCTATCTGTACAAAATCCATATCCAGTTGCATATCTCCTTGCCTTTAGGATACTAGGAACATTCCCTATTGGGTTATTAAATGATCTTTGAAGTTGGCTGCAGTTCCTAGAAATGACAGTCTGATGCATCTTAATGCCGTGAACTGTTACGAAAAGACTAAACATCTTTGACAGCCTGATAAAAAATTAATTATTCTTCTTCCAATGGAAAGGATGCAACTCTGCCAAAATCTGTTAAACATGGAGCTTTCACAGTTCTCAATTTCCTCTCTCTCAGAGAGGGCATACTAGCACTTTTCATGAGGATTAAATAGCTTATTCAAAATCACTAGCCACGCCAGGCACACACTGGGGTCTTCGTAGCTTGGTTCCTTTCACTGGCCTTAGAGTTTTCATTTGCCTCCCCTGGCCCCAAATGCTAATGCATCTTTAAGAACAGAGGCAAAATCAAAGTGCTAGATTGTAAGGAAGGAGACCAGTGAAGAAATATTTAGTTCAGGTGCAGTTAAGCAGGCAAATTCTTTCCTTGGCTGAGATTGTTTCCCCAAACATCCAGCTCTATTTACTCATTAAGTTATCATAAGGACCAAATGACAAAGAATAAATTTTTAAGAAAGCTTTTTGTTATAAATTTTAGGGACGTATTTTCATATTTAACTGTTAGTAGTTGTAGAGTTGATGTGTTCAAATTCTTTAATGAATGGCACAATTTTAAAAAGTCAATTAAATACTTGGTTCCCAAATCCATTCATTAGAATGAAAACAAGCTGCTTATCTTAGCATATGGTAGTGGTTACTCCTTCAAATTACAAACACAAGATCCTGGAATCTGGGCGAGAGGCCTGCTGATTAATTCAATAAGGATGGAACAAAAATACAGTTAAAAGAGGAATTCATGAAGAAAAAAATAATTATGCAAGACATTAGTCTTTTTCCTTTAAAATTAATTTAGTAGAATGAGATCGTTCAACAACCTTTCATTAGAGGAAATATTTTAAGCTTCTAAAAATTAATCATCCCAAGACAGAATAAACAGAGTCTGTGCAAAGAGCACTTCGCTATTTTCCCATTATCACAAAGCATAAGAAATCCCTACCTGGAATATTCCTTGCTGGTACCCTGATCAGATAAAACCATCGAGTTTGAAAGTCTCTAGGACTGAGAACACTTATTTTTAAAGTAGGCTAGAGGTTGCAGAAGATGTGGAAAACGGACCGTTATCTGTACTGCCTCAGCAAAGGGTATTTTTTTAATGCCTAGTTTTTTTCAGGTTTCTCTCGGCAAAATGACCTTTCCTTAAACTGGCTTATCTAGCTGTGGAGCACTAGTCCCAGACCTCCTGGGGTTCACAAAGCTCTGAAAAAGGAGTCAGGAAATAAAGAGGATGAGGGAGCAAACGATACAAGCAAAACGTTTCTTCTGAGTTAAACTATGATTTAGAAGAACCATTTACACTCTAAAGGTCTGTTTTGTTTGTTTTTGTCTTTTTACAACTTCCTAGTCACATCCTACTCAGCTGCCTTGAGAAAAGAAAGCAGCAAGAATCTCAGTCTCCTGGGAAGGAAACGTTCAGTGATAGTGACTGAAGGGAAGAAAATCTCACGTAAAGAGGGAGAGAGCACTGATGAAAAAGGACAATCAATACAGTATAATTACAGAATTCTAGGAAATACAAAGGGTTCAAAATAGGGTAAAAAGAGAGGTGGCATTCCAATAGCTTGTGAGTGTAGGTGTATGTAGTGTGAATGGTATATATTGTGGACATACATGAACTTTGGAGTCGAGCACAGCGGGGTTACAAATTGCCCATGCCAACTCTGTGCTTGAAAAGGTTATCACCCTTTCTAAATTTCTATTTTCATATCTGTAAGCTGAATAACATGCCTCACAAAGGCATTGAGAAGACTGAATGAGATAATGTATATGAAAATACCTATCACAATATGTACATATTCTACCCCCAATGAAGGGTTGCCTCTTTCCCCTTCTACCAAAGCAAATCTAGAAGGCACGCCTCTATAAGGAGCATGGAGACTGTGAACTGGACCTCACCAGTCCAGAGGCTTTCAGAGAGGTACATGCCCCAGCTGAGACCCTCTGTTCTGCTTGATGAGGCACCCCAATAGCTATGTGATCTTAGGACACATCATTTAGATTTTTCTGAGCTTTGATTTAGTCAGTTGTGAAATGAGATTCTATTATGTCACCAGCTTCTTGGGCTGTTAGGAGGATTAAAGGAGAAATGAAAGCAAATTTCTTTGTACATTAGTGTTAAGTAGCATTATTATCAGCATCATCATTATTATAAGGCAAGAGAGTCAGGAGCTACAGACCAGAGTCAGTGGGTGATAGAACATCTTAAGATTTCAGCAATTTTTTTTAACTCTGAGTTTTTGGCTTGCCACTAGCCCCTAGCTCTTTTCCTCTAAGGATTAACAACAAAATTCTTACAAGGAAAAGGGCTGGATAAATGTCTTGGGGGCAGTAAAGAAGTTAAGAAATGGAGAGAGACTGCCTTATTTCATGGCAATCTGGGGGAAGGAACCCCTCAAGAGATAGATGAGATGGTGGTAAAATAGGGGAGTCCAGGGTTGGGGGGTGGGAGAATGTTAGGGGGAGCTTTATGGAGAGCAACTATATGGCAAGAGAGGTTCTGAGAATGAAAGAAAAGTGGCACAATCAGAATTTGGAAAATCAGCCACAGAAAAGATAATGAAAAACCTTTAATTCTGCTGTCAAGTGGAAGCAAACAATATTGAGTTTAGAGCAGTGCTAGTCAAATGTGTGCCAAGGACACTCACAGGTCTGCAAACTGTCACCCATTCACAACAATGCAAGAAATTGAGAGTAAATGTTGAAGTTTTATAGTCATTTGGCAGTCATTTTATATCTGTTAATATATTATTAATCTATTGCTACTGAAAATAATTTGGAACTTGAACTTTTTTATATGATTTCATTTTGCTACTAATTGATTTTATTGTATTTCACAAATCTATGAGACCGTGATGATTTCAGATAAAGATAAAACTGGTTCTTCACTACAGATATTTTTAGAAGACTAGTTTAGAATGAAAATCATGTCACTCTTCATAGGCAAGGCACAGGAACCAACAGTTATAAATTAAAAACATCCGTGGAACCAGCCTTCCATCCTCACAGACATAATAATATAAAGTTATGTATATACTTCCAATATGTATAATTTCCCAAAGAATATTTAAGCCTTTAGAAATTAATGTATTTGCTGAGCTCACATGCAATCATCAGTTTAGTCCAAACATTTAACTGTGTCTAACATTTCCAGATTATCTGAAGTGTTGTAATTTAGCAGTCAAGAAAGCAAATTGCCCACCTTCATAGAACTTACATTCTAATAGGGATTTAGATATTAAGTATAAAAGTTGATGCATAATGTAAAGCTAAGTAGTGATAAATGTTATAAAGAAACATAAATCCATCTAAGGGGATAAGGATGAATGGAGGATGGTTTTTGGAAAGAGCAGTCAGTAAAAGCCAAGGTCTGAATGAGTGAGAGATGGAAAATAAATAAATAAACAAACATGGGGAGAAGTGTGTTCCAGACATAGAGAGCAGCAAATGCAAAGCCTCAGACATGAAAATCAGAGTGGCTGAAAGCATGGAAAGGGAGTAGCCCAGAAGTGGGGATAGAGATCGGGGGTATACAGAGCATAGGCAGGTTTCTGCATTTTATACCAAGTTCAGTGGAGATTCAAGAATCCAGATGGTATTAATCTTTAAGGCAGACATTCTATTCCAAACTATACCCCAGAAGCCAACCTAAAGATTTAAATTTAATTATAATGTCCTCAAACATAATTAGCTCTAATTATGAGACAAAAATCCAACTGCAATTCTTTGCCAATATTTGAACTGAATTCAGTCTTTCCTAGCAACACTTTTCATCATCTTGTGCTTCACAGAACATGTCATGCGTTTGCATAAACAATTCCATCTGCCTGCGTGCCCTTTACCAGGGTGCCTCCTCCCTCTGTTGTGGTTTGTCCCCAGTTTGTCTCACCTCAACTGATAAGGTCACTTACCCTTCCTCCATGCTCCAGGGCACCTCTCCCGTGGGACACTTATTTCTCTGTTCTGTCACCGTCTGTTTACAAGGCAGTCTGTTTACAAGGCTGCCTCCCCCGCCAGACTGCACAGTCCCATGTGGTCAGATCTGTGCCTTACTCATTTCTTCTTGTCCCAGAAACTAGCTTATGGCACAGTAGGTACTGAGCAAATGGTTGTTGTGTATGTGAATGAATCTTGAACTTACTCAATTTGATTTGCCTGAGTTATTTATTCTCTATCCACTATCACATTAATGAATTATCTATAGAAGGTTAGTGTCAAGATGCAAAGACTAAATATTTGTCTAAGAGTTCAGTACAATTGCACTTGTATTGACCAGTTGTGTTTGGCTTTCAAATGCCTAAGCAGCAGATGAGTGCTAGTTGTTTTCCCTAAATTAAGTTTGGCTTAACATAGGCAGAGTGAGCTACATTAATTTGTTCAAAGCATCCACTAAATCAATGCAATGGCGCAGCCAAATCTGCAATTCAGGAAGAGACCTCCTTCCACTTCTGTAAGGTATGGAGTTCATTGAGCCATGCCACATTTGTCATGCATATGAGTTCCAAAAATTCAATAAAATCTGCAAACCATAACATGAGAGAAAAAAAGATCATTCAAAAGACTGGATGGAGATCCAAACAATAACCAAAAGAATATCAGCTTTCCATCCTGGAGAATTCTTCTACATTCCCTAATTGGGCAGCAAGAATCCCCCAAGTTCAGAAGCAGTGCCTAGTGTAGGAGGATGGACTCTTGTGTCGGGTCTTTAATATTGATGATTGTATTTATGAACATTTTCCTCTGAAATTGAAACTTATATGTTGCCTAAGAATTACCTCCTGAGGGCCTCCTTGTTGCCCAATGCCTCTCTCTAAGCCAAACTCAGCATATAAATATACTACCTTACCCCCAACATGGGACATGACTCCCAAGGATAAGCCTCCCTGGCACTGAGGGATTATTACCAAGCACCAACTAGCAATGCACCTGGAAAAGAACCTTGACCATAAGAGGGAAATGGTAAATAAAAATGAGTTTTTATAACTAAGAGATTTCAAAGTGAGTTTGGAGGTCATTCCAGAGGTTATGTGTATACATGTCTCAGCAGGATCTCATTGACTGCCACAGCAAATATTGCCTCAAATAGAGGGGCTCCTGTGGGCTCTAGAGACATCCTGACACAATAGGCAGGGCAGACAGCTCAGGAGATTGGTGCCCTGCCAGTGTGCCTTACCTTGGATTTATGCTCCCCAGTGTGACAGAGTTAGACTTTTTTAGGTTTTCCTACACATGGCTCTTCTGTCCCTTTTATTTGAACCTTTAGTTAGTATTATACTTCATAGGTATATGTCCAAGAGACTTAAATCTTTGGTCTATCCATGTTGCCAGTTTGGTGCTGAATCTCAGCAGATGTGCAAAACCTACTCTCCAGTCCATTGTACTCACCCAGGACAGCTAACAAGGTAATGATGATAAACGATGACCATCCCAAGGAACAGACACAATCTGCAACTGCAAACAAGACAGTTTCATCCATCTGCCCCAAGAGATCTAAGGCCTTCTAACTTAGAGGCAGAGTGGGCATCACCATCCCAAAGTCTTCAAGATTCGGTACATAACAATGGACTAAAGTAGGCTTATTATTATTCTACTATATACTTATAGTACTATATACTTATATACAATAGAAGAACTTTTATCACTGATGTGGAGGCAGTGGCAACCAAAGGTTCTGAGGGGATGAAGAGGGAAAAATAGGTGTAATAAGGGGGTATTTTCAGGATATTGGAATTGTTCTGCATGATGCTACAATGACAGATGCAGGCCATTATATATTTTGTTATAACTTACAAAATTTTGTTGAACAGTATGCAAACTATAATGTAATCTATAATCCATGGATAGTGGCAGTGCTTCAATATGTTTTCATCAACTGTACCAAATATACCATACTAATGAAAAATGTTGTTAATGTGGGTAAATGTGGGAAGGGGAGCAAGTGGGATATATGGGAATCCCCTATATTTTTTATGCAACACTTATTGTAATGTAAAGCTTATTTAAAAATAAATAAAAGTGAAATGAAAAATCAATGAAAAGAATCTGCTGTCATCAATTATTCCAGTATGAATGGACCCAATATCTGTGGCCCTCGGTGATTTCCAGGGCAACATGATCTTTGGAAATATTCATTTTCTTGATACAGAAAAATACCACCAATTGGGCTTTCCATAATATAAACTTCCAAGTTGATTCTGTGGATCTTTTTTTCTTTTTTTTCCCAGCACAACATCAGCCATTGGCTTCTTTATTGAGCACTGGATTTTCAGCACAAGTCACCATAGGAGGAAGGACCAGATTCAATAAAGCCTAACAAGCAGCCTAGTCCCTGGCCAGGGCGCATAATTGGAGAAGAAATATTGCCACAGTGAGGTACACTTGTGTCCAGAAACACAAGTTTCAAGAGCATCAGCTGATTATTCAAATCATAGTCTCCCTGGAAGGAATAAAGGTAACATGTTGCTTGACCCTGGGAATTTGTGAAGATATCATCCACAGGAGAGGTGGGTGAGGGCCTTAAAGTGTAACAGTTCTGGCAACATGAAAAGAAGAGCATGAAACAAACATGAGTGCCTTCCACGAAAGGAAAAATATACCTGAACCATTTTAGACTACATATATTCTCAAATATCAGTGGATATAAGACACATTTCAGTGAAGGCACAGACAAGTTTATCTGTCATTTTGAAAAACATCTCCCTTCAAATAAATATTGAATATACCTAGTTATCCAGAGCAGCTAAAAAGACAGCCCTCCACCACACATCTAAACAAAAATAGGATCATTATGATCAACATCCCCAGTTACTCCTCACGGCTGTCAGAGTTCATATTTCAACTCCAGATACAGGTTCAGCCAATTGGTCTACCAGAGCCTGGAAAGCATGTTGTGCCAGGTGTGTCTATGCACACAGATGTGTGCTGTAAAATGTGTGCTTTATTATACCATGGAGTAATATCAGATCACAAATATTGGGAGGAAAAGAGTGCCTTTTGATTTAATGTGTCTCAATATCACATTAGTGTAAATGAACTCTACTTGGTTAATGTGTAAAAACAACAGATAATTAGTAAGAAAGATATGTGAGTGTCTTGTAATGAGTAAAAATATATCTTAAAGACATGGGGAATGTTTATAGATTATTGGCTTTCAAAGTAGAAGAGGTTTCAAAAATAATTATGATGCCCATAATGATCATGAAAATATAACAATTCTTACTTTCATATTGTACTTATCATTTTTAGAAAGTACTTTAACAACTGCTATAGGTTGAAGTGAGTCCCTGCAAAAATTTATGTTCAAGTCCTAACCCCCAGTCCTGAGAATGTGACCTTACTTGGAACTAGGGCCATTTCAGGTAGAAATAGTTAATATGAGGCTCACCCTAATCCAAAATGACTGATGTCCTTATAGGATAATTAAAATTTGGAGTTGGAGAGAGAGGAGAAAGCCATATCAAGACAGGGCAGATGCAACTACAACCCAAGGAATACCAAGGAAAGCCAAGGATTGCTGGCAAATACTGGAAGCTAGGAGAGGCAAGGAAAGATTCCTGTGTACAGTTCTCAGTGAGAGCATGGCCTGCTGATACCTTGATTTCAAACTTCCAGCTGTCAGAACTGTGAGAAAACAAATTTCTGGCTGTTTTAAGCTACCTACTTTGTGGTGCTATTTTTGTTTCCTAGGCTGCTGAAAGTAGATATCATGAAATGGGTGGGTTTAAACAATGGGAATTAATTAGCTGACAGTTTGAAGTGGAGAAAATGTCCAAATCAAAGTATCATCAAGATAATCCTTTGTCCCCAAAGACTCGATGCCCATGATCCTTGTCTCCTCCGCCACATGGCAAGGCAAATGGTAGCATATGCTAGTTTTCCCCTTCTCTTCCAGGTTTTGTTGTTTTCAGCTTCTTGCTTCTGTTGCTTTCTTTCCCTCTCTCTCTGTATTCATTATATTTATAAAGGACTCCAAGTAAGAAGATTAAGATCCATCTTGAACGAAAGGGTGACACTTCAACTGAAATAACCTTCTCAAAGTTCCTATGTACAAAGTGTTCACACCCACAGGAATGGATTAGGTTGTTCTGTTTGGTTTTTTCCTCTCCCGTTCCCTGCCCTCCCCCTCACCCCTCACCCCCAGTTGTCTGCTCTCTGTATTCATTCGCTGTGTGTTCTTCTGTGCCTGCTTATATTCTTGTCAGCAGCACTGGGAATCTGTGTCTCTTTTTGTTGCTTCATCTTGCTATGTCAGCTCTCCGTGTGTGTGGTGCCACTCCTGGGCAGTCTGCACTTTTTTCCACACTGGGCAGCTCTCCTTACTGGGCACACTCCTTGAGCTCATCAGCACTGCCTGTGGGCCAGCTCATCACATGGGTCAGGAGGCTCTGGGTTTGAACCCTGGACCTCCCATGTGGTAGGCAGATACTCTATCCATTGAGCCAAATCTGCTTCCCTGGATTAAGTTTAATAACATGTCTTTCTGGAGTACGTACAGCTTCAAACTACCACACTATCCAATTTAGAGATTAAGACAATCCAGAAGAGTAAATTGTCTTGCCAAATGTCACAGTTAATATGTGTCAGAAATGGGACATGAACTCAAGTCTTTCATCTCCTGTTTCACATAGAAACAAGAAGTCAAACCTCCTGTGATTCATTAGCTTTCACATGGATGATGTTTTAGCCAGCCAAAGGGGTGCTGATGCAAAGTACCAGAACTCTTGTTGACTTTTATAAAGGGTATTTATTTTGGGTAGAAGCTTATATTTACCAGGCTATAAGGCATAAGTTACTTCCCTCACCAAAGTCTTTTGCCACATGTTGGAGTAAGATGGTTACTGACATCTGCAAGGGTTCAGTTTTCCTCTTCCTCTTAAGGCTCTGTGGTCCCAGCTTCTCCCAATCTCATCTGTAGACTGGGATAAGTCTCACGTCTCTCCTGGGGCTCACTCCTCTCAGGGATCAGCTGTTCTCTTCTCTCCACAAGGTCAGCTGTAGACTATCAGGCTCTCTCTTCCCAGAGCCTCTTCTATGTCTATGGAGCTGTCTCTAATCCTCTCTGTTGTGTGTTTACTTCCTGGGGCTCCAGCATCAAAACTCCAACTCTCTCCTCTGCTGTGTTGTTTTCTCTCTGAGTCCCACCCACCAAGGGGGCAGGGACTTAACATCCTACTGATGTGGCCAAATCGAAGCCCTAATTTTAATGTAATCAAGTAAAAGTGAAACCTCTGAACTTAATACAATCAAAGGGGAACACACCCAGAGGAACAAATCAGTTTACAAATATAATCCAATATCAATTTTTGGAATTCTTAAACAATGCCAAACTGCTACAGATGAATGGTATGTTTTCTTTGTGGCTGCCTCCCAGTTAATTTCAGACCATGATTGCTTTCCCAAACCTGCCAGTTACCTTGCAATAACTGTACAGGGAGTTTTATTGCAAAGGGTCTTCTATGGAACACTAGTTTAAAATATGTTAATAGATGTTGTTCAAAAATATGAAAAGTTGCCATGGAAAATGGTGAGTTAAACTACATTAAACACATATCTTTACTGCAGGACTTAAATTTAAATATAAATGTGTGCAATATGTATATTTGGTTAATAGGTAGAGTAAGCCGCACTCCCTAAATGTATTTGACCATGGGACAGTTTTTATTTTTATTTTTCCAATATAAATATCTAGGAATGCTATGCCCATGGGCATTTGAAAAATAGTGTTTATGGAAATGGAACTTCCTAGTGTTAATACATTATAGTGAATTATACTCTCCAATGCGGATGTAATTACTTTGGCTATTTTCACAATGGATATTTATTACCAGAACCACACTATTTCACACTGATCATTAGGATGGTCAGAAGTAACAGAAAAGCAAAATATACTGGAAAAAATAGAAAGAAAAATGAAAATTTCTATCATATATACTTACTCATTAATAGGGTTATAGAAAATGATTGTTCTGTATCCAGAAGAACCTAATCCCGTAATTTTTCAGTTATGCTAAAAAAAAATTTACCTTTTAGTCCATGCTCCCAGATAATCAATGTTTCACAGCTCATCAGAAAACCAGAGTGAGCAATGTGTTTGGGGTCATTGAATGTAAATTAGAAAGCCAGTCCAAATTGGATTCAAATCTACCACATGGGTTCCATTAGTATCACTCTCTATCTCATAATACTTACTCCTTGGTAATGCACTGAGGACATCCTTGAATGTTGGAGTATACTAGTTACCTTTCTTCTGTTTTCTAATTTTGAATTCAAAATCAAATGTTTCCCAAATAACTTACATTGACACACTTAGAACATGGCAAGTTTAATTTCCTTCCTGGATTTTGTAACTATAGAAAAAACAAGATATAAAGGAAGAAGCAGAGATTATTCAAATACAGATGGTCCGGTGATAGAACAGCAGTGAAGAAGTGTATATGAGATGAGGATGGAGGGAGATGGGAGCAGTCCTGAGATTTCTGGCTAAGAATCTGAATAGGAGCTACATGGGACGGAAGGGTGCTTTAAACAACCCTGTTGGAGAAATTACGGCACTTACTGGGACATGGAGACTGATATGACTATAGACAAAGAAAGATTTATTGAGAAGCTCTCCCAATGGAGGGTGTCTGAAGAACAGACTTCAGCCCTCCCCCCGCCCCCACCCCTGGAAGGAGGGAACTTGAATTTATACAGCACTTTCCTAGGTGGGGAATTGATAGTTGGTGGGAGGGGGTTAAGGGTCCAAGTGAAGTACAGGGGCCAATAGAAACTCTAGAGGTGAAAATTTTTCCTGATAGTGACTAGAAGATAGTGGATTAGGGAGTTATGGTTTCTTGGAATGCTGCAGGAGCAGATGTTTCTTTGTTCTGTAGGAATTTTATTTCCCTCTGATATGTAGGTAGGGATGGTTTCCATTTTCCTTTATTCCTGTCTCTATGTGGTTTCTTCATTTAACCTGTGCCATGCCCTTAGGCACACAGGCTTGTGGGGGATGAGGCTAGCCTTTCCCCAGTGCAAATCGGGGGAAACTGAGCTACAGCTTTTTAGTTACTGCAAACCTCTAACAAACCCATAAGAACTGGCAGAAACATCTTTTTCAAAACTCCAGAAAATAGTTGAAGGATTGCAGTAACATGGCGAGTGATGAGTCAAGCAAAGGCTACATAAAAGTGATAAATCTGATGGCACCCTGACTAGCTCCTCTTCCACCCTTCATCAGCCCAGCATAAGCTGGCCCTCACTTCCAGAGAAGATTCCTGGTCCTGGTTCCAGGGGGCCAGAGTAACCCTCATGCACATACTGGGAGCGGTATGTCAGGCCCAGTCTGTCCGGTGGTACCCTGAGGGACTCACTGCCCCAGAATTTGCCCTGCATGTAGCAGGAGGTTCCCAGAGCTCTCCTACAGAACTCTGTGGGACAGCAATCAAGTTGTTTAGCCTGAGGCAAGGGACTGCCGGGTGAAGGACAGATGCGCAGTGCAGCGCCTGGAACCATGAGCAAACTGCTTCCTAGGGAAGAGGGGACATTCAGAACTGTGTAAAGAGGGGAATTGGTAGGGCCATACATGCCTGTACAAGAGCAGCCACATGCACAGACAGGATCAGGGAGGTCCCTAGACTTTGGCCTGAAACTGTTCTCTAAACTCATAATAGTGATAAACCCTGAAGGAGAACATATGCATGGGTCAATCTGCAAAGACTGGGAAAGGTGTTTTCTTTATTCCTCCTCCTCCTCCTCATAATTCTGTTCTTCCTCCTCCTCTTCATCTTCTTTTCCTCCTCCTCCATCTGATAAAATTGGTGGGTCTGAATATCTCAGAGGGTAGGAGCATGTTGGAGTTCTCTGTATGGGATTTGAAAGGATGTAGTGAATGCCCTATAAGTTTGGAACTATTTCACTTTTCTTTTTTTAAAAAGATTTATTTATTTACTTGCTGTGTCTTCTTTCTTTGTCCACTCTGTTGTTGTCAACGGCACGGGAATCTGTTTTTGTTGCGTCATCTTGCTGCATCAGCTTTTGGTGTGGGCAGCACCATTCCTGGGCAGGCTGCACTTTCTTTCATGCTGGGCAGCTCTCCTTACAGGGCACACTCCTTGTGCGTGGGGCTCCCCTACGCAGGGGACACCCCTGCGTGGCACAGCACTCTTTGAACGCATCAGCACTGTACATGGGCCAGCTGCACACGGGTCAAGGAGGCCCGGGGTTTGAACTGTGACCCTCCCATGTGGTAGACAGATGCCCTAACCCCTGGGCCAAGTCCGCTTCCCTATTTCACTTTTTTTTAAAAAGGCTTATTACTCTTAAAGGGTCTATGGCCAGAGAGTTCCCATACACTAGAGAGTAAGTGGCATGGAAGGACTATGCTACAAATCAACTTGACTTGAACTTTGAACAACTATAGGCATTGTAGTAATACCTTAAATGAGAGCCAATCTCTTCTTTTAGGTATTTAAATTTACCAAAGTAATATAAACCACATATCGCTCATCTCATTAGGGAGTTTTGCGTTAATAGTGAAATTAACAGGAAGAAATATCTAGGGGCAAAGGCTAAGGACATCAAGGCAATCTATGTAGATATCACAATCAAAAGTGATGATTAAAGGAAAGCAATCATCTCTCACCTATTTAGAGTCATGCCACTATAAGAAATTAATTGAAACAAAGATTATGTAGATTATGCTCTACTGGATCTTGTAATATTGTCTGTGGTGATCAAAAAGAGGCAAGCAGCTTGAGAGTGTTATAAGCAGTTCTGTGCTTTTTCTTTTAGTAGAGGACATGGGCTTCTGAATCAAGGGGAACTTAATTCACATATAAGCTCAATTTGAACTAGACAATCAATTTTTCTACTCTGTTTTCTCATCTGTAAAACTGGGATAATAAGTCTCTTGTGTTGTTACATGGAATGAATACAAAACTTTAGAACAGTACAGCACATAATCATCAACAAATAAATGGTGAAAATAACCATAATAATTATGACCAATTTTAAGCCTAGAAGAGCCTTCAGACTTCATCATTCCACATCTTTCACAATTTGGATGAAGAGTCTGGTTGCTTGGTTCAAAACGCCTTTATTCATTCAACAATATATTGTAGATCTGCCATTTGCCAAACTCTGTGCTAGGCACTGGCAACTCAAAGACAAATATATACATTGTCCATAAGTGTATATTCACTACTGTTATGCCTGAATTGTCCTAATTCCTAGTCCGGTGAATGTGACTGTATGTGGAATTAGGGTTTGAAGATGTGATTAATTAAAATGAGGCCAAATTGGGCGGGGGTTGCACTAACATGACTGGTGTCCTTATCAGAAGGTGGGAAGAGAGATAGAGAGAACCAAATGAAAAAAAGTTCTGTGACAAAGGAGGCAGATATTAGACTGATGCCACTGTATACCAAGGAGATCGTGGTTTATGCTCTTACTATTCCCTTTCATTTTACTTTGAATTTTTCCTTCTTTATCAGGTGATACTCCTTAGAGAATATTTCATTTGCTATTTGAATAGTAACATGTTTTTCCTTCCTGAGGGACTAATTTATGTATATTCTAAAAGTAAGCAAATAAAGTAAATGCATGTGGACTTCCAATGATACTCCACAGGGGTCTAAACTGAACTTTATTTCACTTGATGTAGCCTGACGTACAACATCCTGACCTTAAGATCATGCCCCAGTGGGCCATTCTAATTAAAACAATGAGCTGTGCATCCGGGTTTCAGATGATTAGATCTGTATGTTTACCATAACTCTGATTAAAGACCCAGAGGCAAATGGACCATAGCTGTTTTGGTAATTGAACCTTATTAAAATTTAAAGTGTATCCATAAATACAAAAATGATTAATATAGATCAAAGTGCTAAAAATTAAATATTCACAAATATAGCTCATTTTCACAGACTTAAATTACCTACAGCCAAATAACCTTAGTAAGTTATTTCTGCAGCAAGTAGGCTATATTGTGTTAATATTAAGCAACTTTTTGTAGCTTGAGGAAACATTTTACTCTATTTGGGAAACTCAGCATATATAGCTTTCATATGCACGACACTTATAATGTCAATTTCTAAACAATAGTAAGATACCACCTAATATTATGTTATTTGATGTCTGAGCAAAGATACCATTTTAGGTTTATTCTGTTCACTGATTGACTTGATTCTTACTCTTTGAAGAGGTGAACCAATTCAGGTATATTTGGTTTTATGATTATCCACCAAGGATAGCAAGCTTTAATTTTTGTTACCTTCTAGGAAACGTCAACCAACAAATACAATACCGTGTGCGGCTATGGATGGTTTAGACCAAGACATCCAAAAATGAACAAAAAGGCCTTGTTCTTATTGATACTACGTAGATTATACTACACAATTAAGAGGAAAAAATCAATGCTGGGAAAAGAAAACAAAGCAATGCAATTAGAGCCACATTTTGATTTGTCTTGGAAACTTTTTTTTTGTCATTAAAGTTACTGGTCTATTAAATTGCATGAGAAAAAATAATAGAGCTCATTATATGGAGTGTTCCATTTTGCCACAGCTGGAGTCCAGATTGTCCACTTATTAGTTCCATGCACTGGAGCAAGCTCAGGAAACAGATTAGTAAGAAAATAGCCTCTCCAACTGAGGGATCATTGGTGTCCTCAGGACATTTTCAGGGTGTTGGTGGGTATATAAAGAAAGGCAAAGTGTCTGTTTACAATCTATTGGCCAATGGGTACTATTAAAATCTAGTTCAATGGAATTATAGCTTTCATGTTTGTCTAAATTAAAACTTTTGGTCTTAACTAATACACTCTGACCCCTCACTCATAAAATCTATCATAGAAAGGAAAGAATGAGAGAGTCAAAGGGACAATCCTTTAAAGTCTAAATATGGACGGGATAGAGCCACAATTTCCTTAGACAGCATCAAGATAGGAAACTCTGGTCATCTCTAAGACCGAAGACTAAATGAAACTTCAGGAATGTGCTTAATATTTCCCTTTCCTTCAACAATGTTCTCAGAAACAACGCACAGGACTTGGCCTTATAATAGTGATCATTTAATTTTTGACAAACAATAGTTCTGTGGTTTTACCTGATTTGAGGAATCAGTGAGCAAGTTTGATGCTCACTATGTTTTCCACTAGAAAAATTAGACCGAAAAAAGTTAAAGAAGTAAATCTTGGTGCAATTTTATTACTTACTGCTATTGCTAAAGAAATGATGCTGAAAAGTGTCATTAATGAGCACCTACTGTTTTCTAGGAATGGTATTAACTGTTTCACATATATTTCACCATTTAATACTGTATGTCAGCCTGTCCAAAAACACTTTTATGATAACAGAACCCATTCTAGTTTTATGGAACATGACATTTCCATAAAGTTTCATTATTCATTTCTGAGAATACCATATCCACTAGCTTAAGCAGTGAACATGTGACCCAGAACTAGTTATTGAGAACAGAACACCCCCAGGAGTACAATGATTAGATCAGGTGATTTAATGTGATTTAAGCCTAGACAGTGTGATGGAATCCTGGGACTTTCCAAAACCATGCAATTTTGAGAAAAATCCTCTGGTCATTTATGGTGGCTCTACAGAATAGCCAAGTCTCTCCCTTCTTTTATGTACCCTCATATGTCTCTTCCTCTTTTCTTAGTCATACTCATAGCTCATTCACCATGAAAACAATTCAGAAAGTCATTTTTGTATACAGTATAAATAAGTTGAAACTTTAATATTGAAATCCTGAGATATATAAGAATTTCAAAGTATTATTGAAACATATAGGCAATTCTAAAAAAGTGTCAGAATGAGTGATTAGAGTTTAAGTGGCTAGCATTAACATTTAATTTA